>NC_064618.1:449758942-450383942 GCF_023898315.1 Schistocerca nitens | reverse complement strand
GCTTTACAGCTAATTTACAGCTGTGCACACAATTCATTCATCATCTGCCAATCATTGAGGATAAATTGATCGAGATACTGTTCATTGTGAGGCATGGCTGGAAAGCAGAGTTCACCAGGAAAAGGGGGGGAGGAGGGGATGGGGGGGGGGGAATGGCAGCTTGTCACACTCATTCTTTCCACCAATATTGAAACACCAGTACCTCTTTACACTGCTCAAGTCTACTGTAGCATCTCCAAACACCTTTAGCACGTATCAATGGATTTGACTTGACATAATTTGTTCAGCAGTGAGGAAATCAATGACACACCTCTGCTTTATATGAACCTCAGTGTTTGGCTATATTGTGCAATGCCCCTCTGCTGATGTAATATGTCACAAGACAGTAGAGGGAAGATTCAAAAATTAGTACTACACTTACATAACCTGACTCAGCCACTCTGTCAAAACAAATGAAGTTAGGGGCCTTAGTTTTGGAATGGCCCTTGTGCCCTAACTATAAACCTGTTTCAAACCGAATTTGTACACACAATGAATAACAAATGAGATAACTAATATTGTTTTTGGAGTATACAATAGCTATAGTTGAAGTTTCACTTCACTTTACAGTAATCTAATCTTTCACTTGACAAATGATAAAAAAATTATTATTGCACTTAATTAGTTGCTGTTATTATCTTTATATGCAGGAATATTATTGTGCTGTAACATCAACATTTTCTTCGGATAAAAGGGGTGTAGGTAGCAGGAAAAAATTTTATTGATACACAATTTGTGTATGAAACAGTATTCTAAAATTTATTTGTATGGTTCATTGCAATGAGATTCACATATAATCAGTTCTTAGTCAAATATACATTCACATAATTTCCTATACTTTATCTGAATCACCATATATATACACTGTGCTATCTAGCCATCAGAAATCTTCACTCTGGTATTGTAGCATCCCATGAACTCACTGAGTCTGCAAGATCTGAAAACTTCAGTACCCATGCCCAGTTCGTTGGAACTTGTGATTTATTTGGTAAAGTAATAACCACCTTCTTTCCTGAGGCATTCCACTAAAAATAAAAATATGTAAGTAAAAAAAGGTTATAATAATACTTACAGAAATAGTGATATTGACATTACACAGAATATGAAACCTAGAAAGTAAGTTAATATAAAAATGTAAAAATCTGAGCTTTGAAAATGTACATGGACTCCTTTTTTTATGAATTTTTATGATCAGTAAACACTGCAAATATTATGTGCAGTTGGTATAATGAGGTTGCAAAAAGGTGACAGTACTAAGAACTGAGGGACGAGGATTAAGGGACTCAACTGGGGTAGATCGCAAATCCATTTTCAGTGTTTCCAACACCCAAGCAGTTGCTAGTACTCATAAAGTGACCATCTTATAGGGAACAAATATGAAAGGGCTGCTCCAGTCTGCATTGCAGACAACTTGGCGAGTCAATGTCTGCGACCCCCCAGACTATATCTTAACACCAATGGACTTCTCGTCAACAACATTAACTGGAGACTTTATGGCACTTATGGTACAAACCACCATCCAAACTGGTTGTGTTCATACTCGACTCTGAGATTCAGATCTGAAAATACTGTTAGTTCTGCTGAGGTTTATCAATTCCACATGCTGTATTAAACCCTTCATATCCTTGTAGGCTGGTACACTATGGGCAGGACTGGTGGAGGCCCCACTGCTGTGTACAAATTCTACAAATTCCTGGGGTACCTTTTTTCTTGATGTAACAAGATAAAGTTATCATTAACCCAAAGGCTTGTTTGAGCCATATAGGACATTAGTAGGGATGGTCATATCGGAAGTGGTATGTCCTTGTCTTCTTGCTACCTTTGGGCTGACATCGAGTCAGTTATACGGGGATCTATAGTTTAACACTGACTCTGAACTATGTCACAATTTAACAGTTCACTCTTATAGTAATCACCTCAAGCGGCGCAATAAGCAACAAGTGATGATTCAACCCTGGACCTCCAGATTTGTTGTTTGACATGTACACACCAAGCCACACACTATTATTTAAGAAAAATAATGTACATAACTCTAGGATCATATGATAGGTTATGGGAATAGGAGGAGAAATAACATCAAATGGTATATGGCAGGCTTATCAGGAGTGTGGCAAAAAATAAGATCAAATAGAATTAAAATCAGGACATGTATTTTATTATGGAGGAACAGAAGAGGGAGGAAACTGAGATGTAGGCAATATTATATAAAAGAACATTTAAGGCAATACATCAGCCAACATCCAAGGTATCTTGAACACAACAGCAAGATTAGTTTTAAAAATAAACAATAACTATTCCATCATAATGTCTCAAATCTATGGGCCAAAGAGCTCACATTCTGATGAGTGCATACCTCCAAAAAGAGTTACAGAAATTTATAAATGACACCAAATCCAACTACAAGATAGTAGTCGATACAGAAACTAAAGAATGATTCTTCAGTAGAAAACTGTGTGTGTGATACTAGAAATGATAAAGGTCTTACATTAGGCATTACTAGCATTTGCCAAGAAATACAGAAGGGATATTCATCCTTTACATGACTATTACATATCCGGAATGAAAATAGGAACATTGGCAGGGCTGTAGCAAGGCCATGGTGAGCTAAGCCGCCAGCCAAGGGTGCAGGCACATAGGGGGTGTGAAAACTGATCACTTAAAACAGTGAGACCACACAGAATGTTATAGTGCAATTGGCTGGCAGCTAACCACTATGACTCGACTCATTGAAATGCCAATAACAGAGTTATTTTTACTAAAGTGTAAATTAATGTGTAACATTATACTGGAAGGAAAACAATACTTTTTTTTAGCATTGAAGTCACAGGATAATTTTTTTAAAGGCAACTGAAGATAAATACTGGAGGGTTACTAAAGCAAATAAACAGAGTAGAAATGGCCTCAAGTGCTACTGGTTAATTAAATGGAATTCCCATCACAAACCTTCTCATGTGCCTCAAAAGGGAGATTTACAATCAGTGTATGGTACTAGTTTTGACTTACTGCAGTGAGACAAGAACTTTAAATGCTAAACCATTCAGGAATTTATGATTACTCAGTGAGCATTGGGGAGATGCACAAAATGAATTTAAACAAACAAAAAATAATTGGAACAAACTGATGTGTAAGATGTAACTATGACTATAATAAAAATAACGTGGAGATGAACATTGTATGTAACCAGGCAAATAGACAATCCACTGAACATAGAAGCACACTGCAGGATTCTAAGATATAAAAAGAGCAAACAGACAACCTAAAGGAAGCTGGGTAAATAACATCCAAAAACATACAAGAGCAACATGAATTTGTATAGCTAAAGACCATAATGTATAGAGAAGCCTAGAGGAGTCCTTTTGGCAGCAGTGAATGACAAATGGATGGTGGCGGTGGTGAAGTTGAAGATGATGAATGAATTAGTATACATCTGTGATCCTATCATGTCACAGACATGTATTTTAACTATCAAAAAATTCTGAATTACTTTATAAAGTGATAGAATATAGTAACTGTCATGGAACTTCACACTGAAGTGTGATGTGTTTAGTTCTATTCAATGAGGCAGTTAAGAAATACACTCAAGTGTGCAAATAAATTCATTTTCAATATTTATTTATTCTTTTAAACATAAACTACTTGGCTTTAAATCATTATTTTATTCTTAAAGTAAGTAAGTCTCTGACTATTGATGGGTTGGTTTGAACACCACCGTCCCTTACAAGGCTTAGCCTATTGGAGGTAATATGCAAAAGCTTTTCTCTAGCCATTTATACAAAAACAAACAATATTCATATTAATTTTGGTACAGGACATGTTTTGGTACTTTTTAAATTTTTTCATATTTTGTTATTTATCTTATATATTTGTATAACTTTTATTTAAATGGAAATCAACTGTAGTATGTGTCACCTATATAATCCATATGTACAGATAGCGAGAGGGTTTTTGTAGCATGGAGGAGAGGGGGTGCTGCTTATGTGCAGAGACAGAAAGAGGTGAAACCAGTTCCGCATTGCCAACTGAGTAAATGGAACTGTATCACCACTGAAAAGCCTTCATTGGTTGGTGGAAGCTGAAGGAACATTTCAAGACTGACTAGGTGACTGCGCTTACCTGTCAACACCAATTTCATCCATATTTATAGCGTATGCATGGTGTATTAAAGTGGCAGAAGTGGGAGGTCCAGATCATCAAGCATGTAGAAAAAATAGCATTTTTGGAGCAGGTTGGGCAAGGCATGAGCCTTTTATGCTAACATGGCTTTCAGGCAGTGCTTGGTGCAGCAGAAAGAGTACGGAACGGTCGTCTGAGGGTCATGGGGTTGAGTCCCTCTGTAGAATGCACTTCTATTTTCAGTTTTTACATTACTTACAGTGCAAATGAACCAAAGTAATTCTCAGTACATTGTATTTATTAATATTTTCATAAAATGCATGAAAAGGAAAGGTAAAAGAAAATATGATTGATGAGTACATGGCAAAACATAAGAATAATGTCAGTACTTCATCAAAATCTAGCTAACTCACAGCCTTATACAAAACATTTTTGACTTATGTGATGGAGCCTTTCTTACATGCAGGACAACAAATTTCTTTTGTTAACTGATTCATGGGGCAGAAAAACAAATCCACAATCGTATGATGTGATTTTTCAAGAAAAAAGGATTGCAATCATGCAGTATTAAAGTGATTCTCTCACAAATTCATTCATTAGTGCAACCCTGCAAATATCTATTTTAATCATGAGGTGACAATCTTGATGAAAAGCTTCAAAACTGCTTTTATTGCACTGAGAGAGAAAAAGAAGTCATATCTTGAGAAGACTGCATCAAAATACATCCCACTGCCAATATTTTGTGAAATGTCGCATCAAATAAGATTTGCTGGCACAGTGTGCAATGAAAGAGAACCTTTTATGAATGTAAACCAAGTTTGTTTTACAACAAAAACTTGAAAACCATGTTATAATTATAAAAATGCGACATTTATGACGTGCAAGAAGCCAAGAAAATTAACTATGAATATCACCTCAGGTTGTTGGAATCATCAGCAGTAAAATAATAAAAGTACCTAATTTTGTATATGAAGTTTTCATATATGGCTCATTTCCTGAAAATTTATTAACAATACCAAATTTTTGTTGACCTTTCCCATTCATGCCCCTTACAAAAATATTAATCAGTACAATATATTGAGCATTGTTGTGGTTAATATGCAGTGTAAGTAATGTAAAAAATTGAAAATAAAAGAAATGTTTTCACAAAGGGACCTGACCCCATGACCTTTGGATTATCATTCTACACTCCTTGCACTGCAACAATCACTGCCTGTAATGTAAGTCAACATACATGACTCATGCCTCACCTGACCACACCAAAGACGCTAGTTTTTCTGAATTCTTGGTTATCTGGAACTCTCACTTCTGTCCGAACTCTCACTTCTGTCACTTTCATTTCTGGCGATGCCCTACATATACCATGAATACGGACTGAGTGTGGCTCCAGTTGCCAGAGACTGTAGTCGTGTGAGTCTCGCGCGTGCGCGTCTGTCTGTGTCTGTGTCTGTGTGTGTGTGTGTGTGTGTGTGTGTGTGTGTGTGTGTGTGTGTGATGAAGGCCTTGCTGGTCATAAGCTTATTTGTGACAGGCTTTTTGTTGTGCCAGTCTGCAAATGAGCATCTCTGCAATATGGTGAGTAGCAGCTTTCCTTTCCCTAATACTGTTACACTCCATTCTGAATTTTCCATTGTCTGCTGAAACAATTAACCACATCCTGAGATGTTGCAAAAATATTGCTTAGAATGATTACAGGCTGAGACACAATAATGTGGCATGAATGATCCAGCAGAACTTCTGCCAAAAATTACCTCTACCACTTGAATGAAATGGTGGGACCAGACACCAGAAAAAGCTGATGAAAATTAACACACTAACTTCTGACTTCAGGCAAGTTGAATGCTGAAATGCAATACAGCAAACATCACAAAGAAGAAAAAGAACATGTTGATCATCGACATTGCCATTCCCGGTGATAGCAAAATCAGTGAGAAACATATTGAAAAACTTTTCAGACATGAATGCTTCAAAACTGAACTACAGCAACTCTGGTATAAACCATCAAAAGTGATCCCAGTGAGTCTCAGAACATTAGGAAGAGTGCCAAAAGACCTTATTGAGCACCTGAAAATCATTTGCATTGATAAATAAATATGCATTTTCCAACTACAAAGGGCCACTTTACTGCAATCTGCACTAATACATCATCCAGTCCTAGACACATGGGAAGTGTCCAACAAGTGATAACATACAAGATGCAGCACAGTGAAAGCATTTGCCATGTTTACTGCTCTAATACTGTAATAATAATAACAGTAATTTAATAACACACACACACACACACACACACACACACACACACACACACACACACACACACACAGAGAGAGAGAGAGAGAGAGAGAGAGAGAGAGAGAAAACTATGATACGGCAAGACAGGTTTACAAGTGATTTGTTTATTAGCTTAAGAGGCTTGTTTTAGGGCAGCAAACATTTTACAACAACAACTAAGACTTATTTTACATTATATATTTAAGAATAAAACAAAAACTGAATGTTTATATTATACATGCATGAAGCCTATACACAATTTTGATTATTCTGTGCAAAGCATAGATAATCATCTAGTGAGCAGTGTGTGTTGGCAGTCAATGTTCTTTTTAGACTGGTTTTAAACTTTACAGTGGTGAGAGATGTGACTGCATTCAGGACGCACTTGCAAGCCTAGCCCTGCATAAGGTGTTACCTTCATACAGTGCAATTCTATGGCTTATAAGATGAAACTGATCCTTGTGTCTAGTGTTGTTTTTGTGTAAGTCAGAGTTTCCATTTTGCATTTTGTTTAAGTATTTGGGCCAGTACAAGTGATTTCAAAATATACATATTTGTAATGGTTAATAACCCAGCCATTATAAATATGTATATTTTTAAATCACTTAATATCCCAGCCTCCCCCCCCCCCCCCCCCCACAAACCATGGACCTTGCCGTTGGTGGGGAGGCTTGCGTGCCTCAACGATACAGATAGCCGTACCGTAGGTGCAACCACAATGGAGGGGTATCTGTTGAGAGGCCAGACAAACGTGTGGTTCCTGAAGAGGGGCAACAGCCTTTTCAGTAGTTGCAGGGGCAACAGTCTGGATAATTGACTGATCTGGCCTTGTAACGCTAACCAAAACGGCCTTGCTGTTATGGTACTGTGATCGGCTGAAAGCAAGGGGAAACTACACCCGTAATTTTTACTGAGGGCATGCAGCTTTACTGTATGATTAAATGATGATGGCATCCTCTTGGGTCAAATATTCTGGAGGTAAAATAGTCCCCCGGATCTCTGGGCGGGGACTACTCAAGAGGACGTCGTTATCAAGAGAAAGAAAACTGGCGTTCTATGGATCGGAGCGTGGAATGTCAGATCCCTTAATCGGGCAGGTAAGTTAGAAAATTTACAAAGGGACATGGTTAGGTTAAAGTTAGATATAGCGGGAATTAGTGAAGTTCGGTGGCAGGGGGAACAAAACTTTTGGTCAGGTGAATACAGGGTTATAAATACAAAATCAAATAGGGGTAATGCAGGAGTAGGTTTAATAATGAATAAAAAAATAAGAGTTCGGGTAAGCTACTACAAACAGCATAGTGAACGCATTATTGTGGCCAAGATAGACATGAAGCCCACACCTACTACAGTAGTACAAGTTTATATGCCAACTAGCTCTGCAGATGATGAAGAAATTGATGAAATATGTGATGAGATAAAAGAAATTATTCAGGTAGTGAAGGGAGACGAAAGTTTAATATTCATGGGTGATTGGAATTCGATAGTAGGAAAAGGAAGAGAAGGAACGTAGTAGGTGAATATGGATTAGGGCTAAGAAATGAAAGAGGAAGCCGCCTGGTAGAATTTTGCACAGAGCAAAACTTAATCATAGCTAACACTTGGTTCAAGAATCATGAAAGAAGGTTGTATACATGGAAGAACCCTGGAGATACTAGAAGGTTTCACATAGATTATGTAATGGTAAAACAGAGATTTAGGAACTAGGTTTTAAATTGTAAGACATTTACCGGGGCAGATGTGGACTCTGACCACAATCTATTGGTTATGAACTGTAGATTAAAACTGAAGAAACTGCAAAAAGGTGGGAATTTAAGGAGATGGGACTTGGATAAACTGACTAAACCAGAGGTTGTACAGAGTTTCAGGAAGAGCATAAGGGAACAATTGACAGGAATGGGGGAAAGAAATGCAGTAGAAGAAGAATGGGTAGCTTTGAGGGATGAAATAGTGAAAGCAGCAGAGGATCAAGTAGGTAAAAAGACGAGGGCTAGTAGAAATCCTTGAGTAACAGAAGAGATACTGAATTTAATTAATGAAAGGAGAAAATACAAAAATGCAGTAAATGAAGCAGGCAAAAAGGAATACAAACGTCTCAAAAATGAGATCGACAGGATGTGCAATGGCTAAGCAGGGATGGTTAGAGGACAAATGTAAAGATGTAGAGGCTTATCTCACGAGGGGTAAGATAAATACTGCCTACAGGAAAATTAAACAGACCTTTAGAGAAAAGAGAACCACTTGCATGAATATCAAGAGCTCAGATGGAAACCCAGTTCTAAGAAGGGAAAGCAGAAAGGTGGAAGGAGTATATAGAGGGTCTATACAGGGGCGATGTTATTGAGAACAATATTATGGAAATGGAAGAGGATGTAGATGAAGAGGAAATGGGAGGTATGATACTGCGTGAAGAGTTTGACAGAGCTCTGAGAGACCTAAGTCGAAACAATGCCCCAGGAGTAGACAACAATCCATTAGACCTACTGACAGCCTTGGGAGAGCCAGTCCTGACAAAACTCTACCATCTGGTGAGCAAGATGTATGAGACAAACGAAATTCCCTCAGACTTCAAGAAGAATATAATAATTCCAATCCCAAAGAAAGCAGGTGTTGACAGATGTGAAAATTACCGAACTATCAGTTTAATAAGTCACAGCTGCAGAATACTAATGCGAAATCTTTACAGACAAATGGAAAAACTGGTAGAAGCCGACCTCGGGGAAGATCAGTTTGGATTCCGTAGAAATATGGGAACACGTGAGACAATACTGACCCTACGAATTATCTTAAAAAATAGATTAAGGAAAGACAAACCTATGTTTCTAGCATTTGTAGAATTAGAGAAAGCTTTTGTCAATGTTGACTGGAATACTACCTTTCAAATTCTAAAGGTGGCAGGGGTAAAATACAGGGAGTGAAAGGCTATTTACAATTTTTATGGAAACCAGATGGCAGTTACAAGAGTCAAGGGGCATGAAAGGGAAGCAGTGGTTAGGAAGGGAGCGAGACAGGGTTGTAGCCTATACCTGATGTTATTAAATCTGTATATTGAGCAAGCAGTAAAGGAAACAAAATAAAAATTTGGACTAGGTATTAAAACCCATGGAGAAGAAATAAAAACTTTGAGGTTCACTGATGACATTGTAATTCTGTCAGAGACAGCAAAGGAACTGGAAGAGCAGCTGAACGAAATGGGCAGTGTCTTGAAAGGAGGATATAAGATGAACATCAACAAAAGCAAAAAGAGGATAATGGAATGTAGTCGAATTAAGTCGGGTGATGCTGCGGGAATTAGATTAGGAAATGAGACACTTAAAGTAGTAAAGGAGTTTTGCTATTTGGGGAGCAAAATAACTGATGATGGTCGAAGTAGAGAGGATATAAAATGTACCGTATTTACTCAAATTTAAGCCGCACTTTTTTCCAGTTTTTGTAATCCAAAAAACCGCCTGCGGCTTAGAATCGAGTGCAAAGCAAGTGGAAGTTGTGAAAAATGTTGGTAGGTGCCGCCACAATGAACTGCCGTCGAATATATGTAGCGCTACACAGGCATTGTTTGTAGGCACAAAGATAAATACTGGCGCCAAAACCTATGCGTCAGTAAATAAATTAAAAAAAAAGGTGGAAGACGAGCTTTTTTTCTCCGCCCCGAGTTTCGACCACTGCATTTTCATACATTATCCAACGAAGTAAATACAAACTCCGTATTGTTCATCTTCGAATGTAGCAGAATTTCAATGTACTACGAAAATCCGACTGGCAAGACTGTTTGGGATGTTTGTCAATATGGCCAACTCTACGTTCTGAAATTTTTCCTACCTGTGACAAGAGATGGTTGCTAATAGGAACTTGTATGAATTGTGAATCACATGCAGTATTCTCTTCACCATAAGAATAATACGAATATAAACATTCTGCCATGTTTTCTTTCATGTTTGCTGCTATCTCATTTAAATCCTGCCTGCCTAATAAACTACGAAACTAGAGTGAGACAACAGCAAACGCAGAATAATATACGTATCGTGTCATGTTTATATTCGTATTAAGTGATACAGTCAGAAGTGAAGCACGGCAGCTGACTAGATTTTCAAATCTAAGATGACTCTAATTTCTGTGCAGAATTTGATATACTAAAGAATCGGCCGCAAAGATTTTCAAACGGAGAAAAACTTTCGCCTAACTCTCGTTCATAACATGTTCTATCATACGCAGTCTATTATTTGAATCTTGTTGATCATTATCAAAGAAAGCAGCAGTGTAAGTAACAACAAATAGTAGTCTCTTGCCATTGTTTCGCTAATGAGACGATTCCTCTCTCTTTTTTTTTTTTAGTGTTAGCGGCAGTAGCGCGCACAAAAGCAAGCCATCCCGCGAGCGGCGACAGACCGTAAACACGCACTATCAGAATGCGACAAACAATGCATGACACAGTACAGTAATGCATTTTCAGCTTAGAATGGCGTACACACCTATAACAAAGAATACGGCACTTATCACATCGAAGCAAAATAAGCAATAGATTCAAACCAGACGAAGCACGTGAAAAAGGAAGGGTACCCGTATAAATATGGACGGAGCGCCTGACGCATAGCAATGGCTACCTGGTAAAGCTTAACTGCTAAGCTTACGACTCGAACCAAACTACTACAGCTGTATCGTCATTCATTCAACCTAAATTGTGTCTCATATTACAATGGACCAACTTTGATTCGATTTGGAGGTGCGGCCTAAAACTTTTCTCTCCCCTTGAATTTCGAGTCTCAAATTTAAGGTGTGGCCTAAAACTTTTCCCTCCCCTTGAATTTCGAGTCTCAAATTTAAGGTGCGGCTTAGATTAGGGAATTTTTTTTTCCTTTATTTCGAGTCTCATTTTTCAGGTGCGGCTTAGATTCGAGTGCGGCTTAGATTCGAGTAAATACGGTAGACTGGCAATGGCAAGGAAAGTGTTTCTGAGGAAGAGAAATTTGTTAACATCGAGTATTGATTTAAGTAACAAGAAGTCGTTTCTGAAAGTATTTGTATGGAGTGTAGCCATGTATGGAAATGAAACATGGATGATAAATAATTTAGACAAGAAGAGAATAGAAGCTTTCGAAATGTGGTGCTACAGAAGAATGCTGAAGATTAGATGGGTAGATCACATAACTAATGAGGAGGTATTGAATAGAATTGGGGAGAAGAGGAGCTTGTGGCACAACTTGACTAGAAGATGGGATCGGTTGGTGGGGCATGTTCTGAGGCATCAAGGGATCACCAATTTAGTACTGGAGGGCAGTGTGGAGGGTAAAAATCGTGAGGGAGACCAAGAGATGAATACACTAAGCAGATTCAGAAGAATGTAGGTTGCAGTAGGTACTGGATGATGAAGAAGCTTGCATAGGATAGAGTAACATGGAGAGCTGCATCAAACCAGTCTCAGGACTGACGACCACAACAACAACAACAACAACAACAACAATATCCCAGCTTTCGGGAACAGACCACTGTGTGAGTCTCTTGATTTTTCACCACAAATTAGTCTTACAGCTATTTTTTCTTTAACTTTAAAAGCTTGTGAAAGTTTGCTTGTGTTGTGGCATCCTATATTTCTATTCCACAGCTTATGCTGGATGACACCAATACATGATAAGCAGTTCATAGTACGTGAGTATCAGTGCAGTATTTCTAAGCATGTTTATTACAAATATACAATGCCTGAAAAAAAAAGTGAAACACTCCAGAAGGGGAGGTTAAATGAAATGTAACTTTGTGGGTTGATGGTATGAGAGATACTGTTTCAGTGAGTACAAAATTGAGTCGAATTTACAATGAACTTGACTGTATTAGCAATTTATCAGTTTGATGTTGCACCACCTCTGGCGTGGAGGCATGCACTGATTTGTTTGGGAAGACTGTCATAAGGCCATTGTATCCTGTCCTGTGGCAACTGTTGTATCTGATCCTTGATATCCTCGATACTGGCACTTGAACAGAGCTCATGTCTGAGCCCATCCCAAACATGTACTATCAGGGACAGATCTGGGAGTTATTTTGGCCTTGGGACTCCCTCTTGTTGTTGTTGTTGTTGTTGTTGTTGTGGTCGTCAGTCCTGAGACTGGTTTGATGCAGCTCTCCATGCTACCCTAACCTGTGCAAGCTTCTTCATCTCCCAGTACTTACCGCAACCCACATCCTCCTGAATCTGCTTAGTATATTCATCTCTTGGTCTCCCTCTACGATTTTTACCCTCCACACTGCCCTCCAATGCTAAATTTGTGATCCCTTGATGCCTCAGAACATGTCCTACTAACCGGTCCCTTCTTTTTGTAAAGTTGTGTCACACACTCCTCTTCTCCCAAATCCTATTCAATACATCCTCATTAGTTATGTGATCTACCCATATAATCTTCAGCATTCTTCTGTAGCACCACATTTCGAAAGCTTCTATTCTCTTCTTGTCCAAACTATTTATCGTCCATGTTTCACTCCCATACATGGCTACACTCCATACAAATACTTTCAGAAACGACTTCCTGACACTTAAATCTATATTCAATGTTAACAAATTTCTCTTCTTCAGAATCGCTTTCCTTGCCACTGCCAGTCTACATTTTATATCCTCTCTACTTCGACCATCATCAGTTATTTTGCTCCCCAAATAGCAAAACTCCTTTACTGCTTTAACTGTCTCATTTCCTAATCTAATTCCCTCAGCGTCACCCGACTTAATTCGACTACATTCCATTATCCTCGTTTTGCTTTTGTTGATGTTCATCTTATATCCTCCTTTCAAGACACTGACCATTCCGTTCAACTGCTCTTCCAAGTCATTTGCTATCTCTGATAGAATTACAATGTCATCGGCGAACCTCAAAGTTTCTATTTCTTCTCCACGGATTTTAATACCTACTCCGAATTTTTCTTTTGTTTCCTTTACTGCTTGCTCAATATACTGATTGAATAACATTGGGGGGGGGGGGGGGACTCCCTCAACAATATTCAAATAGTTCATAGAGACATGTGTCATGTGTGGACTTACATTGCCCTGTTGAAAAATGATACCATGACACTGTCACATGAGAGGTGACGTGGGGATGTAGGATGCCCGTGACATACCATTATGCCATCAGAGTTCCCTCAATCAATACTATATTGGACCTAAAGACACACCCAGTGGCTCCCCACTCCACGACACCACAAGTTACAGCATTGTGCCTCTCCGCAACATTAGAAGATTGGATTGGATTGTTTTGGGGGAAGAGACCAAACAGCGAGGTCATCGGTCTCATCGGGTTAGGGAAGGACGGGGAAGGAATCCGGCCGTGCCCTTTCAAAGGAATCATCTCGGTATTTGCCTGGAGTGATTTAGGGAAAATGACATAAAACCTAAATCAGGATGGCCGGATGCGAGATTGAACCGTCATCCTCCCAAATGCGAGTCCAGTGTGCTAACCACTGCGCCACCTCGCTCGGTAACATTAGAAGAATGAGACACTTCTCCAGGTTGACACCATATTTGATGACGTTAGTCATCCAGGATAGTGCAGAACCATGATTCTTCACTGAACACACCACCACTGCATTCTTCCCAGCATGGCACCACTCCAAACACAGCTGTTAGTGTTGTGGTGTTAACAGCAGGCTAAGCATGGAACTATAATTCCTTAGTCTGACTGCTGCTAGTCTCTGACCAATGGTGCAGGATGACACAGAATGTTCCAGGGAGTCCATTACTTGTATTTGGATGGCAGGTCACATGTAAAGTGGCTATGACATGCTTGGTGCATAATACTCGTCAACTGGAACCTTGAAAATGGGTATACATGCTCTCACATTCTCATGCAGTTCAACATTGGGCCTCCGTCACATCCAAATGCCTCACAACTCTTAATATAGCACATTACAACCAGCTGGCCAAATGGAGACTCCAAATGAAGCCCCTTCCAGATGCTGATAAAACTGTCTCACATGAGTATGCGGTTTCTCAGCATTCTCCACAGTCATCACCCATCATATGCCACTTTTCATGCCCTTTATATGCCCTACCAGGCCTGATAACAATACTAAACATGAACACACTAATGCACTCTGTTGGCCGTTCAACCTGTCACAGGGAATTGCAACACTAATAATTTACATACCCACTGGTACTGCATACCTGTACAAAGTTACATGACATACAATCATGTTATCTCTAACTGCTGTTTTTTTTTTTTTTTTTTTTCTTGACAGAGGGTGAACACACACATCCCACGGAGGATTATCTTGTACTGTTATTCCCAGAAATTTTACAGTTTCCATTAATGTCAAGATCAGTTCCATTGTACAACTTTATTTCAAAATCTGTCTGCCCTGTGGAGTAAAAATCCATTACTGCTGTTTCCTTACTGGTGACACTGAGGTGACTTTCACTGAAGTACTGAACTATTTCATATAGAATTATCTTTGCATTTGGAAAGCAGTATTTTATGTCACTTACATGCATCAAGAAAAGAAGGGATCCCTGTACCAAGCTCTTGGGTACCACCATAAGAGATCTGTTTGAAAAATTCCAGAACATTCGTAATTTTGCGTCAATGGTGTGTTGCAGCAAAATACGTTTGGCATCCCTGCACAGTGCTGTGCTTAATGTGTAACTGCCGTAAGTTTCACTGGTGTATGTCCATTAGTTATTGTTCAGTGCTATACTGAGTAGAGCGTCGTGTTGTGCAGTTTGCGGATTTCGAGATGGCAGAGTTAGAGGAGCAGCACATCTGCATTAAGTTTTATGTGAAACTCAAGAACACTTTTACAGAGACACACCAAATGATGCAAGAAACTACAATGATGAGTGCTTACACTGTACTAAGGTGTTACGAATGGTTCACATGGTTTAAAAATGGCCAGTCAGAAGTTAAGGATGATGCTCATTTAGGACGCCCTTCAATGTCTACCAATGATGTTCATGCCAGGAACGTCAATCAAATTGTGCTTGCCAATTGAAGATTGGAGAAGAATGTAACATTTCAGTTGTATCATGTTATAAAATTCTGAGACAGCAACTTGGAATGCATCTGTTGCCACTAAGTTTGTGCCACAGCTAATGAGTAAAGACCAGAAAGACCTTTATCTTGTAATCTGCGAAGAGCATTTGCCTCATGCAAGTGAGAATAAGATGTTTCTTAAGAGAATCGTAACCGGTGATGAGACGTGGGTCTACTATTATGATGTTGAGACCAAGATTCAATCTTCACAATGGATTGGGAAAAGTTCTCCAAGACGAAGAAAAGTTCATCAGGTCAGGTCAAATGTCAAAGCCATGCTGATAGTTTTCTTTGACTTTGAAGGGAAACCTGCAAGGAAATGGGCTGAAATGTGGCGAGACAATTCATGGCTCTCGCATCACGATAATGGACCTGCACATTCATCCCTGTTGGTGTGTGACTTGCACAAAAAACAAAATTACTGTGCTGCCATATCCTCTGTACTCTATAGATTTGGCTCCTGTGGACTTTTATTTTAGTTCCGAAGTTGAGAACCCTGTTGAAAGGATGAAGATTTGCAATGATAGACAAGGTAAAAGAAAAAATTGCAGATGGCACTTCACACAATCCAGCAAGAGGCTCACCAAAACAGCTTCTGGAATTGCAAACAGCATTGGGAGTGATGTATCAATTGTGGAGGAGAATATTTCGAAGGAGACCATGCACAGTAAGTAAAGATAAGTGTAGAAAAATTCTGTGGACACAGTTCCGAAATTTTTTGAATAGACCTCGTATTTCATATCTGTAATGCTAGATCTGTAAAAACCACTTGTTGTTTCAATATATAATTTGCTTCCTCTTAGATAAAATTTTATTAGATGATGAACAATGCCTACGTTCCAAAATTTCTATGAGAGTTATGAGATATTGATAAAGTCAAATATCTTTTCAAGATAAAGGAATACGCCTGTAAGATATTCCTTTTCCCTGATAGCCATAATTACCTCATCGATAAACTGTGCGGCAGCTACCACAGTTCATATTTTTTTTTTTTTTATTAAAACCATTCTGATTCTCAAAGACTACATTCAGTTTACTGAAAAACATGATAATTCAAGTGCATATAACATTTCTATGATCTCTGAGAAGACAATAAAGTCATTGACATTCTATTATATTACCATTGTAATTCATTAGAGGTCATTAATGAAATTATCCTTTCTTACTTGGAAGCTATTTATGACATTTCAAACCTTAGCAGCAGTATTGCTCCCTTATTTAATATGCGAGCTACAAGTTTCCTTCTTGTGTGTACTAGTCTGTCCTTACAATATTAATGATACTTACAGAAAACTCCATATGGATGAACATTCTCTCGGTCTTCAAACATTTTGCTTTGGAACAGTGTTACCTTTTTCTTTGCTTGTACATTTCATTGTCTATACAGGTACTTTCACACATTCTTATTATTATTTTTCACTGCTGTGGTTTGCACTGGACATGTGATACCAAAGTAGCAGAAGAAGTCATTAGCAAAATTTTCATAAGTGTAACATTTTGTTTCAACTCATGCTGCATTTCCTAACAATTGATTGAGGTTTATGGTATTGTCATTATGTGTTTAGATTTATGGAGATAAGGAAAGTTGACAGGTTACTCATGCACAACAAGCAAAGATTTATACATAAATGACTATTACCGAATAGTTTTAATATAACACACATTTAAGACATTGGTAAGTAGTATGTTTAATGCAAAATTAATTTTTTGATGAGAAAGGATGTTACATACCTGTAGAGGCTTTCCTACACCAAGCATAGTGACAATTGAGGTATTCTTAAATTTAGGTGCACCCAATGTAATGGCTCCTGATTTAGGCCATTTCAATATTATACCATACACTGACTTTTGAACTGAGTTATCGCCACTCTGGGTATACCTGTGCAAAAATAAAATTAAATATACTCTAAGAAGCTCATGGTGCAATTAAACATAAAGAACTAATTTACTTGTTACAGTGTGCCACGAAGCCAGCAGCTACTGCTCTTTTACTAGTGTATCGTGCTGATATCAGATAAGTTGTTTCCAGCTACAAATCTGAATAGGAGACTAATCTAACTCTACACTTTCTTTGGTAGATAGACACAATAAAAAACACACACACAGAATTTCATTGCTGCACTAAACAAGATGCAAGTAGGCAATGAAATTCTGTGTGTGTGTTTGTGTGTTTTTTATTGTTTTTTATTGTGTCTATCTACCAGCGCTTTCCCGTTTGGTAAGTCATGGAATCTTTGTTTTTAATATATTTTTCCCATGTTGAATGTTTCTTTCTATTTTATCTACACTTTCTTTGTAATGTAAGAGGTCACAATGTAATTAGAAAGGTTGCATTAACTTTGCACAGCTTGCATGTAGTGCATGTAGTGGCTTTTGAATCCTTGAGTCTTTAACTATTGATTAGGAGTAAAAAATGTGATGTAAAAGAAAAAAAGTAACTGAGACGAAAAAGAGAATCAATCACAAAAAAATTCCATTATGTCTTTATCATAATTACCCAAACTTTGGCACAAAACATTCCGTAATATTGTATTTCCAAGTTCACATTCTTTATACAGATACAAGATCAGTTCAGTTAATAACCAAACTGTTTTTACATGGAAATGAAGTATTGCAGTGAGGTGTCATTGGTACCAATGCAGCCATCACAACTTCTTGAATAACCACATTGTTGTTATCTCCTTCAATTTTGTTGCTGTCTGTATAAGGTGGCATAGTGTTAATGGTGACTTTTATGAAGTATGATTTACATGAGCAATAATGCAATGTGAAACAGGAAGAGATATATTTTACCTTTCAAGCAAGCTTATGAAGATAATGCTCTTGGTTGAATGCAGTGTTACAGATGGTTCTCCCAATGCAAAAATGATTGTCAGTCAA
Organism: Schistocerca nitens; assembly: GCF_023898315.1. Classification (NCBI taxonomy): domain Eukaryota; kingdom Metazoa; phylum Arthropoda; class Insecta; order Orthoptera; family Acrididae; genus Schistocerca; species Schistocerca nitens. Next base: position 450,365,637 of record NC_064618.1, on the reverse strand, counting down.
CTCAAGATCACCCTCAAAGTGGAAGGCCTCCGACTTCAACCGATGATGATTACAATCGGAAAATAAATGATCGGGCACATGCCAACCATTACATAATTGTAAGAGAACATGCAGAAGCTGGCACCTCAAATGGCGCAGGTCATGACATTTTAACACAAAGAATGTACATGAACTGAATTGCAGCAATGTTTATTTCTCATTTTATGACTGAAGAGCAAAAGGAACATAATGTGATCATTTGCAACAAACTTCTTTAAAAAGCTCATGATGACAAAACATTCATGAAACCATCACAGGAGATGAGTGTTGAGTTTACAGTTGTGGTATGACATTAAGAAAAACGGTTTTCCACTTCATGGTATGGTGATACAGCAACCAGTATGTACAATGAGGAGAAGAATACAGCCTTGGTTATGATGTTGACATTACTTTTTATTTATTCATCACTGAAGCGCGTTTCGACTAATTCAAGACATCTTCAGATTGTGCTACATTAAAATCAATAAAACTAGAAGAGCTTGACCCTACCTTGGGATTGTACAAAATTAGTTAATTTAAAATTGGACTTAACTTGGTATTGCCTTGCCAGGTTATTACTTTGCATCTTTTCCATTTCTTCCTCCTCCACTTTATGGACTATAACTTTCATGAAAATGACTGGTTGCAGTTTCTACTTTTTAATTCTTTCTGTTTATTTGAAGGTTATTGGATGTTACACACTTAATACACAACAGGAGCATAATTTACCTCGACTACTTTACTTGCACATGGCAAGGGTCATTTATTTTTTGGGTGTTTATCAATTACATCCGTACTTTACTTATCAAAATTTATTTTAAATTTTCTAATTTCATCCAATCCCAAGATGGGGTCAAGTATTCTAGATTTGATTGTATTTTAATGTAGGCCAATTTGAAGACGCCTTGAATTAGGTGAAATGCATGTCATTGATGAATAAATAAACAGTACTTTCAATATAGCAGCAAGACTGTTTTCTTCTCCTGATTAAGAAAAAAAGTCCGTGCATCACAGTGGGTTAGCAATGCCCCCCCCCCTCCCAAAAAAAAAAAAAAAAAAAAAATTATAAGTATGAGCTACCTCAGAACATTATTTCACATGACATTATTGAATGAAAATAAGTGAAATATGTCAACTTGCTGATTTGTGTCTGCCCGAGATTTGCAATGATTTGAAGTGAAAATGTGGCTGAACTAAGTTGTTTTAGGAGTTTCAAAAAGTGTCGTCCCCCCCTCCAAATTTAAATTCTCATCAATTCATCAATATGGATACAAGGGGAACCATACAGCTAACCAGTTGTACACCAAATTTTACTCAAATTGTTACCTAGGTTTTGACAGGTATAAACCTGTCTTCCTCAGAAGGTTTATATCTGTCTAAACCTAGATAAAGGTCTGAATGAACTTCTGGTGTGCTACTGGCAGGCAATATTATTCCCATTATATCCATAACTCTACAGCTGTTGACTGCTGCCGTGTTCAAGATGTCTTCAATATGGACACCTAACAATTTTGAAGACTGCAGCCAAGTTATTATTTCCTCACTAGGTGTTACACTTTTCATTAGTGTAGTATCTCTAGGTGGGAAGAACTGAATATGCTGTGTCTTTTTGAAATAGTGAATGAGACCATTCACAGAAAAAAATCACTCAATGATATCTTTAAGAACATTATTTACCGTTTCTTCCATTGCTGTATGTATGTTTAGATCTATTGCAATATTAGTGTCATCTACAAAAAGAACTAATTCTGCTTGTTGTATATTTGACAGAAGATTGTAAACTTAGATTATAAAAAACAGTGCACGTAAGATTGAGTTTGTCAAACCCTGTAACAATCTCTTCCACTTAACATTGCTTGAATTATCAAGCATAACTTCCCACATTCTTTGGTTAGATATGACATTGTCCATTGATTGATCATGCCAAGTCCATAACCTCAATTTATCCAGGAGAATATTTTGATTCACACAGATAAATGCCATAGGTAGGTCACAGAAAATACCAGCTTGTGGTCTTTTGTGATTGTAAAATTTGGTGAGCGAACGTGTAAATGGCATTCTCAATTGAATAACTCTTCTGAAATCCAGTTTGTGATTTGTGGAGGATATTATTTGTGCTCAGGTGGAATACTATTCTACAATACATTACCTTCTCAACTACTTTGGAAAATGATGTCAGTAGTGAAATGGGTCAGTAGTTCTTGACATCCCTTATATCACCTTTCTTATAGAGGGGTTTAACAATGACATATTTCAATCTCTCTGGAACAGTGCCCTGAGTTAGTGAGGAATTACAAATTTAGGAAACAACAGTGCTTATTACTGATTTCTGACATAATGTACATGTTCCTCTATATTAATAACTTTTCTTAGTACTTTGGGCAGTTTTTTTAGTGTGCAACTACTGCAGGATCTTCACTCATTCTTGTCAACAGTTATATTTCCCTTTTTCTTTCACAATGTACTTTCATCCCTCTAGGGATCCATGGGTTTTTACATGGCTGTTTAATATCCTTTCTGGTTAGATTATGTGGAAAGCTATTGTCAAATAATGATATGAATTTATTATGGAACTGATTAAAATTTATATCAACATTTGGTTCATTATAAATTTCGTTGTGGTAAACTATTTTTAAAAATTTTTGTCTTACAATAATTATTTATTGTAATTAATTTCCTCTGAAAAGTATCTATACTGTAAGGCAACATCTTATTTACCCTAACTACCTGCACATCATGATTAGAGAGCATTCATTACAGGGCGTATAGTTATTTTCTTGCCCTGTATATGATTGAGGCAATCATTATCAATTAGGGTCCTCCTATCTTTATCTGTCCATGATGGAAAGTTAATTAATGTGATCAAATTGTAGGTTTGTAATAAGCTTTCCAGATAATCTTTTCTATCAGAATTCTTTAGAAAATCTGTACTGAAATCACCACCAACTATAATGGCTTGATGTTGTCTCATAGACAGGATAGTAAGAAATACGTATGCCCCATAAACACTTCAAAATTTTTCAGTGGAGATCTATATACAGTTACAATTAAAAGTGAACTATTTTTCAATATTAATTCACAAGCACACACTTCTATGTGCTGTCTACTTCATCAGTTCAAACATTTTTTTCATATGTACTTTCCTGTTTAGTATATTTGTATGTGCCTGATGGTACTGTTTAATTTCTGGCTCTAATTTTAATTCATGAAGATATTTGAACTGTAAAACATCTCTGGTCATAGATTGATACATACCAAACACCTGAAGTAAGAGTGTCATTTTGTACACTCCATGGCTTAGTAGAATAAATAGCTTCCCCATTTACATCAAGCCATTTGCCCATGTCAGTTAATCTTTCCTCAAATATAGTTGGAATCATTCCATCCTTTGATGGACCAACATTCAAAAGCAGATTACCTGAAACAGAATATCACTGCCTTTAGTTTCATGAAATACTTTACTCAACAAGTGTTTTGAAGATGGGAAGTCAGGAAATATGAAAGCAGAAGGAAGAGATAGTTACTTTCAAATGGATATTAGATGGAAGGGAATACATGGATCCAGGGTATATGCGTTGAGAGTGACCTAAAATGGAACAAAGCATAAACTAGACGTAGGAAAGCAGGTGACAAGACTGACATTTACTGGAAGAATTCCAAGGAACTGCAGCTCACACACATAACTACTGACCATGAGTATGGGGCACTTGCTTGATAGAATTAATGGAGGAGAAAGAGAAAATTCAAAGGAGAGCAGCACTTCTTTTCTCTAGGAATCATTTAGTAAGTGTGAAGTCTCAGAGAGGTGTTCATCCAACTCCACTGAGTAGCCTGATGGTAGGAATCTGTAATGGCTAATACTACGTTCAAGTGAATTTGGTATGATTTCTGTGTTACTCTCCTTCAGGTGACATAATTGAGAATAAGGGACACTAAAATTTCTTTGTATTAGGTCATTAATCAAGAAAAAACTCACGTATAATACTAAGGCATTAAATATGGGCTACAATGGTCTTCACACTTTCTTGTTAACACTGGATCAATGTTCACAGTAAAGACTACCCATCAAATTGTGCAGCAGCAGACACCTAAGTAAGAGAAATATTACAATTTTATGTTGCCTATAGAAATGGAAAATAATGGAATGAAGTGTTGACCAGGACAAACATAAATAGCATGTTCAGTACCTTTCAAACCATACCATTATTATATTGTCTTAGCTTTCCCGACCTATCAACATATACTAAAACTGACTAGGAATGAAAATTGGCATGCAACTAGTATAAAAATCTCCAGAAAATATTTCTGCATCCCCTCCTTTCTTTCATTTTTTTTTAAAAACTGAATTACTAGAAATGCAAAATTATGTCTAACAGTACAATAAGATCCATCAACAAATTATAACTGATGAAAACAGGAGGAATGATGACTATGTCTCCAAATCAATAAGAAGCAGGGACACAGCACTTAATTAGAAACAAGTAGAAAACAAATACGCTAAATATTCCAGCCAGTTACAGCTAGGTAGTACATAAGTATCCTATGCCAACACTATAAAATCCATGGTAGTCTAACAAGACAGCTAAAGTTCTCAAAATTTACTTTGGAACTCAAAATGTGTACAGTTCCTGAAATGACAAATATAACAGTGTATCACTGGATCTCAAACAATTTATACGAGGTGAAATCATATCAGCATTAAGCTCACATAAGAAATAGCCCTGCGGGTTTTGGACATTTCAAACTGTATTATTAATACAAATGGCACCTCTGATTCTCATTATGAATCAGTCCTTAACTACAGATACTTTACACAATCTTCAAAAGTTGCTAAGGTTGTCCACCCTCCACCAAAAGAGCACTACAGATAACACAAATATATTCAGGCCTGCTACACAGCTTAGTGATATCCCAAAAACAATTGAGAAGCTCTTTCATAACACACTGCTGCAGTTGATAACCAAGAACTCACTAACACAAGTCAACAGTGCTACAGTCAGGCTACATACACATGTGAATATCTGCTCTATGTGAGTATCATAAAACCTATAGGTGAGTTATCATAAAACCTATAGGTGGAAAGGAAATGAATGCTGAAACATTACACATATGTTAAAGCATTTGACATTCTTGATCATAATGCTTAATTTAATTATATAAAGAGGAAAGGAATTTTAGGTTTTCCAAGTGAATAAATTTGATCCTACTCCACAAACCAGCAGCAAAATTTGCACTTCAACAAGACTACGTCACTGCAGATGCCATAAAAACAACAATATACCCATTCACAAATAATCTATTCATATACGGTGTACAATAAAAACAATTTTTTCAATGATTTCATGTTTGCTTTTAAATATTACTGTTTTTATTCACTATTGCAATTTTGATTAGAGTACACAACACATGTCAAAAAATTGGTAATACAAACTTAACTGATATAAAACTATGGCTATTAAAACGCAGCAGTACTTTCAGATTTCTGTAACTTTTTTGTGAAAAAACAGCTACATTTACACAACAAGACTACTGATAATGCACTCCCATGATACACAGCCTTATCTGAAAGCACTTTCAGTGCTGAATAGGAGAGTTTGTGCGCTCCAGTGCAGTTGAGGGCTATTACAGCAGAAACATAACTACCAGCTGAGTCACAAAAACCACGCAGGCCTCAGTAGAGGAGCCAGAAAAATCATGTCTCACATAAGGCAAGGGAGGGGGTTCTATGGGCATAGGGAAGCCAGCCCCTTGGGGAGTAAATCCCATCAGAAAATCTTGCCCCCAGCCCCAGGTCAGGGGCTGGGTGATGAAATTTTTGCAGGTAACACACATTGCCCTCAGGAGGATACAGATTACAAGATGTGACCCATCAAAGAAAAAGGTTAATGAGAAGGAAAATGGATATCCTGAAAGTTTTGTACATCAGCTGTGGGCTGCATATGTCTGCTGCCAGTCCGACATCTTCGCCATGCAAGCTCACTTATCCATTGCCTGCAAGTGTCTCTCTTCTGCCGATTGTGTATTTGTACACGATGGGCATCACATGTCATGACACAGTGTTGTACACAAGCAGTATGTTTATACACCATTTGTTACAGGCTTCACCAGGGGTCACCAGCTATGCTTCCGAGCAGCATACGCACCATACACTGTTATCAAAAAGCAAATACCACCCACACATCTTGTGGATGCACACATGCTTCCACCTGCCGGGTGTATACAAGTAGGCACAGCCTCCAGCAAGCCAGTTTCAGTTCGAGTTCCAGTACACTGCAGTTCAGTTGCTTATGCAGTTCCACTGGCTACATTTTTAGACCCTCTAATGGAACTCACCAAGACAAGACAGGACGCTCTGCTCTGCTTCACACCATTGTCATGGCTACGCTACTCCATGCTGGATGATCTCTCATCTGATGCTACCTGCAGCCATAAGGGATGACGTTTTTCCTGCAGATCTGTTATCATGCCAGTAAATTTTGTGTTTGTTATTTCAAGTGATCATGAACGATCTGTCAGTTGTTGTTTTTGGGACAAATGGCATTATGAATTTGTGCATTTAATAAAGTGTTTTATATTGCAACTTGAGAATCATCTTTTAACACAGCAAGCAACCACATATAAAGTGATGCACAGAAAAGTGGCTATGTATTTGTGTCCACACTGTTGCAGTTGTTTTCTCTTTCCTCGTCTGCCATAGGGGAGATTGGTGACAAGACTGTTTTCATGTGCAGTTTATGATTCTTACAGGATATAAAATCTGTTAAATCTGAGCTCAAGAGGGTAATCAGTAAGCCAAAAATTGATTATTTTAGGACACTCCTCAGAGACATTCACTGGACTGATGTTTACAGTGCTCATGGCATGAATGAAAAATATAACATTTTTGATAATAAAGTGCTTACCTTATTCAAACACTGCTTTCCCTCAAAACTTACCAAGGTTAGAGCAAAGTCTACAAAGAAGCCATGGATTACTTAAGGAATAGGGGTATCTTGTGAAACAAAAAGAAAACTGTATCTGTCAATCCGAAACATTTCCAATGTTGATGCTATAGCACATTATAAGAAATACTGCAAAATATTAAAAACTGTAATACGGATGTCAAAGCAAATATATTACGAGGAAAAGATAGTCATATCAGATAACAAAATAAAGACAATATGGGATATAGTGAAGGAGGAGACCGGTAGAACCAGACATGAAGAGGAACAAATAGCATTAAGAGTAAATGATACATTGGTGATAGATGTGTATAGTGTTGCAGAACTTTTTAACAAACATTTTATAACTGTTACTGAAAAGATGGGGTTGTCAGGTTCGGTAGATGCTGCTATGGTTTACCTTAGACCAGACATTTCAAGTAACTTCCATAATATGAATTTGACCCTCACTACCCCAACAGAAATAATGTCCATCATAAAATCTTTAAAATCAAAAACATCTAGTGGGTATGATGAAATATCAACAAAGTTAATTAAAGAATGTGATTCTGAGCTAAGTAACATATTAAGCTATCTGTGTAACCAGTCGTTTATTAGTGGAATATTTCCTGAATGGCTGAAATATGCTGAAGTTAAGCCACTGTTTAAGAAGGGAGATAAAGAAATAGCATCAAATTTCCGTCCAATTTCACTGTTGCCAGCATTCTCAAAAATTTTCGAAAAAGTAATGTACAGTCGTCTTTATAACCATCTTATCTCAAATAACATACTGTCAAAGTCACAGTTTGGATTTCTAAAAGGTTCTGATATTGAGAAGGCTATCTACACTTACAGTGAAAATGTGCTTAATTCATTAGACAAAAAATTGCAGGCAACTGGTATATTTTGTGATCTGTCAAAGGCATTTGACTGTGTAAATCACAATATCCTTTTAAGTAAACTAGAATATTATAGTATAACAGGAAATGCTGCAAAATGGTTCAAATCTTATATCTCTGGCAGGAAACAAAGGGTGTTATTAGGAAAGAGACATGTATCAAGCTATCAGGCATCATCCAACTGGGAACTAATTACATGTGGGGTCCCACAAGGTTCCATTTTGGGGCCCTTACTTTTTCTTGTGTATATCAATGACCTTTCATCAGTAACATTACCAGATGCCAAGTTTGTTTTGTTTGCCGATGATACAAACATTGCAATAAATAGCAAATCAAGTGTAGTCTTAGAAAGATCAGCCAATAAAATATTTGTGGACATTAATCACTGGTTCCTAGCCAATTCTTTGTCACTAAACTTTGAAAAAACACACTACATGCAGTTCAGAACTTGTAAGGGGTGTCCCAAGAGTATATGTCTAACATACGATGACAAGAAGATAGAAGAAGTGGACAGTGTTAAATTCTTGGGATTACAGCTTGATAATAAATTCAACTGGGAGGAGCACACCACAGAACTGCTGAAGCGTCTTAACAAATCTCTGTTTGCAATGCAAATTTTGTCAGACATAGGGGATATAAAAATGAAAAAGCTGGCATACTGTGCTTACTTTCATTCCATAATGTCATATGGGATTATTTTTTGGGGTAATTCATCAAGCCAAGCTAAAGTTTTCCGGGCACAAAAACGTGCAGTGAGAGTTATATGTGGTGTGAACTCAAGAACATCCTGCAGAAGCCTGTTTAGGGAACTAGGGATACTAACTACTGCTTCCCAATATATTTATTCCTTAATGAAATTTGTCATTAAAAATATATCACTTTTTCAAATTAACAGTTCAATTCATGGAATCAATACTAGAAATAAGAATAATCTTCACAAGGATTTAAAGTCACTTAGTCTTGTACAAAAAGGTGTGCATTATTCAGGAACACACATTTTCAATAACTTGCCAGCAGCCATAAAAAGCTTAACAACCAATGAAATTCAGTTTAAGAGAAGCCTAAAGGATTTATTGGTGGCCAACTCCTTCTACTCCATTAATGAATTTCTTAGTAAAACCAACTGATTTGTATATAAGTACAACATAACTTCTGCACAATTTCAGTGCAGTAATGTGTTCATTGTAAATAAGTATTACAGTAGTTGTATTACCTTATAAATAAATAAAAAACTTTTTTATTTTAAATTCAGTGCATTAGTATTTGTAAAATGACTCTTAGTGTTCATTAAAAAATGACGATCATTCCACTTGGGACCTGTGGAATGGTACATTAGCTTATTTGTTTTAGTTGTAAATACTTGTCATGTATTGTTGTTTTTCTGACATGTTCCACATCCTGGAGGACCTCCTCACTACGGATCAATTGGAATGAAAGTAAATCTAATATAATCTAAACTAAACTGTGTATATGTTCTTTTATGGAGTTGCGTTCCGTTTTTATCACTGGTTGAGAGGTTTCAAGCAAATGGATTTTCACTTATGTGTCAATTTGTTTTGATGGGGCAGTATATTCCTGTTTTTGGTGTTCGCATTCTGTGAATATTCTGACAATCTTTCTGTTTCATATATGATGTCTTCCATTCATGTGTTGTTGCCAAAGGAATTATCTTAGTTGATGTTTTTGGTCTGTCTTGTTTTCAGTGGTTAGTTAGAACTTTTTTCACATTTCTGTGACAGTTCAAGTCTCATGACTGGCAATGTGTCCCATCAGTGGAGCTGTCTTTGTCTCATGTTGTTCACTTGCAAGATCAACAAATTCAGGTTTTGTCTGCAAAAGCTTCCATTTATGCACCAAAGTTCTGACTTTTGATGGCCAGGAGGAGGACTGGGCCATGTATCATCAACAGTTGGAGTTGCACTTTATAGCCCACAGCGCATTAAATTCCCAGTGCAGTGCTCACTTTCTTGCAGGTGCAGAAATCTTTCATCTGTGTTGTCAATTTTTACCAGACTATCATCTGGAGGGCATAGACTACAACTTATTGGGGGAACAGGGGATGTGCATTTTGGTTGAAGTAACAATCGCCTCCAGTTGTTGCATGTCCACACGTCATTATGGGTTCCTGGCCAACAGTCTTCTCTACATTTGAGTGAGCATGTACGTGAAAAATGTCCAGACAGGATGACCAAGAATGATGTGTTTAGCGAGCTGGGCCACCTTCAGTCAGGTTGTTTTACCATGTGGTATTTGGTAACATGTCCACAGAGTTCCACGACAGCTGTACTGCCACTCTTGGCCCAGCCCTCGCCTGAGACACCATCAGTTGCTGACTCTGTCGTCGGTGGTGTCAGGCCTCTCAGTGCAGGCACTACTCCCAGCGTCCCTACTGCTATTGCTGGCTCTGTTATGGCTGGTCATCCTGCTGCTGCCAAGCCTGTCAGGGGTGACATCTGCCCCGTCATCTCTCTGCCGGACCCATTTTGGCCAGGCCTCATGTTGTCGCTTAGTCTGTCAGAGATGACATCGGTCATGTCCTTAGTCTGTCTGTTGCTGGCCCTCTGTTGGAGCCAAGCCTGTCATTGTTGTGGTCAGTCTTCCAATTGCCAGCTCCGTTGTAACATCACAAGCAGCTGGTTCGACTGCCACAATATGGACTGAATATGACAGGTCGGGTAGTCCAGCGTGAATGTTTGTTGGGGTGGCCAGCTGCCGGACGGACTGTGACAGGTGAGCTGAGTGCAAGTAAAAGCAGCTAGTAAGCCACAAGGCCCAGCGGTCATCAGGGTTTTTCCACACAGAAAGAGAGGTGTGTTCTGGGAGCATGGTCACGGGATGAGCTAATATGACGGGGCCTTTGACTTGGAATGTCATCACTAACATCATTTTAATGAAAAATATGTACAATTCATTATAAATATGCTAGAGAAAAACCAATGGCAATTTTGGAAGTGTGGCAGTGGGATGAGCTCATTGAACATAAAACCATGCCTGGAGCTTCAATAGTTAAAAAATTGTTAACATTACTACCATTACTATTTATCATAAATTGTAACATCTGAACCCATCATGAAAGTCACACTTGTAACGCTGCAAATGAAAAACGATACTGCCTGCAATATAATGAACAGATTGTTTTTCTAACTAAACAAATAAAAGAAAATGTTACAAACAATTTAGTTTATTATGTAAATAGCGACAAAACAATGGAATCCACCATAGAGACACAAATAATCTTATCATTATGAGTTTCCATCTTCAGTATTCCAATAATTTTTGATGCGTGTTTAATTACAGTTGTGATTTATAAAATATAGTGATGGTGTGTGGCCACCCTCTATTGATGATAGCAAGCCACATTTCAAACTAATGGTTATACACTGCCCACACACTGGTGGAACTTAAAGCTGCATCAGAATTGCTTGTATCAAAAGGGATACACGACATGAGAAGCAGGAATTAGAACCCTGGGAAAAAAACATCTACATCTACATCCATACTCTGCAAGCCACCTGACAGTGTGTGGCGGAGGGTACTTTGAGTACCTCTATCGGTTCTCCCTTCTATTCCAGTCTCGTATTGTTCGTAGAAAGAAAGATTGTCAGTATGCCTCTGTGTGGGCTCTAATCTCTCTGATTTTACCCTCATGGTCTCTTCGCGAGACATACGTAGGGAGCAATATACTGCTTCACTCCTCAGTGAAGGTATGTTCTCGAAACAAAAGCCTGTACCGAGCTACTAAGCATCTCTCCTGCAGAGTCTTCCACTGTAGTTTATCTATCATCTCTGTAACGCTTTCGCGATTACTAAATGATCCTGTAACAAAGCGCGCTGCTCTCCGTTGGATCTTCTCTATCTCTTCTATCAAACCTATCTGGTACGGATCTCACACTGGTGAGCAATATTCAAGCAGTGGGCGAGCAAGTGTACTGTAACCTACTTCCTTTGTTCTTGGATTGAATTGCCTTAGGATTCTTCCAATGAATCTCAGTCTGGATTCCGCTTTACCGACAATCAACTTTATATGATCATTCCATTTGAAATTACTCCTAATACCTACTCCCACATAATTCACAGAATTAACTGCTTCCAGTTGCTGACCTACCATATTGTAGCTATATGACAACCAGCCTCCAGTTGTTTCCATGTCTGTATGCGACAACATCTGTCCCACTGTCAGCGTTTGCACCACCAGCCCTGTTCCGACTGGCCCACCACAGTTCAGCAGCCACGTCAGTGCTGGTGCCAGCTGTCTTATCTGTGTGTTCAGCACCGGTGTGACCATGACTGGTCCCCTCACTGCCATCCCAGCCTTTCCTGTGGCCAGCCCAGTCATTCCCACTGGCAATGCCGTGGCCATCCATGTGGCCGCACCTGTTGTTCCTGCCAACCTCGATGTCCTAGCTGGCACAGCTGATCTTGTCATGTGTTCTTCTGGGACCTAGATTGTGCCTCCTTGTGAGTTTCACTGCTAGCTCCACCAACACCCTGCCTTTCCTGTTGCCATTCCCTTTCTGGGATATTTTGGGATCATTTTCTTGCGTTAATTAGTGGTTCAATTCTGTATTTTCAGACAAATGGCACTGAGCATTTTGTAGTTGTTAGGCAATGTCTATGTACAGTTTCTATTCTTGTGTACCCGATGTCATGGGTCCTACACCTCACACTCAGCAGGATTGTTCATTGTATCTTGTACTCAGAGGTTTATGTCAAGTCAAGGATTCTGGTTTTTGTAAATTGTTTGTGGCTCTTTCCAATGCTTTGGACTTGATTACTAGTTGCATGTTTGTTTGTTACTCCATAGGGTTTCTCGAGGTCAGTGCTGGTGGTGAAACAATGTCAAGGGAGATAGTTCATCACTGATGTCCAGATGTAGGGCAAAACAATGTCAAGGGAGACAGGTTGCCACTGATAACTGCTGTCACTCGCCCATGTGTCTGGGCTGATCCAGCACCTACTTGTCAGGCTCCTGCAACACATTAGGCTCCAGTGCCTTTGATGGTTCCTGCGCCACAGATTGTTTTAATCCACATGCTGCAGCTCAAACAGTCTTTAAAAGAGTCATTATGCCTGGCAAACAAGCTCCCTCTCATCAGCCATGCAGGACACTGCTCTGCTGATTTGCACCTTCACCACAATGCAGCAGGCTCCGTAAGTGGGAAGGGATGTTAAAGCTTCGTAAGTGGTCATGGGGTGCATATTTCCACTGCCAGTTTGACTTCTCTGCCAAGCAGGGTTGCCTACCCATCATCTGCAAAGTGACTCTCCTCCAGCAATTGTGTAGTCATACAAGCTGGGCATCACGTGTCGCGACACAGTACTGTATACAACAGTATATTTATATATCATTTTCTGCAGGCTCCACCATAAGGCAGCAGCTATGCTTCCAAGCACCACATGCACCAGGAAAATGACGGCACTGCTATCGAAGAACAAATACCGTTCACACATCATGTGGACACACATATACTTCTACTTGCGGGGTACATAAAGGCCAGGCTCAGCCTCCACCAGGCTAGTTCTGGTTTGAGTTCCAGATCCAGTACAGTGCAGTTCAGTTGTTGCTTTTGCAGTTTGAGGCCAGGAGCCAGCTGCACATAGTCCATCTAATGGAACTCGCCGAGGCAAGCCAGGATGCTCCGCTCTACTTTGCACTGTCATTGTGACAATGCTGCTCCATGCAGCATGATCACTCATCAGACACTGCCCTACAGCCATATGAGATTATGCTTCCTGCAGATCTGTTATCATGTCAGTAAACATTATGTTTGATATTTCAAGTGAAATCAGATGATCTTTCAGTTGTTGTTTTTGGAACAATCATCATCAGGAATTTGTGAAGTTAAGAAAGTGTTTTGTGCTGCAACTTGAGAATCCTCTTTTAATGCAGCAAGAAACTACATATAAAGTGCCGCATAGCTAAAACATCTGCTTGTAATATGACCGCTTAAGAGACCTGGCAAATTCCAAGAAATTAGAAAAGAAATGCGTAAGTACAGAGTGAAAATAGCTTCACTACAAGAAAAATGGCGGAAAGGACAGGGAATGAGTGCACTGGGGAAACATATACTGATGTATAGTGGGAGGAATACAAGCCACCACAATACTGGCTTTCTTATACATAATTAGTTTCAAAGCAGTTAGTGACAGGTTGTGTTCTTTAAGATTTACGGAACAATGTTTCATGTTATAATCATGTGTGCCTTTGCCCCTCTGAAGGGTTCAGATGAAGATGAGAATGAGGCATTTTTCTCCAAACTGGAGGAGGAAATCAGCAAAGTTCAAAGGCATGATGAAAAAGTGATCCTTGGGAACCTGAATGCAAAACTATAGAATGAAGAAGTGTATAGAAACGTAACAGGAAAAGAAAGTTTACATGAAGTTAGTAATGGCAAGGGACTAAAGCTTCCCCAAAGAACTGGAGAGATTGATGATTACTTACTGCAGGTCATATATAGACAGAAGATAAATATGGCAAGAAACAAAAAGGGTAGCAGAAAAGTGAAACACAATATAAAAAGTCTCCAAATTAAAGGAAAAATACAAGAAGAAACTAGAAGAGTTTATGGAGGCAAGAAAGTACACATGGAAGGAAGGGGATGTGAAAACGTAATGGGAGATACTGAAAATAATCATCAGTGTACGTGCAGAAGAAGTACGGTAGAGAGTAGAATACCAAAGAACAGTGAAATAGGTCAGCACGGAGTGCTCGGAGACTATAAAAAGAAGAGGACAAGAGCAGGTAAGTTATGTAGGGTGAAGAAAGTGCAGTACAAAAGGAGCAAGATAGAGGAGTTGGTCGAAATGAAGGACAATATGAGATACCAAAGTTCGAAGAAAGATGTAGAGATATGAAGAGAGGATTCCAACTGAGAGCAGTCTTCCAAAGTATAAAGATGGCAAGAGTATGTTACTGAGTTACTTGATGGAAAGGGGAAGGTAACAGAGAGGTACCCTTGACTGAAGAAGATGAGGAACTAGATTTTAAGTTGAAATTAGAAGCAGAGGAGCAGAAAGTTGAACCACCAGACCCAGAAGAAGTGAAGAATGCAATTAAAAACTTAAAAAATAATAAAGCAGCAGGAGAAGATGGCATGGTAATCTAATTATTAGAATTTGAAGGAAAGAAGATGGCACTGGCTGTTAATGAATTAATAAAGAAAATATGGATAAAGGAAGAAATGCCTAAGGATTGGAGAGTGGGGATAATCTGCCTACTACAAAAGAAAGGTGATACGGGAGGTTGCAGCAATTACCGTGCCATCACTCTCTTACATACATTGTACACAGTGTTTCATAAGATCTGGGTGGAAAGGATACTGGGAGACTATCAGGCTAAATTTAGGAGAAATAGATCCAGGCAGGTACCAGAAAAATTTTATGAATATGACAAACAACTGCATCAGTTGTATATTGATTTTAAACCAGTGTATGGCAGCCTAGACAGGAATGAAATTCTCCAAAGTATGAAAGAATTTACAATTTAGTGAGGCTGACATAAATGGAAATGAAAGCAACAGTTTGCAAGGTCAGAATATATTAAGATTTGTTCAGGAGAGTTCCACGCAGGTGGGGGCTGCAGCAAGGAGATGTGATCTCTGCCCTACTTTTTAACCCAGAGAGTGGTATATGCTGATGATGTAGCATTAATTACAAGGAATGTCAAGAGCTTTGAAGGATAATTATGCCACATAGGAAGAAGCAGTGCAGAAGTTAGGACAGGAAGTGAACACAGGTAAAACAATGTACATGATGATGTGAGATCTTAGTAGGGATAGAAGAGAGAAAGGTTACCAAAGAGTGGAAAAGTTTAAATATCTATGTTCGATAATAACAGAAGATAACAGGACAGCAGTAGAATTTCAAGAAAGGATAGTAAGTGTAAACCAAAGCTATTATTCGTTGCAGGACATGTTCAAGTCCAGAAATATTAGTAGCAACACAAAAATGTCTGTGGTGACTGATAAATTGGTGCAAAAGCTTGAATAGCATATTCATTCTGAGCATCATATGGGCATTGATGACCTGCGTGAACTGTGTCCAGACTGGGCCTCGGCAGCCCGAGACTGTGCACTTTTGTGTGTGAGTTGCATTTGCATGTGTGCATGTGCGTGTGCGTGTGCACATGCGTGTTGTCTAATTCTGATGAAGGCCTTTTTGGCCAAAAGCTTACTTGTTGGACAGTTTTTTTTTGTTGTGCCTATCTGCAACTCAGCATCTCCACTATATGATGATGAGCATGATGAGTAGCAATCTCCACTATATGATGATGAGCATGATGAGTAGCAATCTATCTTTTTCATCATATTATCTTCATTTCTTGTATCATATGAGTGATCACAATAGTTTTCCTTGAATAATTCTAAATTGCTATGAAAAAATATAATCATGTCACAGAATACTGTACAGGGAAGGAACTGTTAATGATTGCACACTTTTAAACAATGAGCATCGTGATTTCTTTGGATGTGCAGCACACATTTGTAATGATTCTTTTCTGTAGTTTCAGTATAAGCAATATGCTGCTCGAATTCCCCATTAACAATACTGTGCCTTCCAACTTATTGGAAGTAGCTGCGGTATGTGATTTTCCTTTTGTTAATGACAATGGCACTAACTAAATTGCAAAACAAAGCTACATAATTTGCTTGCTAGATACTCAATACATTTCTTCCAGTTTAAATTCTAACCTATGCTTAATCCTAAAAGTTTCACAGAATCCACTTCTTCTAGATCTTGATTATGACTATTTTTTTTTAATTTCCTGGGATTTGTCCTGTTTTGTTCTGAGCTGAATCATATGGATATTGTGATGTTCAGGTATTTTCCATACCACAGCTACTCTATAATCCATAGAGCTCAAATTGTGTTTCTATTTTATTTGTTCATTGAGACAGGGATGTTTTCTGACTCATTGATGGGTAAATCATTAATGTAGAACAAAAACAAAACAGGTTCTAGAATAGAACCTTGAGGGGACACCTTGTGTCCCTGTTTCACATTTGTAAGAACAATTTTCTGCCTTTCAAGAGACAATCACTCTTTGTTTTCTATTGCATAAGTTTGAAGTAAGTCAATGTAGAGCACTACCCTTGTTCTGTTCTGTTAAGTTTATAGATAAGTAGTTCACAATTTACTGAGTCGAAGGCTTTTATGAGGTCACAAAATATTCCTACAACTTTATTCTAATGTAATAATTTGCTAATTTTGCTAACAAACTTGTAAATTACATCTGTAGAGCTATTTCCAAGCTAGAATTCAAACCTATTTTTCAAAATAACCTTGTATTTTCCAGTAAAATTTTGACTCTGGATGGCAGTAGTTTTTTTTCAACTAATTTTGACAGGACTGGAAGAAAGGAGGTGGAATGATAATTTTCTGTTTCCTCTCTTGACTCTTCTGGACTTCGGTGTCTATGGGACACATCAATGTTCAAAAGATTGATTTATTATTATAGGTAGTGGGTAGCCTATTAGTTTGCACACAAATGTTAGGACTTTCATGGGTACGCCATGTTCAACCTGCAGAATTTTTGTTTTTCAGCATTAATATAACATTTTCTACACCTATTGCTGAAACTGTTTTAAATGTTGCGAGGCATTCAGACTTTTGATTTAATTCAAAGGGATATACTTTGTTACAGTCTGCAACACTGACACCTGATTTCACCCATTAAAAGAACTCATTGAAGAATTCTGAAATCTGAGCTGGATTTGCAATAATCTCATTTCCAAGTTTAATTTTACAAATTTCATGACTCTAGGCTTTAATATCTAATTCATTTTTCACAGCTGACCACACTCCTTAGATTTATTCTCTTGCCTTAAGATTAAACCATTATTTTTCATTTGCTTCCTGTCTTGACAACCTTTCTTAAATGTAATTTTGCATTGTCTAACATATTCAAAAGTCTGTGTTTATTATATCTCACTTCCTTGAGTATCTGTCTTTTCTTAGCACTTGAGAATTCTATACTTTTAGTAATCCATTTTAAGTTTTTGCCACTTTATTAAAACAAGTTTCACATGGAAATGTTACACTGAAAACATTTACCAAATTACTTAAAAATTTACAGTGACTGAAATATTCTGATAAAAGTACCATTCAGTCCCATTAGATTGCCACGAAATAAACTCGAGTCTTTTGATTAAATTTTCTTTTACTTCGACTTTATTTACTTAGAATTTTCCTACTTGCTCTAGGCAGCTCAATGAATGACACCAAATCCAAACAAAATCTATATGTAGCTTCAAACACATAATTTGTTACAACAATGTAAATTCATGTAGCTGACCAAGCATTTTCTCTGGTAAAGTCACAAATTTTTTTATTTTAAACCATATATTATACTAAGTCAATGAATTTTGATGCCCCACAGTTTTCACACAACAGATTGATGTTGAAATCAGCAACACTCACATTTTTTTCTTTACTGAGGTGTTCTAGCAAACCCTGAAATATACATAGAAAATTCTCAGTTGTCACTTTCCCTTGGATTTTATGTATCAACTTTATAACAACATTTAGATTCTGTAACTCTACAAAGCAATCATAGATGGTCAATGTCTTCATGGAAAAATGTTTGTGGTTGCCTATGGAACCACGATTATTCCCAGGGATGCACCTCTTTGTCTAAAGCAAATTGATGGCCACAAGTGCCTTTCTTCAGGACTCCAAAAATATGGGAAGAGATTGTGACTGTATGGAGGAGGTATAAGGGCTTCCCAGAAAAACTTCTGCAGCGTAGTCTACACAACCTTGATAACATGTGAGCGGCCATTATCTTGCAACAGAATTATGCCGTCTGCCAACATTTGTGGGTGTTTGGAGTTGAAGGCACACTTCAGTTTTTCGGAAGTGTGCATGTACTCCTGTGCTTTAATTGTGCCACTGTGTTCCAGAAAGTCAGTGATCAGTGGGCTCTTGCATCAAAGAGAAAGGTCATCATGGCTTCTGGAGAGCTGGCACACTTGTTGTTTCGACTATGCTGCAAAAGTTCCACTGAGAAGTCTTATACCCAAACAATGAGGATGATGTATTTTGGTTTAATACATCCATTTCTAGCATATGGTCTTGCACTGTGGGGCGGGGCTTCCAAAACTCATGTAGACTGAGTATTTAAACTCCAGAAAAGAGCCTTGAGAATATTAGGCAAAAAAGATGCTAGAACATTATGTAAGGAATTGTTTATAGAATTTAAAATTCTGACTATCTATTCAATGTATATGTTTGAAACAATAGTATTAACTTTATAAGATAAGAAATATACCTGTCGTAATGCAGAAATTCATGATCACAATACTAGACAAGTACAAAATTGCCATATGATACACAGAAGACTGAAAAAAACTGGAAACAGTCCATATATTAATGGAGCAAAATACTTCAATGCACTGCCAAATGAACTGAAGGTAATAACTGGACAGATGTTCAAAAAACATCTAAAATTGTGGCTCATTGTGGAGTGCTTCTATAGCCTACTGTAGAAACTAAAATCTAATGTATTATTATTTCAAATAATTTGGACTACATTCTTAAGTTCCTATTATAAAGTAAAATTAGATTGTATACTGTTGTATTGTACTACCAATTGCTATGCATGTAATTACATGTTTCAAGCAAATAAATTACAAATTACTTCCTCCACACAGTCCTGATCTCTCCCCATGTGATTACCACATTTTTTAAGTCCTGGAGAAAGACATTCATTCATGGCTGTCAGTTTGCACTGAATGAAAAGGTGAACTCTTGGGTTCAATCATGATTCTGTTGGCAAATGTAAACTTTTTCCATGAAGGCATTGGCTGTCTTATCTCACAGTGGGATAAACATATTTACAGTTGCAGTGATTACTTTTGAAATAATAAACAGTTTACTTAATTTTTCCCAACTGCCTTATTCTCATTTGACTGCCCCTTATAAATCAGAACAAATAAGTATCTGTGAAACTCCTTGTGACTTATTTTTCCTACAAAATCTGGTAGCTGTCTTGAAGTTTTCAGCTTTATTTACGATTTTTATGGTACCTTCACTAAGCAAGTGCCCATGTAAATAAATTATTTTAACATTCTTAAACTCAGACAAAAGATTTGCAATTAATCTATTTTAGAGCTTTTTTCACTTAAGTATTCAATATTTAAAACATTTATATTATAGTGTATGATATCTATATCCCAGTTTTATCTATAGTTTTAGGTACACTATTGTTTGTAACATCTGCACCAGCACTTAATTTTTCTAATTTCTTATGATGTGACAACTACCAATGCACATTTTGCTATGTGTTCTGGAATGTAAACTCTGTCTCTCTCTATGCAGATTTATCCAACTAATCTTCTGCGTACTTTGTCATATAGCCTAGAAGGTTTGCAGATGTGTCTGGCAGTTCAAACAAGGTAAGCTGTATTTACATCAAAGAGTAACTACTGGCAGTACATCTCCAGAGGACACTACCTTGCAGAAGCACTGTCTGTACAGGTGGAATGGCTTGCATGCTTGCAAGAAGCTGAGGGATATACCAGTGGTGGCACAGCTATTGACACAGGGTCTCCCATGATGGACAGGCCTCAGTTGATGAACTAGATGAAGAGTGTCCTACAATGCCCCATCTCTACAATATCTGATCCCATAGTTCTACCCCACTTCCTCAGAAACCCAACCCAAGGTGTGATGCAATCCATGCCGATGGGTGTGGGACACATGGAAAGATGTGGCATTAATGGAAAAAAATGATCGTATGGCACTGATGGCCAGGAGGCCCCATTCGGGGAAGTTTGGCCCCCAAGTGCAAGTCTTTATTTCAGTTGATGCTACATTGGACGAGCCTCAGGGATACTGGCTGACCTGCCTGAGTAATTTGCATAATGTGTGATTGCATGGTGTTGACTGAAAATATTCTCAATTCTCATGAGACCAAAATGGAGAACATGGAAAAAACTGAGACACATGATGAGACCTCAAATACCCAGTCCAACAAGGGGAAATTACCATGCAGAAGTTGGACCAGGTCTGGGGCTCAGAGGTGAAAAACCTCCCAAAGAAAAGGAATGAAAGGAAGGTAAAGAGTTGCTTCCTAAACAAAAATTGAGGGAACTAAAAGGTCTTGAACCTAAAACCTCCAAAAAAGGACTGTCTCAGAGTGAAAAGTAATCAGACCCTTTCTACCTCTAAGACAGGGAAAAAGAGAACAAGGGAGGAGTATAACCCTCTCACTTCTCAGGATAATCATGTTGAGAAAAAGATAAGGCAGGAAATATGGAATTAGGTCTATAGTAGTGCAGACTTGGTTTACATGATGACTGCTATCCAGCAGGGATATACACTGGTCAACACCACCTTGCCGCAGATGGAACTTGTTCATATGGCTCCCTCTGAGAAAATTGAGGAGAGGGGGATGCAACTTATCTTTATCTGGGAGGGGATGGGAACAATGGATTGGCTTAAGGAGATGATGCCAATATATCTCCTTCGGAGGAAGTGAAGCTGCTGGCCAAGAAAGAAGCTGAGCTCTTCAAAACCACAAGGTATCAGTTTTAATACCAGGAAGTCTTAAGGATACTCTTCCAACAATACTGTTTGAGAAAATAAGGGATAGTACCAGAATGTCTTGACATATTGGACAACCAAACCCTTATGCTGGGAGTCTGCGAACAATCTCTTGGCAATGCAACAACAGGAAATGAAATTGTACTTAGTGTTCCCATAGGTTGCCATCAGGATAATCAAAGGCACTGGAAGTGGCCATGGTGGCATGCTGGCAAGTGCTGAAGATATACCTGCAACACAGTAAAGGGACAACTGCTGCATTGAATAGCCTTCTGGGAAGACAAGGGGAGGACGTGGCCCTGATCTAGAAATTCTTTCTACATAAACGAGGCATTTCAGCTCTAGCAGAAACTGGAGGCAAGCTGGTTTATACTAGAACTGCAGAACATGCATTATGTTCTGAATTGAATTTCATTCATGCTGATTGTGCACTGCAGTTTTAGAGACTTAGTTACCACCAGGAAAAAAATGTGAGGAAGGAAGCATGAGGGAAATTGCAATGACTTCTGCTTACTTTATTTTTTAGGAAGTGAGGAGACTGGTAGAAAGCTGCTCACAGCAGAATGAGCGACTGCTAGCTGGCTGCAATATCACTGCCCACAACCTGGGAAGCAGCGACAACAACAACAGAGGTGAGTGCCTTTTCAATTTTTTTCTCTAAAGCAACCTTCAGATCCTGAATAGGCAGGGAACATACGTTCATGAAAATAAGAAGGGAAGAAATAACTGACATAACTGTTGTGTCCATTCTAATGGGCAACGATGGCATGTGGCATTGGGACCAACCTTATCTGACCACATATATATTAAGTTTGAAGTTGAACTGAATGTTAAACAGACTATAGCCTAATGGAAAACAGACTGGTACTTATACAGGAAAGACCTCAACTCATGCTTACCTGAAATCAGAACTTCAATAAGGATTCCCAGAGTTTTTGAGGAAATATGAGACCCAGTGATGTCTGCCATTGTGACCTGGTTTTTAGGAAACTGCACAATTACCAAGAAGCACTCAAACATGAATGTACCTTGGTGGAACCTCAAATTGCAAAGGAAGCAGGTAAGAAGACTGTTCAACCTAGTAAGAAGGAGAAAATGGGGAAAACATCGGGGACGGGGGGCGTGGGGCTTGGCAAATACAACTTTGCTATTAAGACAGTGGAACTATCAGGATCATCCTGAAAGGTATTCAATGAGGAAGTGAAGGCACAGCTACTTACAACAAACTTCCAAACTTCAAAAATTCCTCAGAAGAATATCAACTACTCAGAAGGTACTCTAAGGAAGGAGGATGGTGAATATACAAGGAAAGCGAGTGAGATGCTTTATGTGCTCCTCAAGACTCACTTCCCTCAATGTACTCTGGCAGGCAACATAGACCAACGTTCCATCCTTGAGAGGCACTGGTTTACAGGTAATCAAAGGGAGAACTGGAAATCTGCCCGAGAAGGTGCTGATTTCAAAATAATCCAGTGGGTGGTGGGAATGTTTCAACTACTCAAGTCACCAGGCCGAGATAGAATCTTTCTTGCTCAACTGCCAAAAGCAGGAGAGAGTTTAATTAGAGTTCTATTTATGCTGTTTTGGGTTAGTCTAGCAGCAGGAGTCATTCTTTATGCCTGGAGGATAACGAGGGTTACTTCCATTCGAAGGCCAGGAAGAACTGATCATACCAAGGTCAAGGATATGAGACCCATTAGTCTGTTCTCTTCTCTTTTAAAGACGTTAGAAAAACTGGTTAATGTGAATGTTAGGGAAAGGAGGTTAACTACCGTTCCTGTACATGTAAACCAACATGCATATCAACCAGATAAATCGTGTGAAACAGCACTTCACCATCTTGTTGGGAGGATGGAAAAAGCACTACACTTTCTGGAAATTGCTCTCTGCGTCTTCTTGGATATTTACGGGCCTTTCAGCAATACAACCTTAAAATCCATGATTAGAACTGCAGAAGGAGCATGGCATTAGGCCCATGATATGCAGGTGGGTTAAGACCATATTAAGTAGGAGAATGGTAGAAGTCAGAAAGATAAAAATGGTGATCAACACAATAGTAGAAAACCACGTACCAAAGTACAGAGGAAATCCCACCATATTTACCACAACAGTCAGAATCAGAGTTTTATATGCTGGAACTTCCTTTTGGTGCATACGCTGCTTCCAGTTATGAAATGCTGTTTACACTGACAATTAACACTTTATGCTGTGAAGCAACTCAGGCGGGGGATCTATGTGGCAGTAGAAGTTCATCAAATACTTCAGGAGTATCGTGTTCTCTTTAGCTGAAACAGTGGATCCACTATTCCTGCCAAGTGGCACAGTTCTGTTAGTCTCTGGTATGACTCTCTGCACCTCTGACTAGATGGATTCAATTTCAAGACTGTTGACCACATAAAGTACCTAGGAAGTCTTTTTAGTAATAACAACAGAACAGATATAGAAACAGATTCCCATTTATCAACAGCAAACAAGACACTTTTTAGTTTCATCAAAATTCTAAGAAAAAGATCACTTAGCAGTAACTTCAAAATCCGCTTATATTAATTGACCATTATACCTGTGATGTTATATGGATGTGAAACATTAATATTTAGAAAAAAAGATGAAGAAAAACTGTTAATATTCAAAAGAAAAGTATTAAGGAAAATTTTTGGACCTGTATACGACGTACGTACTCCAGGAAGACCTGCAGAGGATTAATGAATGGTGCGACAGCTGGCAGCTTTCCCTAAATGTAGATAAATGTAATATAATGCGCATACATAGGGGCAGAAATCCATTCCAGTACGATTATGCCATAGGTGGTAAATCATTGGAAGCGGTAACGACCGTAAAATACTTAGGAGTTACTATCCGGAGCGATCTGAAGTGGAATGATCACATAAAACAAATAGTGGGAAAAGCAGGCGCCAGGTTGAGATTCATAGGAAGAATTCTAAGAAAATGTGACTCATCGACGAAAGAAGTAGCTTACAAAACGCTTGTTCGTCCGATTCTTGAGTATTGCTCATCAGTATGGGACCCTTACCAGGTTGGATTAATAGAAGAGATAGACATGATCCAGCGAAAAGCAGCGCGATTCGTCATGGGGACATTTAGTCAGCGCGAGAGCGTTACGGAGATGCTGAACAAGCTCCAGTGGCAGACACTTCAAGAAAGGCGTTACGCAATACGGAGAGGTTTATTATCGAAATTACGAGAGAGCACATTCCGGGAAGAGATGGGCAACATATTACTACCGCCCACATATATCTCGCGTAATGATCACAACGAAAAGATCCGAGAAATTAGAGCAAATACGGAGACTTACAAGCAGTCGTTCTTCCCACGCACAATTCGTGAATGGAACAGGGAAGGGGGGATCAGATAGTGGTACAATAAGTACCCTCCGCCACACACCGTAAGGTGGCTCGCGGAGTATAGATGTAGATGTAGATGTAGATGTAAAATAACATGGAATGGAGAATAAGAAGAAATAAATAATTAAGAGGGCTGTACAAACACCGTAACATCGTCAAAGTTCTCAAGAGGAGAAGGTTGAATTGGGCAGGCCATATAGCAAGAATGACAGAGAATAGACTACCTAGAATGGCATTCAGCAGAACAATAGATGGAACAAGAGGAAGAGGGAGACCCAGAATCAGATGGCAGGATAACATTCAGGAGGATACAACTAGGATGAACAGCAACAGCAACTGGACAAACAGTGCATTGGACAGGCAGACGTGGAAGAGGCTCATAGAGCAGGTGTGTGGTCGATAAGGCCCTTGCCTCATGTAAAGTAAAGTAAATGACTCGTGATCACTCACGTACTGTGAATGCATCAATACTATTTACTTGTTTGAAGTCACAAATAAATTGTGTTCTTACTCAGAAATTCTGAATTTGTATTATTTATTGAGTTACATTAGTCACAACATCTTAGCAACAGATTCGCACTCTCATCTTACTTTATGATGTGAAAATGCTGGCACTATCAACAAGGCAGCATACAGCATGAGCATCATGGCTTCCTAACAGTCAGTACCAATAACATGGTTGAACAGTTGTCCATGAATGTACCATGGTTGGTGGTCCACATAAATAAATACAGATTTAATATAAAGGAGTCAAAATAAATGCAGTAAAATGCTATTAACAGCTTAGGATTAGTATCTTATGGTCAGCTAACTGAAACACTTTTGTAAATAGGTGTAATAAGTTATTTGGTTTTGTAAATAGGATTAATAAGTTGTTTGGAAGATTATGATAGTAAGTGATGTGCTATTTTGTATCTGCAAAAGAAGATAACTACTCAATTTCAATTAACCAAAATTCAATTTAGTTCACTTTTTACTCACACAGGGTGGTGACTCATTTTTGAAATTACTGAATTATGTGCAACAGTTTACTAGTGTTATAAAAGGGTTCACAATCGTTTAGATGTTTATGTAACCATAGCACTAGCAGAGGATTATCACCTAAGCCTTAATTAGCAAGGCAAAATACCTTGCAGATTTATGAAAAGAACTTAATTACTGACAGAATGAAAATTAGTTGAGCAGGGTTCAACACACCTGCTCACAACTGACTGAAGGAGGGAGAGAAGATAGAAAGTTAATGTCTCATAAATAATGAGGCCACTGGAGACTGAGCAGTACCACAGTCTGGGCTAGAATATGGAGTAAAACAGATAGTTTTGCTGAAGGAACCAATCCACCATTAATCTGCAGTGATTCTGGAAAACAGAGGAAGATGAAAATATGGATAACTGGATGGAGATTTTAATCCATCTCCTCCCAAATGTGTGACTACTGTAGTTAATAATACACTGCGTGGTTCAGTGAGAGCTGATTAACACATCTGAATAAATGTAGTAATTACACTGTCCAGTCACATCAATGTGACCACTACTTGTCAAAAGCCTGAATAACCACCTTTTGCAGCACAGACATGTGGGAAGAAATTAATGAGATCCTGGAAGGTACTGACAGGGATGTGGAGCCATGCCAACTTCAGCCATGTCACCAGATCTTGGTTGAGGATCCAGGGTGTGAACCGCCTGATTGAGGTGGTCACACAGATTCTCAATGGTTATAAATCCAGGGAGTTTGGTGGCCAGTGGAGTACGGTAAATTCATCCTTGCGCCATATGAAGAACACACGTACACTGCAAGTTGTGTGACATGTTGCACTGTCCTGCTAGTAGATGCCACTGTGGCGAGGAAAAACAAACTGCATGTAGGGGTGGACATGGCCGCCAAGGATAGGTGCATACTTGTTTTGCAGTGAACACATGGTGTGTCGTGGGGTGATCACTCTGTTTTTAAAATAATTGAAAAGCCAGATCACTTCAATATCGTTTACTGGATGACCAGTGTCAGCACTCTGAAGGTGCCATCATCGGACCTGAAATGTGGATTAACATTAATAAAACCATATGGACATAACGGCACATGAAGCAGACCATCTGATAAAAATCATTGTCACAACCAATAAAAATAATAAAAAAACTGCTTTCGTGGTCATTCTTTACATAAAATATAAAACTGAAGCTGAAACCGGTCATCTAGTAAACGATATTGAAGCGATTGTGGCTTTTCTATTATTTTAAGTGCATACTTGTGTTGATCCACTGTGCCTTCCAGAATGATGAGATCACTCAGGAACACATTCCCCAGACCACAACACTCCCTCCTTGTTTGCTTTCAGACATTTCAAACCGTACACCCCAATGACCATTTGTTTGATGGAGCAGAAAACACAATTCATCTGAAAAGGCCACCCGTCGACATTCAGTGGATGTCCAATTGCAGTACTGGTGTGCAGATTCCAGCCTTCATTGCCAGTGAACAGCAGACAGCATGGTTACATGGATCAGGCATCTGATATGGAGGCCCATACACAGCAACATTTGCTGAATGGTTGTTGAGGAGACACTGTTGGTAGTGCCTTAGTTCATCTGGGTGGTCAGTTGCTCAACAGTTGCAAGTCTATTCATCTGTACACATCTCCAAAGCTGTCATTTGGCCCTGTCATCTATGGCCTGTGGTGCACAACAGTTGCCTTGGTGCCAGTTTTTTATACTGCCATTTTGCCATGCACGGTATATTTTAACCTCAGTGGAATGCAACAGTTTATAAACTTAGAAATTTAGGAAATCCTTCCACCCTTGGCCTGAAAGCCAATGATTATGCCTTTCTGTGCATAAGATAAATCATTCTGTTTCCACGTTATGACAATGAGTGCACTGTTTTCTGTGTCCTCTGATACGTTTTATATAACCTCCACTGCTAGTGCTACCACTAGCTGTCTGTGAGTGGTTATTGCTCGTTGATATTGAACATAGGTGGTGGTCACATTAATGTGGCTGGATCATATATACAAATGTAGAAAAGTGCAACACATGAAGTTGAATTGTTTTCAGATTCTCCAAAGCCTTTAACATAAAGCTGAATGATCTGTTGGCTTTAAACAACACACTGTACATCAAAGTAGGGTGAGTTCAAGCTGCTGCTACTGAGCCATGGTCACACCCGCAGCAACATTAGAATATAAGAATGGAGATTCTGTTACTTACCACCACAACTAACAGTTCTTGCAAGTTCCTCGATTAGTTCATGTGTTGTTAAATAGTCTTTCAGTCGTGCATTGCGTCTATATCCCCATGAATTTCTATCAATAGTCATGCAGTTCTCCCATTTATGAGGCTGCAGAACTCCTGTCAAAAACAAGGCAAACAAAGAGTTACACATTTACAGATTGCAGTGTATAAAATACATTCAGTGTCAAAAAACCACTATGGTTTTTGAAAGTAGTCACACATCATGTTACTAACCAATAAAGTAATGACAAGTTAGCACTGAAAATAAAACTCCAAATCTCATAGTCACAAATAGTAAAAGTCCTATCCAAAATTCACATGACAAAAAGCAGGCAAGACAAAATTGAAGAAATATGTTCTAAGAATGAGTGCTCAATGTAAGTAAAAAACTTTTTGGATATCTAGATGTAGGTTTTCCTTTCTCTAAACAATATACATCTGAACCAAAGTGATCATCATTACAAAAACATGTTTCTTGTATAGTGAGTATAAGAATTCTGAACTTGTTACCAGTATCTATCAGGAGCTTGAATTTTATTGTTTTGCTTAATGTCTATATGTTGAGGGTGGCAATAAATTTTCTTTACTGTGGCTTGAGAAGTTTTTGAAATCTCTGATTCTTCCTGTTTTCCCAGAATCTGAATGTTGAGGGTGGCAATAAATTTTCTTTGCTGTGGCTTGAGAAGTTTTTGAAATCTCTGATTCTTCCTGTTTTCCCAGAATCTGAATGTTGAGGGTGGCAATAAATTTTCTTTACTGTGGCTTGAGAAGGTTTTGAAATCTCTGATTCTTCCTGTTTTCCCAGAATCTGAATGACCAGGTTCGTCTTCGCTGTTACGAGCTCAGGTCTCAGATAGATGCTCTGTTTGTTTTTTTCCTTCGGGTATGAGACTGGGGTAAATGAACCAGACTATTGATTCACTCTTATCACATAGATACTCACACCATAAGGGATGCTGGTGGTTTGCAATGTCGATATCAAATGAACAGTCTTGTGGTGTTTTCAGCCTGCAGATTGGAATTTCCTCCAACGCCAAATGAGTATGGGATTACCTTTTTATTAAATGAAAAAGAATGAAACCGATTTCCAACAAAAGGTTTCCGTACCAACAGAGAAAAGAAGAAAGATGGACAAGCTTTGAAGATACATGAACAAAACCCAGAAGAATTATAATGTTTGAGTTAGGTGTGGCACTGAATCTTGTACAAAGTTTCTTGGAAAAGGGTTAGATGAACATTTAAAACAGGAAGCTAACTTTAAACTACTGAAAAAAGACTCAGTAAAAACTGTCTTAAAAATACTTAGGGAGATCTGTAACACCTAAACAGAGAGTGACGTGTTCATGATACAAAAGTGCACAGCTCTTATGGTATGGCATACTGTTCTGAGGAAATGCAAGATTCACAAAACAATCATTTATTAGTTTGATGTATAAGATCATAGCATTTTTGTTTTGCATGTTGGTATTTCGGCTGCAATGGGTTTATTTATCAACTGTCATTTTTTATTTGTAGTCCACTGTTGCTATTTGAATTTACACATTTTCATTTTGCCATTTGGAGATACTGAGTGGATGCTAGAAAATGGAGGACCAAGTGGAGAAATCAGAACATTTCCAACATGCTCTTCATTTGAGTTCAACACAGGGGAGACAGCAGCACAGGCGACCAGAAACATTTATGCTGTGTGTGTGTGTGTGTGTGTGTGTGTGTGTGTGTGTGTGTGTGTGTGTGTCTATATAATGCCATTGGACAGAGCATAGCAAGAAAATAGTTTTCTCATTTTAAGCAGCATTGCTTTGAGACTAGTGACTCTCCACAGTTAGGAAGGTCTTTGGGGTTTGATGAATATTATTTACATGCATTAATCCACAATGATCATCACCGTATTTGAGAACAGGCAAATGTGATGAACTGTGATCATTCCACCATTGTGTGACATCTGCATTCAATTGGGAAGGATAAAAAATTGGGTGTATGGATACCACATACTGTAAGCCAAAATCACAAAAATCAGGGGATGGCCATATGTTGATATGTTGACATCTGCTCACTTGTCATCAGTTGGCTTGTGAACAACATCAACCATTCCTATCCTGTACTGGTGATGAGAAATGGTGTCTTCATGCTGACATAAGGAAAAGAAAGGAATGGTTGAGCCCAAACAAGGCAGCAACTTCTCGTACAAAGACCTGCACACATCCATAAAAGTAATGTTATGCATCTGGTGGAACAGCAATGATATGGTGTACTATGAATTGCTTCCCTGAGGTGCAACCATTAACTGCTGACATTTATTGTTAACAACTGCAACGTCTTGCAGACACAATTGAAGATCAACAACCAGGAAGACTGTGTGAATGATGCAACTTCATGATAGCAGCCACCCACATTCTGCTACACTGACAAGAAACACTACACAGGAGTTGGGATGGGAAGTCATTCTGCGACATTGTGCCCTCAGATTTTCACTTTTTCTGCTTTTTATCAAACAACCTTCAAGGAACTTCTTTTCCGGATGAAAGTGTGTTCCGAACATGGCTTGGTAAGTTGTTCACCTCAAAATCATGTTGAGTTCTACAATTGCAGAATCGAAAGGTTACCCAGCACTTGGAGACTGTTGTAAATATTGAAGAAGAATATACTATTAATGACTAAATTATCTGTTTTGTGTATTTGTTATGTTAAACTTATGGAAAAGCGCTATGAACTTATGAAGCAACCCAAAAAAATTAAAAAATGAGCAATATGAATAATTACAGGGATTATTAATTGGAAATCATCTAGGAAAGTTTTTAATTAACTTAAAATTGTGACATTTGCAGGATTAAAAAGAATATTTTTTTCCTGCTTTTCTGTTTTATTGTTTTAGTGTAGTTGGATGTTCAGCAAGCTGTCATAATGGACCTGGTGAAGTGCAATAATGACTGTGCTGCCAAAGTTGAGTGTATGGAATGGTGCAAGGTGAGTAGGCAAAGGGAGGAAGGGATGGAGGGAGGGAGGGGGAGGGAGAGAAGGATGGGTGGAGGGAGGGGGGGGGGAGAGAGAGAGAGAGAGAGAGAGAGAGAGAGAGAGAGAGAGAGAGAGAGAGAGAGAGAGAGAGTGCACACGTGCATGTGTGACTCTAGGAGTAATGAGATGCATGATCATTGCATTCTGTGTATCGTATGCCTCTTTAGAAAGTGTTTTGCCTATATCATTCTATAAAATGATGAAAGGACGAATACATATTATTATTATTGCATGATGTACCACAGGTACATTTGACTACTATATAAGTTTAGATATTGACATGTGTTTGTTGCTTAGCTGCAGTGGATTTTTATGACACTTCAATTGCAGTGATACTGTCCAACTGTCACAACAGTTTTTCAGTGGCTTTTACATCCAAGAAAAATTACTAACTCTCTCACTGTCTGCCTACGTGTAGAATATCAAGTGCATCAGAAGTATTAATCACAACCATTTTGGGCCATTTATAAGATATATGGGATTTTAGGACAATATTATGGAAATGGAAGAGGATGTAGATCAAGATGAAATGAGAGATGTGATGCTGCGTGAAGAGTTTGACAGAGCACTGAAAGACTTAAAGTCGAAACAAGGCCCCTGTAGTAGACAACATTCTATTAGAACTACTGACAGCCTTGGAAGAGCCAGCCCTGACAAAACTCTACCATCTGGTGAGCAAGATGTATGAGACAGGTGAAATACCCTCAGACTTCAAGAAGAATATAATAATTCCAATCCCAAAGAAAGCAGGTGTTGACAGATGTGAAAATTACCGAACTATCAGTTTAATAAGTCACAGCTGCAGAATACTAATGCGAAATCTTTACAGACAAATGGAAAAACTGGTAGAAGCCGACCTCGGGGAAGATCAGTTTGGATTCCGTAGAAATATGGGAACACGTGAGACAATACTGACCCTACGAATTATCTTAAAAAATAGATTAAGGAAAGACAAACCTATGTTTCTAGCATTTGTAGAATTAGAGAAAGCTTTTGTCAATGTTGACTGGAATACTACCTTTCAAATTCTAAAGGTGGCAGGGGTAAAATACAGGGAGTGAAAGGCTATTTACAATTTTTATGGAAACCAGATGGCAGTTACAAGAGTCAAGGGGCATGAAAGGGAAGCAGTGGTTGGGAAGGGAGCGAGACAGGGTTGTAGCCTATACCTGATGTTATTAAATCTGTATATTGAGCAAGCAGTAAAGGAAACAAAATAAAAATTTGGACTAGGTATTAAAACCCATGGAGAAGAAATAAAAACTTTGAGGTTCACTGATGACATTGTAATTCTGTCAGAGACAGCAAAGGACCTGGAAGAGCAGCTGAACAGAATGGACAGTGTCTTGAAAGGAGGATATAAGATGAACATCAACAAAAGCAAAACGAGGATAATGGAATGTAGTCAAATTAAATCAGGTGATGCTGAGGGAAAGGGAATTAGATTAGGAAATGAAACACTTGAAGTAGTAAAGGAGTTTTGCTATTTTGGGAGCAAAATAACTGATGATGGCCAAAGTAGAGAGGATACAAAATGTAGATTGGCAATGGCAAGGAAAGCATTTCTGAAGAAGAGAAAAATTTTTAACATCAAGTATAGATTTAAGTGTCAGTAAGTCGTTTCTGAAAGTATTTGTATGGAGTGTAGCCATGTATGGAAGTGAAACATGGACAATAAATAGTTTGGACAAGAAGAGAATAGAAGCTTTCGAAATGTGGTGCTACAGAAGAAAGCTGAAGATTAGATCGGTAGATCACATAACTAATGAGGAGGTATTGAATAGAATTAGGGAGAAGAGAAATTTGTGGCACAACTTGACTAGAAGAAGGGATTGGTTGGTAGGACATGTTCTGAGGCATCAAGGGATCACCAATTTAGTATTGGACGGCAGCGTGGAGGGTAAAAATCGTACAGGGAGACAGAGATGAATACACTAAGCAGATTCAGAAGGATGTAGGTTACAGCAGGTACTGGGAGATGAAGAAGCTTGCACAGGATACAGTAGCATGGAGAGTTGCATCAGTCTCTGGACTGAAGACCACAACAACAACATGGGATTTTTATTTCCAGTGTAGATACATTTTTAATTTTGTTTTGGTCATTTGCATTGATGCACATGCAATTAAGGTGAATTGGGCCAACAAATAATTATTACACATGTTCCAGTTACACAAAATGTGCCAGATGGTAAAGTACACTGATAAAATTGTACACATATACACAGTGCTTCATACAGATCAATTTTTCACAATTACATATATTGTCACAAAAGTTATTACTTAAATATCATTGATTACAGGTCAGCTGATACTAGCGGTACAGCAATACTTTACCAGGATCATAGCGGTCTGAACATGTATAAAAATCTCCATGCTTGCATGTAACACCTTTTCCCCAACGGTCATTTACAACAACAGTATCCTTGACAGGACTCTCATTATACAACCAGGCAAGAAAATCCCGTGAAGTCCAATATGTATCACCTGCTTCCCAGTCTCCATCTGACCATATAACTTCAGGCTTGTAGTTTTGTACCTGTTTAAGTACAATATGCCAGTTAATACACAGCTCCAAACAAAGAGTGCATACAAAGCAAAGAATTAATTGGCAGATGATGATAGACAAAAGTATTCACTGTAAAAAGATCAGACACAGACGACAAACATGTATGAATATTTCAGACACAGGCTCTATCCAGAATTGGTTATTATGTAAAACATCATGTGTGTACCAGTACAACAAAATTCAGTCTAACACCGCTTTAACATCAATGTCATCCATTTACATACATATTACAAGGCACATTAAAAATACAAAATTTGGTTAATATGCTCCATTATATGGAGTAATGCTATATCTGTTTGTTTACTTAATTAAGAATTTCAACAGCTGATGTAGATGCAGAACAGACACTTTGAAAATTGCAATGTTTTAGCGGCTGTTCCATGATCGGTGCGTGAAATATTTGGAGTCTATAAAAAGACCATTGAAGGTGAAAGATTATAATTGACAACTACGGCATTTTATGAATAATTCACATTTTACACAGGGTATTGTGCCTAATGTTTGCTGGATACAGGCTCCAGATTCCCACATCTGAGATTTTCGAACATACTCAGATTCACTTGGCCTACTGTGTATTGCCTCACATACTTCCATGATTCATCATGTTTTATCATTGGAGGTTTTATTTAAGCTGTAGACATGAAATAACCTCATGAAAAGAAGGCCATTAGGGAGGCCAGGCATGGGTTGATGTACATCCATCCACTGAATAATGTAATGTGCATTAAGGTGCACACAGGCACAAAAATTGTTATGTTGACAGGCACAATTGCTCATACTTTAGGCAAACAGTGGTATACCACTTACAACAAACAGCACGTGGCTTTCAAGATGCAGTTTAAAGAGTCATAAAAACCAAACAGTGTCCATAAATGGGTTTCTTCTTTTACCTCAGCATTCATTGCAGCAATGGTTGAGGCCACTGCTGCAATGCAGAGCATCAACTCTGTTTATTCACCTGGATGTCTCACCTAGGATATGGAGGCAGCTCTGCCAGTGGCAGTTGTGTGCAGTGGACGCACCCAACTACAAACTGTGGCTCATGGAGGCAGTGATGACACCTGACAGCTCGGTTTACATGCTCTCCTCAGTTGCTACAGGTGGCTGGTTACATTGGTGAAAATAACTAGCATCATGCAAGGGCTAGAAGCTGAGCTAGCATGTTGCAGCCATCTGGTTTGGAGCCAAGTGGAAGGCTTAAACCAGATGCTCAAATGATTGTGTTCCAATCTTAGATGCAGATTTCACAGCCTTTGGTATTGTGTGGATAATTGTAGGACCACTCATAATAGTTCAGGACTTCATTACATGGAGAAAATGGTAACTGTGGAAGCAGAGTATGTTTAGTAAACATATATGGGTTTTTCAGGATAGAGAAATCCATTCATTGGCTTGTAATCTGTGTTGTGATTTCAGAGAGGGAAGAACATCAGTCCCAACAATTTAAAGGGATTAACTTTCATCATCACAGATCAGAGAAAGAAATAGTGAATACAGTATTAGTTAACTGCCTGGGCTTTCATGAAAAAGTCCCAGAACTAGCCTTACTTATAATGGTAATAATGACCACTTAATACTAGAGGCAGAAACCTGGCTGAAACCAGATATTAATAGCAATGAAATTCTAAATTTCAATTGGAATGTATCTTACAAAGATAGACCGAATGCTGGTGCTGAAGCAGTGTTTACAGTTATAAATAATACAATAATATCTAGTGAGGTTAATACATACTTTAAATGCTAAAAAATGCGAGTGCAGATAAGTGTTAAAGATGAACAAAACATGGTAGTTGTATGATTGTATAAAACCATACTCAGGAACAGTAGTGGTGGATAGGAAATCACGAAATTGTTCTAAATGCCTTGTCTGAAAATTATCTTGAGCAGTTAATCAGATAACTGACTTGTGAAGATAACACATTAGATCTCTGGGTTACAAACAGGCCTGAACTTTTCAATTCAGTTAATGTAGAACAGGAAATCGGTGGTCATAAGGCTATTATAGCATCACTGAAGATGGGGGTATATATGAATGTAGAAAAGGTACAAAGATATATGTGATTGAAACATATTTCAAATTACCTGAGTGACTAACCTGAAGCACTCATATCTCAGACTGAAAATGTTGAGTATCTATGGACTAAGCTCAAGAGCACCGTACAATATGCCTTAAGCAAATATGTGCCAAACAAAGCTGTGAGAGGTGAAAAGGACTCACCATGGTTTGACAGCAGATTAGAAAGCTGTTTTGAAAGCAAAGAGACCTTCACTGCAGATTTAAACATAGCCAAAGCCTAACAGACAAACACAAACTGAACAAAACTAAAATTAGCACAAGGAGAGCCATGCATGAAGCATTCAATACATTCAACTATAAAATTCTATCTACTAAGAAGTTTTAATCCTATGTTAAATTAGCAAAGCTATCTGTCCAGACCCACTGTGATCACAGTGGCAATGAAATGAAGGATGACAGAGAGAAGGCTGAAGTACTAAATTCCTTTTCCAAACTTATTTCACTGGGGGAGCTCATACTGTGATTCCTGCTTTAAACCATTGTATCGAACTAAATGACCACAGGGTAGAAAATTAACTGAAATCATTCAACATAAGAAAGGCTAATAGACCTGATGGGATACCTATAAGATTCTAAATGGTTCAAATGGCTCTGAGCACTATGGGACTTAACATTTGGGGTCATCAGTCCCCTAGAACTTAGAGCTACTTAAACCTAACCAACCTAAGGACATCACACACATTCATGGCCGAGGCAGGATTTGAACCTGTGACCGTAGCAATCGCGTGGTTCCGGACTGAAGCGCCTAGAACTGCTTGGCCACAGTGGCCGGCTATAAGATTCTACATCAATTATGCTAATGAACTCTCTTCCAGCAGTAGAGTACTGTATATCACTGGAGGAACTAGATGTTACAGTGATTTAAAAATATCCATATTCTGGGAAGGTCCTTGAACAGACACACAAAACTAGAGGCCTACACTGTTATTAAATAATTCTAAAATCGCAGCCTGTAGTGAAAACATATCCCCATAAAAAATTAAACTACCTTAAATTTTCTGCAAAAAGGTCCTATTCATATTTTCTACAAGACAAACATTGTATCTTTATTCCTACACATCCTCAATACTTTCTCTCCCATCTGATTCAGTTGGTCCTCCACAACCCAGTGTGCCACCTTCCTGGATGTTGATGTCCTTCTCTCTGATGGCTTCATCCACACCTCTGCCCACATTAAACCCACCAACCACCAACATTACATGCACTTTAAGAGCTGTCACCTATTCCACACCAAAAAGTCCCTCCCATAGAGCCAGGTCATCTGGGGATGGTATACTTGCGGTAACAAGAACTCTCTTGCCCAGTATGCTGAGTGTCTCATGAAGGCTCTGCCCACATTAAACCCACCAACCACCAACATTACCTGCACTTTAAGAGCTGTCACCTATTCCACACCAAAAAGTCCCTCCCATAGAGCCAGGTCATCTGGGGATGGTATACTTGCGGTAACAAGAACTCTCTTGCCCAGTATGCTGAGTGTCTCATGAAGGCTCTTCCAGACAGACACTAACCCATAGACCTAGTCTGCACACAGATCTCCCATGCCATTTCCCCTCACACCCCCAATCCTCCCACCACACCCTAAGAATCAGACACAGAGGAGTGCCCCCTTTGTCAGCCAATACCACCCTGGACTGAAACCACTGAACCACATCCTTCGCTATGGCTCTTATTACCTATCATTGTGCCCCGAAATGAGGGACACCCTACACGGGATCCTTTCCACCCCTCTAAAAGTGGTATCCCATTTCCCACCCAACCTCCACAACATCCTAGTCCATCCCGATGCCACTCCAAATCACAACCCCTTGTCACAGAGATCAAATCCCTCTCGAAGACCTATGCACAACACCTGCCCCATCTACCAACCCAGCATTTCCTGTTTCTGTCCTGTCACAGACTTATCCTATCACATCAGAGGTGGGCAACTGTGAAAGCAGCAATGTCATATACCAGTTCTGTGGCAATCGCTGCACAGCTTTTTGTATTGATTTGACTACCAACCAGCTGTCCGCCGGTAGACCACCCTGTGGCACAACATGCAGCTGAACACAACATGCTTGATTTCAATGGATGCTTCACTACTCATGCCATCCAGATCCTCCCCTCAACCACCAGTTTTTCATAACCACACAGATGGGAGTCATCCTTACAACACATTCTCCACTCCTGAAATTCTCCTGGCCTCAACCTTTGGTAGCATAGTGTCCCCATAAGCTCCACCCAACAGTTTTCAACCCCTCTGTCCTATCACCTCCTCCCTATTCTTGTCTTCCACCCTCTTTGTGTGACACCCTCTGCTAACAAACCTGCCCATCTTTCTCCTTCCTCACTCCTCTCCTTTTTTACTCCACGCCCCCCCCCCCCTCCTCACTGCCCCACAGACTCCTAACACTGTGATTGTTGCATGTCTAGTCTCTACACACTCCATTAGGCAGTGCTCTTCTCTGCCTCCACCTGTACACTGGTAACCCTTCCCCTTTCCCACCCTTTCCAGACTGCTGCTTCCAGTCTACATGACAGCTGAATTCTGATCCAAGCTGCTGGAGATGGCGATCATGTGTGCATGAGGTGTGTGCTTGATAGCATGAATGAATGTGTGTGTGTGTGTGTGTGTGTGTGTGTGTGTGTGTGTGTGTGTGTGCGCGCGTTTCTCTTTCTTCTTCTTCTTACAAAGGCTGTGGCCAAAACCTAGTGTGACTATCAGCAACTTAATGCATCATCTTTATCATTATGAGCGTATGGCATTGGTGGCCGGCAGACCCTTCACAGTGCGGTTCGGCCGCCGCTCCACAAGTTCTTTAACGCCACTACCGGCGATTTGCGAGTGAATGAGGATGAAATGATGATGAAAGACACACAACACCCAGTCATCTCGAGGCAGAGAAAATCCCTGACCCCATCGGGAATCGAAGCCAGGGACCCCGTGCGCGGGAAGCAAGAATGCTACCGCAAGACCATGAGCCGCGGATATCTTTATGGTAAATAGCCGTCTATCTAATCCTTATATTGTTGACTTGCAGTCCAGAGTTTCCATTGTGTGATTGGAGCAATAGAATGCATGCAGAAGATGAGAGAATATTGAAAATCTCACACACTGCACATGCGCTGTAGCTTAGGTGGCTTTTGTAGGTAAATTTGCAGTAGTTTCCCTACTTGGTCGATCACATGTGTCCCATATCAAATTTTTCATCTCGCTCCCTCTGCATCACTGTAGAACAATGCAGACAATGAATATTTACACACCATATATTCCTCTGTTGGAATCAACATAGATTATACAAACAACGATCGTGTGAAATCTGGCTCACTGTTCGTCTACAAGACCCAGAGGGCAGAAGATACTGCTATCTAGGTTGATGCTGTGTTCCCTGACTTCAAGACAGTGTTTGATAGAGTTCAACATTGTTCACTAATGAACAAAATCTGAGAATACAAAATATCAGACCAGCTGTATCAATGGATTGAAGTGTTCCAAGCAAACAGAACACAACATGTCACTCTTGAAGGCAAGAAATCTTCAGACGTAAAAATAACTTCAGAAGTATCCCAAGGAGTATTACAGGGATATTACTGTATACAATAGAAATAAATAACTTACTGCATAAGCTGGCACAGTATTT
Organism: Schistocerca nitens; assembly: GCF_023898315.1. Lineage (NCBI taxonomy): Eukaryota > Metazoa > Arthropoda > Insecta > Orthoptera > Acrididae > Schistocerca > Schistocerca nitens. Next base: position 450,326,391 of record NC_064618.1, on the reverse strand, counting down.
TTGGCACATGATACTGTTGTATAAAGAGAACCCACAAAACAACAATGTAGGAAAAGACATAGTGCTCCTTACCGCAAAGAAGACATCCAGTTGCAGACAAGCACAATAAAAAGACTCTTACATAAAGCTTTCAGCCACAGGTTTCATCAGCAAAAGCAAGCACACCTCATGCACCTATGACTGCCAATACTGGCAGCACAGGCTGGAATGCAGCCATCACATTAGAAGCAAGCAGCAATCTGGAGAGGGGGGTGGGGACAGAAGGGGAAGGGATAGTAGTGTACGGGTGGGGGGAGAGACAAAAGGCTGTCTGGCACAGTGTGCAGGGACTAGAATGCCAACACGCACAGTGTCAAGAGGTTGTGGGGAAGGGAGATGGGGAAAAAAAGGAATGAAGGCACACAAAGAAGGTGGGAGACAAGAAGGGGGAGAAGATGGTAGGACAGTCTGAGTGGAAACTCTTGGGTGGAGAGTGTGGGGACAGTATGTTACCATAGGTTGTGGCTGGGATACTTATGGGAGCAGAGAATGTGTTGTAAGGATAACATCCATCCACAAAGTTCAGAAAAGCTGATTGTGGAGGAGAGGATCTACATGGCTTGGGTAGTGAAGCAGCCATTGAAATCGAGCATGTTATGTTCAGCTGTATGTTGTGTCCCAGAGTGATCTACTTTGCTCTTGGCCACATTTTGGTAGTGGCCAGTCATACTGCTCGACAACTGGTTGGCAGTCATACCAACGTAAAAAGCTGTGGAATGGCTGCAGCACGCCTGGTAAATGACATGGTTGCTTTCACAGGTGGCCTGGCCCATGATGGGTAGGATAAACCTGAGACAGGACAGGAAGAGGAAGTGCTGTGTGGGTGGATTGGGCCAACCTTGCACCTGGGTTTTCCACAGGGATATGATCCTTGTGACATGGGGTTGAGGTTGGAAGTGGCATAGAGATGGACTAGAATGTTGTGGAGATTGGGTGGATTAAAGAATACCACTTTGGGAGGGGAGGGGTGGATTTTGGGTTGAATGTTCCTCATTTCAGGGCATGATGATAGGTAATCAAAGTCCTGGAGAAGGATGTGGTTCAGTTGTTCCAGTCCACGGCAGTACTGGGTTCTTGGTGGTAGTGGGAGGATTGGGAGTGTGAGGGGAAATGGCATGGAAAATTTGTTAGAGGACTAGGTCTGAGTGATAGTGCCTGTATGTTAAGGTCTTGGTGAGATTCTCAGCATACTGAGCAGGGAAGTTCTCACCATTTCAGATACACCATCTTGAAGTGGCCAGGCTGTATGGGAGTGATTTTTTGGTGTGAAAAGGATGACAGCTGCCATAGTGCAGTATTGGTGGTTGGTGGGTTTAATGTCAACAGAGGTGAGGATTGAGCCATCCGAGAGGACAAGGCCTCCTCTAGATGGTCCATGAACAGGTTGGCATAGGAAGGTGGCATGCAGGTGCCCATGCTGCGGCATGGGTTTGTTTGTATACCTTCCCTTCAAAGGAGAAATAATTGTGGGTCAGGATAAAGTTAGTAAGGTGCATGAGGAATAAGGCAGTGGTTTTGTAGTCTGAAGGTCATTGGGGAAGGTAGTGTTCAACAGCGATAAGAGCAGGGGCATGAGGGATGTTGGTCTAAAAGGAGCTGGTATCAACAGTGACGAGTAGGGATACAAAAGATAAAGTGGTGGGGATGGTGGAGAGGTGTTGAAGGATGTGGTTGGTGTCTTTGACGTGGGATGCTAAATTATGGGCAATTGGTTGGAGATGTTGGTCAATGAGGGCCAAAATTCTTTCAGTGGAGGCACAAGAACTAGCCACAATGGGGCATCCAGGATTGTTGGGTTTGTGGATTTTGATGACCATTTAAAAGGTGTGTGTGTGGGCTGTCATAGGTGTGAGGAGGGAAATGCATTCAGAAGAGAGGTTCTGGGAAGGGGCTAAGGCTTTAAGCAGGGAATGTAGGTTGTTTTGACTTCTGGGATGGGGTCACTCTGGCAGAAGTTTATATATGGAGTCAGGTAATTGGTGGTGGCCTTCTGCCAGAAAGTCACTGCAATTCATAACAACAGCGGTGGAACCTTCATCTGTAGGTAGGATGATTAGGGCTGGATTTGATTTGAGGGTGTGTATGGCTTGCACAGGATAGAGTAGCATGGAGAGCTGCATCAAACCAGTCTCAGGACTGAAGACCACAACAACAACAACATGGCTATTCTTTCTTCTACTGAAATGTTGGTGTTCTGAGGTACTACTGAAATGTTGGTGTTCTGAGGTGGAACCTGGGGTAGGTTGATGAGGCTAAGTTGAAGGTAAGGATTTCCTGGTGGGTGAGGAATGGGTGGTTAGGTGGGAGATGAGGAGGATTTCAGTTGGATGGTGGTATGAAATGGAAGAAGCAAGGTTCAATGTTGGAATTAGATTGGTTTTGGTTGGAGGGATTGGCAGCAAAGAAGTGCTTCCATTGCAGGGATCGGATGGATAGGTGTTTATTCACCATCTTCCAAACCTCACCTATTTCTGAGCCACACTGTATCAACAATCATACACGCACAACACAGGCCCTACCCCTCTTTTCCCTTATCACAACACATGCACACTCCCATACCTCACCATTCCTTTCCTCCCACGTTTCTGTACTATTTTAAAGTATTCATGCATATTTTTTATGTATCTGTGCATGTTTATGCATGTCTTTATGTATTTGTTACATATCTTTTCTCTTATCCAACTCCTCTCACAACCATCAACACCTATTTTGCCCATATCTGCGTCATGCCAATCTCCTTTACACCATTCCTGCCACAATGCATCCCTGCTCTATCTTTTTTTACCAGTTCAGAAAAGTATCCCTTTCTCTGACTAAAACCCAGTCCCACATCCTATTTCTCAAATGCTTTATAAAACATTGATTCCCCCAAATGGCCTAACCATTAAGATTTCTCTCTCTTAATCCCACCCCTCCTTTCACAATGACTTTCAACTTTTCAGATTCTGACAATCCCTGGCCTTCACAAACCTGGTACTGCAAAAACACATCTTCATGGAACACGCATCCCAGAACCAACTCTGCTCCCTCCACAAGACACTACTACTGTGCAATCCCTACTCTGTACATCACATCTCTGAAATTGAATTCCTTGCACTCCTGCACCTGGAGGAGCACTCCTGACACCACCTCCATATGTTATCCAACCTGCTGACATCCTGCTACTACCAAGGGGTACCATTATCACACCCCTGTTCTACCCACAGTTTTCCTCCTTGTCCATCCATCATAGCACCTAAACCCAGCCTATTTGACCTTTTCAATCTGTCACATCCCCCAAAACTCCCTACCAACACTCCAATAAATCCAGAGCCAAAACATTCCTGGAACACAGTTGTTAACCTTTCACCAAAATCCTCAGCCTCACAGAAGTTTCAGTTCCATTCAGAGACCTTAGTTTTCGCCCTACACCCAAATTTAACCATGCTGGACTTTTCAAAGACCTACGCTTCCTCTTCAGATCCCTGCAATGGAAGCTCTTCTTTGCAGTCAATTCATCCAACCAAAAACAATATAATTTCAACTTTGAACCCAGCCTCTTCCAGTTCCTACCATCATGCAAACTGTGATCCTCCTCCCCTCAAATCTAACCACCCACTCATCACCATCCAGGAATTCCTTATTTCCCATGTACCCACACCGTCCTTCCCCAGGTCCCTACCTAAGAACACCAGCCTTTCAGTTGGTGAAAGAACAGCCATACACAACCTCAAAACAAATCTTGACCTAATCATCCTACCTACAGACAAAAGTTCCACCGTTGTTGTTATCAATTGCAGTGAACACCAGGTAGAAGGCCACCACCAATTATCTAACTCCATATATAAACTCTGCCAGTGAGACCCAATCCAATAAGTCAACACAATCTAAAATCCTTGCTTAAAGCCTTAGCCCCCTTCCCAGAACCTTTACCTTGAATGCATTTCTCCTCACACCTATGACAGCCCACACACCCAAGTTTTAAATGCTCACCAAAATCCACAAACCCAACAATCCTGGGCGACCCATTATGGCTGGTTACTGTGGCCCCACCGAAAGAATTTTGGCCCTCAATTGCCCAACATCTTCAACCAACTGCCTATAATCTAGTCTCCCACATCAAAGATACCAACCCCTTCCTTCAACAACTCTCCACCATCCTCACCACTTGACCTTCTGTATCCAACTCGTCACTGTTGACGCTACCTCCCTATACCAACAACCCTCATGCCCATGGTCTTGCCATTGTAGAAAACTATCTTTCCCAATGACCTTCAGACTCCAAAACCACTACCTAATTACTCATACACCTTACTAACTTTATCCTAATCCACAATTATTTCTGCTTTGAAAGTAAGGTATACAACCCTACCAATTAGACTCAACCAACGACCACCATTGAACCCTACCTAACTCAGTTCACTCCTCCATCCAACCGTGATCCAACCCCACTACCCCCAAATCACCCCCTGACCAACCGTGATCCAACCCCACTACCCCCAAATCACCCCCTGTTAACTTTCCATAGTATCTTTACCTCAAACCTTGCCTCACTGTTATTCCCCAAATTCCTCAACAAGCAAACTAACCTTACATCTGCAGAAAGAACCACAGTCCACCATCTTAAAACTGATCCCTATCTTACAATCCTACTTGGCGATAGAGGCATCCATCCTAGGTTTTCCTTTGTTTGATTTTATTTACTTTAATCATTTTTTGGCCCACTAGAAAACTCTGTCTAGTTGTGAAATTAATGGACCAAGTGTAATGAGAGAAGGTGTTGTAAGACAATGATGCTGTATGTTCAAAAATGTGCAAACAATGTCCATGATGAGAAGAAGAGAAAAGTAGTTGACTAAGTATTGTGAAAGCAGAGCGGATTCATTTGGTTGATGAAAGGATTGGAGAAAACCATAGATTCACCATCTCAGATCTTTGCTTGCATTTTCCACACATTAGTCGTTCTCTTCTGTACAAAGTGATTACCGAAGATTTGGGCTATCAGAAATTTAATGCCAGATGGGTGCCTAAACTCCTTTCTGAAGAACAAAAGTCTCAGCATGTGGCAGTAGCACTGCCCTTTCTTGTTTGTTACAAAAGAGAAGATGAAGCTTTTCTTGACCAGACTGTGACAGAAGGTCAGACATGGATGCAGTAAACGAATGCAGAAAGACAACTGCAATGAATGCAGTGATATCTTACTGGATCACTGGAAAAACTCAGGAAATGGTGTCAAACACTTTCCAGCAGGAAACTCACAGTAGCTGCCATCTGGGACTGAACAGAAAGTTTGCTAGTGGAGATCTTGGAGAGAAATGCCACCATGAATGTTAAAAGTTACTATAACTCACTAACAGGCAATTCGAAGCAAACACCATCGTATTCTGAGCTCTAGAATGAATTTCCTGCAAGGCATTTCCTGTTTGCATACAACATGACACACTACAACCAAACTGCAAGAGTTCAAATGAAATTACTGGATCACCCTCCCGAGAGCCCTGATTTGGTGCCTAGCAATTATCATCTTTTCAAGCACATTAAGAAGTGGCTAGTTCAAAGCGCACTGGAAATGACAAATAGTTGAAAAACAGCATCATAGTTTCGATGCAGTTGAAAGCATCAGAATTCTACAGTTAAAGAATTTCACAGCTCATCAGACACTACAAAAAATGTCTCAATGTGGCTGAAAATTACATGGCAAAATAAATTAGACAATGTATTTTCATTTCTTCTTCTTCTTTTTCTTGTGCCTTTGTCCTGCATAAGCATGAGGTTAGCCTGGCTATTAACAGATTTGGCAAGGTTATTTCAAGGGGGTGGCCAGATGCCCTTCCTGCCACCACCTCTTTTACTCCTCAGGACAGAACATGTATACCTCAACTGTCTGCACATAATCTCAGTCATGTGAAAATGAGTGAGAGTTTTCTAACTGTTTGTAAGTCAAGCAACTGAGGCAGGACTTGGGTATCAGCCTGGTATTCACACAGTGAGATGAGGGGAACTGCCTAAAACCCACATCCAGGCTGGCCAGCACACTGACCTTTGTCATTAGTCCATTGGGCAGATTCAATCCAGGTCTGATGCACCTCCCCATCCCAGAGGCAGTGTTTTAACACACACTGCTATCGGGGCACATCAAATATGTATTTTCAAAGTATTGTAGTAAAAATTCTTTTTTTTTTTTTCAATGAAATGGAAGGTATTTTATGAATAGCTCTCGTAGTATTCACTAAAGCAATGGTAAATTGAATGATACACAAAAGGAAACAGAACACCAGAAAATCATCAAAGAAAAGATGAAAAAGGAAATGCAAGAAAGACAGAATAGACATGGTGGTACAGTTAAAGGCCCTATATTTTGGGAAAGAGGTATAGTCCTTGTAAACACCAAAAAAAGATCTAAGAAGATCGTGAATGAGAACAAAGAATTTCTCCTTGAATATCATAGTCCTTTTTGTGGTGTACCTGTAACCGCATGAAAACTTGTATCAACTGTTTTAGTCCAGATTCATGAGGGTATTTGGTGAAGAAACATAGTGTAAATAAAAAAGTACAGTCTCAGCAGTGAGAGTTAAATACATAGGGGAACAGTTATGTGACTATTACAGAGCATGGCTGCCATGCTCCCCCAACTATCAAATCATTTACTTCCCTGTATAACCATTCATCCCTCCACTCTTCTCCATACATCCCTTTACAATAGAGAATGTAGGGAGTCCATATTTCTGTGACTGGTACACAGTACTGCTGCTGTGTGTCCCCAGCTTTCAAATGGTTGGATTCCTCCATACCCCAAGAGGGAAAATAATCTTTGCTTTTTGTTACGAGAAAAGGATTGGTAAGAAGAACACAGATGTATGCAGCTTGAGTTAATGGAATTTTAGTACATTTTGAAGGGAAAGTGTAACAGGTCTCACTATTTTCAATTAAAGTTATTTAAGTGCATTACACATTACCTAGAAGAAAAAACCCAGGTAAATAAAACGACTGCAAGAATTTGGATAATGGCAAGAAATAAATTTTGCAACAAGATAGTATCCAGTAATATGTCCAGTGCAAAGGTAAAATGTGTGTATACGACTAGAGGTGCAAACGGACTGTTCATGAAAATTGTGGAACATACTAGCATTATGAGATGAGTAAAACATTGATGTCAATGTTTCCAAGGAATTCTGAGGTAGATAACGACTGCCAGACAAAAGTTAAGTTAGGATTTTGCAGTAACAGACATGAGAGAGTGCCTTGTTATTAGTTTTTAGGGGTTACTTCATAATCTTGACCAATGCACTCAAATAAATTTCAGCTCGTGAGCACAGTTATTTCCACAGACTTCGCAAATCCTGGACAACAAAACTATTTAAATAAAACTTTGTATCCATACATCAGCTAAGTCCAGTACAATAAGAATATAATGTTGAAAGGTAAGTGAACTGGATGGAAAAGAACAAATTGAAATCATGGCTACACAAGTTACAGAGAAAAGAACAACTTAACATGTATCCTTGAATGAACACAGCAGTTGAAGTTTCTAAGTGGAAATAACAGTAATGTTCCACAGAGGTGACAAGTTTGCCATTAAAGGTGAAATGCATGAAACATAAAAAAGTTCTGAGATTTGAAAGACATACATAATGTATGGGTGCAGTTTGGAAAACACTGACAATATGAAGTTTCTGATAAACTGGAAAGCAAAAAAATTATTATAAAACAGTTTAGGAAAACGAACAACAAAATACTGAGCAAATAATACAAAGGTACCACAGGAAAGAGAGGAATTTAACATTACATTAACTTAAAATCCATACCGCTTTGCATAATTCAACGTAAAGCTATAATAAACTACAACAACAAAGCAACATCAGTCTCAAAACTCGTCAGTAAACGTGAACATCAAAGACAGTTCTATGAACAACTCCAAATGCATAATACCAAATCGCATTTCTTTTATTTTTTTTTTTTATTTTTATTTTTTTTTTAAGTTGTGTGTTGCTTAATTTGGGAGCTAGAGCCAAAGAAAAAGGAACACAATGATGAGAACAAATGGCCCACCTCTTGTGTGCTGAATGACACAACCTTGCTTGCTTTACTAAATGCAACATTTATTCTTTTCTTGTTATCTCATATTCACATAAAACAAATTATAAGATTGAAAGTATGATGATAATTTTCTTATAGACCAATCAACACAACACAATTTACATTTATTTATGCTGTATTCAAACTTCCATGTTTCCATTGCCACAATTTTTTTGTTTATCAAAAAATTAAGTTAATTTAATATGCTGACAATTTGCCTTAGTGGAACACAGATAATTTATTGCAAATAGTTGTTATATTGATGACTCTCAAAATGTGTGCTATGCTTACCAGCTCGTACAGCTCTGGGATGGTTTTCTGTTTCACAAAGTCTTGAGTCTTGAATCCTGAAGACTTGTCTTTCAGGTACATAGGATTATACCATTCAAACAGGGAATGATACACGCCAAACACCATTCCACCTTTCTTGCGAATAGCAGTAGCAAGATCACCTTTAAAAGTAAAATGACGACTATAGAGATCATATACTGATAGTAAATGATAAAAAAACTTCTTTTTTTTAATGATATTTGGTGAACATTGAAAATAACTTTAGTCTGTATTTTAAGTAGTATATATGCGTATGTACACTTAGTATTACAAGTACACTGGTAAAACAGGTACAGGATATACAATGGCAGAAAGCCAGGCATCAGTTCAAAGCCAAGTCATCATATGCATTGAGGAAACAAGTCTCAACAGCATCCTAACTGGAATAATATCCAAACATAAAAGTCCATCAGCCACAGGAAGATCAAGACTCCAATGTTACACATACATGTGGAAAAATTTTGAAGTCAACCTGACAGCATAATCCCAAGTGAAGTCTAGAGTGAGGTGATGATTGTTTTGGGGCAGCCTGTGAGCTAACGGATTAACCAACTATTTCTTCTACCATGACAGACACCTCTCAGTGCACCAATATTTTTCTGTAGACATGTCACCTTCAGGATGCAAGTGACAACTTTTCATAGCAGAACATGCCTGTTCATACCAAGTCTTGGACCAGCTTGTAATAGTGAAGTGAGACACAGTGTCACAGTCGGTGTTGCTGGGCCAGATAGGACAGCCACTAGCAATGGATGCCAGGTAATTAGTCTAGATATCATACAGCTGACATGCTCCAGTGCTATTATGGATCATCAGCATAGGATACAAGTTTTGGAAAACAGATGGTGAAATGAGTGGGAGAAGTAGGTACATTTTAAGGATAAATCCAGACAAATGTCCCCATCAGCACAGAAACTTCTCCTGCAAGTCTATACAAGACAGAAACCATTAATAGCTACATATTTATGATTGCAACCAGTCGAATTACTGACTGGTTGTGGCCATAAACACATACAAGTATCTACACTCTCATCAATCACAGATGAACAAGAGCCAATTTGATTCACAGTGTAGACTACATTACACCAAGATGCATGAGACACAAGTTAGGAATCCTCCATCTGTTATGTTTCCTACTCCCACGAATAACTATATTTTTCCACACTTTTTTTCAGTACAGTTGCACAAGTAATATGTAATATGGACATAAATATTCCAAAATGTTATTTGGGCATAGTTCTAAGTTAACTTATTGTTCTGTTGGTTCTACTGATATTCCTGATTGTGGTTATGCCATTGGTTTTATGAAAAGTTCAGTTAATTAAAAGTTATAATTAACTGAAAATTATACTACAGTAAAAAAGGAAAAACATTTTGAGCTCATAGGCAGAATATGAAGTGCTGATCTCATTCATTTGAAAGCAGACATTTGACTCTTTCTAAAAACATACTTTAAATAACCTGAAATTAAATAACATATAAAAATAATTATATTATGAAAAGGATAACTGCTACCCACCTTATAGTGGCGATTCTGAGTCGCAGGTAGGCACAACAAAGAGACTATCAGACAGCAAGCTTTCAGCCAACAAGGTCTTCACTGGAAATAAACACACACACACACACACACATACACACACACACACACACACACACACACAAACGCAACTCTCACTCACATCACCATGGTCTGGGTGTTAAAGCCAGGCTGTGAGCAGCAGCACATGATGAGAGAAGCAACCAAGTGGTGGGGGTAAGGAGGAGGCTGGGGTGGGGAAGGGGATAGCAGGGTAGGGGTGGGGGATGGTAAGGTGCTGCTTGTGGGAGCAAACAAGGATGAGGTGGAGGGAGTGTAGGGCAGCTATTTGCAGTTGGGAGGTTAGACAGAGGATGTGGGTGAGGTGTGTGGTGTGTATGTGTGTGTGTGTGGGGAGGGGGGGGGGAGAAGGGAGGCCCGAAAAGGAGAGAAGTAAAAAGACTGTGGATGTGTAGTTGGAGTAGAGGGCTGTGTGGTGTTGGAATGGGAACAGGGAAGGGACTAGAAGGGTAAGAATAATGACTACTGAAGGTTGACACCAGGAGGCTTGTGCGAATGTAGGATATACTGCAGGGAGAGTTCCCACCTGTGCAATTCAGAAAAGCTAGCGTTGGTGGGAAGGATTCAAATGGCACAGGCTGCGAAGCAGTCACTGAAATGAAGAACATTGTTTTGGGCAGCGTGCCAGACAACAGGCTGGACAAACAGCTTGTTGGTTGTCATGCCCACGTAGGATGCAGCACAGAGGTTGTAGCTTAGCTTGTAGATCACATGACTGGTTTCACAGGTAGCCCTGCCTTTGATGGGATAGGTGATGTTTGTGACCAGACTGGAGTAGGTGGTGATGGGAGGATGTATGGCACAGGTATTGCATGTAGGTCTATTACAGGGATATGAGCCATAAGGCAAGGGGTTTGGAGCAGAGATTGTGTGAGGATGGATGAGGACATTGTGTAGGTTCGGTTGGCAGTGGAATACCACTGTGGGAGGGGTGGGAAGGATAGTGGCTATGAAATTCCTCACTTCAGGGCACGACAAGAGGTAGTAGAAGCACTTGAGAAGAATGTAATTAAGTTGCTCCAGTGCTGGGTGGTACTGAGACAGGAGGGGAACGCTGCTCTGTGACCAGATGGTGGGTGACAGGAGAGATAAGAGGCATGGGAGATCAGTTTTTGTACAAGGTTGGAAGGGTAATTACAGTCTGTGAAGGCCTCAGTGAGACCGTTCGCATATTTCGAGAGGGACCACTTGTCACTATAGATGCGATGGTTAAGGGTGGCTAGGCTGTGTGGAAGGGACTTCTTGGCATGGAAGGCAGCTGTTGAAGTGGAGGTATTGCTGATGGTTGGTAGGTCTGATATGGATGGAGGTACTGACATAGCCATGTTTGAGGTGGAGGTCCACATCAAGGAAGGTAGCTTGCTGAGTTGAGTAGGACCAGGTGAAGCAAATGGGGGAGAAGGTGTTGAGGTTCTGGAGGAATGTGAATAGGATGTCCACATCCTCGACCCAAATTAGGAAGATGTCATCAATGAATCTGAACCAGGTGAGGGGTTAGGGATTCTGGGTATTTAGGAAGGATTCCAGTAGATGGCCCATGAATAAGCTGGCATAGGATGGTGCCATGTGGGTGCTCATAGTCATACCCCAGATTTGTTCTAGAATGCCTTCACAGGGGAAGTAATCCTGTGTGAGGATAAAGTTGGTCATGATGACTGGGAATGACGTTGTAGGTTTGGAATCCATCAGGTGTTGGGAAAGATAGTGTTCAATAGTGGTAAGGCCATGGACATTAGGGACGTTAGTGTAAAGGAGGGGGCATCAATAGTTATGAGCAGGGCACCACAGGGTAAAGGAACAGGACCTGTGGGGAATCAGTGGAGGAAATGGTTGATGTATTTTATATAGGAGGGTAGATAGCAGGTAATAAGCTGAAGGTCTTGGTCTACAAGAGCAGAGACTCTCTCATTGAGGGCACAGTAACTGGCCACAATGGGGCATCGTGGGTGATTGGGTTTACGGACTTTAGGAAGCTTGTGGAAGGTATGGGTGCAGGGAGTGGTAAGGGGAGGAGAGTGATGGATTTCGGAGAGAGGCTCTGGGATGGGCCTAATGATTTGAGTAGAGACTGGAGATCCTGCTGGATTTCTAGAATAGGGTCACTGTGGCAGGGTTCATAGTTGGGTGAATCTGACAGCTGGTGGAGTCCTGCAAGAAATCTTTGCAGTTCAGAACAACAGTGGTGGAGCCTTTGTCATCAGGTACAATTTATAAGGTGGGGATAAGTTTTTAGATGGTTGATTGCAGTTCTTTCTGCAGATGTAAGGTTTGCATGTTGAGGGATTTGGGGAATGATGGTGAGGCAAGGTTTGAAGTTAAGATATTCTGGAAAGTTAACAGATGTGATTTGGGGTCAGTGGGAGCAGATCATGGTTGGAGGGATAGTGAACTGACTCAGGCAGGGTTCAATATTGGTCTTTGGTTGAGTCTGATTGGTAGGGTGGTGGCGAGAAAGTGTTTCCACAGTAAGGGCCAGAAGAAAGAGAGAAGATCTTTAACAAGTCCTGTATGATTGAATTTTGGAGTGGGGTAAAAGGTGAGGTCTGTGGAAAGGACTGATACTTCTACGGGGCTAGGGCTTTTGGGGGAAAGGTCTATGACTGTGTTTTGGGTCTGTTCAGGTTCTGGATTGTGTTTGGTGATTGGAAGGAGTTTTTGAGGGAGGGGTACATGTAGTAGGTCTGTGAGACGGGGTTTGTCAGCTATAAGGGGATGCGGGGGAGGTTTGGACGTTGTTGTAGAGATCTTGGACAGTGGTAGTCCCAGGTGGGAGTAGGAACTGAACAGGGTGGAAAGTTTTTTGAGGTGGCGTTGCACATGTTGCTCTAGTTCCTGGAGGGTAAGAGTTCCAGCGTGTGATATGGGATCCAGGAATTTGGGATTGCATAGCAGGAGAACTTTGCGTATGGAGAGGAGTTATTGCAAGGAGATTTTGGCCGGATTGATATGGTTTTGCTGGACTATGTTGGTGAGTGTTAAGGAGTGGCAGAATGTGAACTGATGAAGATCATTACAGAAGGAAGGGTGGCAGCAGGAGGTGGGTCATTTGATGGTAAGGTGTTTTCAGGGTATTCCATGAGCCAAGCAACAACACAGAAACAGTGCGTGGGATTGGATTCTGGCTAAGGATAAGGAAACAGTCCAAGCAACAACACAGAAACAGTGCGTGGGATTGGATTCTGGCTAAGGATAAGGAAATGTTTCTGTATTGATGCAGATAGAAGGAGCAAGAATCGATGGTTGTGGATAAAAATATGTGTAAATATGTAAATAATGTAGAAATATGTCCAAAACATAGCAAAAATACAACCAAAGACATGAGAAAAATCACGAAAAGGATGAAACAGGTGAAATACGGGGAAACAAGAGGAAATCTGAGTGAGTAGGCCGATAGTGAAATGCAAAAACCAGCTGAAATTGGCGTGACGACACAATGAGATCAAAGAAAAAAATAAATAAAAATATTGCAATGTGGGTTGCAGGTCTGCGGGGGATAAGTTGGGGAAGGGGGCGGCAGATGTGACTAAGTTAGCACATACAAACTGGAACAGATAGGAGAAGGAGTGGGGGGTGGGAAGGGGTTGGTATGTCGATATGAAGTTCATGTGGCACAGGAAGGTATGAGAAATAACACATGAAAATATGTGAGAGTGATGCAGGAGAAGTGATCAATTTGAAGGCATAGGATTAATGATATCGATGAGGGTAATGTGGGACATGAACATGCTGCACCAACAATCAGTACAGTTTTGTAGCCATCTGTTGTGCACTGCCGAGATGGTTGACACATTGTGGCTCGTAATTAGAGCATGCAGTGCAGTTTGCATGGCAATAAGAGAAACACACGGGCCTCCTTACACTGATTATAGTAATGCATTAGAAAATAGTAACAAAGGAAAACAGCACTGGGTTAAGGGATGGAAGAAAAATGTATTGTTTGATTTTACAAAAACAATTGATATTAAAATTCTGGACCCTCGATGATTTCAACCTCCCATTTTGCCTCCATGTTTGGTAAATTCTGAACTATAACACAGTACTTTCGTTACTACATATCTTCCTGAATCAGATGACATTTCTCACTAATTGATTATGCCACTAATTAAGATTTTGAATAATTTATCGTTATATCAAATCAATTTCAAAGTGGATGTCATAACCACAATTGTGGCATTACCACAGTGGAATCATAACAGGTTTTAAACCGGAGAACAGTCTTGTCTTATAGCCCATTCAAAACAGTAAAATCTAACCCAAATGACTTTCAAAACATTATGTAGTTTCTGAAACACAGTATGTTCTTACATCAGTCTTTCAACAGTCCACACTATCCAAAGTCTCCAGTCCAGTTTCAGATATGAAATGCGTAATGTCTACGTTGAAAGAGGTCCCATTGCACATCTGTTGGCAGCCTTCTCTTTAAAGCATCTATCTGTGTGAGCTCATCAAAGGGTTTACTCAAATGTACAAGTTTCTTCAATTGATTTTTACAAAACTGTTTCATAGTCCCCTGTGTTTCCCTAGAATTTGGTCCATTCAGGAACTCGCTCTTTATCCTGTCTCGTTCAGTTTGAGACCAGAACCATTTTAAAAACTCAATTTCAAATTCTGCATAAGACATGTCCATAGAAAAATTTTGACTGGTCCATGACAAAGATACCCCCTCCAAAAACTTTTTTACAAACTTAATTTTGAAACTTTCACTCATATTGGGCAAAAAGTTGCCTCTACAACTCTGCAGAAAGTCGACAGGATGCAAACTACACTTATTAGAAAAGTTTTTAACTGGAATATTGGATAATAAGGCGCATGTGTTCACAGAAAAATTTTTGTTGGCTACATCATTGCTAAATATTTCAAACTTCTGGTTCAACTCTGATACTGTATTTTTTAGTTCACTAACATTTATCTTAGTTTCAGTCTCATGGAGTTTTACTGTGTTACTGACTGTTTCCACTTTTTATCATTCACAACAGCTAGTTTTGAATCTACTCTATTTTCAAGATCTGCCACCATAGCTTTCACATTTACAAAACCTGTATCTATTTGACTATTAACATTAACAAAACACTTTGCACATTTTATGGGCTATGTGGCTTCTACAGAAAATTTGAAAGTAAATAAAGCTTAAACACACCCAGTCTAAGTAACGTGTTAAAGAAGGACACTGTTTGGATATGGAGTAATGATTGTCAAGAGGCTTTCAGCAGAATAAAAAAAGGAACTGAATAACCAGAACCTGTTATACAGACCAGATTTCAATTTACCTTTCTGTTTACATACTAACAGTAGTGATTATGGGCTAGGTGCTGAATTATTTCAAGAAAAAGAAGTCAATGTGGAGACAGTTCATTCTACAATTGCATTTGCAAGCAGAATGTTACTGAAGTATGAAAAGAACTAAACAGTCACAGAAAGAGAGTTATTAGCCATACAGTGGTCATTTTCAAAATTCAGGACCTATTTACTTGGACATAAAATAATAGTGTACTTCAATCATAAAGCCTTGAGCTATTTAAAGGAATGCAAGCTCTATTATGATAGACTTACAAGATGGGCATTGTATTTACAACAATTCAACTTTGAAATTAAGTATACTAAAGGCATTGACAGCATAGTTGCAGATGCTCTATCAAGGTTACTGGTAGGAGGGGAAACAGAAATTTTTGATCAGAATGAAGAAAAACAGTTTAAAATGAGGTATATTAAAGGAGTCACAGATGAAAGTTGTTAGATCATTGTGTGGTAAAATCAGGAGGAGCCAGAACTGTGATACAAATTGGAAATTAATGAAGAGCTGTTTAGGGAAAAAGAACTATGAAAAATTAGACAAGTAATGTAAGGTGTTTAAAGGTACTCTATTGAGGAGAACTGATGAAGACTCGGACAACTGGAAACTATGCTGGCCTGAGGATGAAGCTGAGAGGTTAATTAGGTATACTCATGGTTCTAATGGTCATTGTGGCATTCAGAAGTGTATCCAGAAATTACAAGAAAACATATACTACTACAATATGGCCAAGAAAGTTAGAAAAGAATTGTCAACTTGTTATAAGTACCAAAGAGTCAAAGTAAGCAACAGAAAATGTCAAGTTGAAATGCAAAACATTACTCCTGCGCAACCTCTAGATTTATTCGCTGTTGATTTTTATGGGCCTCTTCCAAGAAGTAGGAGAGGCCACTGCTACATGTTTGTCATAGTGGATGTAATCAAGTTGTATCCTGTCAGAAAAGCCACAGGCAAAGAGATAGTTACAAAAGTTGAAAAAGACTATTTCTTAAATGTTGGGAAACCAAAAGCAATCTTGTTGGATAACGGTTCTCAGTTTTTGTCAAAAGTTTGGAAAGCCTTTGTTGATAAATCGGGAATCAAACATGTTCAAATACCTGTATATAACCTGTCGTCAAACCCAGCTGAGAGGTATATGTGCGAGATTGGTCATTTATGTCATACATATTGCAGTCATAAACAACCTACATGGTACGACCATGTACGAGATTTTGAAGATGTCATGAACAGCTTGCAACACACTTCCGCAGGATTTTCACCTTATGAAATTGTGTTTCATCTAAAACCAGACAACATTATCACAGAACTCGTAGAATTTCCACCATGCACAATGAAAACTATGCGTGAACGTGAAGCCATAGTCAAAGAAACAATGATAAAACAGGGGGAAATTAGAAAAAGACAACAAGAAGGCAAGATCAAAGCATCCAAGTTTAAAGTTGGAGATTATGTTTTAGTAAACTCACACGAGAAATAAAAAAATCTAACTTCTGAAATAAAGAAATTCTTTGATTATACATGGGTCCATTCGAGACTGCAGAGCATCCACACCCTAATGAATACCGTTTGGTGTATCCTAAATCCAGGAAAGTTCTCGGGCTAAGGAAATTTGTTTCATTGAAAATGTATAAACAAAAGGGGTAAGACTGTTCTGAGAAAGTTAAAAGGTGACTCAACAAAAGTTTTTCACTGGAAATTATGAAATGTTATGTATAAAAACTGACTGATTTTGATACAGTTTTGTGTCCTAGTTTATTATTTGTTTAAAATGTATATGCTGTACGAAGTGTTTGCGATGAATTTTCTCTGTGTAACATGTTTATCATGTTAGTTCTTGATATTTCTGTATGTTTATGCAATTTGAATGATATTTGATAATTTGTGTAATTTTAGCTTGTGTAACCTTCTCACACCACACTCGTTGAGACATCATTTAAAATGCAAACTACTAATCAGCACTAAATCTGTCTCGTAACAATTAACAGTTCTTTTAATTTTTTTTTAATCTTAAAGGCAGAGTTCTAATTACAACACACCTAAGTCGTTGAAATGTCCAACTATACTAGGGGAGAATCGTTTTTAGTAAACCACATGAATTACTGTATATTTGTTTCTCAACCACTGCAAAGCATAGGCAGTAATATTTTTTTCTAATTTTGATATATACATACCATTCTAAAACTTTCAAACATGATCCTACCCTTGCACTTTTACTGTGATTATGAGCCATTGTAACAGACTGACTGTAACTTTACTTTTGAAAAACAATTTAATTTTTTTTTATCCTAGTTTATCCTAGTTTATAGTTTGTGATAAGACATTTTACACCCAATATGTTAATGCATTTGTATTACATGTTTATTGAATTTATTATTATTTAAAGGATCCTTTTTGGACCAATCCATACCTGTGTAGTATCACAGATCCTGTAAACGTCTCCCATTGGATAAATATTACCAGAAGGATAAATATGTATCTTAACCATGTACTTACATATAAACATTATGTAACCAAAAGGTGATCCCTGTATGAGATTTTTAGATAACATGGCATTATAATCAATGAAGCAATACAAACAGCTAAGCTGTGGAAATGGTCGTGATTAACGGAAGTCACCTAAGTGCAGATGGACAATGTGGGACATTACTGTGAGAAGTGAGAAAAGTGGTCAACGAAAGAAAGTAAAACAAACCAGCAGTTAAAAGTTACAATCTTTCAGTGGTTTAATGTGAAGTTGTACAGCATTATGGACTCTTCTAAGTGAAAATTATGAATCTTCTTTTGTATTTCATTTACCTTAAGATTAACAATTGTATGTTTTGCTTTACTTTGTGTAACACAATTTCAGTGTTAAACCTAATGCCATGCCAATCGCTACGGGTGGAAATTTAGCATAATTCAAAGAAAACAGTCCTATTAAAGATTTTAATTTATTTAAAATCATATTCTTAGCAGTTCCATTATTCTGGTGTCAGACTTTTGTTTGCATGTTCATACTTACAAAATTCTTGGGGGGCTATTGTAATGGAACTGACATATAGATCTCATTTTGTTATACAGGGTGGCCCAAAAAGGATGGTCACATTTTAAATAACTATAACTCCATCAGTTTTACAAATTAATTTTATTCAATTACGTAACTAAATGCTCCCAGGCACCCAATTACAAGAACTAACCACAAAAAATCATGTACGGAAAATGACTTCCGGAAGATGGTGTCCTTCCTCGGTGATGCATTCCACAAGTCTTTCCTCGAAATTTTCCATCACTTTCACTACTGTTTCTTCTTGAATTGCCATAATTTCCGCACTGATTGCCTCCTTCAGATCAATTAAGTTTCGGGGCTTCTGTACGTAGACTTTTGACTTTAGGTATCCCCAAAGAAAAAAATCACAGGCTGAGAGGTCAGGTGATCTCGCGGGCCAGTGGACATCTCCAAAACGCGAGATGATGTGGTGGGGGAACATCTGCCTTAAAACACACATGGAGTCATTGGCTGTGTGGGCCATGGCCCCGTCCTGTTGAAACCAAATTCGATCTCGATTTACATGTAACTCTCGCAGTTTCGGCACCAAAAAGCTACGTAGCATGTTAACGTAACGTTTCGAGGTCACTGTGACTGTAGCGTTGTTCTCCTCAAAAAAATAAGGACCAACAATCCCCAATCTTGAAATTCCACACCAGACTGTTACCTTAGCACTATGAAGAGGCTTTTGGTGCAATTCTCTGGGATTATCTGCTGCCCAGTACCTGCAGTTTTGTTTATTGACATAGCCGTCTAAATGGAAATGGGCTTCATCTGACATAAGAAGCACAACATCATTATTAGAGTACAAGATGTCAAGCATTGATTCACAAAATCGTCTTCGCTGCTCAAAATCACGATCATACAGCTTTTGCGTGATCATAATTTTGTATGGGTGAAACTGTAACTCACGGCTTAAAATACGCTGCAACGAACTACGGCTGAGGCCTAAAGTTTGAGCACGACGCCTAGTGGAACGACGCGGGCTTTGCAGCACTGACGCTCTAACATCATCAATGTTCTGTGGAGTAACTGCCGTACGTGTACGCCCTGTAGATTTACCACTTTTGACAGACCCTGTTGTCCGGAATGCAGTCACCCAACGTGATATGGATCTGCGATCTGGAATGGGTCCATCACGCGCTACACCAAAACGTTGTCGAAACAATCGTTGCACAGTAATAAACGATTCATCATTTCTGAAAAACTGTTCCACAGCAAAAACACGATGCTCGACCGTCCACTGCGCCATCTCGTGGCAAACTGGGTGTAATGGCCGACTTGCAGACGGCCGGCAGTGGTCCCCCCTCCTCACCTTTCAATGGTACTACGCAGTTCAAATCCGACCATCCTTTTTGGGCCACCCAGTATTATACACTAAAGTTGTGTTAAAAAGCATTTGCTTAATATAATACTAGGTTAGGTGTTGCGGTCAATAATCGATATTGAAATTGTATGTTCTTTGTAGCTTATGACCGTGATCTTTGGTCTACAATGGGTTTTCAGCCACTTGAGTTTTGGCCGCGGTTGAGTGTAGTCATTTTCAAGTTTGGGCAATAAATATGTGTTTTTGTTACACATAAACTGTGAAATACTGTCATGATTTCGTTAGTCCAGTGATAATTAAAAACATGCACCTTTTTCCTGGACCCAGAGCAGCAAAGGAATCATCACCTAGACAACGAGACACCACATTGACAACGCAGACTCAGTAGCATCAACAAAGGAGACATCATGGCAAGCTCTACAAAGTACTATACAGCCATTAGCCACACTGTAATGGTGTCCTTATAGAGATAACTTTTCCAGGATAGTAGAGAGAGTTCATGACAACGGCCTCAACACCTTACCTCCCATTTACATCACCTGGCCTTCCTCAGCCTGACATGCCACCTCCTGAACACTGACCTCTACCTCTGCGATGGTTCCATCCATACTTCTGTGCCTACCAAGCTCACTAACCATCAATAGCACCTGCATTTTGACAGCTGTCATCCCTTCTACATCAAAAAATCATTTCCATATAGCCTGGCTACTTGTGGACAGAATATCAGCATATATGCAATGATGAGAATGTCTTTGCACGGTATGCCTGATGGTCTGACAAATTCCTTCACTGACAGGCACTACCGCCGTGAATCTAGTGCGCCAACAGATTTCTCATGCTATAGCCTTATTTACCCCTAATCCTCTCACCATTCCTAAGAAGCACCTGCATAGGAGCACCTCCCTGATTATCCAGTATCATCCCTGACTAGAGCAATTTCTGCACAGCACTGTAGGCGAGTGTGGCTAGCAAACAACTGTCCACTCAAATGAATGGTGACCACAGAACTGTGATCAATGTCAAATTGACCACCCAGTAGTGGAGCACACTGCTGAACACCATACGCCCAATTTCAATGGCTTATTCACAAAATGTGCTATCTGGACACTTGCTCCAACACCAACTTTCCTCTACTACGTAGATAGGAGTTATTCTTGTAACACATCTTTCGTTTCTGCAATCCTACTGGCAAAGGATTTATCTGAACACTACCGTGGTTTTCATTCCTTCATTTTCGCCTGTTGATGACTTGAAGCTTCTACTATTTGGTAAGCTGTTACTTTCACTCCTATATTATTTACATTCTGCCAGAACTCTCTGTGCCATATGAATAAACACCTTTGTCATTCTACAGCATACAATCAAACACAGTGTACATAATAATGAAAATTTTATGCCCAATGTCCAAGATGGATAATGTACTATCTCCATAATTTTTCTGAGCTGAACATCTCATTTACACATGGAGAACTTCAGAACTATTAGGTCCTTCCTCATGGATAAGACAGAGACTAGTTGGGGAAGAAAAGACTGGGCATGTCACTCAAACATCAGGATGACAGGAACCAGCCTGTTATGAGGATGGGGAAAATAAAGATATGTTTAGTTTTGTTTTGATTTAGAATATTCTGACATCCTCCTATTACCATTTGCTTCAATCTCTTCCATTTTCCTAAAAAGCTGGTTTTTGTGCTTGAGATGTTCTTCTCTTTTGCTTTCTTCATGTTTGCATAAGCACTGTTGTTAAATAATTGTTCCTTTTCTCTAAGTGTGCATAAGCATCATTTACTATGTTACTAAAACACTTGCATAATTTAATCTGACATTTCATCTTGTTCTTAAATATACTCTTAAAATCTAAAATCCTGGTTTCCTGTCTGAAAAGGCTCTTTCTTTCTTTCTTTCTAGCTTTGTATCCATTTCTACTCTGTGTCTTAACATCTATGATCACTCGCAATTTGAAAGTGGTTTAGGAACGTCATATCCAGAATGATTTCTTTATTGTTTGACACAGCATAGACAATTTCATTTTTAATTCCATTTGTATCTGACAAGTCTATTTTCTATTTGAATATTTCTGGGAGAATTTTTAAAAGATAAACATGTCATACTCTACTGTCTTATGATTTGTGTGATATTGGTATCACGTATGAAGCTTTTCACTGGAAAATCATTCTTTAGTTTTTGTATTACTTTCACATTAAAGCACACAAAGTATCATCTTGTACTGGGATTCAGGATACATACCAACACTTATTTCATATTTGAAGGACAAATCTACAAATATATCAGTGGTAAGGAGGTGGGCACCAAGATGGTTCTTTCTGGTCTGAATTGTTTCATGGGTAGCTTGGAGAAACTTCCCTGGGATTCAAATATCTTCACGCCCTTGGCAAATTTTTATCATATGAAATGAACTTTAAGTTCTTGGAATCACTTAACCAATTTAGAAATTTTCATGTTGACTTTCAAAGGTATAACCAAAGGCTGTCATTACACCAGCATAATACTCATTAAATAAAGAGATATAAATATACCTGCAACAACATTTAAGGAAACACAATACAATTATGAGTATCTAGTTGCAGGTCTACAATACATTACCTTCACAGAAGCACAGTGTGTCACTTTACATCTAAAAACATAATAATTGAAGAACACACTAAATCATACCAAGAAGATCTCTGTGCGGCCCCACATCCATAGCATTCCAGCTGAATGAATATTTCGAGGGCCAGAGTGTATATCCCTCATGGTGCTTGCTTGTAAGAACAATATACCTGAAAATGCAAGATGAATAATTTCTTATTAACTCATTTCCCAAATTACAAATCAATTTTCTACTTCCAGACAGATACAAAGTTCAGTTCCTATTTTGAAAAACACAAGTTATTGTTTAAAAGTAAAAGAAATAACTATCCCACTTAGTTCATTAAGGAAACAAATTTTAATATAAGTATCAACAGATAATAAAAGTCAGGTAGATTTTTCTGCCTTAATGTCACAGTACAATACAGCCCATGGAGAGACCAAATAAACAGGCAACATATATAATTCAAGTATTTAAATATAGACTTTACTGACAAACTTGTGAGCAAAAGGTATGGAATCTGACAGATATGTGTTACAGGAATAAAAAGGCCCGCTATCAACAATTACCTCATTAATTCAATGTTTCACAGATAATTTATACAGTAATGATTGAAATGATGTGGAAAGAGTCAGTTCACTAGATACATGTAAACAATTTGTTCAGATTAATTGCTCCATCCGGGGACTTACTAATAAAAATTTATACAATGACCTAATTTAATAAAAATGAGTGCATTTTTGTTTGAAACTACTCATATTATTAGTGAACCATGCTTACATTTGCAAACAAAGTAAACATATATGTCTTCTACACAAAACAAGCTACTTCTTTTTAATTAAAAACTCACTACAGAGTAGGAGGGAAAAGAAACAATTAGAGATAAAATTAAAAATCTGTTTTCTACATGTCAGACTTTTATGTTATCGGGAATACTATTGAAGACTTTTGTGGCTGCATGTTGTATACCTTCACAAGCCACTGAAACTTGCTAGTTCTGCAGCTGTGAACATCACTACTCTCAAACTGCGATGGGTTATTTATGACAAATTTAATTAGCAATAAATACTTTGGCCTAAGTGATGAACTACCCAGGACCTTATTCCACGAGTCATTAATTGGTTTGGTGCCTTCTCGGCAAAGCCCTTGATGTTTGGTAAGTGCCCCACTGGCTGTTGATTTGCAGCATTTCCTGTAGTACTTTGCAGTTTTCTTATTAGTATGCTGTTTGTTTCTGTTAGCTTGGAAAGCGTTACATGCCTCTCTCAGTTTTCATTTTATGTTCTTTGTATTACTAATGTGGTAGGTCGACCCACACAACACCTTCCAAAGTTGATGGATGACAGCAGAGTAGCCGCAGGATGTAGAATAGGGTAGCATCCCAAATCAGGATGACTGGATACGGGTTTGAACCATCGACCTCCCGAATGCGAGTCCAGTGTACTAGCCACTGCGCCACCTCACTCAGTGCAGCACAACAGTCCAGCACTAGTAGAGTACCACTGCAATTGCATGCAGCCTATAAAGTTCCAGTAAGCCAGTAAACCTGTGAGACAGCAATGGGTGTACATGCATAAAATAAGAGAGGCAGCTGAAATTCTGAAGCATCCTAGAGACGACAGTTAAAGGCTCTTGACATCTTGGTTGTCAGTAAGTCCATTAAGACAAGCCATGTGCACTAGCTGGGCAGCAAACTAACTGGACACTGTTGCAGCAGGTTAAACAAACAGCACAAGCAGAACTAATGTCATTTTTCTGCATGAAAGTGCAGTTCCCACAAACTTGTCACCAATTTAGAACAGAATTTTAGGACCAATAAAATCTCAGGAAATTGAAGTCTGTGGTCTCATGACACCATTAGGAATGCAATACATTGAAACATCTATCTCTTCTACTACCACTACCTCCTCCTCCTCCTCCTCCTCCTAGCTACACGAGTTGTGACAAAGCAAGCTGGGATAATTTTACTTACCTTCTTGTTTTGCCATTTGCCTCCTTAAATTCATTCTTTACTAATAACCATAAACATAAGTGAATATAATCTGCATTTACATGAAAGGGAAAGGTTGGCCCTCAGTTTTAAAGAATATAACAACATATCTAATTTTGTGCTTAGCTTTATGTATGTAACTGATTTGATTTTCTAATTTATTTCAACTATTCCTAGTTAGTATCTTTTGTTACAGAGTGAAATCAGTAATTGTTTCGTAACTTAAATTCTACTGTTGACGTATAAACAAATACAAATTCTGTACTAATTATAAACATTTGGGGTAACAACTAATAGTAATTTTAAAGGGTCTATTTGGATCTATTCAAAAAAATGTTAGCAAAACCAGCCCTTCAATAATTCCAAAGTTTTGTCAAAAGTGTTGTTTATGTAACAATATTTGTTAATTTCATGATTTAAACAAATAATTCGGCCTAACTCTTGTAGTGGAAGAAACTGTTAAAAAGACAGAATTTTTCGATGAATTCAGTTAATTTAATGAGTTAAATTTTGATTGTAATTTATGTAAACTAAACTTCAAAAAATGTGTAGTTTCAGCACCTATTATTGTGAGGATATATAAGGGCCCAATTTTTGGTCGCAAGACAGTCAGTCCACGTCCGAGTTTCAGACGAGGAACCTGTGTTGGTTAGAATGACAAACAATGCATCAACTTAACAGTCAAATATGTGTTACACCAATAGGCCACGTGTTAAACCAATGACAGTGTCTGCTCCATATGTACCTGATTATTCTTCAAGGACTGTGAACTTTGTTGTTTCACTGTTCCTAGATGTTCAACAGGAAATTATTGTAGAAGTATGTGGATGTTCACCTGCAACCTATTAATGAGGCTTATCAAAAGTCAAACAATAGTGCTCTGGTCATATAAATGTGTTTATGGGGGGTTATGAATAGTGACATTAAAACACTGTGAAACGCAACTGTGCATCTGTCAGCTACCACATTGACAGTAGACAGTAGTCGCACTTCTACCCCCTATATTTTCAGTCAGTATGTCGACACTGAGGATAACGATCAACGAAGAGATAAAGCAGGCAGAACTGTCACACAGTATACACCATGAGGAAAGTCACTGCAATGCATCTGAAATGTTGGTTGTTTCGGTATTCTGGTACTTTTAAGTATTTTATAAGATGATGCAACAGTATACCCAGAGGGAAATTATTGAGATTGACATCTGCCACAGAAACCTATGTATGTATATACTTGTCACATTTTCTTTGCAAGTCTCATAATTTGTAAATTCTCAGAATTTATATACTCTCTCTACATTTTGGTTTGGACATATAATGGCGAAAATATTATGTGCTACAGAGTTACGAAATTAATCATTTGATGTGGTTTTCATTTACAATAGCATAAATATTTCAGATGCAATCCAATCTGAAGGAATCTTTCACAGCAAGCCAGCCAATTTTTTTATCACATTTTTAAAAAATTCCACTCAGGAAAAGATCCCCTTTTGCTAGAGAATTATCTGATCACTGTACAGTCCAAAATTAGAAAGCAATGACCCATTTTAATGATCAGAAGGGGTATGGTTACTAAATGCAGCCCTGAGCACCAGCTGTTCAGAGCATGGTGTTCCATGAACCAACTCTGCACCATTGTTAAGTGGTATTCATAAAATCTCATCACAAGAGGGTCTATATTTGGTGGATTCTTCTTCATACATTAAACAGTTACAAGAACCAAAAGTAATTATCCCCTCCGACAATCACAACCATCAGATAAATTCCACCTGTCACACCACACAAATGATGTCTACAATAGTCCTTCGCAATGCAGTTATGACAGTGTGCATTCTACTGCAGTGCAAGTGATGGCATACACACACCTTTGGGAATGTTGGGAATCAATGTTATGAATCAATGCAAGAAAGGAGCAATCATGGTGGCAGGTAACTCTACAGCAACACAATTGCCGCCAGTGTTACTATTTAACTACCAGACCTTCCATTGTCTCAAGCTGGTCAAAGTACCATGGCAGATGTCACAAATTATTGTAACTCGTCAAAGCACATTAGGAACAACAATCAGAATAATACTCATAATAATACTCATGACTTGACGGGGGCATATGCAAGCTTGTTTCAACATTAACACATTATACTACCCAAAGCCAACTGGATCCAGTTGTACTACACATTCAAGACAGAATCGTGTGTGTCCTCGTGTCTACAGTGGGACTTAGAACCCTGCAATGGAGTGCGTGAGCAGCAAGATGTAAAAGAAGAAGCCTGTTTCATGAACACATACCATTTGTCTATTGATTCTGACAATTGTAGATATATAGTACCAGCCTAACTACTGAATTAGATTCTTCAGATACAATATAATTCAAGAGAGCAGAGAGATGGGACGGACAGCACCAAGCCTTTATAAGGTGAAGGTACCACGTGGGCTAAATGTTGTTTAACAGTATGAGGTTTTGCTCAACTGTTAGTGAAAGAATTGTTGCACTATTTTGGTCTCTTGCCACACACCCCCATTGGTAGCATGAGAATTATGGTCATTAAAGAATTAAATAAAGTGGTAAAGTGGCTGTGATAGATACCAGCAATTAATGGCCTTTCTTGCATTGTAAGCCTCACTTTAGAACCAACACACATTTATTCAGCAAAGAAGTAGCATTCTATAACAATGGATTAAATTGTCCTCTGGTCCACAAACCAAACAATAACAGGTCCTGATTGAAATTAATATAAGTCCAAGCTTCACAACTTCATTGAGCAGGCATATTGTCATCAAGGTTAGTTCAAAATAAGTCTTGTGATAGTGGAAACAATCCACTTATTAATAGAAGTGCCATATGGGAATGTTATACCAATTTCCACAGGACATGTAACGTGTACATCACTTTAGTCATGCAGCAATCAGGAAGCACAGTAGTCACTATCCTACCATAAGTCTAATCCAGTCCATATAAAAAGCAGCAGTGGCCATAGTTCATTTCAATAATACCTCTAGTTCAAAGCAGCTCATATAAAAATACAAGATGGCTCATTTACAATTGTACCACTTAACTGTCCACTGAGATTAGTCATATTAACTGTTGTGTGGCTGAAAATCTTCCCACAGGCACAGTCCCATTATTTAATATGCAGTGACCATAGCTCTCAAGCTACCCTGCAGGGCAAAATCCCAAAATGGTGCTATTTTCTTTCATTAATAGACAAACCCCCTTTCCCCCTCCCTCCATCAAGCACGGACTTAGCTGCTGGTCAAGTAGCTTGTATGCCTCTGTGATAGAGATAGCTGTACTGTATGTGCAACCACAATGGAGTGGTATCTGTTGAGAGGCCAGGCGAATGTGTGGTTCATGAAGAGGGTTTCAGTAGTTGCAGGGGTAACAGACTGATCCAGCCTTGTAACATCACCAAAACGGCTTTGCTGTGCTGGTACTGCGAATGGCCAAAAGCAATGGGAAACTACAGCTGTAATTTTTCCTGAAATCATGCAGCTCTACTGCATGGTTAAATATGGATGATGTCTTCTTGGGTAAAATATTCAGAAGTTAAAATAGTCCAACATTCAGATCTTCAGGTGGGGACTACTCAGGAGGATGTTGTTATCAGGAGAAATAAAACTGGCATTCTACAAATTAGGTAGGTAGGCTAGAAAATTTAAAAAGGGAAATGGATCAGGTGAAGTTAGATATAGTGGGGATTAGTGAAGTTTGTTGGCAGGAGGAACAGGACTTCTGGTCAGTTGAATACAGGATTAAAAAGGCAAAATCAAATGGGGTAATGCAGGAGTAGGTTTAATAATGAATCAGGAAATAGGATTATAAGTAAGCTACTACGAACAGCATAGTGAACACATCATTGTAGCCAAGATAGACAGGAAGCCCACACCCATCACAGTAGTACAAATTTATATGCCAACTAGCTCCACAGATGATAATGATGATGATGAGACAATGAAAGATATGACAAGATAAAAGAAATTGTTCAGATCGTTAATGAGGACAAAAATTTAATAGCGATGGGCGACTGGAATTCAGTACTAGGAAAAGGAAGAGAAGGAAAAATAGTAGGTGAATATGG
Source organism: Schistocerca nitens (assembly GCF_023898315.1). Taxonomy (NCBI): domain Eukaryota; kingdom Metazoa; phylum Arthropoda; class Insecta; order Orthoptera; family Acrididae; genus Schistocerca; species Schistocerca nitens. Next base: position 450,298,076 of record NC_064618.1, on the reverse strand, counting down.
ACTGAGAGAAAGCAATGAAAGAGGAAGTCACTTGGTAGAGTTTTGCATGGAGCATAATTTAATCATCCCTAACACTTGGTTTAAGAATCATAAAAGACAGTTGTATATGTGAAAGTTTGGCTCACTTTGCTCTTGGACACAATTTGGCAGTGGTCATTCATCCTGGTGAACAGTTGGTTGGTAGTCATACCAATATGAAAAGTCATACAATGATTCCAGTAGAGCTGGTGTAAGACAGGGCTGCTTTCACACATAGCCTGACCCCTGATGGGGTAGGATAAATCTGTGACAGAACTGGAATAAGAAGTGCTGGGTAGCCAGATTGGGCAGGTCTTGCACCTGCATCTTCCATAGGAATATGAAGCCAATCCACCCACTCAGCACTTCCTATTCCGGTCCTAGAGGAGCATTCCAGCCACCACCTCCAAAAGTTATATAGCCTGCTGACATCTTGCTGCCACCTACGGACACCACTAGCCAACCCCTATCCTACCTACAGTGTTCCTCCTTGTCAACTCCTCATACCAGGTGTGCAAATATGAAATGTGGATTTCAGACAACAGATGTCATGCCAGTGCAGCTTCTGCTATAAACATTTGACACTGTGCCATTTTGTTGTGTCATCAACAAGTATAAGGCATCCACAAGTGATAAATTGGGATAGTGTGTGCATAGTGTTGTGCTCAACATGTCAAAATTTGTATCTAACAAAGAGCATTTGCAGACAGCATTAATTTTTTGTTTTAATCTGAAGAAAACTGCTGCTGAATCATACTGACTACTTTAAGGATCTTATGGTGAAAATGCTCCATTGGAAGATATGGGTGAACGATGGTTTAGAATTAAATGGTGACTTCGATGTTGCAGACAAGAAGTGCGTAAAACTGCCAAAAAATATTAAGATATGGAATTGGAAGCACTATTAAACAAAGATGATTCGCAAACACAAAAAATAACATGTCAAGCAATCAGGCGTTAGTCAACAAGCTGTTTGTAATTGGCTACAAGTGATGGGAAAGATTCAGAATACCGGTAGATGGGTACCACATGAGTTGAATGACAGGCAAATGGAAATGCTCAAAGCACTTGACATTTTGCTCACTCGGTACAAAAGGAAGTAATTTTTGCATCATATAGCTACAGGGGATGAAAAGTGGATTTAGTTCAAGGACCCAAGTGCAAAAAAAATCATGTGTAGACCCAGGCACACTATCCACATTGACTGCAAGACTGAATCACTTTGTCAGAAAGATGATGCTCTGGTTGAGCCAGAGGGGTGTGGTCTATTATGAGCTGTTAAAACCTGGGGAAATGGTTTATACTAAACACTACCAACAGCAATTGATCAATTTGGACTGTTTGCTGGTTGAAAAAAGGCCACAATAATGAAACATGCAACACAAAGTCAATTTTCTTCATGATAATGCTCCTGAGTCACTGGAAGCATTCAGCTGGGAGGTTCTACCTCATGTGGCTTATTCACCAGTATTGGCTCCTTCCAGTTACCACTTGTTTGCATCAATGGGTTGCTGAGCAACGCTTAAGTTCATACAAAGATGTGAAAAATTGATCAATGAATGATTCACAGCAACAGGGGAAATTTTTTCCTGGCATGGTATTCACAAATTGCCTGAAAGATGAAAAAAATGCATAACAAATGATTGATCATATTTGAATAAAGCACTATTTGTCATTCTTCTGAATTTAACACGTTTTTCTAGGCAAAAAATTCGTATTTCGTACTCGTAAACATGGCAGCACCCAGACTCTGCCCAGATGACCTTTTTAATTAGCCACAGCCCCCAAAACTCTCAATCAACACTCCAATAAATCCAGAGCTGAAACATTCCCAGAAACTGTTGTCAGCCTTTCCATCAAAATCCTCAGCATAATAGAAATGTCAGTTCCATTCAAAGACCTTACCTTTAGTTCTACACTCAAATTTAACCATGTTGGATTTGTCAAAGACCTATTCTCCTTCTCCCAGTTCCTGAAACGGAAACACTTCTTTGCCAGAAATCCCTCCAACCAAAGCCAAGCTAATTCCAACACTGAACCCTGTCTCCCCCAACTCATACCACTATCCGACTTTGATCCTCCCACTCTCCTATCTAACCACTGGCATGTCACCTTCCAGGAAGTCCTTACCTCCAACTTGGCCTCAATGTCCGTACCCAGGTTCCTTCCTCAGAACACCAACCTTTCAGCAGAAGAGAGGACAGCCATACACAACACCAAAACAAATCCTGACTTAATCACCCTAACTGCAAACAAAGGTACCAACACTGTCATTTTCATTCACAGTGTCTACCTAGCAGTGTCTACCTCTGCAAATTATCTGACTCCTCCACCTATAAGTCTGCCAGAGTGATTCCATCCCAGAAGTCCAACTTAACTTCCAATCGCTTATTCAAGCCTTAGGCCCTTCCCAGAACCTCTCCCCTGAATCTGTTTTCCCTCTTCACTCCACACACCCAACTTCTACATATTCCCCAAAGCCCAGAAATGCAACAATCTTGGACACACCATTGTAACTGGTTATGGTGCCCACTTTGAAAGAATTTCAGCCCTCTCTGATCAACACCTCCAACCAGCTGTCCATAATATGGCCTCCCATGTCAAACATAACAACCACTTCCTTCACTGACTCTCCATCATCCCCACCCCTTTATCTTCTTATTACTGCTGACATAACTTCCCTATACACCAACATCCCTCATATCCATGGTCTTGAAACTATTGAACACAGCCTTTCATGACATCCTTCAGACTCCAAACCCACTATCACATTCCTAATACATTTCACTGATTTAATCCTAACCTACAATTATTTCTCCTTTGAAGGGAACATATACAAACAAATCCACAGCCCTGGGCACCCACATGGTACTTTCTTATGCCAACCTGTTTATGGGCATCTAGAGGAGACCTTCTGAGTCTCCCAAAATGTCAAACCCCTAGTCTGGATCAGGTTCATTGATATCTTCATAATCTGGGCTCAGGGCCAAGACACCTTATCTTCATTCGTTCACAACCTCAACACCTTCTCTTGCATCCAATTCACCTGGTCCTTCTCAATCCAGAATGCCACCTTATAGGACGTTGACCTCCTGCTCTCTGATGGCTACATCCACACCTCTGTCCACGTTAAACCCACTAACCACCAACAGTACATGCAATCTGACAACTGTTGTCCCTTCCACACTGAAAAGTCTCTTCCATACAGCCTGCACACCTGAGGATGGTGTATCTGCAGTGACAAGAACTCCCTTGCACAGTATGCTGAACATCTCACCATGGCCATCTCAGACACACACTATCTCCCCCGGACCTAGTCCTCAAACAGCTCTCCTGTGTTGTTTCCCTGAAACATCCCCAATCCTCCCACCACCCCCAAGAACCAGCTACAAAAGTAATGCCCCCTCTGTCACCCAATACCACTCTGGACTGGAAGAACTGAACCACATCCTTCATCAAAGCACTGATTACCTGTCATCATGCCTTGACATGAGGGACACCCTACCAAAGATCCTTCCCACCCTCCTAAAGTAGTGTTATGCCTCCTGCCCCCCCCCCCCCCAACCTCCACATGATCCTAGTCCATCCCTATGCCATCCCAATAACACCACTTGCCACAGGGATCATACCCATGTGGAAGACGCAGGTGCTAGACCTGCCCAATCCACCCACAAAGCACTTCCTTTTCCAGTACTGTCACAGGCTTACCCTAACCCATCACAGGCTGGGTCAGCAGCTATGATATATATCAGCTTTGCTGCAATCATTGCATGGTATGACTATCAACCAGCTGTCCACCAGGATGAAAGACTACCCCAAAACTGTGGCCAAGAGCAAAGTAAATCACCTAGCAAAGTAAACCACCTAGTGGCCCAACATGCAGCTGAACGTAACATGCTTGACTTCAATCGCTACTTCACAACATGGGCCATCTGGATACTCCCATCCACTACCAGCTTTTCTGAAATGCACAGTTGGGAATTATCCTTACAACACATTCTTCACTCCAAAAATCATACCAGCATCAACCTGCGGTAACCTACTGTTGCCATGCCCTCCACTCAATAGTTTCCACCCCCTCTGTCCTATCCACTCCTCCCCATTCACATTCCCCACCATCACTGTGTGCCAGCCTCTGCCAATGCTCCCATCTCTCTTTCCTCTTCCCTGCTCCTTTCTTTTTCCAGCCCTCCCCCCTTGCCGGTACCCTGCTCCACAGCCTCCCGATGCTGCACCTGGTGGCAGTCTTGACATGTCTCCATTACTCCCTGCACACTCTGCCAGACAGCAATCTTCCCTTTGCGAACCCATACCCTACTATCCCTTTCCCTTGTCTGCGCCCAGTATATTGCTGTTTTCTTTCCATATGTCAGTTGCTTTCTGGTCTGAGCTGCCACAGATGGCAGTTGTGTGTGGGGGGTGAGCTGGCTTGTGTGAATAAATGTTTGTGTGTTGCCTTTTCTGAAGAAGACTTTGGCTGAAAGCTAAATGTGTAACAGACTGTATGTTTTGCCTGCTTGCAGCTCAATTGTCATCTTTAGCAGTGAGTAACAATCTATTCTTTTCCTTATATTGTTAAAGTTACACTGCAAGTATAATATGTATAACATATCTTTTTTCAAAAAATTATAAGCAACTAGGTCAATGGACATTTAGCCAGCTTGAGTTGGCCTAGAACCTACTATGTTCCTTTTACCTATGTAGTTAAATGGATTATGGTCAGGATGAACATGCCATTTCTGGTTCACGGACAGTCTACTCACATCTTCCTCAGGTTGTATTCACTTGTTAATGTAAGGAGTTTAAATATCATAAATTTGACACATCACATGAGTTTTGGGGCAAAAACTAAAGTTCAGTTCAATGGAGGTTGCTTTAAAGTGACACTGGTGTACTGAAAGTTATACAAAGATAGCAGTTTTCTGCTATGACATGACATCAAACTTTTTTCATTATTATTTTCTATGATGCTGGGGTGCATGTGGAGGAAGTTGTGAGAGGTGTTGGGGCACACACATTATGAGTTTCATTTGTATTCCACAGACCTAAAAGTGTCTCACCAAGTCCCCGGCCAACCACATGATATCCACCCTTAAGGTTGTCTGTGAACTCAGCTGCCCCATGGTTGTGTGTAATGAGTGCAGAATGACAGCAGAGGATGTGCAGCACAGATAATTCATCCTTGGCAATGACTCACAAAAAAAAAAAAGACAGTGAGGAAAATCTTGCAAATATTAAGGAAAACTGCGGCTATGGATAAACACCTGAGTAATTATTTAGGTGTTGATACATATCAGTATCTGAAGTCTGTAGGGTGCCATGTCTAAGCCCCTGGACAGATGAACCAGTTGCCGATATGTGCCAAATGAGTGTACACTGGCTACAAAAAGTGCAGTGAAAGAAATGAATAAATGTTATTGCAGGGAACTCACCAAATACATGGAGAGAAAGCTCACCGAGACATGTACATTACTAAGGAACATAGTTTCCCATGTGGATAATGACATGCCTCAAATCTTAATTCTTGTACTTGTTACTTTATTTCTTTCATCATACCAATCAGAGGGCTATTTTTAATTGTGTGGTACACATGATTAGTAAACTCAATTTATTACCTTACAAGCTACATTCTTATTACGAAGTAACTGGTTACATAAATGTACTCACTTAGCTCCAGAATTTTTAAAGATTTCTGCCCAGTCATCGGGGTTATAAAACTCGGCTTTAAAGTCAGGAGCAAAATCTTGGTAAGTGAAACCAGGCCTATAATTGTCTCTCATATATTCTGCATAAGTGCTGCTGTTGGACTCTGAAATGCAAAATTGTTTATGAAAAAATATTCAGCAGTTTTTGCTATGACAGTAACTATTCAAGCCAACTATGGCAGCAAGAAAACTTGCAAAAACAATGTTGTTACTGGATCTTATATACTTATTTGTTTTTCTCTTTGAGACCCACTGTATTAACAAACTCCTGACACAATTATCTGCAAAATTGTAAAGAGCACATCAGTTAATATGAAATCTGCTATTTCATAAAAGTTATGGTTTCATTATTCCTTTTCTTTCCCCCAAGCAAAAGATGTTCTCTGTTGTTATGGATAGCTGTACCCTGGATATTTGAAGCAGTAAGACTAGTGTAATACTCTATGATTGTACTATAAATGTGCCCAGAGTTGGTCAGACTGCAATGGCTTTGCATAGCAGACACAGGCGACATTCCACAGCATAGTGTAACATACCACTTTGTGTTGCACACTCCATTTAGGACTGACCAATGACGATCATCAACTGCTACAAAAAAATTATTTAATGTAGTGTGGAAGGTGGGACACACGTGTTGAGCATAAGGTTTCTCTATACAAGCATGTTAACTGAATGGCGATGGAAACAGCATTTCCAGTGGATGGGGTGGGCTGGCAGCAGCTCTCATTTGGTCACACTTCCTGTTCCTAATGTTTTATCCTTGCAGTGGACCCTCACATTGGAGTTGTGCCTGCCTTCATGGAAGAAGAGGAGCCTGACAATGCATGAAAAAGTCACAGAACAAAAGAAGTTCTGGCATTTCACTAGCTCAAAACACCTAGACCAACCCTTGGAGGACAATCACTCGATCAGAGTCTCACTTAGAAGGTTGCCTTCTCGTGTGAGAAAGGAAATTTGGTATATAGACTGGAAAATGGTAAGTAATCTATTAACTTTCTTAGGAGGATATTATATATTAAATAAGGAACAGGTAGATTACTCTCAGACTGATAACACAAGTTTCAGAAAATCAGAAGGAAATTGCTACCCCTCTTGGTTTCTGCACCAGAATGAAAGTAAATTTTGCAAAGTAAGGAAGCAGAGTAACTTTAATCAAGATGAACAGAGAGGTAATCAGGCAAAAATTGTTCCATCGTCCTGTCAGACTATTTAGAGATTCACAGCTACTAATGACAACACATACATCAGTCTTTAGTGATCCAGCCCCTCAGGAAACAGTGGACGCAGAGGCCCATTTAAAGAGAAATTGGTGGCCCTAATGTACCCAGGTTCAATAAAAGATTGGTTACTAGAGGAACATAATAAAGAAAAGCAAGAAATAACTCGCCCAGTCATCAGCAGAAAAAATCTTTGAAGCAAAAGTGGAAATATCTTTACACTCAGGCAGTCAAACACTGATTATATACCATTAATTAACGTCAATTCTTCATTGATTATATACCAGTAATTAACGTCAATTCCTAAAAGGAAATGTGTGTGCCCTATCATTCCTATGGCAGGCGTATATGCAGTGAGTATTAAGGGGAATAAAGGAAGGCTGATAAAAGAAGGAATGCCCATAAACCTAAATGACTGTGTTCATAATCAAACATTAAATTACTTGAATATTCAATACTGCTGGGATTAGATTGGATTTTGAATTACAGAGAATCTTTAGATTGCAGGGTAATATGGTGTCATAGGAATTCCAAAATACAGCTTATAAAATGTTATTTTTATATAATACACTTGCCTTTAAACCTTAATTATGAATAGTAGCCCACATTCATATCATGGAAACAGCAAAGGCTATAGCAGTAGATGACCAGCTGATTACAGAAACAGAGGTAATAAAGAGCATTTGTGAGGAAACTCACAAATCAGGTGTACTACCCAAAGACCAAAATGAGGATTTACAGAATACATTATTATGATAGAAAGGAGATTTCTGATATAAACGAAGACTAAACGGTGATTATGTCGGTATTCTTAAAAAGTTATATTGCTTACAACAATTCATTATGGGAAGTGAAGAAATCTGCAGGAGTGCACCTAGTGTTATATGCAAGAACTATACAGATTGATATGGTATTGACAAGTTACTGTCTCATTTTCAACAGGCAAAATTGGAGTTAAAAGCCGTGTACTGACAGGTACCCTTATACAAAGATTCAAGACCTTGAGGGAAAATATTATCAATTTAAGGTGCTGCCATTTGGCCTAAACACAACAATAGCGATATTTATCCAAGGCCTGGACATACCTTTAGCAGGGTTGCCACAAGTTTCCCCAAGTGAAGTTCCCTGATAATGCTATGATTTCACGACAAATTTTAGCATTTTTACCAGACAAGTTTTGGGATCTCAAGGGTGAGTAAAGACATAAGTTGACAAAATGTAAGGACTTCTATTTCTCTAAATGTGTTATTAACACATTGGTTTTGAACGAACAGCAATTTGTCTCCTTTACTGGATTTATGATCTGAAGGTTACGTAAACAGGTAAGTTGTGTAAATGAAAGCCATTTTTGATGAACAATTCCTGGTTTACTAACAAGTTAACTCTAGCTTTGAATTAACAGCAATTCCGTAACTGCTGACACTAAATCAGAAAAAACTGAGACAAAAACATTTTATTCGCAAACTTTTCTTCTGTTCTTGTTAGCTTCCTTTTTTTGTTGCTTTATTCAACTTCTAAATACACAGATGGTGAACATTACATTGTAAAACACTCAGGTAAAAATGCTACAAAAATATCAGTTCTCTTCAAATGCAGAACAAATGCTGACACATGTCTGTTATGATGTAACCTTAAAAACACAAATTTACCAAAGAAAAGAATTAAAGCTTGTACAGAAAATTTTACTTGATTAAAATTGCTTTTGATCTAATAGCTATGACAGTGACATTTGTGAAATCATAATTTAAAAGAAACTTTTATGACAGAAAACCAATATTTAATTACAATTTATCACTCCAAAATCTCATACACCACGTTGAATACTTTGATTTTAACGTATTTACATTAAGACCATGTGATAATTTCCATCAATGTTTTTAAAGACTAAACATATTTTCTGTGGAATCAAACCTTTTAAACATATGTGATGGTATAAAATCATCATACAAATTTTTTGAATCAAAGTGCAAGAATTTAATAAGAACAGAAAACTGTCCATCAGATTAAAATCAATATGTGAAAATTCAGTAATTTTCAGCAAATTAGGTGACATTTTCAGTCCCTTCATGTAAAAATCAAACACATTTTAAGCTGTGAGAAAACATGCTCCGTGTATAAAATGAGCAGTCCAAGGATTGAGGCATTATACTCAGTCTTAAATGATAGTGTGTTTATTTTTACACAGCTTCAGTCTCAATAATTACCAGCAGTTCCAATAATTACCATCTGGGACTGGAGGACTAAGAAAACAGAACAACTATATACAAGTGCTAAAGTAATATAACAAGACATATAGGTGTATGTGCGGATGGATATGTGTGTGTGTGTGCAAATGTATACCTGTTCTTTTTTCCCCCTAAGGTAAGTCTTTCCGCTCCCGGGATTGGAATGACTCCTTACCCTCTCCCTTAAAACCCACATCCTTTCATCTTCCCCTCTCCTTCCCTCTTTCCTGATGAAGCAACCGTTGGTTGCGAAAGCTTGAATTTTGTGTGTATGTTTGTGTGTCTATCGACCTGCCAGCACTTTCGTTAGGTAAGTCACTTCATCTTTGTTTTTAGATATATTTTTCCCAAGTACATTTCTTCATCCTTTTTATAAATTGATTATCTTATATTTTGTTAGGTGCAGGCACAGAAAATTTAAAATTTGTACTTGAAGTTAACTTTCAGCAAATACTGAATGTTTACCTGCCCAAAATCATACACAATGTATCTGAAAAGTTGTTAAGCAAGAAAATAAGAACTTTTAACAACAATTCAAATCATAACAATAGTACACATCCTTGTAACACATTGCTGGAAATGGCAATTCACCTACACATTAACAACCTTGATTGTCTTGTATTTTTATTGGTCCTGCTGTCTACAAAGCAGCTTATGCATAAGACATTGGACAAGTCAACCTATAAATATACAGCTGAAAGTCATTTCTAGGCATATGTATTTCCTTCAGGAAATTTCAACCCGTTTATAAATGGTCTTGAAGATTTATTATCTCATCTAAAACTAAAAAACAAAGAACTAGTGGTTGCTGGTGATTTTAATATGGATGTCCTGAAAAACACTGTCAATGAACAGTTACTGAAATCAGTTACATTTTCATTCAATTTAATTTCTACTGTAAATTTCCTAACTAGGGTATACAAATGTTCTAAGACTACCATTGATAATATCTTTATAGACAATTCTAGGCAACTAAGCCACATTACAAACCAGTAGTAAATGGGCTATCTGACCATGACATGCAACACGTAACATTAAATTTTGAAAATTGTCAGGGTAAAACATCTATCAGAACTGAGTACAGAAGCCCAATAAAACAGTCAAAAACTGAGAAATTTAGGAGATTGCTCGAAGAAATTAATTGGACGGATGTTTACGGCATCCAAGACACAATTGGAAAATACAAAACATTCATTAATAAAGTTAGCACCTTATTTGAAAATTGTTTTCCCCTGAAGGTAACTCAAATTATGCAGAAGTCTAATCAGAAACCAAGGATCACACAAGGGATAAAGATATCATGTGAGACAAAATGGAAACTCTATCTGATGTGTAGGGACACCTTTGATACTAGCATTATAGTTCATTACAAAAATTACTGCAAAATATTGAAGAAGGTTATCCAGAAATCTAAACACCTGCATTATGAGAAGAAGATAAATACATCCAGCAATAAAATAAAACAATATGGGATGTAGTTAAGTCTGATACAGGTAGGACCAGAAATGAGGAGGAACAAATAGCTCTAAAAATAAATGAAACCTTGGTAACAAATGCATGTTGTGTTGCAAACCATTTAAACAAGTATTTTGTCTCTGTTAGTGATAGCATGGGGTTGTCAGGTTCAGTAAATAATGCAATGGAATATCTGAGACCAGTGCACACAAGCAATCTCAGTAAAATGGAATTGGCACTTACTTCACCCAAAGAAATAGAATCCATCATAAAGTCCTAGTGGTTATGATAACATATCAACAAAGTTAATAAAAGAGTGTTCATGTGAGCATAGTAATAGCTTAAGTTATTCGTGTAATCAATCACTTATCACAGGAACACGCCCGGACTGGCTTATATATGTTGAAGTTATACCTCTCCACAAGAAAGGGGACAAAGAAACGCCGTCAAATTACCGACCGATCTCAATTTTGCCAGCTTTTTCTAAAATATTTGAAAAGGTTATGTTCAAGTGTCTATTTATGCACCTTAGTGAAAATGACATACTGTCAAAGTCACACTTTGGGTTTCTTAAGGGTTCTGAAATTGAGAAGTCTATTTACACTTACAGTGAAAATGTCATTAATTCATTAGACAACAAATTAGAGGCAATTGGCATATTCTGTGACCTGTCAAAGGCTTTTGACTGTGTGAATCAAAGCATTATTTTCAGTAAATTAAAATATTATGGCATCACTGGTAGTGCTGCAAAGTGGTTTCAGTCATATCTTACTAATAGAAAACTAAGGGTATCATTATGTAATTCTTCAGCAGCAGGCAATCTGACATCATCTGACTGGGAAGAAATTACATGTGGTGTTCCCCAAGGTTCCATACCAGATTCACCACTTTTTCTTGTGTATATTAATAACCTGTCATCTGTTACATTACCAGATGCCAAGTTTGTCTTATTTGCAGATGATACAAACATTGCAATAAATAGTAAATCAAATATAAATTTAGAAAGGGCAGCTAATCAAATTTTTACTGACATTAACAAGTGGTTCATAGCCAATTCACTGTCATTAAATTTTGAAAAGACTCACTATATGTAGTTCAGAACTTCCAAGAGATTTTCTTCTAGTGTGTGTATAAAACATGATGACATGGAAATAAGAGAAGTTGAGAGTGTAAAATTCTTGGGATTACAACTTGATAATAAATTCGGTTGGGAGCGACATACTAACAAACTGCAAAAGCGCCTAAACAAGTCTGTGTTTGCAATGCAAACGATGTCAGACATAGGAGATATAAATATAAAAAATGGCTTATTTTGCTTATTCTCACTCCATTTTGTCATATGGTATCATATTTTGGGGTACTCCACAAACCGAGAGTACAGAAGCATATAACAAGAGTAATGTGTAGTGTAAATCCAAGAACATCTTGTTGAAACCTGTTCAAATAATTGGGCATACTAACCACAGCTTCTCAGTATATTTATTCCTGAATCAAATTTGTTGTAAATAATACATCTCTTTTTCCAACTAACTGCTTAGTACACAGTATCAATACTAGGAATAAGAACAATATACATAAAGATTTAAAATCACTTACTCTTGTCCAGAAAGGAGTCCAGTATTCAGCAACACATATTTTCAATAAGTAACCAGCAACCATTAAGAGTTTAGTTTCAAACAAGGCTCAATTTAAACATAATTTAAAAGAATTTTTGGACTCCTCCTATTCCATCCATGAATTTCTCAACAAGTGCAGTAGACTATTTTAATGAAAATTTATTATACTTTAATTTTTGAAAATACTACCAACTGTGAGAATGACGGATGTATGGAAAGCAGATGTAAGTCTTAAGTCTGTAAATAGTGGAAGTTTAATTTTAAATCTTGTACTAATTTGACTGTTCTTAACTGATGGTCATTTAAATGAATAATTTACTTTAATTTTTGACAACATTTCGTTGTAATAGCCAAGTAACTAGCTACTGTGTGAATGATGGATTTAACAAAAGCAGATGTAAGTATTAAACCTGTAAATATTAGAAGTTTAATTTTAATTCATGTACATAACTTTACTGTTTATTGATTGATGATCATTAAAATTAATGAAACTCATGTTTTTCTAATTACATTTTTTTGTGTGTTTATCTAACATGTTCCCCACTCCATATACAGACACAAGCAGACATATGTAAAGGTCGGCCTTTACATATGTCTGCTTGTGTCTGTATATGTGTGGATGGATATGTGTGTGTGTGCGCGAGTGTAACCTGTCATTTTTTCCCCCAAAGGTAAGTCTTTCCGCTCCCCGGATTGGAATGACTATTTATCCTCTTCCTTAAAACCCATATCCTTTCGTCTTTCCCTCTCCTTCCCTCTTTCCTGATGCAGCAACCGTGGGTTGCGAAAGCTTGAAATTTTGTGTGTGTTTTTGTGTGTTTTTTTATTGTGTCTATTTACCAGCGCTTTCCCGTTTGGTAAGTCACACACACACAAACAGATATATATATGGCATATCACACACAAGTGGGGCAATTTTGGGGTTCTTCTGTGGGAGGTTCTGGGTTTGAGGGGATGAGGAAGTGGCTCTGGTTATTTGCTTCTGTACCAGGTTGGGAGGGTAGTTGCGGGATGCGAAAGCTGTTTTCAGATTGTTGGTGTAATGGTTCAGGGATTCCGGACTGGAGCAGATTCGTTTGCCACGAAGATCTAGGCTGTAGGGAAGGGACCGTTTGATGTGGAATGGGTGGCAGCTGTCATAATGGAGGTACTGTTGCTTGTTGGTGAGTTTGATGTGGACGGACGTGTGAAGCTGGCCATTTACTCGTATATAGAAGGAAACATTCCACGTGGGAAAAAATATATCTAAAAACAAAGATGATGTGACTTACCAAACGAAAGCGCTGGCACGTCGATAGACACACAAACAAACACAAACATACACACAAAATACTAGTTTTCGCAACCAACGGTTGCCTCGTCAGGAAAGAGGGAAGGAGAGGGAAAGACGAAAGGATTTGGGTTTTAAGGGAGAGGGTAAGGAGTCATTCCACTCCCGGGAGCGGAAAGACTTACCTTAGGGGGTAAAAAGGACGGGTATACACTCGCACACACACACACACACACATATCCATCCACACATATACAGACACAAGCAGACATATACAGAGGCAAAGAGTTTGGGCAGAGATGTCAGTCGAGGCGGAAGTGCAGAGGCAAAGATGTTGTTGAAAGACAGGTGAGGTATGAGCGGCGGTAACTTGAAATTAGCGGAGACTGAGGCCTGGTGGATAACGGGAAGAGAGGATATATTGAAGAGAAAGTTCCCACCTCCGGAGTTCAGATAGGTTGGTGTTAGTGGGAAGTATCCATATAACCCGGATGGTGTAACACTGTGCCAAGATGTGCTGGCCGTGCACCAAGGCATGTTTAGCCACAGGGTGATCCTCATTACCAACAAACACTGTCTGCCTGTGTCCATTCATGCGAATGGACAGTTTGTTGCTGGTCATTCCCACATAGAATGCGTCACAGTGTAGGCAGGTCAGTTGGTAGATCACGTGAGTGCTTTCACACGTGGCTCTGCCTTTGATCGTGTACACCTTCCGGGTTACAGGACTGGAGTAGGTGGTGGTGGGAGGGTGCATGGGACAGGTTTTACACTGGGGGCGGTTACAAGGGTAGGAGCCAGAGGGTAAGGAAGGTGGTTTGGGGATTTCATAGGGATGAACTAAGGGGTTACGAAGGTTAGGTGGACGGCGGAAAGTCACTCTTGGTGGAGTGGGGAGGATTTCATGAAGGATGGATCTCATTTCAGGGCAGGATTTGAGGAAGTCGTATCCCTGCTGGAGAGCCACATTCAGAGTCTGATCCAGTCCCGGAAAGTATCCTGTCACAAGTGGGGCACTTTTGTGGTTCTTCTGTGGGAGGTTCTGGGTTTGAGAGGATGAGGAAGTGGCTCTGGTTATTTGCTTCTGTACCAGGTCGGGAGGGTAGTTGCGGGATGCGAAAGCTGTTGTCAGGTTGTTGGTGTAATGGTTCAGGGATTCTGGACTGGAGCAGATTCGTTTGCCACGAAGACCTAGGCTGTAGGGAAGGGACCGTTTGATGTGGAATGGGTGGCAGCTGTCATAATGGAGGTACTGTTGCTTGTTGGTGGGTTTGATGTGGACGGACGTGTGAAGCTGGTCATTGGACAGGTGGAGGTCAACATCAAGGAAAGTGGCATGGGATTTGGAGTAGGACCAGGTGAATCTTATGGAACCAAAGGAGTTGAGGTTGGAGAGGAAATTCTGGAGTTCTTCTTCGCTGTGAGTCCAGATCATGAAGATGTCATCAATAAATCTGTACCAAACTTTGGGTTGGCAGGCCTGGGTAACCAAGAAGGCTTCCTCTAAGCGACCCATGAATAGGTTGGCTGTTCCCTTTAATTGTTGGTATGTCTGGTCTTCAAAAGTGAAGAAGTTGTGGGTCAGGATGAAGCTGGCTAAGGTAATGAGGAAAGAGGTTTTAGGTAGGGTGGCAGGTGATCGGCGTGAAAGGAAGTGCTCCATCGCAGCGAGGCCCTGGACGTGCGGGATATTTGTGTATAAGGAAGTGGCATCAATAGTTACAAGGATGGTTTCCGGGGGTAACGGATTGGGTAAGGATTCCAGGCATTCGAGAAAGTGGTTGGTGTCTTTGATGAAGGATGGGAGACTGCATGTAATGGGTTGAAGGTGTTGATCTACGTAGGCAGAGATACGTTCTGTGGGGGCTTGGTAACCAGCTGCAATGGGGCGGCCGGGATGATTGGGTTTGTGAATTTTAGGTAGAAGGTAGGGGTGCGGGGTGTCGGTGGGGTCAGGAGGTTGATGGAGTCAGGTGAAAGGTTTTGTAGGGGGCCTAAGGTTCTGAGGATTCCTTGAAGCTCCGTCTGGACATCAGGAATGGGATTACCTTGGCAAACTTTGTATGTGGTGTTGTCTGAAAGCTGACGCAGTCCCTCAGCCACATACTCCCGACGATCAAGTACCACGGTCGTGGAACCCTTGTCCGCTGGAAGAATGACGATGGATCGGTCAGCCTTCAGATCACGGATAGCCTGGGCTTCAGCAGTGGTGATGTTGGGAGTAGAATTAAGGTTTTTTAAGAAGGATTGAGAGGCAAGGCTGGAAGTCAGAAATTCCTGTAAGGTTTGGAGAGGGTGATTTTGAGGAAGAGGAGGTGGGTCCCGCTGTGACGGAGGACGGAACTGTTCCAGGCAGGGTTCAATTTGGATAGTGTCTTGGGGAGTTGGATCATTAGGGGTAGGATTAGGATCATTTTTCTTCGTGGCAAAGTGATACTTCCAGCAGAGAGTACGAGTGTAGGACAGTAAATCTTTGACGAGGGCTGTTTGGTTGAATCTGGGAGTGGGGCTGAAGGTGAGGTCTTTGGATAGGACAGAGGTTTCGGATTGGGAGAGAGGTTTGGAGGAAAGGTTAACTACTGAATTAGGGTGTTGTGGTACAAGATTGTGTTGATTGGAATTTTGAGGTTTTGGAGGGAGTGGAGTTGGAAGTGGGATATTGAGTAGATGGGAGAGACTGGGTTTGTGTGCAATGAGAGGAGGTTGAGGTTTGCTGGAAAGGTTGTGAAGGGTGAGTGAGTTGCCTTTCCGGAGGTGGGAAACCAGGAGATTGGATAATTTTTTGAGGTGGAGGGTGGCATGCTGTTCTAATTTGCGGTTGGCCTGTAGGAGGATGCTTTGAACAGCCGGTGTGGATGCGGGAGAGGAAAGATTGAGGACTTTTATTAAGGATAGGAGTTGACGGGTGTGTTCATTGGCTGAGTTGATGTGTAGGTGAAGGCGAGGGCAATGGATTGTTCAGTTTGGAACTGGTATAGGGACTGATGGAAAGAAGGGTTGCAGCCAGGGATGGGAACTTGAAGTGTGAGGCCTTTGGGGGTAATGCCAAATGTCAGACAAGCCTGAGAAAATAAAATATGCGAGCGTAATCTGGCTAGGGTGAAGGCATGTTTGCGGAGGAAATGTAAATAAAACTTAATGGGGTCGTTGTGGGGGTGTTGTGAGGGTGACATGGTATTAGAAGGTGGAAAGTGTAACATGAGGTTGAAATGAAAATGAAAATAACTGGAGAAAGTAACTGGAGATCTGTTGTGAAAAATGGCGAAAAAGTGTTGGTTAAAGCTGGGCTATGTTGATCCTGTGGTGAACTTGGGTTGGTAGACAACGATGTGCACAAAGGTTAGGTGGTTGTGTTGCCGCCAAAACACGTTAAAGGATGGAGAAATTCGGGAAAATTTCGAAAAAACTGCGTGTAGATGTATTAAAAGGAGTGGTTTTGTGGTGGCAGATTATGAAAATGAGGCTAACAATTGTCTGGCGAAGAAATAATGACGTTAAAACCCGTGGGAAGCGGATAAAAATTATCAGCGATGTGCGAAAAACGGAAATGGAAATAAAGCGAAAGTTATCAGAACTAGACGAAATGGTTGTTTAATAGGTGAAAGGAACTGTTTGTGGACTAGAAACGATGGATTTTATAGCAGCGGTAGTGTTGAAAGCTGATTTTTTTTTTTTTTTTTTTTTTTTTTTTTTTTTTTTTTTTTTTTTTTTTTTTTTTGCCACCCATTCCACATCAAATGGTCCCTTCCCTACAGCCTAGGTCTTCGTGGCAAACGAATCTGCTCCAGTCCGGAATCCCTAACCATTACACCAACAACCTGACAACAGCTTTCGCATCCTGCAACTACCCTCCCGACCTGGTACAGAAGCAAATAACCAGAGCCACTTCCTCATCCTCTCAAACCCAGAACCTCCCACAGAAGAACCACAAAAGTGCCCCACTTGTGACAGGATACTTTCCGGGACTGGATCAGACTCTGAATGTGGCTCTCCAGCAGGGATACGACTTCCTCAAATCCTGCCCTGAAATGAGATCCATCCTTCATGAAATCCTCCCCACTCCACCAAGAGTGTCTTTCCGCCGTCCACCTAACCTTCGTAACCTCTTAGTTCATCCCTATGGAATCCCCAAACCACTTTCCCTACCCTCTGGCTCCTACCCTTGTAACCGCCCCCGGTGTAAAACCTGTCCCCATGCACCCTCCCACCACCACCTACTCCAGTCCTGTAACCCGGAAGATGTACACGATCAAAGGAAGAGCCATGTGTGAAAGCACTCACGTGATCTACCAACTGACCTGCCTACACTGTGACGCATTCTATGTGGGAATGACCAGCAACAAACTGTCCATTCGCATGAATGGACACAGGCAGACAGTGTTTGTTGGTAATGAGGATCACCCTGTGGCTAAACATGCCTTGGTGCACGGCCAGCGCATCTTGGCACAGTGTTACACCGTCCGGGTTATCTGGATACTTCCCACTAACACCAACCTATCCGAACTCCGGAGATGGGAACTTGCTCTTCAATATATCCTCTCTTCCCGTTATCCACCAGGCCTCAATCTCCGCTAATTTCAAGTTGCCGGCACTCATACCTCACCTGTCATTCAACAACATCTTTGCCTCTGCACTTCCGCCTCGACTGACATCTCTGCCCAAACTCTTTGCCTCTGTATATGTCTGCTTGTGTCTGTATATGTGTGGATGGATATGTGTGTGTGTGCGCGCGAGTGTATACCCGTCCTTTTTTCCCCCTAAGGTAAGTCTTTCCGCTCCCGGGATTGGAATGACTCCTTACCCTCTCCCTTAAAACCCAAATCCTTTCGTCTTTCCCTCTCCTTCCCTCTTTCCTGACGAGGCAACCGTTGGTTGCGAAAGCTAGAATTTTGTGTGTGTGTGTCTATATATAAAAAAATTGGGGCCCCGCGGGGTCCCAAGGTCGTGATGGCGGAGGTCCCTGTCCCGCTGAGATAATTTGTCCTTTTAGGACAATTATCTGGGCAAGCAGCCACGCCAGCAAAAGGTTGCCCGACACGTGCTGTTCGATAACGTAATGTAAAACGGACTCGGAACAGAAAGAAAGGATGTGTCATGCTGATATGATCAACTGTATAATCTAGGGATAAGATTCCAAATTAGAATGTCCTTTTAAATACTGTGTAGAGTAGACATACAATAAAGGCTGTCCTTCCTACACACTGCATCGACATAACGTTACTTTTATTGTTGTTGAAGGTAGGCGAAATGCTAAGAGGGCAGCGGAACAGTACAGAGAGCGATATCCTGACAAGAAACCACCTTCCCAACGGGTGTTTTCTCGTCTAGTTGCGACGCTTCAGGAAAAGGAAAGTTTAAGCCCACAACAACGCAATCGTCATAACACTCGCACAGACAAAGCTGACGAAGTTACTGTTCTCGCTTCCGTTGCTGTGAATGCATATGTGAGCACACGACAGATTGAACATGAGATTGGCATTCCTAAAACAAGTGTACATCGTATTCTTAAACATCACCGGTTCTATCCTTACCATGCACACCTACATCAAGAATTTCATGGGAATGATTTCCAGAATCGTGTAAAGTTCTGTCAGTGGGCACAGCAGTAAATCCTCGCCAATCCAAACTACTTCTCCGATGTTCTATTTACCAATGAGTGTTCCTTCTCAAATAAAGGATCGGTAAATAGAAGGAACATGCATTATTGGTCCAGCGACAACCCGCGTTGCCTTAGACAGGTGGAACATCAGCGTCAATGGAGAGTTAACGTCTGGTGTGGGATGCTTGGTACTACAATTACTGGCCCTTATTTCATCAATGGTAGTACAAACGGCACAGAATATGCCAACTTCCTCAAACGAATTCCTCCTCTTCTGGATAAAGCGCCGCTAAGAACCAGAATGCTTAAGTGCTATCAACAAGATGGATGTCCAGCACATAATGCCTTGCGTGCGCGTCGTGTTCTGAACCGAAAGTATCCTGTCAGATGGACTGGTCGAGGACGAACAGTAACTTGGCTTGCTAGATATCCTGATTTAAATCTCTGGACTTTTTTCTTTGGGGATGCATTAAAGACGTTGTCTATCGCGATATTCCAACAACTCCAGAGGACATGCAGAAACGTATCGTGCTTGCTTGTAATTCTTTTCAGCAGGCAACACTGGAAGCGGTATATAATTCTTTCATTCAACAAGTGCACCAGAGTATCGGTGTCCAGGGTCACCACTTTGAGCACCTTCGAATATTCTACTCCTGGGCAATGGTACAGGAGAGTCAAATTCAATTTTGTGTTATGAGTTAACTTGGCTTTCATTTATTTTCTGACAACTCCAGCAAGTGGACGAGTTTGTGATCCCGGGCTCAAAGTCAATGTTGTGCTATGTAATTAATAACGTTGTGTTTCAGTGAATGGTACACTGTGATACATTTTTGTATACGTCTTTAGGACAGGAAATGAATTACCGAATAAAAAATGCTGGGTGCCATTTAAAAAAGTCATACCGCTGTTCATATCTCTGAAAAAAAGCTACAACGAAGGCAATCACGCTGATTGATGTCCCCCTGACAGTTAAAGAACATTTGCTTGAAACATTTTGTAATTTGAATCTGGACCAACAGTTATTTAGGGTGGTCAAGATAAATGGGACAGGCTGTATATATAATCACAGAAAAGCTGCTGAAAAATTAATATTCTGATACCTTGCCATATAAAATTTTTCAAATTTTACATTCTAATTTGGAATCTTATCCCTAGATTATACAGTTGATCATATCAGCATGACACATCCTTTCTTTCTGTTCCGAGTCCGTTTTACATTACGTTATCGAACAGCACGTGTCGGGCAACCTTTTGCTGGCGTGGGTGCTTGCCCCGATAATTGTCCTAAAAGGACAAATTATCTCAGCGGGACAGGGACCGCCACCATCGCGACCTTGGGACCCTGCTGGGCCCCATTTTTTTTATCAGTTGCTGACCCTCGAATCATGAAACGACGCGACGCAGTCATGTTTCGATTCATGAGGGATTCATGAGGGTCAGAAATTGATAAAAAAATTGGGGCCCCGCGTTTTTTATGTGACTTACCAAACGAAAGTGCTGGCTGGTCGATAGACACACAAACAAACACACAAAATTCAAGCTTTCGCAACCAATCGTTGCTTCGTCAGGAAAGAGGGAAGGAGAGGGAAAGACGAAAGGATGTGGGTTTTAAGGGAGAGGGTAAGGAGTCATTCCAATCCCGGGAGCGGAAAGACTTACCTTAGGGGGAAAAAAGGACAGGTATACACTCGCGCACACACCCATAGCCAACCGCACATACACAGACACAAGCAGACATTTGTAAAGGCAAAGAGTTTGGCAGAGATGTCAGTCGAGGCGGAAGTACAGAGGCAAAGATGTTGTTGAAAGACAGGTGAGGTATGAGCGGCAGTATCTTGAAATCAGCAGAGGTTGAGGCCTGGCGGATAACGAGAAGAGAGGATATACTGAAGGGCAAGTTCCCATCTCCGGAGTTCTGACAGGTTGGTGTTAGTGGGAAGTATCCAGATAACCCAGATGGTGTAACACTGTGTCAAGATGTGCTGGCCATGCACCAAGGCATGTTTAGCCACAGGGTGATCCTCATTACCAACAAACACTGTCTGCCTGTGTCCATTCATGCGAATGGACAGTTAGTTGCTGGTCATTTCCACATAGAAAGCTTCACAGTGTAGGCAGGTCAGTTGGTAAATCACGTGGGTGCTTTCACACGTGGCTCTGCCTTTGATCGTGTACACCTTCCGGGTTACAGGACTGGAGTAGGTGGTGGTGGGAGGGTGCATGGGACAGGTTTTAAACCGGGGGCGGTTACAAGGGTAGGAGCCAGAGGGTAGGGAAGGTGGTTTGGGGATTTCATAGGGATGAACTAGAGGCTACGAAGGTTAGGTGGACGGCGGAAAGACACTCTTGGTGGAGTGGGGAGGATTTCATGAAGGATGGATCTCATTTCAGGGCAGGATTTGAGGAAGTCGTATCCATGCTGGAGAGCCACATTCAGAGTCTGATCCAGTCCTGGAAAGTATCCTGTCACAAGTGGGGCAGTTTTGGGGTTCTTCTGTGGGAGGTTCTGGGTTTGAGGGGATGAGGAAGTGGCTCTGGTTATTTGCTTCTGTACCAGGTCGGGAGGGTAGTTGCAGGATGCGAAAGCTGTTTTCAGATTGTTCGTGTAATGATTCAGGGATTCCGGACTGGAGCAGATTCGTTTGCCACGAAGACCTAAGCTGTAGGGAAGGGACCGTTTGATGTGGAATGGGTGGCAGCTGTCATAATGGAGGTACTGTTGCTTGTCGGCGAGTTTGATGTGGACGGACATGTGAAGCTGGCCATTGGGCAGATGGAGGTCAACGTCAAGGAAAGTGGCATGGGATTTGGAGTAGGACCAGGTGAATCTGATGGAACCAAAGGAGTTGAGGTTGGAGAGGAAATTCTGGAGTTCTTCTTCACTGTGAGTCCAGATCATGAAGATGTCATCAATAAATCTGTACCAAACTTTGGGTTGGCAGGCCTGGATAACCAAGAAGGCTTCCTCTAAGCGACCCATGAATGGGTTGGCGTACTTGGAATGTTTCCCTCTATATATATATTTATATATGCATGGAATGTTCAGTATCTTTAGAGTAGGAAAAAGAAAGCGACATGAACCTTGCCTCTTTATGTTGCAGATGATTCTGATAGCTTGTTTCTGGGTTTTGAAAACAGATTGACTACAGGGTGCATTCCCCCAAAATATTATTCCATATTGGATTAATGACTGGAAATGTGTGTGATATGCCTGTATTACTATTTGTCTATTACAGCTTGTGCTTAGTATCCGTAGCATGTAACAGATTGATGATAGCTTGGTTGTAAGAGCTTTAATGTGTATATTCCACTTGAGCTCACTCTGCAGATGTATTCCTAGGAACTTAACATTATCAACTAATTTTACAATTTTGTTGTTTATTTTCAATGCGTGTTCATTTTGTTGTTTATACTGTGATATATGAAAGTTCATGGCCACCATTTTCCCAGTGTTAATTATAAGTTTATTTTTTTCAAACCAGTGTGTTAGCTCCAGGACTGATGCATCTGTAGTTACTTGAAGCTCTTTTTGGTATGACCCTGTAATCAAAATACGGGTATCATCTGCAAATAAAGTTTTCCGTTTGACATGGACAGTGTCATTCAGGTAATCAATATACAAAAGAAAGGATAGGACCTAATGTTGAGCCTTGTGGCATACCGTAGTTGATGGTAGTTTTTTTCTGATGTGTATGTTGTTCTTATTGAAATGTTTTCAGTTATTGTCTCTTGTTTGAGAGCAACTTTTTGTTGCCAGCTAGTAAGATATGATCTAATCCATTCATTTGGAATACCTCAAATTCCCTTTCTTTCCAACTTATGTAGTAGGATACCGTGATGTAAAATGTCAAATGCGTTGATAGGTCCAAGAATATTCCAGTAGGCATTTCTTTTTCATCTACAGCTTTTAGATTGGAGTGCAAATATTCATATATTGCTGTGGTTGTGGATCTAGATTGCCCGAATCCATGCTGATGATTTGACAGAAATGAGTTTTTGTTAAGAAACTCTAGCAACCTATTATAAAAGAGCTTATCAAAGATCTTTGAGAAGCCACTAAGCTGTGTTACAGGTCTGTAATTGTTAACATTGTCTATGGCTCCCTTTTTGTGCAAGGGTGTTACTATTGCAATCTTTATAAGATTTGGAAAGGTACCTGTGGAAAACGAGTGATTAACATTATGCTTCAAAGGTTCTACAATATGATATCTTGTTTGGTTTATAATACAATCTGGAATCTCATCAATACCTCCTCATTAGTTATGTGTTCTACACATCTAATCTTCAGTATTCTTCTGTAGCACCACATTTTGAAAGCTTCTATTCTCTTCTTGTCTAAACTATTTATCGTCCATGTTTCACTTCCATACATGGCTACACTGCATACAAACACCTTCAGAAAAGACTTGCTGACACTTAAATCTATACTCAATGTCAACAAATTTCTCTTCTTCAGAAATGCTTTCCTTGCCACTGCCAGTCTACATTTTATATCCTCCCTACTTCGACCATCATAAGTTATTTTGCTCCCCAAATAGCAAAACTCAAGTACTACTTTAAGTGTCTCATTTCCTAATCTAATTCCCTCAGCTTCACCCAATTTAATTAGACTACTTTCCATTAGCCTCATTTTGCTTTTGTTGACATTCATCTTATTTCCTCCTTTCAAGACACTGTCCATTCTGTTCAGGTGCTCTTCCAGGTCGTTTGCTGTCTCTGACAGAATTACAATGTCATTGGCGAACCTCAAAGCTTTTATTTCTTCTTCATGGATTTTAATTCCTACTCCAAATTTCTCTTTTGTTTCCTTTAATGCTTGCTCAATATATAAATTGAATAAAATCGGGGATAGGCTACAACCCTGTCTCACTTCCTTCCCAACCACTGCTTCCCTTTCATGCCCCTCGACTCTTATAACTGCCATCTGGTTTCTGTACAAATTGTAAATAGCCTTTCACTCCCTGTATTTGACCCCTGCCACCTTTAGAATTTGAAAGAGAGTATTCCAATCAACATTGTCAAAAGCTTTGGCTAAGTCTACAAGTGCTAGAAATGTAGGTTTGCCTTTCCTTAACCTATCTTCTAAGATAAGTCATAGGGTCAGTACCGTCTCAAGCGTTTCTACATTTTCTGTGGAATCCAAATTGATCTTCCCAAAGGTTGGCTTCTACCAGTTTTTCCATTCATCTGTAAAGAATTCGTGTTAGTATTTTAAAGCCGTGACTTATTACATTGATAGTTTGGTAATTTTCACACCTGTCAATACCTGCTTTCTTTGAGATTGGAATTATTATATTCTTCTTGAAGCCTAAGGGTATTTCACCTGTTTCATACATCTTGCTCACCAATGGTAGAGTTTTGTCATGGCCGGCTCTCCCATGGCTATCAGTAGTTCCAATGGAATGTTGTCTACTCCCGGGGCCTTGTTTCAACTTAGGTCTTTCAGTGCTCTGTCAAAATCTTCACGCAATACCATATCTCCCATTTCATCTTCATCTACATCCTCTTCCATTTCCATAATATTGCCCTCAAGTACATCGCCCTTGTATAGACCCTCTATATACTCCTTCCACCTTCCTGCCTTCCCTTTTTTGCTTAGAACTGGTTTTCCATCTGAGCTCTTGATACTCATACAAGTGGTTCTCTTTTCTCCAAACATCTCTTAAATTTTCCTGTAGCCAGTATATATCTTACTCCTAGTGATATATAACTCTACATTTATCCTCTGGCCATCCCTGCTTAGCCATTTGCACTTCCTGCCGATCTTATTTTTGAGATGTTTGTATTCCTTTTTGCCTGCTTCATTTACTGCATTCTTATATTTTCTCATTTCATCAATTAAATTCAATATCTCTTCTTCTACCCAAGGCTTTCTACTAGCCCTCATCTTTTTACCTACTTGATCCCCTGCTGCCTTCACTATTTCATCTCTTAAAGCTGCCAATGTTTCTTCTACTGTATTTCTTTATCTGTTCCTGACAATCATTCCCTAATGCTCTCTCGCTTTCATTATTCTTAAACCAAGTATTAGTTATGATTAAGTTATGCTCCATGCAAAATTTTACCAGGCAGCTTCCCCTTTAATTCCTTACCCCCACTCCATATTCACCCCTACTACTTTTCCTTCTCTTCCTTTTCCTACCATTGAATTCCAGTCCCCCGTGACTACTAAATTTTCATCTTCCTTCACTATCTGAATAAATTCTTTTACCTCATCATACATTTCTTCAATATCTTTGTCATCTGTGGAGCTAGTTCGCATATAAACTTGTACTACTGTGGTAGGTGTGGGCTCCGTGCTATGTTGGCTACAATAATGCGTTCACTATGCTATTCATAATAGCTTACCCATGCTCCTCTTTTTTTATTCATTATTTAAGCTACTCCTGCATTACCCCTATTTGATTTTGTATCTATAACCCTGTATTCACCTGACCAGAAGTCTTGTTCCTCCTGCCACTAAACTTCACTAATTCCCACTAGATCTAACTTTAATGTATCCATTTTGCTTTTTAATTCTCTAACCTACCTGCCCGATTAAGGGATCTGACATTCCACACCCCGATCTGTAGAATGCCAGTTTTGTTTCTCCTAATAACAACGTCCTCCTGAGTACTCCCCGTCCGAAGATCTGAATGGGGGACTATTTTACCTCCACAATATTGTACCCAAGAGGATGCCGTCATCACTTAACCATATAGTAAAGCTGCAAGCCCTTGGAAAAATTACAGCTGTAGTTTCCCCTTGCTTTCAGCTGTTCGCAGTATCAGCACAGCAAGGCCATTTTGGTTAATGTTACAAGGCCAGATCAGTCAATCATCCAGACTGTTGCCCTTGCAATTGCTGAAAAGGCTGCTGCTCCTCTTCAGGATCTACACATTTGTCTGGCCTCTCAACAGGTACCGCTCCGTTGTGTGGTTGCATCTACGGTACAGCTATCAGCTATCTGTATTGCTGAGGCACGCAAGCCTCCCCACCACTGGCAAGATCCATGGTTCATGGGAGACGCGGGAGGGGGAGGCGGGGGAGGGGGGGGAGGGAGTTTCCATAATTAACACCAAAACTTGACTTTAGAAAAGGATAGGTTACATCAAGCTGTGCAAGGGTGCATAGAAAATGCCAAAGTTTGGTGGTCACTTTTGAGACTACTCTGTTGGTAAGGTTTTCCTGGTTGCCCACCACTCCTGTTCTCCTCGCTTACATTTTAAATCATTATTGGAATACCCTTTCCATGGGCTACTACATCAACAAAATGGCAGGGTGAAAAAAAAAGTCACTAAAAATAAAGTCCCATTAGGGTCAGTGAGATGTTGGGCAGCCTTTAAGAGTCTATTCATCACTTAACAGTCATAGTACTTCACTTACCGAGGACTGATGAAAGAGACGAATGTCCACTGTCTTCTTGACTGCTGAGACAGCCTTGGAGTGTGTAGATCCTTCCACATGGCCTATTGCGGCCATCTTCCCCATGTTGCTGAGAGTGAAAGACTTGCTACATACTGTGCAATGCACCTGAAATTCTGATGTCTTGTGGACCATGATGCCCTTAAACCTCCAGTCATTCAGCCATTCAGCAGTGAATTTCACCTTACTTGGTTTCACCATGATATACTATGAGAACACTGTGAGAGATGCCAAATGACTGAGGACAGAAAGTTGTTTGTTGACTTTTCTGCAACAATCAAAAGCTGGTGTATCTTCGAAGGCGAGATGCCACACAAAAAAAGGGCTTTCCCGACGAGTCAGGGATATTTCCAACAGATTCTTTGATACCTGGAGTCCCTGCATATTTGTTTGTGGAGGCCTGACCTTGAGACTGTACATGCAGCATACAAGAATAAAATATTCTCAGTGTCCCTCATGCCTCATAAATGATCTGAGATATTGAAACGAGATTTTGGCAAATGATAGCATGGAAGTATTTGAATATTTTTCTACATGATAAGCACGTGGAATTTTCTTTATCTTCCGCACTACACGACTAACTGCAGACTTACGTAATGGAATCACGCTGAAATAAGAGTTTGTGGCCTTGAAACAAGGTAAGATAAGAAATTACACATTTGTTTTTATACCGGAAATGTGATTTTTCATAAACTTTAGACCTGAACTGACCACATTTCCTCATTTAAGAAATCACTGTTTCAGGATTCTGTCACAGCAGCAAGTGGATTAGGATACAGTACGAACTTTGATTCATTTTGCCAAAGGAAGTAAATTTTAATAGGGAAACAAGAGAAATGTAGCTGTTACTCGAATTTCGCCACTTCTGAGGGAGTGGTTTTCAAGAGTCAGCAAATTTTAGTTGCTACAAAGATAATGAAGGGGCCATATTGTAAAACATACAATTGTTCCATGAAATATCTTGTTTGTGAAAGTTGACACATGAACATTACACAAACAAGAATGTAAAAAATAGGGCATAAAAAGAAATGGTTGAAAATTTTCTAGACAGTATTCAAACTGTGGACAACAGTGTTGTTAAATAAACTAATCTACATAATTTGAAATGAAGTTACAGAAAAAGTTCTTCGTTTGTGTGATCATATTGTCCATAGCTGCTTTATAATTACTGAAGGTATTTTAAATCCATCTTTGCAGACATGGTACAAGAAACAATAGTGCCAAGACAGGAAATATCTAAAAAAATAAAAATCTTGCAAGCACATGGTGTTTTCTGATGTGAGCACAAATCTTAAGTGCTAACATCAACATCTTTTGTAATGGTTTTTAGAAGGAGAAAGCAACCCAAATGGTATGTGTGTTTCATTAAGACCACTTAGGTTACTTTATTCCAATAAAACAAAACACATCTGGTGACAAAAATATACATTTCCTTGAAGTCACAAGACAGGTTTAAAATATCTTCACTGATTTCAGAAATAGCCTCAGAAAAATGTAGGCCTCTTGAAAGAAGTGTATTAAGCAGGGGAATAGTTGTGTAAAGCAACACTGTACATGATTGCCAATAAAATGTTGGTTCTACTATGTTCATTATTGTTGGTTGTTACCCACTGTGCTACGTCTATAATTTTGCAGGTATTATGTGATTTTTCTTTTGAGAAATGTATGATTATATAATGTACAAACTGCCAGCAGCTGCCACAATTTCTTTCTTCTCACCATCCACACTTTCTAACACATTAACTACTTTCAAAGTGCCCAAATGTACTTGAATAAATAAAATGTCTATAAAATACCACACTATAAAATGTACTTGTGGTGAGAAGCCACAATTCCTGAAATGCATCACTCATGACCTCTGGCCTGCCAAGGAGCACCCCAGTCACGGGTCCAAGGATAAACCGTGGAAAACTGCTGCATTATGCCACACGCAAGCAGACCCAGCCTGCGGGCAGGTCTGTGAGACTATATCTGACAGGCAGGACCTGCACATTAGTGGGAAACAACGCGCTTCGGATCAGCAGCCCCGATCCATTAGAGATACCTGCAGAAATGGCCTGCAGTTTCGGCCTGTCACAGAAATCCACTCATGTTGCCAACTATTCACGACTCACAGAAAGTACGTTGACGAAATGAGGCCACAATGATCAATTAGTGCAACAGATAATTTGTGCGTACAGTCTGGGGATCAATAATAATACGGAAATGTAGCAACACACTATAAAGACGATCACTGAGTTGCAGACATGCACATAGTAAAGACAATCGCACTCTCACAACTAAATTTTTGGCCATAGCCTTTGTCAGAGAAAGAGGGCACACACACACAGTCACACAATCACACAATCACTCACACACAACTCGTTCTAACACGACTGCCGTCTCCAGCCGCTGCATCTACAGTATCTGAGAATCAGATCCAAACAAACCACTCCTCAACACTTGCCTGCCTCTCGTCAGCAGCTGCTTGGCTAGCAGAAAGAAGTGATGGCAGCACTGACTGCAAGCTGAGGGGAATGGTAGGAAGGGGAGAAGCAGTAGGAATGAGGGATTAGGGAAGCAGGGCACGTACTGAGCTGCACCCAGCCAGTGACGATGCATGACGTGTCAGTAAAAAAACAATTTCATCTATTGAGATAAAAATGAGATTTTTCCACTTTTTTTACAAATTTCCCTGATTTCCATAACTTTTAGCAACCCTGTTTAGGTACAGACCTAACACAAGAGTTAATATCAACATCTTGATGGTCTCAAAAATTGGAAAGACCTTTGTACAGTGTTAAGTTGAACATTACAAGGATTGGTAGAGAAAGGAATAACTACAAAGCTAAAAAAATCACATTTTGCGATAGATGAGTTAAAATTTTTGGGGCATGTGGTGGGAGTGACAGGCAGTAAACAAGATCCCAAACAAATTCTGGGTATCAGAGACTGTCCTGAACCATGGAATGTTACACAATTGTGCTTGTTTCTAGGCCTTCCACGGTTTTTTTAGGTTTTTTTTACAAGGACAAACTATGAATGATCTGCGTTAACTACAGTTGTTGAAACAACGGGCCAAATGGATCAGGGATGACAGTGAAATGGAAGCATTCAATAAGGTAAAGTAAACTTTAGTAAATGCTCAAATTTTAGATCAGCCAAAACCTTTTAATTTTGCCTCGGATATGTCAGAATACGGTTTGGGAGCAGAGTTGTTCCAAGGGGAATGGGACCATGAAAAGAGTGACACATAAACATGTTTGGCAGTCAAAGCCTCAAATAAGCATGAGCTGAATTATACAGCCAAAGAAGAAGAATTGTTGGCAGTAGTGTAGAGTTTAAAGGAACTTCAGACACTTACTAGGGGATCAAAGATTACAGGAAATACAGATCACCAACCTTTATCTTTCCTAATGGGAAGGAGACTGCTTCATAGAAGATTAAGTTGTTGGGTCCTTTTGTACAAGCGTTTCATATAGAAATACAAGGTCTCTTCAAAATATTCCGGAACATTCGTAATTTTGCATCAATGGTGTGTTGGAGTGAAATGCAATTGGCATCCCTGTGCATGCCTGTGTTCAATATCTACCTGCCAGACGTTGTATTGTTGTATGTCAATTAATTATAGTTCAGTGCTGTATTGTGCTAAACATTGTGTCCAACAGTTTGCGAATTTCGAGATTGCAGTGTTAGAGGAACAACACATCTGCAGTAAATTTTGCGTGAAAGACAAGAAAACCTTTACAGAGACACACCAAATAATGCAGGGAGCCTATTACGATGAGTACTTAAGCAATACTCAGTGTTACAAATGGTTCACACAGTATAAAAATGGCCGGATGGAAGTTAAAGATGACACTCGTTCAGGACGTCCTTCGACATCTACTGACAGCGCTCATGTCAGCAACGTCAACAAAATTGTGCATGCCAATCGAAGACTGACTGTACAAGAGATTGCAAAAGAATGTAATATTTCAGGTGGATTGTATGAAATCCTGACACAGCGTTTTGGAATGCATAATGTCGCCATTAAGCTTGTCCCACAGCTCATGAGTCATGACCAGAAATAGCTCTGCCTCGCAGTTTGCGAAGAGCTTCTGGATCGTGCAGATGAGACCTAGATGTTCCTTACTAGAATCATAACTGGTGATGAGACATGGATCTATGGTTATGATGTTGAGACCAAGGTGTGGCACCAATTATTTATAGGGACATGTATGTTAACAGACTGAATTGTCATTCCTACTGATGATGTCTTCCTTCTTTCTCAATTAAGCAGCTTCAAAAAACTCTCCTCTCCCATTGAAATAAAATTACAAAACAAGTCTCGATCTCGAAATCTATGTGAAGAACTATGTTAGATTGTTGTCACTGCAACATCAAATATACATTGCATGTGCAAACTGACATTAGACACTATAATTTAACCAAATTCAATTTAAAACTGAAAATGGGATGAAGATTCAATCATATTAACAAATAACTTCTCCTAGGATGTATCTCAGATTGTTGTACAGCCCTATGTAGTATTCTCTACTAGCAATTAGCTTGTTCAAGCCATTAACAAGTCAAGAATAATTTTAGCATTTTTCTCCGTTATCTTCAACAACTAGCACAGCTGTTTTATGCACAGAGAGAGTGTGATTTATGTGCCCAATGCAGCTGGGAACTGCCACAGGAGAGCACCGAGGTCACAAATCATGATGAGGAGCACATTCTGTGAGATGTAGCATGTCGTAGCAGAGCATGCAACAACCACGACAGACACTGTGTCTGGTATGCTTTGCAATAAGAAAGGTGTGCTGTGTGAAGATGACTTACCCGCAAGGAACTATCTGTGCATAACATCTCATGAGATAGAACTGAGGTCCAGCACAGAACTTACTATTTGCATAACAGCTATGATTAAGTAGCAGTGTTGCTTTAATAACTACATTAAATGCCGCTCATCCCTAGTTACTGGAAGGGTAGATAGTGGGAACACGTTGTACACACGCTGTAACTACAACTGTTTGTAGGCTGGTGTTGACCAAAGAGGCAAGGAGTCGTATGCACATCCCTATAAATACATTTACACTCCCCCCTCCCCTTTCCCTCATCTCCCAAAATTATTTCTGTGGATGCGATAACTCCTTATCACAATAATATGAGGAATTTAAAATGTGTTTCTTGTAAACACAATCATATAGGTCAGTTCTGTGTTAGACGTCTTGACTTCCTCAACATGGGCCCTGGGCACATTTATGTTCCACTGTGAAATGGGTGCCATTTCAATACTGAGGTTTTGTATTTTCTTTGCCCATATCGTGTGAGAATGTTGCAACAGAAGAGAGTTCATTGGTGGGGAGGGCTTTTTGATTCTGTTAGTCAGATTTCAGGAACCACACTACATTTTTCTTTTCAATTGAGAAAACTAATAAATTATGAGAGAGAACTTCTGGCCCATACTTACCTTCAGTAAGCTAAATGTGTACTAGTGCTGACAGGCACACATTAAAAAAATGAACCTAACTTTCAGAACTCAATGAGGGGAGAGGGATAATTTGGGGAGGGTTAGAAAGGAAGGGTAGTTCATTCAGACCCTAACACAAGAGGGGCCCACATATAGTGAGTGTAGACCAGATATGGCTCAAATTCAAAGATACAGTATCAACAGAAATAGATAGATTCATACCGCAAAAGTTAACAAGAGATGGGACTGATCCACAATGGCACACAAAACACATCAGAACACTGCTGCAGAAGCGATGAAAAAAGCACGCCAAATCCAAAAGAATGCAAAATCCCCAAGACTGGCTAAGTTTCACGGAAGCTCGAAATTTCGTGTGGACGCCAATGTGAGATGCTTTTAATAGTTTCCACAATGAAATATTGTCTCAAAAATGGTAGAAAACCCACAGAGATTCTGGTCATATGTAAAGTACACCAGTGGCAAAAAACAGTTAATACCGTCACTGCGCGATAGCGATGGAAATGTTACCGATGATGGTGCCACTAAAGCGGAGTTACTAAATACAGTTTTCCGGAATTCCTTCATAAAAGAAGACTAAGTAAATATTCCAGAATTTGAAACCAAACAGCTGTTAGCATGAGTGACATAAAAGTAGATATCTTAAGTGTTGCAAAACAACTCACATCACTTAAGAAAGGCAAATCTTCCAGTCCAAATGGTATACCAATCAGGTTCCTCTCAGAGTATGCAGACACAATAGTGCCTTTCTTAGCAATCATATACAACTGCTTACTTGACGAAAGGTCTGCTCCTAAAGACTGGAAAGTAGCACAGGTCACACCAATATTCAAGAAGCGAAACAGGAGTAACCCATTGAATTACAGACCCATATCACTGACCTCAATTTGCAGTAGGATTTTGGAGCATATATTCTACTCGAACATTATGAATCACCTTGAAGAAAATGACTTATTGATACATAACCAACACCGATTCAGAAAAATATCGTTCTTGTGCAACACAGCTAGCTCTTTATTCCCATGAAGTAATGAGTGCTGTCGACAAGGGATCTCAGATCGATTCCGTATTCCTAGATTTCCAGAAGGCTTTTGATACCATTCCTCACAAGCGACTATCAATCAAATAGCGTGCATATGGAGTATTGTCTCAGTTGTGTGGCTGGATTCGTGATTTCCTCTCAGAGAGGTCACAGTTCGTAATGATAGACGGTAAATCATCGAGTAGAACAGAAGTGATATCTGGCATTCCGCAAGGGAGTGCCATAGGCCCTCTGCTGTTCCTGATTTATATAAACGATCTAGGTGACAATCTGAGCAGCCCCCTTAGATTGTTTGCAGATGACGCTATAATTTACTGTCTAGTAAAATCATCAGACAATCAATTCCAATTACAAAATGATCTAGAGGGAATTTCTGTATGGTGCAAAAAGGGGCAATTAGCTCTAAACAAAGAAAAGTGTGAAGTCATCCACATGGGTACTAAAAGATATCCAATAAATTTTAGGTATACGATAAATCGCACAAATCTAAGGGCTGTCAATTCGACTAAATATATAGGAATTACAATTACGAGCAATTTAAATTGGAAAGACCACATAGATAATATTGTGGGGAAGGTGAAACAAAGTCTGCACTTTGTTGGCAGAACACTTAGAAGATGCAACAAACCCACTAAAGAGACAGCAAGTAGTTTACACTTGTGCGTCCTCTGCTGGAATATTGCTGTGCAGTATGGGATCCTTACCATCTAACACTTGGTTCAAGAATCATAAAAGAAGATTGTATACATGGTAGAAGCCTGGAGATCCTGACAGGTTTCAGATAGATTATATAATGGTAAGACGGAGATTTAGGAACCAGGTTTTAAATTGTAAGACATTTCCAGGGGCAGATGTGGACTTGGACCACAATCTATTGGTTATGAACTGTAGATTAAAACTGAAGAAACTGCAAAAAGGTGGGAATTTAAGCAGATGGGACCTGGATAAACAGACTAAACAGAGGTTGTACAGAGTTTCAGGGGGAGCATAAGGGAACAATTGACAAGAATGGGGGAAAGAAATACAGTAGAAGAAGAATGGGTAGCTTTGAGGGATGAAGTAGTGAAGGCAGCAGAGGATCAAGTAGGTAAAAAGACGAGGGCTAGTAGAAATCCTTGGGTAACAAAAGAAATATTGAATTTAATTGATGAAAGGAGAAAATATAAAAATGCAGTAAATGAAGCAGGCAAAAAGGAATACAAACGTCTCAAAAATGAGATCAACAGAAAGTGCAAAATGGCTAAGCAGGGATGGCTAGAGGACAAATGTAAGGATGTAGAGGCTTATCTCACTAGGGGTAAGATAGATACTGCCTACAGGAAAATTAAAAGAGACCTTGCGAGAAAAGAGAACCACTTGTATGAATATGAAGAGCTCAGATGGAAACCCAGTTCTAAGCAAAGAAGGGAAAGCAGAAAGGTGGAAGGAGTATATAGAGGGTCTATACAAGGGCGATGTACTTGAGGACAATATTATGGAAATGGAAGAGGACATAGATGAAGATGAAATGGGAGATGATATACTGCGTGAAGAGCTTGACAGAGCACTGAAAGACCTGTGTCGAAACAAAGCTCCGGAAGTAGACAACATTCGATTAGAACTACTGACAGCCTTGGGAGAGCCAGTCCTGACAAATCTCTACCATCTGGTGAGCAAGATGCATGAGACAGGCGAAATACCCTCAGACTTCAAGAAGAATATAATAATTCCAATCCCAAAGAAAGCAGGTGGTGACAGATGTGAAAATTACCGACCTATCAGTTTAATAAGTCACGGCTGCAAAATACTAACGCGAATTCTTTACAGACGAATGGAAAAACTAGTAGAAGCCGACCTCGGGGAAGATCAGTTTGGATTCCGTAGAAATATCGGAACACGTGAGGCAATACTGACCCTACGACTTACCTTAGAAGCTAGATTAAGGAAAGGCAAACCTACTTTTCTAGCATTTGTAGACTTGGAGAAAGCTTTTGACAATGTTGACTGCAATACTCTCTTTCAAATTCTGAAGGTGGCAGGGGTAAAATACAGGGAGCGAAAGGCTATTTACAATTTGTACAGAAACCAGATGGCAGTTATAAGAGTCAAGGGACATCAAAGGGAAGCAGTGGTTGGGAAGGGAGTGAGACAGGGTTGTAGCCTCTCCCCGATGTTATTCAATCTCTATATGGAGCAAGCAGTGAAGGAAACAAAAGAAAAATTCGGAATTGGTATTAAAATCCATGGAGAAGAAATAAAAACTTTGAGGTTCGCCGATGACACTGTAATTCTGTCAGACACAGCAAAGGACTTGGAAGAACAGTTGAATGGAATGGATAATGTCTTGAAAGGAGGATATAAGATGAACATCAACAAAAGCAAAACAAGGATAATGGAATGTAGTCGAATTAAGTCGGGTGATGCTGAGGGAATTAAATTAGGAAATGAGACACTTAAAGTAGTAAAGGAGTTTTGCTTATTTGGGGAGCAAAATAACTGATGATGGTTGAAGTAGAGAAGATATAAAATGTAGAATGGCAATGGCAAGGAAAGCGTTTCTGAAGAAGAGAAATTTGTTAACATCGAGTATAGATTTAAGTATCAGGAACTCGTTTCTGAAAGTATTTGTATGGAGTGTAGTCATGTATGGAAGTGAAACATGGACGATAAATAGTTTGGACAAGAAGAGAATAGAAGCTTTCGATTTGTGGTGCTACAGAAGAATGCTGAAGATTAGATGGGTAGATCACATAACTAATGAGGAAGTATTGAATAGGATTGGAGAGAAGAGAAGTTTGTGGCACAACTTGACTAGAAGAAGGGATCGGTTGGTAGGACATGTTCTGAGGCATCAGGGGATCACCAATTTAGTATTGGAGGGCAGCGTGGAGGGTAAAAATCGTAGAGGGAGACCAAGAGATGAATACACTAAGCAGATTCAGAAGGATGTAGGTTGCAGTAGGTACTGGGAGATGAAGAAACTTACACAGGATAGAGTAGGGTGGAGAGCTGCATCAAACCAGTCTCAGAACTGAGGACCACAACAACAAACACCAGGTAATATTGATGG
Source organism: Schistocerca nitens (assembly GCF_023898315.1). Lineage (NCBI taxonomy): Eukaryota > Metazoa > Arthropoda > Insecta > Orthoptera > Acrididae > Schistocerca > Schistocerca nitens. Next base: position 450,262,024 of record NC_064618.1, on the reverse strand, counting down.
AGGACATCGAAAAAGTGCAAAGAAGGGCAGCTCGTTTCGTGTTATCGTGCAATAGGGGTGAGTGTGTCACTGATATGATACGCAAGTAGCAGTCACTGAAACAAAGGCAGTTTTCTTTGCAGCGAGATCTATTTACGAAATTTGAATCACCAACTTTCTCTTCTGAATGCATAAATATTTTGTTGACACCCACCTATGTAGGGATAAATTATCATCATAATAAAATACGCGAAATCAGAGCTTGAACGGAAAGATTTAGGTGTTCCTTTTTCCCACGCACCATTCGAGAGTGGAAAGATAGAGAAGTAATATGAAAATGGTTCAATGAACCCTCTGCCAGGCACTTAAGTGTGAATTGCAGAGTAACGATGTAGATGAGTATAGAGTTTCTTTCTCTACAGATTAACCTCACAAGACTAGTGTCTTTCTCCTTTGATGGAGATGGTGGTGACTTCATCACTGTGGAAACATTACTCAGTTTCGGGGAAGATTTATTTTTTAGGGGTGGGGGGGTGGGAGGGGGCACTTGTAGCTTTAGTACGTTTGCCTGGAAACTCTGCTGGCTGCACAAAGTAGAGAACTGACTAAGTGGCAACTTCACCATCACAAGAGCAGTAACATGTGCAAGTGTTTGCGCGCAGTTTCAGTTGGTCAAGTCTGCATTGAGGAGTCTCTGTTCTGAAGTGTGGTTTTGGTCACTGAAGGAATTTGTTGTTGTGGTCTTTAGTTGGAAGACAGGTTTTATGCGGCTGTCCAGGCTACTCTAACCTGTTTTTTTTTTTGTGTTGGGGTCTAAGGGCGCTCAACTACTGAGGTCATTAGCGCCCAGTCACAATTGTTAGAGCACATAGAATCTAGTAAAACTCAAGGGGAGGGGGGGGGGGACACACACACACCAGAAAGTCCTTACAAAGATGCAGATAAAATAAGTAAAAGAGTTAGATGTCTTTGGACAAGCCAGTCAAAGTTATAAAACGAAGAACACGAGCAGCTGCTCGAGTGTCATCAGCTAAAATATCCGGTAAAGTAGATGGCAGGGACAGGACAACACGAGATTGACTAAAGCGGGGACACGACAATAAAACATGGCGCACTGTTAATGCTTGACCACAAGGGCACTGTGGGGCTGGGTCACCGGAGAGCAGGTAGCAGTGGCTAAACCGGCAATGCCCAATCCGCAACCTGGTCAGAAGGACCTCTTCTCGCCGAGATGGTCGGGAGGAGGTTGTCCAAGCAGTTGGGAACGGTTTTACTGCCCGGAGCTTGTTTCCTTGAAGGGATGACCAAGTATCCCACCACAACGACACAAGCCTCTTACAAACAACCCCACTAACGTCAGATGACGGGACACAATGGGAGGCTGGCCGAGGCAGGAGGACTGCAGCCTTGGCTGCAGCATCAGCAGCCTCATTCCCAGGCACTCCTACATGTCCGGGAACCCACAGAAAGCTGACAGGAGAGCCATCATCAGCGAAAGAATGGAGGGACTGCTGGATCCGTTGCACCAAGGGATGGACCGGATAGGGAGCTCCAAGGCTCTGAAGAGCACTGAGTGAATCAGAGCAGAGTACATACGATGAATGGCGGTGGCGGCGGGCATACTGAACGGCCTGATGGAGAGCAAAAAGCTCAGCCGTAAAGCTGGAACATTGGTCGAGGAGCCGGTATTTAAAGGTGACGGCCCCGACGACAAAGGCACAGCCGACACCATCGTCAGTTTTGGAGCCAATGGTGTAAATAAAGGTGTGACTGGCAAGTCGCGCACGAAGTTCGACAAACCGTGAGCAATACACTGCAGCCAGAGTACCCTCCTTCGGGAGCGAGCTAAGGTCGAGATAAATATGAACCGGAGCCTGGAGCCAAGGTGGTGTCGGGCTCTCACCCTCTCTGAAGGTGGTAGGGAGGGCAAAATCCAATTGTCGAAGCAGGCGATGGAAGCGGACTCCAGGGGGCAGCAGGGCACGCACATACAACCCGTACTGATGGTCGAGAGAATCGGCGAAGAAGGACTGATAAGAGGGGTGGTCGGGCATTGACAACAACTGGCAGGCATACCGACACAGCAGTACTTTGCGCCGGTAGGTCAATGGTAATTCAGCAGCTTCAGCATAAAGACTCTCGACGGCACTAGTGTAGAAGGCTCCGGTCGCAAGACATAACCCCCGTGGTGGATGGAGTTGAGACGGCGTAAGAGGGGTGGCCGAGCAGACGAAGCTCCCATAATCCAGCTTCGATCGGACTATGGACCGATACAAGCGAAGCAGGACAGTGCGATCCGCTCCCCAAGATGAACCACTAAGAACTCTGAGGACATTAAGGGAACGTGTACAACGGGCCGCCAAATAAGAGACGTGCGGAGAACAACAAAGTTTCCTGTCCAATGTGAGCCCTAGAAACTTGGTTGTTTCCACGAATGGGAGAACAACGGGACCGAGATGTAAGGATGGCGGAAGGAACGCTTTATATCGCCAAAAGTTGATACAAATCGTCTTCTCTTCAGAGAACCGGAAGCCATTTGCCACACTCCATGAGTATAGGCTGTCTAGACAACGCTGAAGGCAGCGCTCCAGGAGGCATGTTCTCTGGGCACTGCAGTAGATCGCGAAGTCATCGACAAAAAGAGAGCCTGAGACAGTAGGTGGAATGCAATCCATAATTGGATTGATCGCGATGGCAAAAAGGGCTACGCTCAAGACGGAGCCCTGAGGCACTCCGTTCTCCTGGAGGAAGACGTCGGACAATACAGAACCCACACGTACCCTAAACTTTCGATCTGTTAAAAAGGAATCAATAAAAAGGGGCAGGCGACTGCGTAGACCCCACCTGTGCATAGTGCGGAGGATACCTCCTCTCCAACAGGTATCATAAGCCTTCTCCAAATCGAAGAACACGGCTACCGTTTGGCGCTTTCGCAAAAAGTTGTTCATGATGAATGTCGACAAGATCACAAGGTGGTCAACAGCGGAGCGGCGGCGACAAAAGCCGCATTGAACATTGGTAAGTAGCCGTCGAGATTCAAGAATCCAGACTAACCGAGCGTTAACCATGCGCTCCATCACCCTACAGACACAGCTTGTAAGAGAAATGGGGCGGTAACTAGAAGGAAGGTGTCTATCCTTCCCGGGTTTAGGTATAGGAACAACGACGGCGTCACGCCAATGCATGGGGACCTGACCTTCGGTCCAGACACGATTGTAGGTACGAAGAAGGAAGCTTTTGCCTGCCGGAGAAAGGTGTGCCAGCATCTGAACATGAATGGCATCTGGCCCCGGAGCAGAGGACCGGGACAGTGCAAGCACACGTTCGAGTTCCCGCATAGTAAAGGGGGCATTATAAGTTTCCAGATTCAGCGAGTGGAAGGAAGGTCGCCGAGCCTCTTCTGCCGCTTTCCTGGGAAGGAAGGCAGGGTGGTAATGGGCGGAGCTTGAAACCTCCGCGAAAAAGCGGCCGAAGGCGTTGGAGACAGCCACAGGATCAACAAGGACCTCATTACCTGAGGTCAGGCCAGGTACCGAGGAGTGGGCCTTAATGCCCGACAGCCGACGCAGGCCACCCCAAATGACAGAAGAAGGAGTAAAACTGTTAAAGGAGCTGGTGAAAGAGGCCCAACAAGCTTTTTTGCTGTCTTTCATGACTCTACGGCATTGCGCTCGGAGTCGTTTGTATCCAATACAATTCGCTAATGTAGGATGGCAGCGAAAAGTGCGTAAAGCACATTGTCGAGCACGGATAGCGTCTCTACAAGCCTCATTCCACCAGGGGACGGAAACGCGACGCGAAGAAGAGGTAGTATGAGGAATGTAACGTTCGGCAGCATTGATGATAACAGCCATGAGGTATTCGACCTGACTGTCACAACTGAGAAAATCGTGGTCCGGAAAGGTCACCAGGGAGGAGTAAAGTCCCCAGTCAGCTTTCGGTATGTTCCAGCTCGAAGGACGTGGGGATGGGGTGTGGTGCAGGAGACGAACGACACAGGGGAAGTGGTCGCTCAAATAGGTGTCAGAAAGGACACAGCACTCGAACCAACGGGCAAGAGTGGTAGAACAGATCGAAAGGTCCAAGTGGGAGTAGATATGAGTAGAGTCCGAGAGGAAAGTCGGGGCGCCAGTATTGAGGCAGACAAGATTGAGATGGTTGAAGACATCCGCCAAGAGGGAGCCTCTTTGACAGGATGCAGGAGAGCCCCAAAGGGGATGATGGGCACTGAAGTCGCCAAACAATAAAAATGGCGGAGGAAGGTGAACAATCAAGTGCATCATGTCAGCCCGACTAACTGCGGATGACGATGGAGTGTAGACGGTACAAACTGAAAAAGTAAAGGCAGAAAGAGTAATACGGACAGCTATTGCTTGAAGTGGGGTGGTCAATGGGATGGGATGGTAATAGACATCGTCCCGAATGAGCAACATGACCCCACTATGAGCTGGAATACCGTCCACAGGGGTGAGGTCATACTGCTCCGAGGTATAGTGGGTAAAGGCAATACGGTCAGTTAAGGGCGCAACTTGGTTTCCTGGAGACCAAGGACGAGCGGACAGTGCAGGCGGAGGAGCAGTTGTAATTCCTCCCGATTAGATCGAATACCTCTTATGTTCCAATGTAACAAGGCCATCGCTAGTCAGAAAAAAAAAGGGGGGGAATGAGACGGGGGAAGAGCTGGTCACCTCGACGGCCGCGGAGGGCCAGGTTTCGAGGGAACAACGCTACAACCGGCGGGAGGCGGATCCTGTTCCATTGAGTCGTCGCCAGCTGCGGCCGCTGTCCCGGGTTGCGTAGGAGGGGCAGCATCATTTGCCAACAAGAGGCCAGCTGAGCGCCTGGCAGCAGAGCGTCCCGGCGAAACTGAGGACGGCCGGGAGCAGCGACTCACGGATGGAGCGTCAGACGAAACGCGCCGGGGTGGAGAGGGGGGATAGAGACTTCTTCTTGGAGGCCTTCTTGGAAGTCCGAGGAGGCACAGGGATGGTGGGCTGGACCCGAAGAAGGTCCTCACGCGCGAGGTCCGTTTTGGAACGCCGGACCTCGGAAGCCGGGGTCCGGAACGTTTCCCCGAGGGACGCCTGAGAAGAGGATCGCTTCTCAGGCGGCGTCGGGGGAGGTGGGGGGGGGGGTCGGGAAGGGTGGCCCCTGGGGCAGAGGGGGCGGGGGCCGCAGGGAGGAGGATTTGGAAGAGAGGGATTTGGGAGGCGGAGGCATAGACCCCGGATAGGGGGAGGAGGTGGAGGGGGGACAGGATAGGGGTGAGGATACTGTGGAAGGAGTGGACACGACAGAGGCAAACGAAGTTGTCAATGTCATGGGATGGAGGCGGTCATACTTCTTCCTGGCCTCAGAATAAGAGAGACGATCCAAAGTTTTGAGTTCTTGAATCTTCTTCTCCTTCTGATACGCGGGGCAGTCTAAAGATCTAGGCGAGTGGATGCCAGGACAATTAACGCACCGAGGTGGTGGGGTGCATGTATGTTCCTCACGAAGAGGACGTCCACAATCGCCACAAAGGGGCTCAGCCTCACACCGTGACGACATGTGCCCAAAGCGCAAACACCGAAAGCAGCGCATAGGAGGCCGGACGTAAGGTCGCACGTCGCACCAGTAGCACATCCCCCTCGAAGGCGAGGATAAAGGCCCCAGTGTCGATGCGACGGTCTTTGGGGCCGCGCTGGACGAAATGCATGCCTTGGCACTTCAGGTTGGCCCTGAGCTCATCAGATTGCAGCAGGAGGTCCCGATGAAAAATAACCCCCTGCGTCCTATTCAGTGCCAGATGCGGGACAATGGACACTGGGATGTCCCCTAGTCGGTCGCACGCCTGGAGTGCCGCCGACTGTGTGGCGGAGGTGGTCTTTATAAGAACGGACCCCGAACGCATTTTACTGAGAGCCTCGATTTCCCCGAAGATGTCCTTGATGTGCTGAACAAAGAACATGGGCTTGGAGGTGGCGAACGTCCCCCATCGGTCCGAGAACAGACCAAATAGTGGGGGAAGTACTTCGCCCCAAGCCGGCAGGCCTGTCCTTCCTCCCAGGGAGTGGCCAAGGGGGAAAGGGCAGGAGAACCAGAACCAGAGACAGTACCTTTCTTTTTAAAAGACTCGGCCGCAGAGCGACCTGATACATGTTGACGTTTCATCTGCGAAACGTCCGCCCCGACACCACCCACTCCGACCAGGGGCTCTCCCCACTGGCGCCACCCAGCCTCAGCAAGGGCCACCTGGCAGGATGACCGTTGCCGGGAGTCCTGATGCCCCAAGGAGACGGGCATCTACTCCTTGGCCGACGTGGGGAGGGTGCAGCTCAGGTATCGGCAGTACGATCCCTGTGTTGTCAGGGGGCTACAACCTAGAGGGTACATGACGACCCCACCACAACGGGCTGGCTACCGTGCTGGATTTCGGGTGCCATGGATAGTCCATCATGATCGTAGGTGCAGATGGGGACGCACTATGGGCGTAACTTGTATAACCCATCAGGCGTTTAGGACCAATTTGAGGAATCGTGGGTATGGTTACAACACCGTTACAATGCTGAGTGCCAAGGTCTTAGTGCACGGAGGACCAGTGATACACGACGTAAGGCGTCCTTCCCCAAAAGGCTCGTACTTCTGTAGAATTTTGAAAAATGGAGGTCAAACCCCAAGGGGGACCATCACATGGAAGGCCGAAACGGTTGAAACTCCTTTTAGTCACCTCTTACGAGAGGCAGGAATACCTCGGGCCTATTCTAACCCCCGGACCCGCAGGGGGTCACTCTACCCTGTGTGAACCTCTTTATTTCCAAATAACTACTGCAACCTAGATCTTTCTGAATCTGCTTTCTGTGTTAATCTCTTGTTCTCCCTCTGTGTTTATTACCACCCATACTTCCCTCCAATACTAAACTGGTGATCCATTGATGTCTCACAATGTGTCCTATCAACCAATTCCTTCTTTTGGTCAAGTTGTGTCACAAATTTCTTGTCTCCCTAACTCTGTTCAGTACTTCCTCATTAATTACATGACCAACTCGTCTAATCTTCAGCATTCTTCTGTAGTACCACATTTCAAAGGCTTCTGTTCTCGTGTTATTTAAACTGTTTATCGTCCATGTTTCATTTCCATACAAATACTTTTAGAAAAGAGTTCCTAACGCTTAAATCTACGTTCGATTTTCACAAATTTCTCTTCTTCAGAAGTGCTTTTCTTGCCATTGCCAGTCTACATTTTATATCCTCTCTATTTCGGACATCATCAGTTATTTTGCTACACAAATAGCAAAACTCATCTACTACTTTGAGTGTCTTGTTTCCTAATCTGATTCCCTTAGCATCACATGATGTAATTCGAGTACATTCCATTATCTTTGTTTTCTTTTAGTTGATGTTCATCTTATATCCTCATTTCAAGACAATGTCCACTCTGTACAATTGCTGTTCCAAGCTCTTTGCCGCCTCTGACGGAATTACAATGCCATCCAACCCGCAAAGTTTTTATTTGTTCTCCCTGGGCTATAATTCCTGCTCCAAATTTTTCTATTCTTTCCTTGACTGCTTGCTCAATGCACAGATTGAATAACACTGGGGATAGGCTACAACCCTATCTCACTCGCTTCTCAACCACTGCTTCCCCTTCATGCCCCTTGACTCTTATAACTCCCGTTTGGTTTCTGTACAAGTTGTATGTAGCCTTTCACTCCCTGTACTTTACCCCCACTACTTGCTGAATTTGAAAGAGACTATTCAAGTCAACATTGTCACAAGCTTTCTCCAAGTCTACAAATGCTATAAATGTACAAATGCTATAAATGTAGGTTTGTCTTTCCTCAACCTGTCTTCTAAGATAAGTACTGCCTCGCATTTTCCTACATTTTTCCTGAATCCAAAATGATAATCCCCACAGTTGGCTACCCATTCACGTTATACTGTACTGCTTTACACTGTTTTAGTCAACCATTACCCAATGCTCTTTTGAAACTCTCAACAACCTCTGGTTGACCTTTTTTCACTTTCTTTAGTTTTAATCTGCAGTTCATAAACAATAAATTATTGTCGGAGTCCACCTCTGCCCCTGGAAATGTTTTACAATTTAAAATCTGGTTCTTAAACCTCTGTCTAACCATTATATAAGCAATCTGAAACCTTCTGGTGTATGCTGGTTTCTTCTATGTATACAAACTACTTTTATTATTCTTAAACCAAATGTTAGCAATAATTAAATTACGCACTGTGCAAAATTCTATCATGGTGCCTACACTTTCATTCTTTTCCCTGAGCCCATTTCACCTCTTTTTCCTTCTCTTCCTCTTCTTACTATTGAGTTCCAGTCCCCCACCACAATTAAATTTTCATCTCCTTTAACTATATGAATAATTTATTTTATCTCATCATACATTTCTTCAATCTCTTCATTTACAGAGCTAATTAGCATGTAAACTTGTACTCTGTGGTACACATGGGTTTTGTGCCTATCTTGCCTACAATAATGTGCTCACTATGCTGTTCATAGTTTCTTATTTATTATCAGACCTACTCCTGCATTACCCCTGACTGACTTTGTATTTACAATCCCATATTCACCTGACGAAAAGTCCTGTTCCTCCTGCCACTGAACTTCACTAATTCCTACTATATCTAATTTCAGTCTGTCCATTCCCTTTTTAATTTTTCTAACCTACCTGCCTGATTAAGGGCTCTAACATTCCATACTCCGATCCACAGAATGCTAGTTTTGTTTCTCCTGATTGTAGAAGTTAGTTTCTAATCATGACTTGTTTGATTTTTGATGACATCATGGCTTCTGTCAAAGATCCAAATGGGGGACTATTTTACCTTTGGAATAATTTACCCAAGAAGATGCCATCATCATTAACCATACAGTAGCACTGCATGTTCTCAGAAAAAATTACAGCTTTAGTTCCAATTGCTTTCAGCCATTTGCAGTACCAGCACAGCAAGACCGTTTTCATTGTGTTACAAGGCCACATTAGTCAATCATCCAGACTGTTGCCCCTGCAACTAATGAAAAGGGCACTGCCCCTTTTCAGGAACCACACTTTTGTCTTTCCTCTCCACTGAACCCCTCTGTTGTGGTTCTCCTGTAGGGAGTATGGCTATCTGTATTGCTGCGGCAAGCAGGCCACCCCACAGATGGCAAGGTCGATGGTTCATGGCAGGGCATCGAAGGATATTGACATACAAATGTTGGTTTGGTTTATTTTAGTTTACTTATTTGCACGTTCCACAGATCATAACTGTGACTTCTCACTATGATGTGGAATAATTTAGATTTATAGTTATAGTACACTTTCTCAAAGAAAAGTAGAGCACCACAATTTGCAAGATTTTCTTCAGCCACATTTTTCCTTTTTTGTATGTGAATATTTATACTTACCTATACTGAATCTCTCTCACCAAATAAACATATTATTGCTTATCTAAAAGTTCTGTCATGAGGTAAGAATAGCTGTCTGTCAAACTGTTTGTTCCAAAGCAACATATAGATAGTTTTTAGCTTCAAAGTAGAGTATTTTTCATTTGAGTTTCATCTCCCAAATTTTCTTTTCATGCTCCAAACAGCATGGTTTCCTCTGCAGTTTACACACAACAGAGAATCTGAACAGACGTTATCAACTTCATATACTGATTTGCCACATGTTTCACATGTTGTATGCTGTTGCGGTGTGTCCCTGTGGCTAACAGTTGAAACAGCACATTGCATAGAGAGGTGTGATCTAACTTCTAAGTCAGTGGAATCAGCTGTTATGAGGTTGGTGCATGAATTTGTAGTGTTTTTATTTTGCATGTTGATATTTTCATTGGCATGGGTTTTGACTGTCATTTTTTAATTGTAGTTCACTATTGCTGTTTGAGTTTACATACTGTTATTTGGAGATAATGAATAGGGCTGTGAACGATAGAAATGGGGTGCCAAGTGGAGAAATTTGAACATTTCTGACACATTCTTCTGGTTGAGCTCAATAAAGGGGTAACAACAGTGGAGGCACCTAGAAATGACGATGATGCCATTGGACAGAGCACAACAAGAAACTCGTTTTCAAGTTTTAATGAGGAACATTTTGACTTTCTGTATTTAGGAAGACATCTGTTGTTTGATGAGGATTGTTTATACACATTAAACAACAAGGATCCACGGCAGTGTACCCAATAATTGGCAAATGTGATGGATCGTGATCATTCCACCAACATTCAACATTTGCATGTAATGTGTAAGGGTCAAAAATCGATTGTACGGGTACCACATGCTCTAAGCCAAAATCATAACAATTAGTGCCTGGCCATACGTGCATCTCTGCTTGCTCGTCATCAATTAGCTCGTGAACAACACTGACCATACTGACCCTGTATCATTACTGGTGACGAGAATGGTGTCTTTATGCTAACATAAGGAAAAGAATGGAATGGTTGAGCTCAAACAAAGCACTAACTACCTGTAAAAAGACTTATGTGCATTCAAAAACATAATGTTATGCATCTGGTGGAACAGCGATGGTCTGGTGTACTACGAATTGCATCCCTGAGGGCATAGCCATCACAGCTAGTATTTATTGTTAATACCTGAGACGTCTTGCAGACATAGTTCAAAAACAATGACCAGGAAGATTGCAGGAAGTGATGATATTCAATAACACCCTCCCACATGCTGCTAGACTGACAAAACATTATACAGGAACTAGCTTGGGAAGTCGTTCCACACCCACCTTATTCACCTGATCTTGTACCTTCAGATTTTCACCTTTTCTACTCTCTTATTGAACAACCTTCAAGAAAGTTCCTTTCCAGATGAAAATGCACTCTGAATGTGGCTCAGTAAGTTCTTCGTTTCAAAACCATGTGATTTCTACAGTCGCATAATAGAGAAGTTACCCCAGCATTGGCAGACTGTTGTAAATAGTGAAGGAGAATATATTAAATATATTATTGATGACTAAAGTCTCTCTTATGTGTATCTCTTGCGTATATTAAACTTATGGAAGAATGCTATGATCTTACGCACCAACATAATATATGCTTAAGCAACATTGGAGAACTGAAAGTTAGCTCAAATGCAGCTGTCTTCTGCAGAATGCAATTCATATACTTGATTATGTTTTTAATTTCTGTCATGCCAGTGTCTTACAGCTTCATCTTTATATCCTCCACTTTCGTTCTCACCCCATCCACTAAGTCTACCTTGTCCTGGGGTTTGGGGTGACTTTTCCAAACTCTCCCCATTTTTAACCTCACCAGTCATTTTTCTTTGACCTTCCTCCTTTCCCTTCAACCCTTCAGACAGAAAGACTAGTGCATCCAAATGCTTGCAAATTTCAATACCTTTATATGTGTGGTCTCCTTATTTTTTGTTCAATGGATCATCTTAGGCAATGATATTAGATTTGCCATCATAATACAATGGAAATAAATAGCAAAAAATACACACAATATAAAGTATGGTTTATGAGGATAGGATAGATTATTGGACATGGCGTAGATGGAAGACCCATCCCCCCATTTTCCTGAAATGGTTTAGCAAAACCAAATAAAACCTAAATTAGGATGGTCAGACAGCACAAAATCCATCCTCCCAAGTGTGAAGTCTGACTCTTAACTGCACTGCCTCATTCAGCTCATCCCTACTGTACAATATTCTTTGATATTAACACAGTTTTGCCCTTCACTGCAGCATACATTAAGGACATCCAATAGTGACTCTGGAACCAAAACTTGCTGCTAGCCCCTTATGCTAACTCCAGTCCATTTGGATAACTGACTCCAAGCCCATAAACAGGCCACTATTTCTCATTCACATTTGTATGCCCTCTCGTGTCCATGTGATAAACTGAATCAGCATCCCCCTCCCTATGATGAGTGAAATGCTGAACTCAGGAGACGTAACTATCACACACTACAGGTCTGTTAGTACAGATTTAGTTGACATCGAGTCAAAAGCTTCCCCAAACTCAATAAATAAAGATAATTCATTCTAATTGTTCAGCAGAACAATTTTGTTCACAGTTTGAACTTGAATATGCCAATTTGTCCCTCTGCCTGATTAAAATCCAATGTTTTCCTTATACGGTTGATAATAATTGCAGTGAATATCTTATCCATTCCAGGTAGGAGAATAGTTATGTAGTTATCACGTACTGTCCATCTGCTTGACTGTGAAGTGTAATAATGACAGTATTGTTCCTGTTTTGGGGAATTTCCTATCTCCATAGAAGTTCTAACAAGTTCTTTTTCTTTTATTTTGCTTCGAACTTTAATCATTTCTACAGAAAAACCATCAACTGCACACAGATACATTTCCTTCCATCAACCCTGAAATGGCAACACAAATAAAGGTCTGCAAGGGAGAGTGGTGCAGAGGTTTGTGGTGATGGTAAGAGGGAGCACTTACTGCCTCCCTCTAGAATCCTGAGTTCAGCATTTAATATACTACACATTTCTAGAAATGATTTCCCATGATTCTGCTAAACCTCTCTCATTCAGCTAATTGACCTCACTTGACCAATTGCAGTGAGACATTAATTTTTGCAGACACCCAAAAGCTACAAACTTCATCTGGCATTAGCTTCAGGATGTCATTATAAGCTATATACCTATGTGTGTGTATGAGTCACCCCTGAATTAGGCCTATACAAATGAAGAGGTCACAATGATTCAGGCTTAAGCCTCACTGTCTTGAAAAATGAGATTTCGCTGCAGTGAGCTATACTGACTATAGCTAGTGCATCTTCGGGTGAAATGGATTGTTGATTTTTCAACAGACGGTAAGTAGTCATTCTTCCTGCACTCCGCTGGAAATGAAAGAAACCCTAATATGCAGTACAATGGGAAGTACTCTCTGCCACACACTTCACAGAGGTTTGCAGAATACAGATGTAGATGTGACAAAAGATGCAATATTCCAGCTTATTTAGGATTCTTCACCTTCTCCTCCCAGCATCTGAGCATCTGTTCTCTGTATTTATTCTTACATTCTTCAGATCATTATATGCTTTTCTGAGTGAGTTTTTCGTCAAATTTCTGTCTGGCATTTCCATGTTCAGAATTTTGATCTATTCCTTAATGAAAGTAAATTTCTTTCAAGTCCCTACTAATTACTGCTAGCCAATTTCTGTAATGCTTAATTCGTAAACACAGTTTAGAATTTCCTTTGCAAACCTGTTTTCATCCATTTATGAAATCATAAAATTGCAATATTTGCTTCTTGACTGAATTTATGTTTTTCCCTTCTGAAGCTTAACACACTTTATGTGATTTCTTTTCACCAAAACTCCACACACACACACACACACACACACAGATATATAAACAAAGATGATGTGACTTACCGAACGAAAGCGCTGGCAGGTCGATAGACACACAAACAAACACAAACACACACACAAAATTCAAGCTTTCGCAACAAACTGTTGCCTCATCAGGAAAGAGGGGAAGGAGAGGGAAAGACGAAAGGATGTGGGTTTTAAGGGAGAGGGTAAGGAGTCATTCCAATCCCGGGAGCGGAAAGACTTACCTTAGGGGGAAAAAAGGACGGATATACACTCGCACACACACACATATCCATCCACACATATACAGACACAAGCTTGTGCACTACCAATAAACAGAGATATTTCCATGAACACAGAACAAGAGACAATTTCCATATTTCCAATTAACAGCATAACATAGTGAACAGGAACTGTTCAAATGCTGGAAGATTAATTTACCACAGATGGTCAGGTAGCACTGATATTAAAATAACTAAGCTCCTTAACAAATCAACTGAAAGATCATCTCATCTCTGAATAAAGAAGTACACTTGAAGGCAAATTCGGAGAATACTCAAATTTAAAATAGAGGCTATAAATATCCTTCGTTTTATCACATACTCAAGGTGCTAGCCTAGTATTTTTATTTTATTTATGTATTTTTGCAAGAACTATCCAGCATTATTTGTTTCTGTATTATAATATTTATGCTGTGTTAATCTGTTTCATTAATAAAGGAAAACTAACATTGTACAGAGTGTATAAAGGTAGACCTGTAGTAGGCATAGTGCTGCCTTTAATGAAGAACTAGTATATTTTGAGAAGAACAACTGTTTACCTTGTGCTATATATTAGGGTGAAGTGGGGTAAGTGTAACCACGTTTTGGCATAATTCAACTTTGACACCAAATTGCCAACTTGTTACTGAAGATATGATTTTGAAACTTCTCATGCTTAAAGTTTGACTTGTTGTCTTTTAAACAATCTACATTTTGTTTTTGAAAAAATAAATTACATGGTCAATTAATTGTTTTCAAAATTTTGTGTTGTGAGGTTACACTTGCCCCATGGTTCGGGGCAAGTGTAACCCCGCACCGTTGTACCCATACAGAGAATTGTAAAAGAGACTTGGGGTAAGTGACCTGATTACCCAATTTTTACTGAATTTGAGGATTTTTAAATTATTAAAATACCTTAAATTGTACTCAAGATATGAACTTTTTTGCACACGCCTCTTTGTATATTATGAAATACACAGAAAATGTTAGCTAAACTAAAAAATAAGTGTTAGCCTAAATCATAAAACACTGAAACAGAATGCTTCATAGATGATTTATTTTTGTTTTAGGCCAGTAATTTATTAGTTTAAATACTACAATGTAATATTTTTTCTTTAGTAGGCAATTTAACAAAAATAATAAAATATCTAGTATCAAGAGAAAAGAAAAATTCACTTTATAAGTTCACTTTCTATTATTTTTCATGGTAATTGAACTAAAGTTGTTGGCAATTTGTGTTTAACGCTGAACTGCCCTAATTCAACTTATTATATTCACACTTAGGCCCTAACTATTATTTAGTCACTGAATGTTGTATGAATCAAATGTAACACCAAATGTCAGGTCTCCCCTGTGACTCAAAGTAGGCTCAGGCAGCACTGAAATGACATCAGAGGATGGAACTTCAGTCTCATCTCTTCTATCAGGCCAGTAGAATGTGGTGCCACGCTTTGTCTTATTTTTGCATCTGAGGAAAATCACTTCTGGATCCCCTAAATCACTAATTTTGGTAACTTGGCCAATAAAATGAACTTTCTTACATTTTGTTGCAAACGTTACCAGAACATAGTTTCCAACTGGAATTTTATCTTTGGCTTCAAAAAGGTTTGCCTCTTTTTCTTCTTCACAGTTTATCATTTCTTTCCTGAGATCGGCCAGTGTTATTATGGTCCCATTTTCTTCATCACCACTTATTAAAGATAGGCCTCCTTCAGTTTCACTTTCTTCACTTGTTGATTCAACTTCGTCTTTTTTTCTTGTTACCCACATGATCAATCAGGGACTTTTTTCCACAACATTCCAAAATGCCATTTCGGATAAAGTAACAGCACTTTGTTTGGAAGATTTACTTTTCATTACCACACCCTTTTTTATGTAGATAATGCTTTTTCGTTTTGCTTTCTCCTTATTATTCTTGTTTCCTTTGAAATCTTTTTCTTTATAGATGGCATCTTGAAAAGTGGTAACTTCAGCTCCTGGTGCAATCCTTTTCTTCTTTGTTTCACCAGTGGGACTACACTGTCGGACTGTGTCATATTTTATAAAAGGAAACGTGGTTTAAAAATATAGTAGACTTAAATAAAAAATAAAATATATCTCACACAAACTTAGTAGGCCTACAAATCCAGCACATCAGGTATTCTGGTATCCATATGTACAGGAAGGCCAGTTTAGTTGATCTAGTGCGATAGCAAAAACAAGGTTATGGCTTAAATAAATAAACTTGTTCCGGTAAGTTTGTTTGGGGCAAGTGTAACCCCCCTGGTTACACTTGCCCCAGCCTGTTGGTTACACTTGCCCCACATGGGAAAAAGTTGGGGTAAGTGTAACCATGCCTGGTATATCAAGAGCTTTATCAGTAGAGTAAAATGAATCTCATATTTGAAATTTTCATGCAAAAGTTAGTTTGCAACCAAAAAAATGTGCAGTTATCTTTAAAACTGCAAAAATGACAGACCACCAAATTCTGAGCATGTCACTCACTCGCAGAGTGAAAATGCAGACGTCAATTCAAGTCCAAAAATTAATTACCAATTTATATCAGATTCAACAACTTATGGTTAAATATAACAAAGAAAGGAGTAAATTAATGTGTGTGATAGGTCAGAGGTAAAAATACAGCTTCTTTAAGGCACCATAAGCCGTGGTTACACTAACCCTATGGTTACACTTACCCCACTTCACCCTACTGTAAATTTTCTTATAAAATATTTCTTAAGGTTACATAAAATGCACTTCTTAGTGTTTTCATTTTTTATATTGGCTATTAGTCTCGTCTGTGTGAAAATAAGCATTTTATTACTTCAAAATGGTTTCTGTATCTCTTGTAAATATGTAAACAACTATCACTGTTCTTTTTTTTTTCCACAACAACTGTGTAACCTGAATATGTTGAGATTAATACAAAGCGTGATACATGAAGAAAAAGTGGAACTGTGTCTATAACACGGTGACTGCCAATCAATTTCTACTTATGAAGAGTTTTCACTCCTTCACTCCCCAACAAAGTGATTACGCGACATCAAATGGAATTATGGCCCAAAGCAATCATGGTTGAGTGTTCGTCAGTCTTGCTTCAATGAGGATGTGATGGCTTCCATGAGGTCACAGATGACGTCCTGGTACAGTTAAAAAATACAAGGTATCCTGCTGCCAAGGAGTTCGTACATACAAAAATGATAAAATTGAGAAGCTGTTCGTCATATTATTTCTTATTCGCAGCGTTGAGTGATTTGTTGTTTGGTTACCCCAGTAAAAACATTTAAATGTGCATAATGTGTCGCTCTTTGCGTGTTGCTACAGTCTTACCTTGCCAATTTCTCCAGAACCATTCTGATCCAAAACTGGGAACAGAAAACACGCCCCAGTGAATGAATATTCCAAATTTCGCATCGTCATACCAATTAGGTAGCGGCCTAGTATCTAGGCTGTGCCATGTAGGATCGTATTTGTTGGAGACAATTTGCCCATCTGCTAATACAAATGTTAAGCTCGCCGACAACACTATTCGAAACACAAACCACGCCATCTCCGCGTGCTGACTAATAAGTCAACAAACAACCGAAGGCTACTGCCAAGGAATGCAACTGCCAGTGATAAGGCTTAGGTCAGGGTTCCCACTAACTTCTGACAACGCATTGTTTGCGTTCGGAATAGCGTCTGCGTCAAGCAGTATTAATTGTTATGGCCCGGCTTATGACAAACATTGGTCACGTGCCCATGACCGCAAATTCGTAACTGCATGCCTTTCACCTTTCAGGAAACAATGTCATCAATACTTATTCGTGTAAATTCGGTTTGTACTTCTGAAACATATTTCTGGGAACCTGATCGTAACTCGTGAATTTATGCTACTACTTCTCAAAGCCAAATATATAAATGTTAAATCTTTCTAGCTATATGCTTCAAAATATTCACTATTACACTTCTGTACATCATAGAACTCTTTTAAACAGAGCAACTGTAACATGAAAGTGTATTGTGTTTCGTACAGATCACAGAATAAGAAACCCATGATTGAACGGATGAAATTTGCATATATCGCCCCATTCTTGACAAAGTAGAAACAGAGATAATGTTACAAAAACAAAGATCGAAATGTTTTGTGTACGGCTCAAAGATCTCTATTTTATTTTATTCGGCCTTCCACCAAATGACGAGACAAAGTAATTATCACAGTCTCTTATGATGTTAGACTGTGGTTATTATTCTAAAGTCCTTTGTGGAAATCACTAGTACGGATATAAACTATCTTTGTCCGAGAGTAGAAAGGAAAAAAAGGCAGAGAGAGAGAATTTCGCGCTTAAGAGATCGGTTTTCTCCGTAGTTGAACTGAATAAAGCGATAGATGGCGCTACGGTCACGCTACCGTGGTCCCTTGCGCTTGAATCCATCCCTCGGAACCCTGAACTACAGAGTAGAGGTAGGCCAAACGGTTATTCTGGAGTAACCGTTATCACAGTTCCAGTTATTCTTTGATAACAGTTATCGTTAACCGTTATTAATAACTGCCAAGTTATTTTTCGCTAGCGAATACCGAATACTCCGACAGTTAAATAACGACATAGTTGGAATCCATCAGTTTAGTTATCAGTATAACTGCGAGTAGTGTGAAATAGCAGGAATGTCGTATGAATCGTGTCATAACCTTAGCTTACTAACTCCGGGTACGTTTTAGTTGATGTTAGAACGATTATTAGTGTTTCATATTATATGTTTGTAGGTTATCGGTCGCTATTAGAAATATTATCTTCGCAGCTGCGACAGAAAGTACGCGAAACTTCGCCAAAGCACTGTTTAAGTAAAATGTTAACAACATGCGTTTTTAAGTATCAAGTAATATGTAAACTGAGTACTGTAGGTTAAATTCGAAGCTTAATTTCTTGTGCTGCTCACATAATAGAATAAAGTGTACAGCCTTGTAATACAACAAAAAATATACGTAATGTGACAGATTCGTTTACTCCTGTGCTGTGAAAGCTAGTCCTATTGGAGAAAGTGTGAGTACGCTAATCCAAGTTTTATGTCAGATTTGCAAACTGCTCGATTTCTCCAGCGACAGCATGTTTATAACATATGAAGACATGCAGATCGAAAAGGTTGACAGTGTTACATTTCTGGGACTACAACTCGATAATAAATTCAGTTCGGAAAGGCATACCACATTTTTTCATTATATTATTTCATAAGGGAGCATATTCTGTGGTAACTTATCAAACGTAGCAAAAGTTTTTCGCATGTAAAAGCGTGTAATAAAAATCGTTTGTGGTATCAATTCAAGAACATCATGTAGGAACCTGTTCTAGGAACTTTGTATTCTAACCACTGCTTCCTAGTATATTTATTCCTTAATGAAATTTGTTACAAGTATTTCCAACCAATAGCTTAATACATAATATCAGTACTAGAAATGGGAACAGCAATCTACATAAAGACCTAAAATTACTTACCTTGGTCCAAAAGGGGTCCAATATTCAGGAACATGCATTTTCAATAAACTGCCAGCAAGTCAGCAACCATTAAAAACTTGGTTTCAGATAAGGCACGGTTTACAGTGTGTTTGAAAGACTATTTGATACAGAAGTGACTGATTCCACCCGTCATCAATATGCCGGAAATGGCTATTTTAAGTGTGTCTATGACGTCACTACATACACATGGCAACAAACACGAAGATACATATAAATAATACAATATCATTTCCCACCAAAAATACAATCAAACCAATGGGACAACTGCGGGAAGTTGGGGGTTTTAGGCTGAGGACAAGCTAGTAAAAAAAACACACCATGATCCCAAAACACAAAATGAAGAACAAAAAGAAAGAAAATACAGCATTCTACTACACCAACAAAA
The DNA here is from genome assembly GCF_023898315.1 of Schistocerca nitens. Classification (NCBI taxonomy): domain Eukaryota; kingdom Metazoa; phylum Arthropoda; class Insecta; order Orthoptera; family Acrididae; genus Schistocerca; species Schistocerca nitens. The sequence goes on along the minus strand of NC_064618.1, from coordinate 450,242,658 downwards.
ATCTGCAGGAATCGGACACTTCACTTGAACAATATAGGTCAACTATAGGTGACCATATCAAAACACCAATACCCACAACTAAAAGTACGAAAATTGGAATCAGACATTTCCCTTGACCTACATAGGTCAACCTCAGATGACGATACTAAAACATCAACACACACAACTATGAAAATGGGAATCGGTCATTTCCGGTGACCTATATAGGTCCACCACAGCTACTGATGCCAAAAAACCAACACCTACAACTGCGAAAAAAAAACCACAATCCCAAAAGTCCACAAATCAATCATCCCTACATAAATTAAATCACATTCAATACTTCATAAATACACAAAACATCACAGCTAGAAAAAAAAATTAATTACCACCAGCAAATTCCGGCACTGCAACCTAGGTCGACAGTCCCCCCCCCCCCACACTCACACAAAAACCAACTCATAAACACCGTGCCGTAATGACATTCACACACCACAACACCTTTACGTCGAAGCAGACGGGTGGAATCAGACGCTTCCATTGACCCCTCCTCCTACTCTGTAGATGAATATTGTAACAGAGACTGATAGACCAGCTTAGGTAAAAATTCTGCTATATTTCAGTTTTGACAGCACTTGGTTGCAACAGTCAAGATCGGGTATTCTGTGTACGATAAATTTATTAAAAGTACGTAACTGTGTTTTATTCTGTCAGTGTACCAATTCTGTAAATATTAGCAGTTACTGTGATATATTCACATATTTTGACAATCTCCTGACAAATGATGAGGATAATAATTATTATATTCCACTGTATTATGTTATACTTTCTGACATGTTATTTGTCATTCGCGATGGCCAGCGGCTGTTTCCGTAGCAGTACGAAAATATTTGTTCGCTCCAGTTACTATCCTCTCTGGAAATATCACCCTGGAACTACGACCTTTAACTGGAGTCACCGAGTCAGGAACGTCTATACACACAGTTACTCCGTTACCAGCTTCCAGGTTATCTGTGGTGGTAGCCCGATAACTACCAGAGAACTAGAACTACGAGTCAATAACGATAACTGCCAGAGGAGAATACCGGTCTCTGACAGTTATTTCCATAGTCGCTCGAATTCCTTAGTAACTTTCCTTGTACTACCCGTCCAAGCTAAATTAACACGTAAGGCGGTGGCTTAAGGGAACGACCGTACTTGTTAATGCCTATACTGCAGCTCCTATCAGCCACGGCTCGGACATTAACTTTATTTAATTGTTTATGCTAAAAGTAACGAAGGCCCACGAAATAGTACACAGTTCTTATTAACAGATGGTGCGCAGTCTCACAGTTATTCCCATGGTCTATAGAACGCCTTCCAAATGCGCAGTACGATCTTCGGTCAACGGATGGCGCGAGGCACTGTTGACACTAAACAGTTATTGAAATAACTGCCAGAATCAGAGGAACGGTTACCGCAGTAACCGTTACTTCTCAGTAACCGGTTATTTCTATCAGTTACGTTATTTTTTTTACCGAGCGCACCGACAGACGTCTCTGCAGTGACGCCGTGGTTTGTTAGTGTGGTGGGAATCATTTTTGACGATAAATTAAAGCATCAGTTTAAGAAAACAGTTTAGGTTCTTCAGATTTACGAAATGTGTCTCCTATAGACTAATATGCACACAGTCAGAAAATTCACTCGAAAACCTCACAACTCCAAATGAATGCCGTTGCTTAAAGGAAGGTGTTGGAATGCAGTTGGTACAAATTCCGGTTTCCCGATTTGAACGGAACTATGATGAATTAAAAGGAGCTGCTAGCGTGTGGTACTGGACCCACAAATGAAGTTTTGATTGTGGTGAGAGACTGAAGTGTAGCTTATCCCGAACTGAATCGAACACAGCAAAAAGTTCATATGTCAACTATTTTACAAAAAAGACTTACATAGGATCTGTGTGATGAAATGTAGCCAGATTATTACGTGTAAGAAGGGAAGTTATCAACCTTCAAATGGTGTCACTATCAGAGCTCGATATCTTCACTCTATGTAGGAGCATCATGAGTCATTGACTTGTGTGGTTTTTGCAATAATGAAATCTAACAATCTGGATAGTGGTTCACCACAGAATGTCCAAAAAACTTTACAGCAAAATTAATGAAGTAATGCCTGTGGGCTGAACTTTGACTACATGAAATATTTAACGTTACCAAATATTCCGGTTTCAGGATATCTTTTATTTGAAAAATATATGGTGTAAAGTTTTAGACACATATAATATGAAAAATAACCACTCACTCTCTTAAAGCTACCATGAAGGCGTGGCCAAGAAATGTGTAAATGAAAGGTGCTCATTCCTATGTACAAACTCTAGGGACTGATCGATGAGAGAATACAGAACAAAAACGTTCTAATGAACTTATGTGAGAAATGCATCATTTCCATGCTAGAGACTATTTATTCAATCATACATTCTTACAGAGACTGCAGTCTAATATGTGCTGTACCATGTAGCCCAATTACAATATGTACTGAAAATGGTTTCCATATGCCTCAATGCAAGCATGTATGCGCCATAACATGTTCTGTCTCAAATTCACATTGGTCAGGCTTCATCCAAACAGTGTCAAGGGTGGCATGAATTATGCTACTCCAATGACTCTAAGACTGGAATGGGATCTGCATATCAATACTTTTGAGATGGCCCCATAATCAGAAGCTGCACAAGTTGAGAACTGATGAACGAGCAGGACATGCAACTGGATCCAATCATTGGATCCACCAACCAGGAAGATACGATTGAGATGCATCCAGACGTTAATGCCGAAGTGCCCCAGAGAACCATCAGGTAGGAGTCACAGAACCCTTTGAATCATCAATAGTACTTCTTTCAGCAGGGGATGCAAAGTCAGGTGTGAGAAACGCTGATAGTACCGGTCTGTTAGGCAATGTGTAAGGAAGACTGATCCCAAACCACGGTCACCAATTATTCTACCCACACATTCCAGCTGCACCGATGCTGATGATTCACTGTCACCATACCATGGGAGTTCTGTATACTATCCCACAGATGATTGTTATTAAAGTTGGAGTTACCACTTCACGTAATGGTGGCTTCATCTGTGAATTGGATGGATGACACAAATCCCAGAATTGTGGTGGTCTGGTGAAGAAACCAATGACAAAATTGCTTGTGATGTGAAAAGTCTATCGCCAGTAAGCCCTGCACACACTGTAAGTGATAAGGGTAGTAACAATTGTCATGGAGAACGTTTTACACAGTCGTTCAGCTTACCCTGCACTGGCAGGCAAACTGTCTGGTACTGACACAGTGGTTGCTTTCCTCAGTGTTAATCACATTTTCGTTCAAGTATGGTTCTGAAAATTTTGGGTCTATTCTTCATGATTTCCTGCTTCCTGAAACGAACCTGTCTCAGACAAATGGTGAAACACTGTTGCAAACACTGAATGCTGTGGTTGTTGTCGGTGAGGATAGGTCTTCTGATGCAACATTGCTGCCCACCACCCATTGCCATTTGCCTTCCCGTAAGTAAACATTATGCTGGTAATATCTCAAGTCGAATACAGAACAATCGTGTGCAACACTGTATGACATCCACTACAAGGAGAGTCAGCAAGAGAAGTGAATTGGACACAACATTACCAATTACTATGGGAGAAGAGGGCGCTAGGGCGTGACATACGAGGAACAGTACCACTCTCTAGTAGGAAACCACACATACTGAACTGTGGCTGCATGGTACAGTTCATGTTAGATCATAGTCATTATAACAAAGTATGATTGAATTAATGATCTCTAGCATGGAAACCATGCATTTCCAGACATAAGTTCATTAGTTTTTTTGTTCCATATCGACTAATTGATGAATCACAAGCGTTTTTACATGGTGGAAAAACCACCCTGTACACCATACATGCAATAACTGATCCAAAAAGATGTGAATGAGCTTCAGCTGTTTCCAGTGGCTGTGCTGGTTAGAAAAAGAATAACACAATGATTCACTTTGGTTTAACACTTTATCAGCTGGGACACAGACGAAGAGGAACATTAAAGCCCTATAAATGGGCATAATATTCTACCAAATGATAAAGATGGAACTATAAAGAAGTTGATGAGCTATCTTGACGGGAGACATATGATTGAAGGGTATGCCATAATAATCAAAAAAGCATCAAGTAAACTGTCAGTGAAAAGTGTTGACCATGTTGCAATGTTATAATTTAAAAATTTGGTCACCTGTCTGTTTTAAAATGTCTGTCTCTCTATGAATCAAACTTGGGAAAGCTTCCTAACATAAAATTTCTTTTTTCCTTTGTAAATTGATGAGTTTTGAGTATTATGCACAGTATCCTGGGCAAGTGAGGAAAGAGCAGTTGTAGTGATTCGAGAATTTCTGTGTAAATTCTAGAACCACTCAGCCTTCTACCATTTTGAATACACGATATTCTAGATATGAGTGTGGGATGGTAGAATCCAACATACAGTGTGTCACATGTTTGGACGCACAGGTTTAAAATCAATCGCAGGAAGAAAGTAGATATGGCAGACAAATGGCACTGACAAGTACTTGTCGGGCAATCGATAGATGTTTTAGTGAGTGTGTAAGGAACAGACATGGAGTTTATATGCAGCTCTGTGCTTATTGTGTCATTTACTATTGTTATTGAAACAAGGACAGTTGAAAAATAGCTCTTGAAAACTCTCGACATAAGCTTGCTATAGGCAAGGCTTATTTCCTGATTCGTGTCAAGAAAAATTATTGTATCTAAGCCAACTTTCTTTTAACAGTAATTTAATTTGTTTCTGATGTTCGACTGTACGAGGAACTTACCAGAAGTTACATACTTATGTGGAAAGTGAGAGTTTTATTGCGTATGGAGAGCGAATACATGGTCAACTGACGAAAAGTAAAGTTTGTATGTTTTCTTATTTCATAAGTAGAATGAGTCTAAAAGTTCCCGTGCCTAGCATTATTTGACAGAGAAGAAGTCAAGAGAGTTTCCAGCAGCTGGCTAGCCAGTAAAGATGAGTGGCTGCAAGTTCCAAGTAGGTCACCTTGTAAAGAAGTGGGGGAATAAACCGATATAACCCTGATTCACACTCACACTTTAAGTCGTTAGAACTTTACAAAGTGGCGACCTGTGTGAAAGGACCGAGAAAACAGGAATTTTAAGTCAAAAACGAGAGAAGAAGCTGTATGTGTTGCCATAGCAACCAAACATAATAAGACAAGGGAATTACTCTGAGAAATTACAATATGTTCAAGTATCCAATGGAGCAAAATTTAAATGGAAAAACGGTGAAGAAATGAAAAATTCACAACGATAAAACAGCAAAGAAGTTTTACACATATTTGAAGATATACACATAGAATGCTTCAACCAAGAAGATCCAGTGCAGGGAGTATATAGCTCTCACACACAACTCGGCGATGCAGATGCAGAAACCAACATACATCCGACACCGCTGGCACCAGCTGCTGTTTACCGGTGCTGACCTGCCTCCACATCCAATCACCTATGCAACGCGAATTCTACACTGGATGAGTGTGAAACAAAAGTTGATTACTTTAGTATGGAGTGGTACTGTAGATACTGTAGAGTGAACTTTTATTGTGTAATTATCATGTTTAAATTTAGTTTTAAATGCTTACAAGAGCTAAGGCATATTAAAGTATGGAAAATATACAATGGGTTGGGGAGACTCAAGACCCAGCTATGGCCATGAAAATTAGCAAAGAAGTGCCTGACTGGGCTGAGCTGATAAATATAATAAAAGCACAGAGTCTTAAATTAAATGCATTAAGTTGTCCAATAAATATCCAGAGTGAAGCTTTAAATAGTTAGAGCGAAACTCTAAATATTGAAACGACAAATTTAGGTTTGTTAAACGCTAAAGTTGACACTCAAAGCAAATAATTTAGTAATCTATGCGAAGGCATGGGTGCCTTTGAAGTCTGAGTTCGACGCTATAAGTAATAAAGTAGAGAATTTAAAAGTAGATTTAAAGAACGAGTTGACGAATTCTCTGACCAATCACATAAATCTTGTGTTTACTGATCTTAGTCAGCAACAGAATGACACTTTTCAGGATTTATCGAAAAGGTTAGAACTTAAGATTGAGAACAAATGTAATAATGTAGAATATGAACTTATTGAAAAGTTAGGATCTTTTGAAAATGTGTACAATATTAAGTATGATGATGTAAGGCAGGGGTTGAATATTTTGAAAGAGAGTGTAGATAAGCAGAATGAATTAATGCCAGTCATTCAATCGCAAATTACAGGTGTAGATACACGGGTAGATAATGTAGAAAGAAATTTCAAAGAGAAAATAGCTAACTCTGGTATTATAAATGTAATTAGTTTGGAAGAACAATTTGGAGAAATTATAGAGGGAAAGGTTACCAAGAGAATAACATCCAGAAATGTATCGCCTATTTCTCCTTCCAAACTCAATGATACCAGGAAGGGTATGGACGACCTGTGGAGAGAAATTAAGCTTATCTAAGATAAAGTAGAAAAAAGGGTAACTTCGACTAATGTTGTATTAAATAGAGAATCAGTGACTGATTTGTAAAATGGGGAGCTCATTCAGGGTTATCTAGACAATTCCCTAAATTTAAGACAAATGGAGAGGTACATCTGACCCATTTCTTAAAAAGATTTAACCAAGCTTTACCAAAAAATTGGGAAGATCTGCTGTGGGTATCATGTAGGGGAAGCCTCATAATGGGGAGCAGTAAATATTGAGAATTTTTCCTCTTGGGAAGAGTTTCAAAAGGAATTGAAAGAGAAGTACTGGTCTGCCAGTGCTCAAGAAAAGTTAATATCAGATCTATGGGATCTTAAACTATTCTGTAACCTATTCCCCAGGGACATTAACATTCTGAGTTAATGGGCTGAGTAACGTCTGTCGGGTCCTGATTTGTTTTTCAGTGTTTTTTCTAAAATAGTTGTCCTGCACCGAATTTAAAGTGAAGTACTGGTCTGCCAGTGCTCAAGAAAATTTTATGTCAGATCTATTGAGCCCAAAATATTATAATAATACTTGGGGTACTATGTGGAAGTATTTCGATTGGCATTTAACGTGAGCAAAGTATTTAGAGAAGCCAATGGAAGAAGAAGGAATAGTACGTATTTTAATTAGAAGCTAAGCTATGGGAGAAACGACATCTAGTGTAGTGATTTGAAAACTATAGAAGAGTTGTTGTATTTTGTTGACGCACTTGGGATGTAATAAATAAGCACCGCAACATAACTTTACACCAAACTGAAAGTTCGAACTATAAAAGAAATAGCAGAGATAACTTTAAAAAGCAAGAGGCAAACTTAGCAAAAGTACACCAGTACAGTAAGAAAAGTTGTAATGGCATTTATCAAAAGAAACATCCATCTTCAAACCTTCAAATTTAGATCCAGTAACTACTCAAGAATTTGTACTGAGTAACAAAGGATGTAAAATTGTATATCCCCCAGGGATGTTAACATTCTGAGTTAACGGGCGGAGTAACGGCCGTCGGATCCCGAGTTGTTTTCGGTGTTTCTTCCAAAATAGTTTTCTTGCACCAAATTCCTTTAAAATGTAAACTATTCTGTCACCTATCCCCCAGTAGACGTAGATGTAGTTAAGATGCAACAGAATCTCACTAGGAAACCAACTGTTTCAAAAAAAGTAGGAAGTAATAGGAAAGTTCTGTTGCTAGGTAACAGCCATGGAAGAGGTGTGGGCCAGATTTTGCAGGAAAAATTAGGTGACAGGTACCAGGTCACAAACTTTTTCAAGCCAAGTGCAAGTCTTAGCCAGGTGGTAGAGGATATAGGTTCCTTGTGCAAGGATTTCTCAAAGCAGCATCATGTGATGATAGTGGGTGGAGTGGGAAACAGTATTGATAGGGATCAGGGCTACAGTATTGAGTGTGACCTGGTGAAAATAGCCTCGGCAACGACCCATACCAATGCTGGGCTGGTGCCTGCTTTCGTGCGGCATGATCAGCCCCAGTTGAACCGCTCTGTCAGGAAGGTAAATATGGAGTTGGATTAGTTGCATAAGGCGGCCATTCTGCCAGACATTGGATTGGTTCCTGTCAAGGCTATTGATAGGGGGGATTTCACAAGACATGGCCTACACCTCAATAGGAAAGGGAAGGGTAAACTAGCAGGGTTGTTAGCGAAATCCAAAAGGGGGGACGCTGGTACTCATGAATGTACCTCTTTTTTAGACTAATATCAGTGTCCAATGAGAAGTTCAGGCAGGCAGGTGCTAAAGAGGTCCAAAACTCACAAAATTCTCACAACAGGAAAGTAAATAATAATGTTACCATATTTAACCAAAATATTGGTGAATTAAAGAAAAAAGTAGTTTCTCACAAAAGTAAAGTAAAAAATAATGTTAACATTATTCACCAAAATATTCCAGGATTGAAGAATGAAGTAGATGAGCTCCTGGTTTGTTTAGATGACATTGAATCTAATAATGTAATAGATGTACTATGCCTGTCTGAGCATCACATTGTGTCTGTTATGGAAAAGGTAAATATCAGTGGTCCCGCAAGCCCACTATACGCCCTCACTCAAAGTCCGTCAACTGCACATACGGTTCACGTCCACGCTGTCGCGGCATGCTACCAGTGTTAAAGATTGCCATGGAGCTCCGTATGCCATGGCAAACTGGCTGACACTGACGGCGGCGGTGCACAAATGCTACGCAGCTAGCGCCATTCGACGGCCAACACCGCGGTTCCTGGTGTGTCCGCTGTGCCGTGCGTGTGATCATTGCTTGTACAGCCCTCTCGCAGTGTCCGGAGCAAGTATGGTGGGTCTGACTCACCGGTGTCAATGTGTTCTTTTTTCCATTTCCAGGAGTGTAGTTGACCATACTACACTAATTTTGTAATAAAATCTATATTTGTCTAAATATGGCAATCATTAGTTGTAACAAATATTTGTTCTCTGGAGAAATTTTATGAGTCACCAGTTTTTAAATTTAATTTTTTGCTAAACTATAAAATACAAAACAAAAATACTCAAAGCTACACAATCCTTCAAGGCACTGTAATAATAAATACACAAATAGTTTATGTGGTAGAAACTTTTTGTCTTTTTCTGTAAAAATTAATTTTTGTGACTCATGACCTTTTTGAAATGATCAAATCAGAAGAGCAGTTGAACGGAATGGACAGTATCTTGAAAGGAGGGTATAAGACGAACATCAACAAAAGCAAAACGAGGATAATGGAATGTAGTCGAATTAAGTCTGGTGATGGTGAGGGAATTAGACTAGGAAATGAGACACTTAAAGTAGTAAAGGAGTTTTGCTATTTGGGGAGCAAAATAACTGATGATGTTCGAAGTATGGAGGATATAAAATGTAGACTGGCAATGGCAAGGAAAGCGTATCTGAAGAAGAGAAATTTAACATCGAGTATAGATTTGAGTCAGGAAGGCGTTTCTGAAAGTATTTGTATGGAGTGTAGCCATGTATGGAAGTGAAGCATGGACGATAAATAGTTTAGACAAGAAGAGAATAGAAGCTTTCGAAATGTGGTCTTACAGAAGAATGCTGAAGATTAGATGGGTAGATCACATAACTAATGAGGAGGTATTGAATAGAATTGGGGAGAAGAGAAGTTTGTGGCACAACTTGACTAGAAGAAGGGTTCCGTTGGTAGGACATGTTCTGAGGCATCAAGGGATCACCAATTTGGTACTGGAGGGCAGCGTGGAGGGTAAAAATCGTAGAGGGAGACCAGGTGATGAATACACAAAGCAGATTCAGAAGGATGTAGGCTGCAGTAGGTACTGGGAGATGAAGAGACTTGCACAGGATAGAGTAGCATGGAGAGCTGCATCAAACCAGTCTCAGGACTGAAGACAACAACAACAACAACAACAAATCAGTAGTTACAGGGTAGGTTGGGTGGTGATACTTTTTTGGCCGTGGGTTGGCGAAACCAACAAATATGTTAAGAGATTGACCTGTTGCGTTTCCTATTCACGCTGTTTGTAATGCATTTTGCCATGTTTGACGAACATTTCATCATAAAAACTAAAATTGCTTGATAAATTCACAGAAATTATGTTAGATCATGTACATGTTCCATGTGAATATTTTGATGCATATCGTATGAACTATGAAAAATGTCAAGGGGGGTGGGGGTTTGCAACGTAATTTTACCTTACAAGAAAATGTTGTAGCAAGAGAACGTAATGTAGATGTAAATATTCATGTATTTTGCAGTTTTTAATAAGAGCATGTTTTGTGAAGGTAGCCTTTATTTATTTCTGAGTTCTGTGTGTAGGGATCTGTAAATGAATTTCCAGCTGAAAGTCTCATAATTCAGATTCATTTCTAACTCAAACAGCTCTATGATGTTTTCTGTGCCTGTACTTTCTTTAAAATGATAGTTAACTGGAGGCAGTTTACTGCAATGTTGAATATTCTTCCTCGTGAGAAACTTGTTTCGATTGCTGTGCTGTATTCTGTACTGATGCCTTACACAAGTGGGTTGAATAATTATGACAATGTAATTTTCACAGATTAATCCTAGAATATTCGGGCAAAGAACAGTCAGGCTGGGTCTGTGGGACCCAATAAATAAAACACTTATAACAGGTTATGGTATATTTACATTAAATTTTTTTATTTTGTTCAGGTACTACTACATGCCATTTTTATATTACTTTAACTCCCAGAATTATACAATAATAATATTTCTTTGTAGTACTAAATGTAAGTAAACTGGAAATACAAGAAAATTTGATTGAAATATGACTGTAAACGAGAATATGTTGTAGAAGCAAGAATGTTGAACTTTCATTATTTAAATGGAATTATGAACAGTCGCCGCAAACCATTTCAGCATGCACCATGCATAACCACACATTGAAAGCTTTGCAAAAGTATTTAGTTTTGCTGTCCTTGCATTTGTAATATCTTCCCTTTATGCTTGGTTGTGGATCTTTAACAATTTTGTGATATTTGGTATCAGAGCCTGCAAATTTCGTGCTGGAGGTTTGGCGCACATTGCATGCGTTGTCAAATATGATATCTGAGAGACTTTCCTATGTTTCTGAGGTATTCTCTTTTAAATGAAGCGTTTTTGTTTGCTTTTAATACAATGTAGCTATGATAGCTGCAATGCTCAACAACAGTAAAAAGGAGACATAGAGAACACTGTATTGTCCCTCTAGCAACAGTACATTCACCACATATAGCATCAAAGAATCTGCACTGCCCTTTGTTTTGTTGTAGTATGTTATTCTACTTAGTTTTTTTTCTTTTGGCCGCTGACACATACATCCTGAACATGCACCAGTCTGTTTATGGAACGAGCATTTCGTCCAGAGTAACGTTTTCTGGTGGAGCAAAATATGCACTGCAGTCGGAGACAAATATATCAAGAATGGATCTTATGACATCAAGATTATCTTGTGCTTTTTTCCTTTCCGTTGTTAAATAAGACCTATCTAGCATCCAGCCTCTGAGTTGCTTCAATGTGTTGCTTAATTCTGACCTGGATCTCAAACTTTGGAGTAGTACTCATGAATGTGTGACATAAGTGTTCTATACGGGTGGTCTAAGTGATCTTCCCCTCATTTCCAGTCACAAAACGTATTCATCTTCCTAGAGGAAGGAAGTAATGACCCTGAAAGCTAGAAATGTTTTTTTATTCAAGTGCTGTTTTTCTCTCATACTTCATACAAAGCATTTCAGAATTTTACAATGAGTACTGGCAGCCCTACATATAATGGTAACATTAAAACCCTGTTAATTTGAACCTTAGTGTTAACTAGCATATGCATCCTTGAGTCGAAACATTACATTTAATTATAATTATAGAAGGAGAGGCAAGTAAAATATTTTTTTTACTTAGTATTTTTTTAATATCTCGGGATTTTCGGTTTTCTGCCTGATGTCTAGCAGCAACCCGTTAAAGACTTTCGATCAGAATGTGAAATTCCATTCTGAATCGTAGGCAGGGATGTATAGTCTACATGGACATTGTTTTTCCTTCCAGTATTTTGCAAGTTCATTTCACTGAACAGAGTAAAATTACCCCTATTATGAACAACAAATACTATTAGGGAGTAAATATGTTGACATGTAAGTGAAAGACTCCGTAGGCCCTGAAGAGACTTCTGTAAGAAGCTGCACTATCGATTTTACACAATAATTTTACTCACATGGATCAAAAGTTCTGTTAACTTGCCATATCAGATTTGAATAATATCACAAGCTTTTCATAACAGCCTCCATCACCGTCACCAGTAATGGTACTGGTATGTAATGGTACGGTGTACTGTAGCAGCACATTAAAAGTGTTTAAATTGAATTGATTCTGCATTATTTCTCTTCCCCATTTCCTTGACATTAATGCTACCAAGTTATGTTCTTGTACGGTAATTAGTTTCCATGTTATAACATGTTAAATATAGAAAGTTTAACTGTAACCAAGCAGTAGTTTTCTTTCATGACAATATCAGTTCCAGTGCACAACTGAATTTAAAAATCTGTCGTGTGGGGTGAAAATCCGTTACTGCTGCTATCTTGTGCTGACAATGAGATGACTTTCATAGAAATACTGAGTTATTTCATTTGTAACACAGTTTCATAGTTTTTGTAGTTGCTCATGATCTTTACACTTGCATGCAATGGGTGTAGCATCAGCATACAGAACTATCCTTGAATTTGAGGAGCAGTATTTTGTCATTTACACAAATCAACAAAAGAAAGTATCCCAGTACAAAGTCCTGGGTACCCTGTATTACCTATCAATAATGTTAGATCTGTGTGTGCCACTCACCATCCTTATGAGTGAAAACTGATTTGTGTTAGATAAGGTTTTATTAAACTGTGAACAATTATCAGCATAATTACCAGCTGTTTTCCCTTAGTATTTACTATCTCTCTCTACAAGCAACTGATAGAGATTAGCTAAAACAAATCTGTAATTTCAGATGGAGGTCTGTCTATATCTAAAATTATGTTTCCTTTCCCATCTATAACTTATCACAGAAAGTTGAGTAACCCCTTCAACACGTAGGAATTACGTCTTTGAGCACCAATTATTGCCACTTTTTGCAACATCACCATAAGGTTTGATACCCCTACTGAAAGATGAGCAGAAATTCTTTGTTAATGGGTGCATAATAAGATTCTTTTTTGGTATACCAGTGCTCAGTAATAACTGAAACATCTGGTTTTTTAAAACATGCTATTATGTCCAAATCATTGTGCTTATTTCCTAGGCTCGTAAAGTTTTGGAGGATGATCTTGGTTTACAGGTTGCATTGTATCCACATATTTTTTTTTTGTAACTATAAATATCCCCATTAAGCAAATCAGATGTGCTTGTCAAACTGGGAAGAGGAAACAAAAACGCCACACATGTACAAAATAATAATAAAAGGAAAGATACCAAAAGAGTTCCTGACAGCAAAATGTAAAACTTAATTGTTTTTGGATATATTACTTCTTATATCCTTCATTCAAAAACTTAAGAAGGCTGTTAGTTTAGTGTCTTCAAGGCATAATGCTGTTTCATTGAGCATCGCAACAATCAAGTCTGAGATAGTAGTGTACTATGATACTACCTATGAAGAAATTGATGCACTGGATGTGAAGTGCACAGTTTAGTCTACTCAGCAGGTGTTCCAGAAGATGGCCCTGCACTGTTCTATACCATCATGAATATAGCTATACATTAGTGATATATTCATCATTGACAGAAAATTGAATAATCACATTTTTGCTTCAAGTTTCTGAAATGGCAGTTGATGAGATCATATCTGAAGAGACAGCTATCAACCCACACTTTCAGCATGAGGTAGGACTAGCAGTTATCGGAATTCTGAAATGTGGATCTTGTAAACCTAGAGTTGCTCTAGGAAAACAAGTAAGATGTGACACGTGTTCCAGATCAAAGATGAGAAAATAAAAGGTTGCTGTATTAGTTATAGCACACAAATATGCAGTGAATAAGAAGTGTGAAATGACTGTGTTCGCCAGCCTGGGTGGCCGAGCGGTTCTAGGCGCTACAGTCTGGAACCGCGTGACCACTACGGTCGCAGGTTCGAATCCCACCTTGGGCATGGATGTGTGTGATGTCCTTAGGTTGGTTAGGTTTACATAGTTCTAAGTTCTAGGGGACTGATGACCTCAGAAGTTAAATCCCATAGTTCTCAGAGCCATTTGAACCAACCATTTTTTGACTGTGTTCAAAGCTATGTAGACTTGTTTAATTCCTGGTTTAAGTAATTCACATTATTTCATTGCTGTTTCCTGCTGTCATCCATTAATACCTCAATGTCAACAACTACTTTGTTACTTTAAAACCTTCAACAATTTCACTGTGGCTGACATAAAGGTCAATAAGAGCTACTAACACCGTGCTTTTAAGTGTCATCCGCAGTGAATGTGCAAAACAAGAACATTTTTGCAATTTAATTGAAAGTCCTAATTCAGCTTCCTTTTTCAGGCTTGTTTATTTTTAAATATTAAAACTGATGAGAGTTTCATTACTAGACCACTAATTTTGAAATCTGGGTGACATCATCCCAGCACTGTAACAAAATGTGCACCATACACAACAGGTTCAATGCAATCTCTCCTCTCCACAAATTTGCACCTCAGATGTGTTGTATGTCATATAATACTACAGTTAATTTTCCATATATCTGAGCAAAACCAGTTCTTGCGTGTCCAAGTTTATCTCATCTAGGCATTGCACCTTTCCCTTAACTTTAGTGTGCTTTACAATAAAATTTGTATGAAAAGTTTTCTGTGTAAATTACCTATTCTACACCTACAGCTAATGCTTGTGTAACCCATTGTGCCATTCAGGTGGGTTTACTTGTGAGTCAATATAATTGTCAGGTTTGGTATGAAAGGGTTTCTTGAAATATATTCCCACATAAATTTTTTATTGTCTATTCTCAGTTGCAAAATATATTACGCAGTGTCAGTGCCATTTCATTGCAAAAATTTTAAATCATACTGGGGAATATACCAATAACACAGTTCCAGCACACCTCAGAAAATTGATTTTAGTTGCTTCAACCAATGAGAATTACGTACCAAGTCTTGCACTGCCCTGTTTTGTGTATTAACCCGTTGTCTGGCATGAAGGTGCCAGTGGGTGGTCACAGCAGACTGCTCTGCTGGGGCCAGCAGTGATATGGTAACAACCAGGTATCAGAAATTTTACACTTTAATCTTACTGAGGAAAAATATTTACTTATATTTGATATTCCTTGCCATTTCCAGACTATTTTTGGGTCTGCAGTATTTTTATTTAAATGTCTTACAAAACCAAACAATTAAATGACTACAAAGTTATTCATGAATTCATTTTTAGATACATATTTAACTGTGTAAAGGATAATTCTTGAAACAGTAATTAGCATTCTAGCTGTTCTTTTTAGCCACGACTGTACAGATGCATATACTTCACATTCAAAGTTCCTAAATGCCTGCTTAACAGATTGACTACCATGCTGCTCACAGCAGAGCAGGGCACTTAATGCTGTATGCCTGACCTGGTGGTGAAACATCCATTACTAATCAAGTCAGGGTCAAGAAATGCAGAAGATAATCTCTCAGGGAGTACTATAATCTAAAACCGTAAAATTATAACTAAAAAGGCCATTTCCAATTATGTCTACCAAGCAAATTATGCTTTCAGTCAGTGATTTCTTTTGCCATAAATGACTAGTGAACGCACATGCCAGAGGATGGTAAATATTCATACTTTGCCTCTGAGAAGCAGCAAAGCCATTAGAAACAGCAATGCACATAGTCCAATTTATGTTGAAATTATCACCTGGGTATTTTAATTAAATTTGGTCTACTATAAGCAACATGATAAAGGAATCAAAAGAAACACACACACACTGAATTAATTTATTTATTAACAACACTCGGATTTCCACATCACCATAGAGGTGATGCGTTACTCGTTTTTTTACATGGCGAGTTTCCCCAGTAGGCCTATAAACCATGAAACAGACAAAAAGCTACTTCTCGCTGTCTTCTCTTCTTTGGATTTTCACTTCAGAAACTGAAACATCCATTACAAAAACAGATTACATCACTTACAAATCTGGATTCAGTCACTGCAATTCATACCTATTTTACTGTAAAAAATACTGACTATGATTAATGATGTAATTTTGAACATTCAAAAGTTTTCAAGAAGAACTGAAATATCTTAATTCGATCTGGAGTGAACCGCAGAAGCTGCTGTTTTGGTCTTCTGTCCTTTGCTGCTGTGTTATTCCGATAAAGGTTCTGGTTGAGAAAAAGCTGGAAACTTCCCAATTAAAAGTACCACTAGGTTCCTAATCATATTGGGATATTTACACAGACTGCTGCCACGAAAATTTGAAAATAGCACCTTTAATTGCTTAACAACTTCAAACTCCTCACCTGAAGGGACGATTAAGCCGCCACGAGAGAGTTTCTAAATTCACTCAGAAATTGTAGGTTATTCTGACTCTTCCATAATCTTGCCACTAGGATGGCCAAGTGATTGGTGGATTGCTTCCATCTGGAAGCAATATATTCAGCGACGTAGCGGAGACCTTCTAGAGAACACTCTGAAGCTTCTATCAACGGTGAAGCAGTTAAATCATCTAGTGTAATGTCTCTCGTGTGTTGCTCACCATCTATAATTCACAATGGTTACTCAATGTCCGGCACAACTTCTGTAAAAAACTTGGAAGTCAAATAGGTTGCATCAGTTTCCACTGCAACTGGTGAAGAATTACGTAACTGAACATCAGCAAAACTTTTGTTCATAATTAAGAAACGCAAACGGCTATTAGTTAGAAGCAAAGGAGAAGAAGCTGCAAGAAGAAAAGGATGCTTTACAAAAATCTGTTCAAGAATTAGAATTTGCAAACTCTGAACTTGAGAAAAATCTTGCTAAAATTAATGAGAGAAATCAACAAGTGGCACTCAATGTGAGAAGTGGACATACATCTGGTAAGAGTTACAGAAAAGTTCTTTATAAATTTGTGTACGGGTTTTTCAAATATGGCTTTGCAGTAATATACCAGTATCCAGTCATTTCCAAAGTGAAGTACACGTACTGTATAATGAAGAAATATCTGTAGAATCCCTTTTTTCTTAAAAAAAAACTTCCTTCTTGTTGTGCTGGAAATAGTAAATTGGGGAAGGGGTGCTGAAGTAATAGATAACATGTTAGTACCCAATAAAATTATGACAATAAGGTTTCACTAACAGTCCATGAACCATGGACCTTGCCGTTGGTGGGGAGGCTTGCGTGCCTCAGCGATACAGATAGCCGTACCGTAGGTACAACCACAACGGAGGGGTATCTGTTGAGAGGCCAGACAAACGTGTGGTTCCTGAAGAGGGGCAGCAGCCTTTTCAGTAGTTGCAAGGGCAACAGTCTGGATGATTGACTGATCTGGCCTTGTAACAATAACCAAAAGGGCCTTTCTGTGCTGGTACTGCGTACGGCTGAAAGCAAGGGGAAACTACGGCCGTAATTTTTCCCGAGGGCATGCAGCTTTACTGTATAATTAAATGATGATGGCGTCCTCTTGGGTAAAATATTCTGGAGGTAAAATAGTCCCCCATTCGGATCTCCGGGCAGGGACTACTCAGGAGGATGTTGTTATCAGGAGAAAGAAAACTGGCGTTCTACGGATCGGAGCGTGGAATGTCAGATCCCTTAATCGGGCAGGTAGGTTAGAACATTTAAAAAGGGAAATGGATAGGTTAAAGTTAGATATAGTGGGAATTAGTGAAGTTCGGTGGCAGGAGGAACAAGACTTCTGGTCAGGTGACTACAGGGTTATAAACACAAAGTCAAATAGAGGTAATGCAGGACTAGGTTTAATAATGAATAGGAAAATAGGAATGCGGGCAAGCTACTACAAACAGCATAGTGAACGTATTATTGTGGCCAAGATAGATACGAAGCCCACGCCTACTACAGTAGTACAAGTTTATATGCCAACTAGCTCTGCAGATAACGAAGAAATTGGAGAAATGTATGATGATATAAAAGAAATTATTCAGATAGTGAAGGGAGACGAAAATTTAATAGTCATGGGTGACTGGAATTCGAGTGTAGGAAAAGGGAGAGAAGGAAACGTAGTAGGTGAATATGGATTGGGGCTAAGAAATGAAAGAGGAAGTCGCCTGGTAGAATTTTGCACAGAGCATAGCTTAATCATAGCTAACACTTGGTTTAAGAATCATGATAGAAGGTTGTATACATGGAAGAACCCTGGAGATACTAAAAGGTATCAGATAGATTATGTAATGGTAAGACAGAGATTTAGGAACCAGGTTTGAAATTGTAAGATATTTCCAGGGGCAGATGTGGACTCTGACCACAATCTATTGGTTATGACCTGTAGATTAAAACTGAAGAAACTGCAAAAAGGTGGGAATTTAAGGAGATGGGACCTGGATAAACGGAAAGAACCAGAGGTTGTAGAGAGTTTCAGGGAGAGCATAAGGGAACAATTGACAGGAATTGGGGAAAGAAATACAGTAGAAGAAGAATGGGTAGCTTTGAGGGATGAAGTAGTGAAGGCAGCAGACGAACAAGTAGGTAAAAAGACGAGGGCTAGTACAAATCCCTGGGTAACAGAAGAAATATTGAATTTAATTGATGAAAGGAGAAAATATAAAAATGAAGGAAGTGCAAAATGGCTAAGCAGGGATGGCTACAGGACAAATGTAAGGATGTAGAGGCTTATCTCACTAGGGGTAAGATAGATACTGCCTACAGTAAAATTAAAGAGACCTTTGGAGATAAGAGAACCACTTGAATGAACATCAAGGGCTCAGATGGAAACCCAGTTCTAAGCAAAGAAGGGAAAGCAGAAAGGTTGGTTGGTTGGTTGGTTGTTTGGGGGAAGAGACCAAACAGCGAGGTTATCGGTCTCATAGGGTTAGGGAAGGATGGGGAAGGAAGTCGGCCGTGCCCTTTCAAAGGAACCATCACGGCATTTGCCTGGAGCGATTTAGGGAAATCACGGAAAACCTAAATCAGGATGGTCGGACGCGGGATTGAACCGTCGTCCTTCCGAATGCGAGTCCAGTGTGCTAACCACTGCGCCACCTCGCTCGGTGCAGAAAGGTGGAAGGAGTATATAGAGGTTCTATACAAGGGCGATGTACCTGAGGACAATATTATGGAAATGGAAGAGAATGTATATGAAGATGAAATGGGAGATACGATACTGCGTGAAGAGTTTGACAGAGCACTGAAAGACCTGAGTCGAAACAAGGCCCCCGGGAGTAGACAACATTCCATTGGAACTACTGACGGCCTTGGGAGAGCCAGTCCTGACAAAACTCTACCATCTGGTGAGCAAGATGTATGAAACAGGCGAAATACCCTCAGACTTCAAGACGAATATAATAGTTCCAATCCCAAAGAAAGCAGGTGTTGACAGATGTGAAAATTACCGAACAATCAGTTTAATAAGCCACAGCTGCAAAATACTAACACGAATTCTTTACAGACGAATGGAAAAACTAGTAGAAGCCGACCTCGGGGAAAATCAGTTTGGATTCCGTAGAAATACTGGAACATGTGAGGCAATACTGACCTTACGACTTATCTTAGAAGAAAGATTAAGGAAAGGCAAACCTACGTTTCTAGCATTTGTAGACTTAGAGAAAGCTTTTGACAATGTTGACTGGAATACTCTCTTTCAAATTCTAAAGGTGGCAGGGGTCAAATACAGGGAGCGATGGCTATTTACAATTTGTACAGAAAACAGATGGCAGTTATAAGAGTCAAGGGACATCAAAGGGAAGCAGTGGTTGGGAAGGGAGTGAGACAGGGTTGTAGCCTCTCCCCGATGTTACTCAATCTCTATATGGAGCAAGCAGTGAAGGAAACAAAAGAAAAATTCGGAGTAGGTATTAAAATGCATGGAGAAGAAATAAAAACTTTGAGTTTCGCCGATGACATTGTAATTCTGTCAGAGACAGCAAAGGACTTGGAAGAGCAGTTGAATGGAATGGATGGTTTCTTGAAGGGTGGATATAAGATGAACATCAGCAAAAGCAAAACGAGGATAATGGAATGTAGTCGAATTAAGTTGGGTGATGTTGAGGGTATTAGATTAGGAAATGAGACACTTAAAGTAGTAAAGGAGTTTTGCTATTTGGGTAGCAAAATAACTGATGATGGTCGAAGTAGACGCCGCGCGGGATTAGCCGAGCGGTCTTAGGCGCTGCAGTCACGGACTGTGCGACTGGTCCCGGCGGAGGTTCGAGTCCTCCCTCGGGCATGGGTGTGTGTGTTTGTCCTTAGGCTAATTTAGGTTAAGTAGTGTGTAAGCTTAGGGACTGATGACCTTAGCAGTTAAGTCCCATATGATTTCACACACACACATTCGAAGTAGAGAGGATATAACATGTAGACCGGCAATGGCAAGGAAAGCGTATCTGAAGAAGAGAAATTTGTTAACATCGAGTATAGATTTAAGCGTCAGGAAGTCATTTCTGAAAGTATTTGTATGGAGTGTAGCCATGTATGGAAGTGAAACATGGACGGTAAATAGTTTGGACAAGAAGAGAATAGAATCTTTCGAAATGTGGTGCTACAGAAGAATGCTGAAGATTAGATGGGTAGATCACATAACTAATGAGGAAGTATTGAATAGGATTGGGGAGAAGAGAAGTTTGTGGCACAACTTGACCAGAAGAAGGGATCGGTTGGTAGGACATGTTCTGAGGCATCAAGGGATCACCAATTTAGTATTGGAGGGCAGCGTGGAGGGTAAAAATCGTAGAGGGAGACCAAGAGATGAATACACTAAGCAGATTCAGAAGGATGTAGGTTGCAGTAGGTACTGTGAGATGAAGAAGCTTGCACAGGATAGAGTAGCATGGAGAGCTGCATCAAACCAGTCTCAGGACTGAAGACCACAACAACAACAAACGGCTATTGAAGTACACTGCCAAGAGAGGATCATAGGTCCTGCGGATTGCTCTTATCTGGGAAAAGTAAGTTTTCCAGGTGGTCTTGGCTGAACCTTGAGGTCAATACATACTTCAGTGTGCTATTTGATGCAGGGGGGGAGGCTGAGCCGGGTCAGAATACACCTTCTGCCAGGATAGTCGCCGCTCCTTCAGCAAGGTCTGGACAGGCACTTGGGGGTAGGGGTTTGTTAGTTATTGGGGCTCCAATGTTAGGTGGGTCATGGAGCCCCTCAGGAACATAGCGCCTAGGGCGGGGAAGAAGTCCATCGTTCACTCGGTGTGCTTGCCGGAGGGCCTTGTCTGGGATGTGGAAGAGGCTCTTCCGGCGGCTATCGAGCATGTGGGGTGCAGCCAGCTGCAGATTGTTGCACATGCCAGCACCAACGATGCCTGTCATCGGGGTTCCGAGGAAAGCCTTGGGTCCCTTCGACGGCTGGCTAAATTGGTGAAGGCGGCCTCCATCTCTCGAGGAGTGGAAGCCAAGCTGACGATATGCAGCATCGTACCCAGGGTGGACCAGGGTTCTCTGGTTTGGAGTCGAGTGGAGAATCTAAACCAGAGGCCTGGCCTGAAAAATTACCCGTTCATGACACTGATGTGAGTGTGCCAACTGTAAAAATTGTTAGTTCGCCTAAACAGGTCATTCCAAATGATATAAATATGCTTAATGTCATGTTAGTAAATTGTCGAAGTGCCTGTAGCAAGATCCCCGAGTTAATCTCCGAAATAAATAGGAACAATGCCAATATTGTATTAGGTACCAAACGCTGGTTGAAACCAGACATAAAAAGCAGTGAACCTCTGAACTCGGATTGGACAATGTATAGGAAGGATAGGACTGATGCTCAGGGAGGTGGAATGTTCATTGCAGTTAAAAGCTGTTTAAACGCAGTTGAGATCGATCCTGGGTGGGACTGTGAAATAGTCTGGATAAAGCTGTCAATCAGACAAGGATTGACCATTCTATTAGTATGTTTTTATAGACCACCAGCATCCACAACAAACGTCGCAGAATGTTTCAGGGAAAGTCTTGAGTTCGTAGGAAGTAAATATCCAAGTTATCCATTAATTATAGGTGGAGACTTTAATCTGGCATCCATTGACTGGGAAAATTACACGTTTATCACAGGGGGCAGAAGCAAAGATTCGTGTGAAGTTATTCTAGGAGCGCTCTGAACATACAACCTCGAGCAAGTGGTTAGAAAACCAACTCGAGATGGGAACATATTAGATATCTTGGGGACAAACAAACCCGATCTTTTTGAGGAAGTTAATCTAGTAGAAGGTATTAGCGACCATAATGTCGTTGTGGCTTCTATGTCAGTGGAAGTTGCAAAAAAACCAAAGAAACAGCGTAGTGTTTTCTTGTTTAGGAAAGCAAATAAAAGTGTCATTAACAAATATCTTCTTAGTCAGCTCCAAGCATTCAATGCGGGACACAAAGATATTGAGCTTCTTTGGTCGGAATTTAAAGGTACTGTCACCATGTGCTTGAGAAGTATGTGCCTAGCGAAAGTGTAGGGGAGGGAAAGGATCCACCTTGGTACAACAAACATATTAGGAAGTTGCTGAGAAAGCAGAGAATTTTGCGCAGTCGTTTTAAACGTAGTCACTGCCCCACTGACAAACATAAATTTGCGAAATGAAAGCAGCGGTCAGAAGGACAATGAGAGATTCTTTTAACGAATTTGAAAGCAATATTTTATCTGCAGATTCTAAAAACAACCCCAAAAATTTTTGGTGGTACGTAAAATCTATGAACGCTACAAATAATTCAGTACCTTCTCTTGCTGACAGTACAGGTAATGTAACTGATGATGATAAACAGAAGGCCGAAATTCTAAACCTAGCTTTCAAAAACTCGTTTACGGTAGAGGACTGCAGTATCATTCCCCCTTTCAATTATCGAACAAATGAAAGGATGGCTGACATAGTGTTTAGTGTATCTGGGATTGTAAAACAGTTAAGACCCTTAGACGCGAGGAAGGCATCTGGCCCAGACGGTATACCCGTAAGACTTTATGTTGACTATGCTACAAATATAGCACCAATCTCATCCATCATCTATCAGAGATCATTGGAACAGCGGAAAGTTCCACGGGACTGGAAGAAGGCCCAGGTCATAGCAATCTATAAAAAGGGTACAAAATCGGATGCACATAATTCAAGGCCAATTTCACTGACATCGATTTGTTCTAGAATCATGGAACATATTTTGTGTTCAGACATAATGACCTTTGTAGACTCTGAGAAGCTCATTTGCAGAAACCAGCACTGTTTTAGGAAACAGCGGTCATGCGAGACACGGCTGGCTCTCTTTGTGCATCATATACAACAGGCTCTAGATACCGGCTCCCAAGTTGATGCCAAATTCCTCGACTTTCGAAAGGCGTTCGACTCAGTTCCGCACTGTCGCTTGCTACAAAACGTGCGTGGTTACGGTCTATCCGATGACATATGCGGTTGGATAGAAAGTTTTCTAACAGACAGGGAGCAGTATGTCGTCCTGAACGGGATGATTTCAGCAGAAACAAGCGTGACTTCGGGCGTGCCGCAGGGCAGCGTAATAGGTCGTCTGCTTTTTACCATTTACATAAACCATATGGTTCATGGTATTGACAGCGGCCTTAGACTGTTTGCCGATGATGCTGTAGTCTACAGGAAAGTACTATCACACGATAATTGTGAACAAATCAATGAGGATTTGCAGAAAATAAATGTGTTGTGTAATGACTGGCAGTTATCTCTCAGTTTTAGTAAGTGTAACCTACTGCGTATAACAAGGCGAAAATCGCCATTAATGTACGAGTACAAAATAAATGCCCAGCGGTAACGTCCATCAAGTATCTGGGTGTGACTATTCGAAATGATCACAAATGGAATGATCAGACTACACAAGTAATGAGTAAGGCGAACTCTAGATTGCGGTTTATTGGTAGAATCATGAAGCGATGCAGTCCTTCAACAAAGGAAATAGTTTACAGTACGTTAGTTCGGCCAGTCTTGGAGTACTGTTCGTCTGTATGGGACCCTTACCAGTTGGGTCTGATTCAAGAGATTGAGAAGGTCCAAAGAAGAGCGGCAAGATTCGTGACTGGTACATTTAGCCATTGCAAGAGCGTTACAAATCTCATAGAAAGTTTGAAATGGGACACACTTACAGATAGACGGCGCGCTAAACAGAAGGGGCTGCTCATTAAATTCCGAAATCCGATCTTCACCGAGGATGTAGAGCATATATTATTACCACCAATTTTCAAATCACGAATTTTCATGATTCAAAGATAAGGAAAATAAGAGCTCATACTGAGGCGCTCAGACAGTCGTTTTTCCCTCGCGCGATCCGCGAGTGGAACAGAGGGAGGGAAATATGACTTTGGAGCGAATTGTGCCCTCCGCCACACACCGCTTGGTGCCCAGCGGTGTATATATGTAGATGTAGAAATCTTAACTATGTTTCAAATCAGAGGAACAACCCAATAGTGACGGTATCGATGTGAGTAACCCCTTTTGCAAAGGAAGTAAATTTTATGGTTTCCTAATCTCATTTTTTTACAAATGGAGTACAATCTGCGAAGAACTTCCTCTTGTGTCTCCATACACAATCCAAAAGCACTTGAAATTGGCCGCTTGCCTACAGGTACCGGCAAATTCATGACGTCAAATGTATCGTTTATCAACTTTAAAAAATCCTAAGATTTTTTTCTTCAGACATTGCGAAACAAATTGCCTCCAACACAGTGTTGGAAAAGAGCTGACAGGCAAGACGTACACGCTGTCGTTGCCTTCCGGAAACTATCAGACGGATGAGCAGTAAGTTTGGGGCACAGTTTTAACTCGCCATTATTTTTCAACGACAGCTGCTTGATTACACCTTTTGTTATTGTTTTTCCATCGCGTAACGAGAAACTATCACCCAAAAAGGGACACTCAAAAGTTTCACCTTGTGCGGTACATCAGGAAATACCCGAACACGTTTCGTTTCATCGTTAATGGTGATGAAGCATGTGTTTGTGTAGTCGATGTGGAGTTCCTTGCACGCTTTCCCAGTTTTACCTCCCGAATCTGATACAATAGCAACTACAACAAACCCCTCTTTCTGCGTCTCTTTGATGATACTGACCAGCAAATCCCAAGCCATCCTCTTATCAGAATTATAATACACAGGCTGCTTCCAGGTTATACATAAACTACATGCTGTATCAACCTGTACCTGGCTGACTATGTGGCCCGTTATGGTGTCGGTTTTTGGGTCGTTACATATGCGACAATCCATACTCATTTCATTAAAACTCAACAGGCACAGTCTTTCTGCTGCGCTTAAGCTTGTTGCTTGCTTACTCATCAAGTGCTTCACATACTCCGAAATGTCAGGAAAACAGCAAATGTGGAAAGCTTATATTCGATTACAGCAATATCAAATCTTGTTGGTCTTCTCTCAGCTTTTCTATTGTTTTGTAGAGTTTTCACTAAGGTATACATTGCCAAATGACATTGTGTTTTTAGTAATTTTCCAACAGTGCATGAATTAACATTTTCCATTGAAATTAACTGAGCACTAATTCACTGAAAACATACTTTATACAGCTGAATGATAGGGCTGCATTACAAACAGATATGACCTGTGTCACAGAAAGACAAACAACAACTGAGGCCAAATGATTAATTCTTGTATGCCAGTTATTCTAAACAATGAATCTCAGCAATTGTTGCATTGTTTTGATGCCTACAAAGGTTTCAAACAAGCTACTGCCGCCTAAGAGCACTTTTTTATCACTGTGAGCAGGTGACTGACTGAACACATAAATCATATGTATTATAGTCTTTAAAAATTACTGAATTAATCAAATAAAAGGAAATAAATTTTGACACTTAAAGTTAACTTACCTGCCTAGGATGAGTTATACTTAAATATGGTAATTTGATACCCTAGCATCTGAGGCAGTGATACAGTGAGTGGGTGAACTTCCTTAAAGTAACCCTTTTCCATCACAGCAGAAAGTATTTTGATTTCAGATGTGTGTGTCAATTAGCAGAAAACCCATTAAATCTTTAATTGTGTTAGAAAGCTTACGATCTAGGGGATTACTGAAGACCAAAATCAAGTTCCCAGCAGGTTGGAGAAATGAAATACAAGTATTTTTCCACATCCTCGCAATTTTTCTGAAATCGAAAATTGACATACATTAATATTATTTAAAAAATTTCTTTGTAACATTACTGCTTCAATAACTGGATATCTGTTAAGTATGTGCCTTACTTAACTTCTGAAAACAGTTCAAAATCAAGAGCTTCATAAAAACCTGAGTTATGGGCATTTATATAGATAAGTACCATTTTGCATTGACATTCCTGCAGAGCCCAGTTATCAGAATATCACTACGTTTAAAATTCGATATAAAATAAAGTTGTAGTCTGAGAACAAAAAGATTTTACAGAAGTTCTTATGTTATAAGTATAAGCAAATGTGCAAAGTTTTGTGAAAATTTGCGATAGTGGGTTACAAAAACCCTTGAATTATAGCATGTTTTGACGTGGAATGACATTTCTTCTACACAGCTGAATCCACCAAGCACTTGTTTAAGGATCTTCGGGGAATTTATGAAAGGAAACGTTTCTACCTTTATTTTCTGATTGCAGTTTTCACACACAGGCACAGCACAGTTCGGCATTGTTAAAGTCAAACAGAAAGAATAAATTCGATAGAACACGAAAATAAACAACACATAAGAGCACGAACGAATTGACTGGAGTTTCTCGACGCTGACGTATTGCCCAGACCGGTGAAAAATCCCTGTTCTGTGGATGCAATATGAATCCCTCCCCCCTCCCACTGTTTTAGCGCTACTACCCCTACGAAAGTTCACCGACGAATGAGCGAGAGTAAATGGGCACCCTCGATACGCAAGGGATCATGGTAGCGTGAAGATGGCGACAAGGTTCCTTGTTAGCTGCAACAAGCGGAAGACGTGGTTTGTTGGTGATGCATATTTTAGCCATTTTGATTAAGGTAAACTTGTGCTGCGGTGTTCTGCTTCGGCACGCCTGTGTATAATCAGCTAGATGAAAAACCCATGCAATACGCACGTTTATTTGTATATAAAAAACGATATAGGAATTTTTCTTTATGTGAGACCACATGTACAAGTTCGTGTGCGGATTTAAAGTTCTAGATTCGCAAATTTTGCTTTTCGGACATACAAGAATTAGCTGAGGAAATTGTAAATAGTATCTTTCAGAAAATTATTAAGGGGTTTTCTGCAACCGGACTATCACTAAATTTTGAGAAAATACAGTATGCACTGTTCTGTACAGTAAATGACATAACACCATTGATAAATATAGATTTTGAACAAAAGTTGTTGCTAAGGCAGAATATTCAAAATTTCTGGATGCATGCACTGACAAGAAATTAAGTTGGAAGAAACACATTGATGAACTGTTGAAACATTTTGGCCCAGCTGCTTATACCAATACGGTTATTGCAAATTTTGGTGATAAACATAACAGTAAATTAAACTACTATTCCTATTTTCATTCACTGCTTCCATATGGCATCAAACAGTTTATCATTAAGAGGAAAAGTATTCATTGCACAAAAGTGTGTAATCAGAATAATAGCTGGAACCCACCCAAGACCACCTTGTGGTCATTGATTTAAGGACTTTTGCAATGCATATATTCACTCATGAAATTTATTATTAATAACCTATGCCAGTTCAAAAATAATAGCAAGGTGTATAGCTACCAAGCTAGAAGAAACAATGATCTTCACTATTCTGCCTTGAATGTGACTTTGGCACAGAAACAGGTGAATTATTCTGTCACAAAAATATTTGGTCATCTACCAAACAGCATTAAAAGCCTGACAGATAGCCAACAAACTAAAAGAGTTTCTGAATGGCAACTCTTGCTACCCAACATATGAATTTTTAGATATGAAGGGACAAAAAGAAGAAGACAAATTTTTAGACATGAAGTAGGAAAAAGAATTATATTGTGTAAAGAAATCTGTTTTAGGCTGACAAGTTCCACATCATTACGGTATTTATTCATGACCTGTGGGATAAGTATTAATATTAATTGTTGGAATAAACTTAATTCTGATCTTTTAAAATTTTTAAGAACTGTAGGCCTATTCCTATCCTGGTTCAAAACCATCGTTCTCTAATCCCACTCTACAATTACGTGAGAAACAGATTAGTTTCAGTATTTTCGGACGCTTACAAAACTAATATTTCGTATGTTAGCAGTATGAGGGTTTTGGATACATAATTTAATTCGTAGCAAATCAGTCTTCATTATCATTTTCATCGACGCGCAAGTCGCAGAAGTGCCGTCACCTCGAAAGACTTGCACCAGGCGATAAGGTCTTCCCGCCGGGACGCCATCGCCACACGACATTTCATTTCATTTCAGCGTTTGTGGCTCACAGTTCCACCAAAATATACATCCCCTGTTTTTTATTGTATATCAATACAAAGAAACGTGTGTTTTTTAGACTTTTCGGAAGCTACCATTGCCCTTTGCATAATCCAGGAGCGGTTTGTAGAAAATCGGCGTTCGTGGTTTAATTACTGTCTCAGATTTTTTTAACTATCATATTATGTTACATCTAGCTTTCCCTTAAAGAGGAATAGCGCTATATGTTGCCTGCATTTATTGTAATTAACTCCGTTTTCGAGTTTGCTAGCACCTATAATAAAAGTACTTGATAGTCGATGTCTGTCACCTTGCGCTACAATATTTGACATATTGGCTACCTCCTGGCTTAAAGGCGACAGGCGGCAGGTATGGCGGGATCACGAAATGCTCTGTCCTCAGCTGATTTTAAATGACCAATGACTGAACTGCGGCAGACTACCCGTTTTGGAGCCGTTGGTTTACCCTCGTGTTCTAACATAACTACAACATCTTGACGTGCAACGTATAGGAGAAACGGCGGTCAGGAACGTACGGCAGAACTATTAATGACGCTCGCTTTGCTCACAGGGCTTAAAGCTGACCAGTACTAGGAAACTGGAGACAGAAAAAAAAATCTGATTTTGTGCTAAAAGCAAACTGCAACTTTTCGATTATGCTATGGGAGCCGACACAGTACCGACTGATGAGCAGTCCTGGACGAAACTCAATTACAGGCTGTTGTTGGAACTCAATTACGGGCTGTAATCGCGAGGCAGATCCCCCCCCCCCAAAAAAAAAATCAAATTGAAACCAAGTAACTGAAAATAATAACAACTGGAGTAATTTTGGTAAAGATTTAAAGAAGGAAAAAAAATGTTCAGTTGGTGGTATACGAACCCGTATCCTACTGCAGATAGCACATCTTCAAACATAAATGTTATTTATTTATCTACTGAAGGAGTTGCGACGAGCAGTTTCTGCCTTCAAAAAGTTCGTTTTATGCTATGTCGTATGAAGCTTACCTGCTGTAGGCCTATCTCTATGATGACAATTGATTATGTGAAGCTGAATCGCGTCTTGTGCTAAATAATCCAGTAGTGTTTGGCTAGTGGTGTGTACGAAAGGAGCGTATTTCGTTACCATCGTTTAGTGTGTGTGTGTGTGTGTGTGTGTGTGTGTTGGGCATATGACTAAATTAAAAAAAAAACAGCTGAAACTTTATCTTTTGAATAGTTCTTTCTATTCTTTGCAGGAATGGTGCGCCTGCTTAGCTGGGTGGTACCGTGCTCGCATCCCATGCAAGCGGGCCCAGTTTCGATTCCCGAGATTTTCTCCGCTCGGGGACTGGGTGTTGTGTTGTCCTCATCATCCTTTCATCTTCATCACCGGCGCGCAAGTCGCCCAATGTGGCGACGACTGAAATAAGACTTGCAATTGGTGGCCGAACTTTCCCAATGGGGCCTCCCGGCGAACGATGCCAAACATTCATATTTTTATTTATTTTTATTTTTTTTACAGAATCTTTTTGACAGTGTGTAACGAGTCGTACAACGCGTTTAATTTTAAGCATTCTTACAAGAACTGACTATGTTACACTGGCATACCAATTGATGACAGAATATTTTTTCATGTGTAGGTCTTGTTAGTTGTTTCTGTAATCATTACTACTCCTATAATCAGTGTTGCTGTTTAACCCTTTCGTGGGCAATGGGAAGATATCTTCCCACATACTTTAATGTCCTCCAGGTGCCAAAGGACTCGACATCCCACGTCTAGCTGGTGCTGCCATCTGTAGACTAGAGTTAGAAACACGTGAAAATTCCCGCCGCTGCCAGCAGTTGCTCTGGCAACAATTGACAGAGTACTATATCTCTATTGTGCTCAATCTGGTGGCAAGTAGACGTCGTTTTGATGTGATTTTGTTTGCGTATCTGCAGACAGTGGCATTTGTAAGTAACTCCACAGTACTTATTCGATATTCTATGCAATTTTCTTCACGTTAACGCCTAAACATGTGAGAATATTTCCTCCCACAGCCCAAGTTGGCGATACGTCTGGCACTATTTCAGACTTTTAGTGCAGACAATAGGCCTGTTTACTGATGTGTTATTAGGCATATTCACGTAGCTTAGGTATTTCTCCTTGCAGAGTTACTTTACCAGAGAGGAAGACGTGCTAGAATATCTCTTCTCCCTTCCTGGGAATGAGTCAGTTTTCCACATTAAATCAGACGATGTTTCAACTGATGTGTAAAGTTATATACTTAGCATCCACCCACAGTCTCCTACTACTTTTAAACAAGTGCCTTCAGTAGGAAACAATGTGTTCAGTCTCCGCAGGTTCTCCCACAGACACTAAAAAAAATTCCAGCTTTGAATGATGGTAGTGAGAGTGCTGAAACTGATTGGGATGAAACACTGCCTCAGTGTTCAGACAGAGATTCTGTTAGAGAAAGGTTAGCATTGCCAAAGAAAGCATTCTCTAAAACGAATCGTCCATATGAGTATTTTCTTGAGATCTCCAATGAAAATATCATTCATAATATTGTCAAACACACAAACTTGTATGCATCCCAAGAACGACATAATTTTCGTCTGAGCTCTAAAACACCTGTAAGAACAAAGGACTGGGTGGACACAACAGACTCAGAAATAAAAGCATTTATTGGGTCGCTTATTATGGGCATCCAGGGATGGCCACATTTATCAAATTACAGGAGTTCAGATGCCCTTCTGCATGTTGAATCAGTCTCGAAATTGATGACGCTAAAATGGTTCAAATAATTTTTTGAAAATCTTCATCTGAACGATAATTCGAAGGCAGTGGGGAAGGATCTCATAGGAGGCCAGTATTACACTATCAAATTTCTTTGTCCAATATCTTTGTCAAAGATATTTGATAGTGCAATAGGGACTTTGTCAAATGTCGTCCAATATTTGATCAAATCTAGGGCCTCACTGTAGATTTGATCAAAGAAATCGCTTGTCTTCTGTTCACTGCAATGTGACATTTTACCACATGTTAAATACAATTGGTGTGTGCCGACAACTACAAAATTAATAGAGATGTATGAAGCTGACGAGGCGCTTTACAACGTGAGGCACACTGAATACAAAAATAGATTAAGAAGATTGGAGACCTGACGTGACCTAACCTAACCTAACCTAACATAACATAACCCTCTTTTGTAGCGAGGAATCGGAGTGTTACAGTGAGCCTGTATTCTGAAGATGTATCAGTTCTTGAGTGAATATTGTGCTTTGTGATATGAGGATACACTTCACTGAGCACATACAGAAATGTATGCTCATCCATTCTTAAGTAATTAATGTACGAATTGACGTCTTCCACTGTAACCTCACGTAACAAGCTTTGTTGAATGCTTTTATCGTGTCGTCGTAAAACCCACGACTTCACCCAGATTAGATTAGTTTTTCGTTCCATAGATCCGTGCTGAGGAGATCATCGTGGATGTGGCACACATAAATTTTTTTAAAGCTGAAATAACAATACTAATAGTATGAATAAATACATCATTTGTTTCTATTAAAAATTTCGTCGATGGAGGTGAAGGAGTTGGCCACTAGTAAGTCTTTCAGGCTTCTTTTAAACTGATCTTCATTTGTAACTAAATTTTTTATGTTTGCTGGCAAATTATTGAAGATGAGTGTTCCTGAGTAGTTGACCCCTTTTTGAACTAAAGTGCTTTTAAGTCCTTGTGCAGATCATTTTTGTTCCTGGTATTGTATGTATGAACTGAGTTGTTTGTTGGAAAAAGAGATATATTATTTAGGACAAATTTCATTAAGGAGTAAATATACTGAGAGGCAGTAGTTAGTATACCCTGTTCTTTGAAGAGGTTTCTGCAGGGCGTCCGTGAATTTACTCCACAAATAATACGTATTACACGCCTTTGGACTCTGAAAACTTTTGTTTGACTTTACGATTTACCCCAAAATATTATACCATATGACATTATGGAATGAAAGTAGGCAAAGTACGCAAGCTTTTTCATTTTTATGTTGCCTATGTCTGCTAACACTCGAATTGCAAATACAGATTAGTTAAGGCGCTTCTGCATTTCTGTGGTGTGCCCCTCCCAACTGAATTTATTGTCAAGTTGTAATCCCAGGAATTAAAGACTGACTACCTTGTATGTATGGTTCCTTTTTTTCCCACACATCTTTTCCGCATGTGCACACAATGTAATTGCTGTACGTGCAACTGCTGCGGTTAATAACAAGTTGTTGTCAGCCATCTTGAACTTTGACGAAAAATTTGATGACAGTGTAATACCCCTTCCAGCACTACGTCAAAGATCTTTGTCAAATATATTTGACAGAATATTTGATCACATCTTTGATCAAATCTTTGACAAAGAAATTTGATAGTGTAATACCGGCCTATGATAAACTATATAAATTGAGGCCACTGACTGATGCCCTAGATGCTAATTTCTTGGAAGCGTGTAATAACTCAGGCAGATTATCTGTTGATGAAGTTATGATATCTTTCAAGGGAAGATCATGCATAAAACAATATATGCCCATGAAGCCTATAAAAAGAGGGTACAATGTCTAGTGCCTGGCTGATGGCAAGACAGGCTATCTACTGAAGTGGGAAAGGGGAAGACAATATCGCTAACTTTGTGTTCATCTCTGAAAAATAGTAAATGTAATGTTGTATTTGATAACTATTTCACTCATACATCCTGATGAAAACTGTTCTGGATGGTGGTACTGTCAGAGTCAACAGAAAAGGTCTTCCAGAAATGATGAAGAAAAATGACGAAATTTCACGAGGTGAGTTCAAGGTGCAGATAGAAGATTCAGTTATTATGATCAAGTGGCAAGACACAAGGACAGTACCGTTACGGTTTTGTCTACTGCAACATCTCCCAACAATGTAACATTCGTTTCCAGAAAACGAAGAGATGGTTCCATATGTAGCATTGCGTGTCCAAAAAGTGCCATAAGTTTGTATGACAGTGTAATGGGCAGTGTGGATCTCTTTGATCAGAAGCAAGAATGATATGAAGTTGGACAGTGATCGCTAAAATGGTGGCACAGAATTTTTTATTTTCTGATTGTTCCTGCCATTGTGAATGCGTTTATAATGCACGCTGCAATTTATAATGCACGCTGCAGTCATAGGAAATGGAGAGCAGCTGATCACATTCAGTTTACAGTTGGCAAGAGAATTACTGGCAGGATTCTCATGAAGGAAGCGATGAGGACAACCACCTGTATTCATTTCAAAAAAAGCAGACAGCATTGGTGTTTCTGATGAACTCGGAGTTTCAAATGTTGGTGAACATCTATCTACCAGACAAAATTGTGCAATATAGACGTTGTCGTATGTGCAATACAAGAAAAGAATAAAATAAAACGAGAATAATATACTCAAATTGCAATGTTGCTTTATGTAGATCCATGTTTCAGACTGTTACATAACATCCAGTAATTGAATTTTTGTTAATATTTTGTGAGTAAAAGATAATCTAGCAATGATTTATATTTTCTATTTTGTTTTGCAGTGTCAATATTTACAATAAAAAATTCCTAAAAATTTGATAGCATCATCTCGCCACCTTCCCCCATAAATTTTCAAAAAAATGGCTACCTAACATTTTTTTTGTTTTTTTTCGTTTTTCCATGGAATGGCATAGGTAGTTTCATAGTAAGTCACTGAACTACAAACTGTCACTTGTAGTGATGGGCTAAACTGCGATTTTCCGATATCAGTGATTTCTGTGTATGCTACTTTTCAGTATCTGTTATTCTTAACTGCGATTTGTCGCAGTTAAGAGTCGCAGTTAAGGAACATAGGTCGTGTATCCCTCCGCCACTGCTATTTCTGCGATTTCTGCTACTTCCGCGATTTCTGCGACTTCTGCTACTTCTGCGATTTCTGCTACTTCTGTGACTTCTGCGATTTCTGCTACTTCTGTGATTTCTGCGATTTCTGCTACTTCTGCGATTTCTGTGACTTCTGCTACTTCTGCGATTTCTGTGACTTCTGCTACTTCTGAGATTTCTGTGACTCCTGCGATTTCTGCAACTTACCACTGTATGAAAAAGTTACAGAAAATTGCATCGCAACAAACCTGTCATTGGCAAGTATGTTTTACGTTTTTTCTTCCATTGGCTTTAATTTTGTATTAAAGAAACAACTGTGAAAATATTAATAGTGTAATTAATATGTAAGTAGCCGTACAGTACCGTAATAGTTCGTATTTAGAAAATGAATTCTAACATATTGTTGTGTTCACAGGTACCTGAACTACATTTCAGTCACTCAGTAAAGTGATAACTCAAAATATCATTGTCAACAGATCTGAAGAAATTGCCACTGCGTCTTTAGAACGTTTTCGTCAGACGAGAGGTTAGTTTCTAAGCGTTTCGATGGACTTAATTATTTCAGTGAGATCGTTCTTGCAAATGTGATATTCATTATAGCAAATATTAGCAATCTACTCTGTCAATTATATTTCTAGTAATTAATGACAGCAAAAATTGTTTAATAATCCTTGTGTTTTTGCAGACACAGTTCTGACTCTGGTTACTGGTTGCTGTACGTATCTGTCAATTATATTGCTAGTAATTAATGACAGCAAAAATTGTTTAATAATCCTTGTGTTTTTGCAGACACAGTTCTGACTCTGATTACTGGTTGCTGTACGTATCTATCCACATCAAGGCTGTTGGGAGAGACTCGTGAAGATTCAAAACAGCTCTTAGAGGATTTGCAGTTTAAAAGTGAAATAACTGTGAAATAAGTGTGTGATTGTTTAAACTGTGATTTATTGAAGTTGTTGTGCGATTTTAAAGGAATAATAAATGTCAAATACAGTGAGTGAATAATAAAAATCTCATTTTCCACATGTTTAAGCCTGTGGCGGCAGCACCGTCCAACGCACGAGGGGCTGAACTACGGCACTGCCGACACAAGGAGGGGCAGCTGTACCGTTACGCGGAATTTCGGCAACGGTGCGTCGCACACCGGACCGCACGGGAACAAAGCTGCCCCCAGTGCGAGCTAGTCGACGGGACGCGACACACGTCTCCCCAGTTCTTCCGCCGCGGACCACGTGCGTCGAGTCAACGTGACTCCGCCGTAAATGCGTACGCGCGGTCGCAAACGCAGTCGCCGTTCAATTGTCCTTCGTTTCTTCGCGGACGTTACGGCGCCTCCTGTCGCGCCAGGAGCAGAACATTCGGTGACGCGGCCTTTTGCCTCGCTCGGTCCACGCGGTCGCGCCACGGCTCGTCACTGGAGTGTACACCCTCCGGGATCGGTGACCGAGCCGTGCCGCCAGTGCAACGCACCCGTATAGACGAACATTAGCGAAGATTGTTATGTGACATTTATTGTAGCTGTAGGAAAAATAAATGTGTCCAGTCTCGAAACCGCTTTAGTCGTTTATTGCCACAAAGCCTCTCCCATGAGCATAGTGCGTGGGCGCGGCGATAAATGCCGGTTCACTGCACATGAGCGACTGTAAGCGGAGATACAACACGTTCCCGCTTCACTGGTGACCCCGACGTGATATGAGGCTAAAAAAACACGTGGTGACGAACGTTCGTCGGTACGAGAGACGTGGAACCGCGAGTAGGCCTGCGCGTATACGCCCGCGCCGAACAGTGCTCCGTAGTAATTTTTTTTTTAACTAACTTTTTTTTGTATTGTTTTTTGTGCGCGTTTGTTTTGATCGCAGACTGCTTAGTGTTATTTTTTTTTCTTCGTGTGTTTCCCTTGTGTTATTTTTCGATGTGTATTTTCCTCTTGTACGAGTATTCGACTCTGAACTAAGATGGCGACACTAGAGGAGTTGCAAAAGACCATCGAAGAACTGCTCGCACGCAACACGAGGCTAGAGAGTGAGCTCAGTGTAGTCCCAGCTCAGGTGCAGGCAGCGATAGCCGCAGAGACGGAGATGCAGCTGGACGCCGTCGCTAACTTGGCCGACACGGTGCACGACGCGCTGACAACAGCGCCTAGCACCGCGGCTGCGGCAGCTTACGACTCCGTCCCCCCACCTCCGTGGCGGCAAGCGCCTCCCGCACCCGCATCGGATGCCGACCTGCACCAGCTAGTGCAAAACTTGACCGCACAGGTGGCAGCTCTCTCGACGCAAGTCGACCGGTTGGCGCGCTCGCAGCAAGAGGGCAGCACGCGCCGCAGCGGCAGCAGACCGGGCGACAGGCGGCGTGGCTCGCGCAGCCGGCAACGCAGCAACAGCCGCTCCAACGGTACCCCGCCGACGTCACAGCACGCACAAAGCGGCTACTGCTGGTACCACACCCGCTTCGGCAACGAAGCAACCAGGTGCCGCACTCCTTGCTCGCACCCAAACGCCAGCTGCGACCGGACCTAGGCGCACCCG
Organism: Schistocerca nitens; assembly: GCF_023898315.1. Lineage (NCBI taxonomy): Eukaryota > Metazoa > Arthropoda > Insecta > Orthoptera > Acrididae > Schistocerca > Schistocerca nitens. Next base: position 450,205,903 of record NC_064618.1, on the reverse strand, counting down.
GCTGCAGTATGATATCGAAGCGTCTGTTTATTGCGGAACGGGGGGCAGGCGTGAGGTACCTCGTCGACACGGGCTCGGACCTCTCGATATTCCCCCGTTCTATGTTACGAGACCGCAGGCGGGCCGAGGCACTCTGCCTTACAGCGGCGAACAATTCCGCTATTAAAACCTACGGCACACACAGCCGCAATATAGATCTAGGCCTACGGCGCACGTTCTCGTGGACTTCTACCGTGGCCGACGTCAATGAGCCGATCCTGGGCGCAGACTTTCTCGGCCACTACGGGCTGCTAGCCGACATCGCAAACGGCCAGCTCATCGACGCCACAACTAATTTAAAGATAGCGGGACAGCGCCGGCAGGCTGCATACTACAGCGTTAAACCCGCGAAGTGCCCCGGACCGTACGCTGACATTCTGGAACAATTCCCCAACCTCACCCGCCCAGCCGGTGCACCGAGAGACATCAAACATTCGACGGTGCACCACATTATAACCACACCCGGACCCCCCACATCGTGTCGCCCACGTCGACTCGCGCCGGACAGACTCGCAGCAGCAAAGGCAGAGTTCGAAGCCATGCTGCGGGAAGGCATCGTGCGACCATCGAGCAGCCCATGGTCATCGGCGTTGCACTTAGTTCCCAAAAAAGACAATTCGTGGCGCCCGTGTGTGGGGACTATCGCGCCCTTAATTCGCGAACGGTGCCGGACCACTACCCAGTCCCACACCTTCAAGACTTCAGCTACGCCTTGGCGGGCTGCGCGGTGTTCAGCAAGATCGACTGCGCAAAGGCGTACACCCAAATTCCGGTGGCGCCCGAAGACATCGAAAAAACAGCCATCGTAACGCCCTTTGGGCTTTTCGAAAGCCTGTTTATGACTTTCGGTCTTCGGAATGCTGCCCAGACTTGGCAGCGGTTCCTGGACGGCGTCTTGCGAGGCTTGCCATTTTGCTTCGCGTACCTCGACGACATCTTGGTGTATTCCAAGTCGCCCGAACTCCACCGCTGCCACTTAACGACCGTCTTTCAGCGCCTGAGCGAAGCCGACATCGTCATTAACCCCGCTAAATGCGAGTTCGGCGTGACGGAAATTGAGTTCCTCGGCCATTTAATTACGCCCACCGGATCGACACCGCTACCGGAGAAAGTGAAGGCAATACAGAACATGCCGCGTCCGCAGACGCACAAAGAATTACGACGTTACCTTGGCATGTTGAACTTTTATCGACGACACCTGCCCAACGCCGCAGCCGTGCAAGAGCCGCTGACTAAGGCGTTACATGGTCCTACCTCAAAAGGAAAGACCCTCGTGAATTGGACAGACGCAATGGAGCAGAGCTTCACGGACTCAAAAAGGAATCTCGTGGAAGCGACGCTGCTCGCGCACCTGGTACATGACGCGGACTAAGCTGTAGTCGTGGACGCCAGCCAGGCCGCCATCGGCGCGGTGTTACAACAGCGCGTCGGCGGGAGTTGGCAGCCTCTCGGTTTTTTCTCCAAAAAGCTTTCCGATTCGCAGCGTGCTTGGAGCGCTTATGACCGAGAGTTGCTTGCGGTGTACGCGGCGGTGAAATACTTCCGACCGTCCATAGAAGCCCGACAGTTCATCATTTTCACCGATCACAAACCCATTACACACGCGTTCGCGAACAACCACACTAAGTGTTCGCCGCGCCAACTCCAGCAGTTAGAGTACGTGTCGCAATTCACGACTGACATTCGACACATTTCGGGGATAGACAATATCGTCGCCGATTGTTTGTCCCGAGCGTGTGCCGTTATTTCACCCCCTGTGAACTTTGAGGACGTGGCCCAAGTACAGGAGAGTGACGAAGAACTGCACCGCTTCCGCCACGACACTTCCAGCGGCCTGCAACTGGAGCTGGTGCCTGTCCCCGGCTCCGCACGGAAGATTTGGTGTGACACCTCAACCGGCACGCACCGACCGTTCCTCCCGGAGAAATTCCGGCGCAGTGCTTTCGACCGTGTCCACGGACTGTCACACCCCGGCACCAACACCACTGCGACGCTCGTGGCTGCGCGTTTCGTCTGGCCCGGGCTTCGGAAGGACTGTCGTGAATGGGCGCGCACTTGCACCGCATGTCAACGCGCCAAAGTCGGGAGGCACACCCACGCACCCGTGGGTACCTTCCCGGACGCGACACGCCGATTTGCATACGTCCACGTGGATCTCGTCGGCCCGCTTCCTCTCTCACAAGGGAAGCGGTACCTCCTAACGATGGTGGACCGCTTCACTCGCTGGCCGGAAGCAACGCCCGTCGCGGACAACACAGCCGAGACTGTCGCCACAGCATTCGTCGACACCTGGGTGGCACGCTTCGGATGTCCCAGTCACGTGACAACTGATCGCGGCCGACAGTTTGACTGCGCGTTGTTCACGCACGTCGCCAGACTGTGTGGCACCCGGTTACACAGGACAACCAGCTACCATCCGGCGTCGAATGGCATGGTCGAACGGTTACACAGGACTCTCAAAGCCGCTCTAACCTGCCACGACACCTCATGGCCAGAGGCGCTTCCACTGGTGCTGCTCGGCCTGCGAGTCACGCCGAAGGAGGAGATCGGCGCGTCACCTGCCGACCTCGTTTACGGGCAATCTCTGACAATCCCGGGCGATTTTGTCGAAGATATAAGACTCCCACGCGACGCCGTGGCACCCACTCTGGCGGAACGTCTGCGCAGTCACATGGCCGGCCTCCGAGCGCACGCACCGACGCGGCACGGCACCGGAAGATATTCGTCCACGCCGACCTGCAGCGCTGCACGCACGTCATGTTGCGTACCGACGCAGTACGGCCACCTCTCCGACCGCCCTACAGTGGACCGCACCGCGTGATCGCCCGAGGAGACAAAACGCTGGTCCTCGAGTGCAACGGAAAACCGTCGACAGTGTCAGTCGACCGTGTCAAACCAGCCCACGTCTTGCCCGCTCCGTCAGCCTCACATTTCTTCGACCCGGCAGAAGATCTGATCACGGACGACACTCCCTCTGCCAGCGGTCAGACGGAACCCGCACCCGGAGCCGCCGGTGACGCACAGCTGCGGCCTGCTGTCATCGCGCCGCCACGTGCGCCTCCCACCACCACGCCCCGGCAGCTGGTACGGCCGCCCGGACCGCGCCCACCACAGGCGCACCGGTTGCCCCCACCACAGCCGCCAGCGGACTACGTCACGCGCGCCGGCCGCCGCGTCCGATTCAAACGGCCGTGCTGCATCGCCAGCGCGCCAGGACACCAAAACCAGCAATGACGCGCCCGAGCCGCCGAACGCCGTCAGAATTCGGCGCCCACGAGCCGCCGTCCGCTGTAGAGACCCGACCTCCAGCTGCAAGTGCCTTCGGCCGGTAACTCCAGTCGAGCCCCGGACACCGTCTCCTGCGTTCGTCACAGCTCCTGGACCGGCGTTCGCGTCGTTTGCCTCCGCCGTGTCGGGCGTTGAGGCCGGATCGGCATCCGCGCCAGCTTACCGCATTCGCTTCTCCGTCGAGCTCCGGACATCGCGCTCCACACCGCCCGGCTTGTCCGTAGTAGCTCCCGGACCCGCGTTCTATTCCGACGGCAACGCACTCGCGCAAGCGCCTTCGAGACGTCACCACCAATGACCTGCAACGCGCGCCCTCACGCGCATCGCTACGGACAGTCGCAGCCAGTGCCTACTGCCGCTGTCACTAGCCGCCAGCGCGAGGACACGCCCACCGCACGCAAGCCGGTCCGGCGCGCTGACGTCACGGGCCGCCGCCCTTCCGACGCCGACCGACCCCCACCAAAGCTGCCGCACTGCAATCACGCAGCGCGCGAACTTTAAACACACGCGTGCCACAGAACGATCGCCGCGTTTTCGCAGCTACGGAGCTCCGCTCTCCAAGGGGGGATCTGTGTGGCGGCAGCACCGTCCAACGCACGAGGGGCTGAACTACGGCACTGCCGACACAAGCAGGGGCAGCTGTACCGTTACGCGGAATTTCGGCAACGGTGCGTCGCACACCGGACCGCACGGGAACAAAGCTGCCCCCAGTGCGAGCTAGTCGACGGGACGCGACACACGTCTCCCCAGTTCTTCCGCCGCGGACCACGTGCGTCGAGTCAACGTGACTCCGCCGTAAATGCGTACGCGCGGTCGCAAACGCAGTCGCCGTTCAATTGTCCTTCGTTTCTTCGCGGACGTTACGGCGCCTCCTGTCGCGCCAGGAGCAGAACATTCGGTGACGCGGCCTTTTGCCTCGCTCGGTCCACGCGGTCGCGCCACGGCTCGTCACTGGAGTGTACACCCTCCGGGATCGGTGACCGAGCCGTGCCGCCAGTGCAACGCACCCGTATAGACGAACATTAGCGAAGATTGTTATGTGACATTTATTGTAGCTGTAGGAAAAATAAATGTGTCCAGTCTCGAAACCGCTTTAGTCGTTTATTGCCACAAAGCCTCTCCCATGAGCATAGTGCGTGGGCGCGGCGATAAATGCCGGTTCACTGCACATGAGCGACTGTAAGCGGAGATACAACACGTTCCCGCTTCAAGCCGTCCTATACCCATAATTTTCCGCCACTTACTTATTGGTAAACACTTGTTGGAGAGCGACATGCCGCCCCCCCCCCTTCTCCACAATCTTGGTGTGACACTGACCTGTAACATATCCCAAAGTCTACAATATGCATTTTGAGGCTGTTAATATGAAAGTGGGAAGTACAGATCTTCCAGTTAAATCAGGAATAGCTTAAGTGCATTACTTGAAAGTAACACAGGAAAAGCTTACTTATGTAGGTGGTAGTAGTGTCGGCAAAAAGTTCTTGTGTGTGAAGTTGCCATGTAGAACACCAGGTGTAAAACTTTTCTCCCGAGTCTTGAACTGTGTCGGAACAAAAGTGAGGCATTCATATGACTGTTTTCATTTCTCTACACTTATACAGATGTCTGAGTTCTGCTGTGTTAACATTGCAAAGTCCTGTAGGCATGTGGAGTATTAACCAAAACTGTCATATTGGAAGCAGAATCAAACACATTTGTTACGTTGCTTGATATTTTCAGGAGAAAAGGGCAATGTTGCTTCTTATTAATATAATACATTCAGAGTCACAGCAGTATTTGACCAACCATAACTGATGCTGAATGTGCATGTCGTCATATAATATGAAAGGCTTATTTCAATAGTGGTACAAGTCCATTACCTCCACTTTTCTGTCTATAATGCTTCTGAAATTAGTGATCCAAACAAACATAAATAAAGGCTCATCACTAGCAAGAAGCCATATGCTTGAATATTTCTGGTATCTCAACTGCAGATTTTTCAGCGCTCATTTAACTTTACGACTCTGTATCTCAAAATGAACAAAAATGGACTTGTACCAGTATTGAAATAAGCCCTTCATATGCACACACAGCACATCGATCTCGTGAGGCACAAGGCTCTCATAACGAAGTACGTACGTCGGTCAACAGATGACACTAGGAAAAGTATGTTAACTGCGCTTTTTAGTTGCTACTTGCGACTCTTAGTTGCGATTTGTCACAGAAATCGCAGTTTGACTCGGTACCGAATAGCGTAGTATGAACTTTGCTCAACAGATGGGAGTGCTAACTGCACTTTTTAGTTGCTACTTGCGACTCTTAGTTGCGATTTGTCACGGAAATCGCAGTTGGACTCAATAGTGTATCTCAGAGATGGGCGTAGTACGAACTTTGACCCACAGATGGCACTGTTAACCGCGTTTTCTAGTTGCTACTTGCGACTCTTAGTTGCGACTTGTCACGGAAATCGCAGTTAACTCGATACCGTATCGCAGAGATGGACGTAGTACGAACTTTGGCCAACAGATGGCACTGTTAACTGCGCTTTTTAGTTGCTAGTTGCGACTCTTAGTTGCGACTTGTCACGGAAATCGCAGTTGGACTCCATAGCGTACCGCAGTACGAACTTTGGCCAACAGATGCCACTGTTAACCGCGCTTTTTAGATGCTACTTGCGACTCTTAGTTGCGACTTGTCACTGAAATCGCAGAAAGCAGTGCTAAATTCGACCAATAGATGGCTCACGTCTTTGAATGTGAAATACTTATTGCGACTGCTAACTGTGACTGAAATCGCAGTTAGATTCTGTAAAGTTGCTACTGTGATATCTGTGACTTCTCAGTCACTGTGATTTCTAACAGGTACGCGATTTCCTGCCCACCACTATTCACTTGTAATAAGCACAGAAGATGTGCCCACGAAAGGGTTAAACACTTTAACTTTAATGGCTCTCCCAAGGCCATCAGTAGTTCTAATGGAATGTTGTCTACTCCCGGGGCCTTGTTTCGACTCAGGTCTTTCAGTGCTCTATCAAAATCTTCACACAATACCATATCTCCCATTTCATCTTCATCTACATCCTCTTCCATTTTCATAATATTGTCCTCAAGTACATCGCCCTTGTATAAACCCTCTATATACTCCTTCCACCTTTCTGCCTTCCCTTCTTTGCTTAGAACTGGGTTGCCATCTGAGCTCTTGATATTCATACAAGTGGTTCTCTTCTCTCCAAAGGTCTCTTTAATTTTCCTGTAGGCAATATCTATCTTACCCCTAGTGAGACAAGCCTCTACATCCTTACATTTGTCCTCTAGCCATCCCTGCTTAGCCATTTTGCACTTCCTGTCGATCTCATTTTTGAGACGTTTGTATTCCTTTTTGCCTGCTTCATTTACTGCATTTTTATATTTTCTCCTTTCATCAATTAAATTCAATATTTCTTCTGTTACCCAAGGATTTCTATTAGCCCTCGTCTTTTTACCTACTTGATCCTCTTCTGCCTTCACTACTTCATCCCTCAGAGCTACCCATTCTTCTTCTACTGTATTTCTTTCCCCCATTCCTGTCAATTGTTCCCTTATGCTCTCCCTGAAACTCTCTACAACCTCTGGTTCTTTCAGTTTATCCAGGTCCCATCTCCTTAAATTCCCACCTTTTTGCAGTTTCTTCAGTTTCAACCTGCAGTTCATAACCAATAGATTGTGGTCAGAATCCACATCTGCCCCTGGAAATGTCTTACAATTTAAAACCTGGTTCCTAAATCTCTGTCTTACCGTTATATAATCTATCTGATACCTTTTAGTATCTCCAGGATTCTTCCAGGTATACAACCTTCTTTTATGATTCTTGAACCAAGTGTTAGCTATGATTAAGTTATGCTCTGTGCAAAATTCTACAAGGCGGCTTCCGCTTTCATTTCTTCCCCCCAATCCATATTCATCTACTATGTTTCCTTCTCTCCCTTTTCCTACTGACGAATTCCAGTCACCCATGACTATTAAATTTTCATCTCCCTTCACTACCTGAATAATTTCTTTTATCTCGTCATACATTTCATCAATTTCTTCATCATCTGCAGAGCTAGTTGGCATATAAACTTGTACTACTGTAGTAGGCATGGGCTTTGTGTCTATCTTGGCCACAATAATGCGTTCACTATGCTGTTTGTAGTAGCTAACCGGCACTCCTATTTTTTTATTCATTATTAAACCTACTCCTGCATTACTCCTATTTGATTTTGTACAGGGTTATTACAAATGATTGAAGCGAATCCACAGCTCTACAATAACTTTATTATTTGAGATATGTTCACAATGCTTTGCACACACATACAAAAACTCAAAAAGTTTTTTTTAGGCATTCACAAATGTTCGATATGTGCCCCTTTAGTGATTCGGCAGACATCAAGCCGATAATCAAGTTCCTCCCACACTCGGCGCAGCATGTCCCCATCAATGAGTTCGAAAGCATCGTTGATGCGAGCTCGCAGTTCTGGCACGTTTCTTGGTAGAGGAGGTTTAAACACTGAATGTTTCACATAACCCCACAGAAAGAAATCGAATGGGGTTAAGTCGGGAGAGCGTGGAGGCCATGACATGAATTGCTGATCATGATCTCCACCACGACCGATCCATCGGTTTTCCAATCTCCTGTTTAAGAAATGCCGAACATCATGATGGAAGTGTGGTGGAGCACCATCCTGTTCAAAGATGAAGTCGGCGCTGTCGGTCTCCAGTTGTGGCATGAGCCAATTTTCCAGCATGTCCAGATACACGTGTCCTGTAACGTTTTTTCCGCAGAAGAAAAAGGGGCCGTAAACTTTAAACCGTGAGATTGCACAAAACACGTTAACTTTTGGTGAATTGCGAATTTGCTGCACGAATGCGTGAGGATTCTCTACCGCCCAGATTCGCACATTGTGTCTGTTCACTTCACCATTAAGAAAAACTGTTGCTTCATCACTGAAAACAAGTTTCGCACTGAACGCATCCTCTTCCATGAGCTGTTGAACCGCACCGAAAATTCAAAGCGTTTGACTTTGTCATCGGGTGTCAGGGCTTGTAGCAATTGTAAACGGTAAGGCTTCTGCTTTAGCATTTTCCGTAAGATTTTCCAAACCGTCGGCTGTGGTACGTTTAGCTCCCTGCTTGCTTTATTCGTCGACTTCCACGGGTAACGCGTGAAACTTGCCCGCACGCGTTCAACCGTTTCTTCGCTCACTGCAGGCCGACCCGTTGATTTCCCCTCACAGAGGCATCCAGAAGCTTTAAACTGCACATACCATCGCCGAATGGAGTTAGCAGTTGGTGAATCTTTGTTGAACTTCGTCCTGAAGTGTCGTTGCACTGTTATGACTGACTGATGTGAGTGCATTTCAAGCACCACATACGCTTTCTCGGCTCCTGTCGCCATTTTGTCTCACTGCGCTCTCGAGCGCTCTGGCGGCAGAAACATGAAGTGCGGCTTCAGCCGAACAAAACTTTATGAGTTTTTCTACATATCTGTAGTGTGTCGTGACCATATGTCAATGAATGGAGCTACAGTGAATTTATGAAATCGCTTCAATCATTTGTAATAGCCCTGTATTTATAAAGTCTTGTTCCTCCTGCCACCGAACTTCACTAATTCCCACTATACCTAACTTTAACCTATCCATTTCCCTTTTATAATTTTCTAACCTACCTGCCCGATTAAGGGATCTGACATTCCACGCTCCGATCCGTAGAATGCCAGTTTTCTTTCTCCTGATAACGACGTCCTCTTGAGTAGTCCCCGCCCGGAGATCCGAATGGGGGACTATTTTACCTCCGGAATATTTTACCCAAGAGGACGCCATCATCATTTAATCATACAGTAAAGCTGCATGTCCTCGGGAAAAATTACGTCTGTAGTTTCCCCTTGCTTTCAGCCGTTCGCAGTACCAGCACAGCAAGGCCGTTTTGGTTAATGTTACAAGGCCAGATCAGTCAATCATCCAGACTGTTGCCCCTGCAACTACTGAAAAGGCTGCTGCCCCTCTTCAGGAACCACATGTTTGTCTGGCCTCTCAACAGATACCCCTCCGTTGTGGTTGCACCTACGGTACGGCTATCTGTATCGCTGAGGCACGCAAGCGTCCCCACCAACGGCAAGGTCTATGGTTCATGGGGGAAGGGCCGAGAGCTACCAAATGAATTAAAATAGGTTCGTATAATTACAGAAGGCTAAAATATGTTGTTAGTTTCAGGTTTTATTTCCACCTTTCTGACAGTCAAGCATCAATCGCCTTCCAGAACAATGAAGTTATTTTTGTCGGTTTGCTAAAGAGATTTGGCTTTTATTTATCTTTTGCGCTGAGGCAGTCAGTTTATTTGAAACGAGTTTAATTTCACACTGTTGGCTACTTTCAACTGTTCGCTGCATTCCAAGTGCACGTTTTCCGTCTTCTAGCTCGTATGGCATTATGCCATAATAAAGAACCAAACATGAGATAATACAATAGTGGTACTCCAGAAAATTTACATCCGAATCTGGACATACGATTGAGCACTTTAAGCCGAATTATGCGTTTTAGTATGATTCACGAAATTCTGATGCTCTTGAAGTATCCTTTGAGGTCTTGTTTCTTTTATGACACAATGCAAGATCTTTTAATGTTTCACACGTACGAACATGCGGGCTTCCTGCGTCATCGTAGCTGCGCAGGCGCAGTGGCGCCTTTTATCTGGCGCTCTCTGGCAACTGCTGAAATGTACCAATTTCTAACAGATCACGGGAAAATATTGCGAATGGTGATTTGAAAAGTGTTACTTTCAAAGTAAATTTCCATACTAGAATGTATGATAAATTTCTTAAATCGCAGAGCGTTTGACTCTCATTTAAAAATCAACTCTTTAAGGAAGACCATCTAGAAGAATTTCGAGCCCAGAAGATCAGACGTTTATGTCGTTATTAAAAATTTTACTGGCACATTTGTGTGATGTATCTTAAAGTGTAACACGCGCAAAAATATCATCATTATATGTGGAAGCTTAGCTTCTCTTGCAGCTTGTTAATCTTCGAGACCAATATTATTTGTGAAAGCTTTGTTTTTCTTATAGCAACACTATGTATATTAATTTAATCTTCGCGCTACTGAAGATTGATCTTTGCTATTGGTTGACTATTTCACGTGTCCTATGCTGTTATCAGCTGGCGAGATCACGTGACATGAGCTATGACTGGCTTACAAAAGCGCGTTGTAATCTCGATTTCATTGCTTTGTAAAGTAACATGCTGTGTTTGATGGAATTCGAATTTATACCCCGTAAAAGGAAAAATCAGCGTACATGTTGCTGCACATCAAAGATCTTTCCAAAACGTGTTTTTTTCCCCCTGGGCTTCATTTTCTAAATGGCCGGCAAATTCTACGTCTGTGTAGAAAACCATAAACATTCCAAGGATTAATAAGTTTTACAGTGCCGAGGAAAAGTATACTGTCACTTAACACGGAAAAAGTGTATTTTCATCCGGGAGAAAGTGTATTTTCAACCGGGAAATCCGGAAAAATCCGGGAATTTTTTTTCTTTGTCCATGTATACACCCTGCTTACCATAATCCTCCTGGCCTCAACCTCTGTTAGTCACTGTCCTCACCCATACAGCCCCTTCCCTGTTCCCATTCCAACACTAGACAGCCATCATTTCACCCATCCAGCCCTTTCCCTGTTTCCATTCCAGCACTACACAGCCATCATTGCACCATCACACTCAGTGTTTTTACTTCTCTCAAAAAATACAACGATTTAATGCTGAATTAATAATTACATTGAGCCATTGACAGTCCCTCATATTTCTGAGTGACAGTTAGTGTTTTGGTTCATGAAAGTAGTGATGAAGCTTGTCACTATTAACCATACCTGAAAGCATTTAATATGTTGAACAGTTGGATATATGTTTATACTGTTTGATAATTGAGACAGTTGAATAGAACATGTTATGTAATGTATTAGTAGTGCTACATAACTGTACTGATTTGATGTTGCTGTGTAAGGACACAAACACACACTATTATAAATTCTGTAGATGGTTCAGGGAACCTATACTCATTGGCAAACAGTGACTGAACATTTACCACTTAAGTGGAGAATAAGAATTATAATATTTTCAGTCAATATTTAATTAAAGTTTCAGTATTTAATATGTGTTTATATGATCTACCATTGTAGTTAATTACAATATTTGCATTTAATATTATCTTTGCAAGCCTATAAAAAGTTTAAAGTTGTTTTGTGTGTCATTATTAATACTGTGTGTTTTTGGGATACATAATTTTGCTGTTTCATTCATGTTATTTCTGTCATAACAGTACATACAGACACAATTTTGAAAAGTATTAATTCCTATTAAAATACTATGGAAAAAATATACAATGTTGTTGATGCCTATTTTATTATAAACTTAGGATTATAACTGTTGTCTAATTTCACCTCACAGAATTTTCTGACATACATATTTGTCTAGTAATTCAAGTATATCCCGTTCAGTTATTAGATTAGAATATAAATGGTTGTGTCTGTGTTAGGGAAGATGGTTCTGTGTATTTCTTGTGACTCGGCGATCTTTCAAAGTGCCGCGTGTTCTCTACATGCGGCACTGTCTGCCAGCCATGCAGCCGCCGCGCCACCTAAGCGGCCACCCAACCAGTGGCCGCTAGACTTGGACTCAGTGCTGATTTGACTGTTACTGTGTACACATGTCTTACTTTGTTTACTTAATCTGTGACTTACATGTATTGTGTTGTCCTTGAAATATATTTGTTCAACTTCACATTATAACAATTGGTACCGAGCGAGGTGGCGCAGTGGTTAGCACACTGGACTCGCATTCGGGAGGACGACGGTTCAATCCCGTCTCCAGCCATCCTGATTTAGGTTTTCCGTGATTTCCCTAAATCGTTTCAGGCAAATCCCGGGATGGTTCCTTTGAAAGGGCACGGCCGATTTCCTTCCCTAACCCGAGCTTGCGCTCCGTCTCTAATGACCTCGTTGTCGACGGGACGTTAAACAACACTAACCTAACCTAACCTATAACAATTGGTGACGAGGTAGTGAATTTTTCTTTTTCATCGTTGACCCACAGGTTTCCATGGCTACTTTAGAGCAACTATTGCAAGATCTCATTGAACAGCAAACGCTTCTCACATCGGCGATTCGTGATTTCGTCGCGGCATCCAATGTGGGGCGTCTCCCGTCGTTGTCTGTACCTTCTTTTCCTCCTTACGACGAGATGGCGGAAGACTGGTCTGATTACGAGAAACGTCTTTCACAGCACTTCTTGGCATTTCATGTTACGGATGAACAAACACGTAAGTCTCTGTTCCTTTCATGGATTTCACCTCAAATGTATCGGTTGTTGTCGCAATTGGCTCCTTTGAAAGATCCTGTGTCTTTTTCCTTTGCTGAAATGTGCTCACTTCTGTCCGTATATTTTCAAAAGCATATGTATGTGGTAGCCTCTCGTGTTGCCTTTTATCATTGTCAAAAACAGCTGAATCAATCCTATCACACTTGGGCTGTGGAACTTCACAGCTTCAGTCGAAAGTGTCAATTTGTTACTGACGTTCACAAAGAATCCTACGCCGATTCCATGGTACGAGATGCTATTATCCGGTCGGCGCCCGACAAAGACGTTAGGCAACGTGCCCTTCAGTTGGCAAATCTGACTCTCGTTGAAGTCCTATCCATTGCTCAGTCTTTTGAAATTTCTCGTGCCGCTGGAGCGCAAATAGAGGCATGGGGTGACGTCAGGGAAATACAACCTCTGTGCGCTGTTGACAACGTGTGCGGCATGTCACCACCGGCCGACATGGCCGCAGTACGGTCCCAAGCACAGCCTCGGCCTAACCGTAAACAAACCTCTAAGAAACTGCAGCACAACCCCCGGCAACTTCCTTCATGTCCACGGTGTTTTATGAAACATTCACGGGAGGATTGTTCCCAACGTTGGGTCGTGTGTCACAATTGCAAAAAGAAGGGTCATGTGTCATCCGTTTGCAAATCCGATCGCATACCTGATGTTCATGAACGTGATGTTGATTCTGCTTCTGTGTTGTCTGTCAATGGTACTTCTTCCCTTTCAGGGAAGTTATTCCTCATTGTCCAAATACTTGGTCGGGATGTTCGCATGCATGTGGATACAATTCTCAGACGTATCTTCAGTTGGGTTCTCCAACCGTATCACCTGTCACTAGGCAATAACGGAAGTACAATAAACAGAGGATTTCTCTCTTGAGACAATTTGATGCTGAGGTACCTTACAAATCCATCGTTCGCACAGTTCCCATATTTGTGTTCGACCATAGTAACGCGGAGAATCTTTTTGGTTTCGACGACTTTCGCGTTTTTGGGTTCTCCATAGGTGACTCTGTCAATATTGTCTCTGATGCTATTCCTTATACTCATTTGGATTCCTTGTCGACGACATTTTCGTCCCTTTTTCTCCTGGGTTAGGCCGTGCAAATGACTTTGAAGCTCATATCACGCTCAAACCCACTGCTCGGCCTAAGTTTTTTCGGACTCGGCCCATTCCTGTGGCCCTTCGTGATCGGGTCAAATGGGAGCTGGGTCGTCTCACGGCTTCAGGGGTCTTGCTTCCTGTCAGTTCCAGTGAGTGGTCCTCTCCTGTCGTTGTCATTACTAAGCCCAATGGTGATATTCGTCTCTGTGGTGATTTCAAAGCCACTGTAAATGCTCAATGCCTCATCGACACTTACCCTATGCCCCAACCTGAAGAATTGTTCACTTAACTTGCTGGAGGTCAGTATTTTTCTAAACTTGACCTGTCAGAATCTTATCATCAACTTCCTCTCGACGCTGCTTCCTGATCCTTAACATGCATTTTGGCCTCTATCAATACCAACGATTGCCATTCGGGGTTGCCAGCGCCCCTGCTCTCTTTCAGCGATTCTTGGAACAATTATTGCTCCCTGTCCATGGGTGTATAAATTACATGGACGACATTGTTGTCACTGGCTCCACCACTGAAGAACATCTTCAGAATCTCCGCACACTTTTTCATGCCTCACAGACTGCCGGTCTTAAGTGTAACCTTCAGAAATCAAAATTTTTCAGGCATCTATCACGTACTTGGGGTTTCAACTCTCTCAGGATGGTATTCGTCTGCTTCAGCAAACTGTCGCTGTGATCAATGTCCTTCCTTGCCCTACATCTGTTAAGGAACTGCAGGCCTTCTTTGGGAAAATAGCATACTACCATGGGTTTTTACCATCTGCTGCTTCGGTGGCTCAGCCGTTGCATCGCCTGTTGCATAAAAACGTGCCTTTTCACTGGTCTGCGTCATGCGATGCGGCTTTCCAGAAATTGAAGACTATGCTGACACAGGCCCCGTGCCTGGTTACTTATCGACTTGGCCAACATCTTGTTCTTGCCACGGACGCCTCTCAATACGGGGTTGGTGCAGTTCTTGCACACCGTTTTTCTGACGGTTCTGAATAACCAATTGCTTTTGCCTCCAAAATGCTCATGGATGCCCAACGAAAGTATTCTCAAATTGAAAAAGAAGCTTTGGCCATTATTTATGCTCTTCATAAGTTTGTTGTTTTTCTCTATGGAGCCAAATTTCGTCTTGTTACAGACCACAAACCACTTCTTACCTTGTTTCATCAATGTCACTTCCCGACAAGGCTGCATACTGCCTCCAGCGTTGGGCTCTTTACTTATCTCGTTTCAATTATGAGATTCATTTCTGGCCAATGGCTCAATATGCGAATGCTGATGCACTGTCTCGCCTTCCCATGGGTCCTGATCTGGCATTTGATAGGGATGAACTTTTGTGCTTCCACCTGGATGTTGCCGAGCAGTGGGTTGTGGATGGGTTCTCCATCACCGGGGACCGGCTGATGGCTGCTACAGGTTCTGATCCTACCCTCTCCCGGGTTTTACACTGTATTCAGAAGGGTTGGCCAGATCGTCCATTCGCTAAGACTTCTGATCCGTTGCGGAACTACTACGTTTTGCGTTACTGCCTCACGGCTAGGGATGGTGTTATCCTCCTTTCCACCGACAATGCTTCCTCGCATGTTGTGGTACCTGCATCTTTGCGTGCTTCGGTCTTGCGCCTCCTTCACCAAGGGCACTGGGGTGTCTTTTGCACAAAATCTCTGGCGCCCCGTCATGTGTACTGGCCCGGCGTCGACTCTGAAATCGCACACACGGTCGCTGCCTGCAGCCCTTGTGCGTCACAGGCCACCGCCCCGAAGTCATCTTTGTCACTGTGGCCTTCTCTTGAGAAGCCCTGGGAGCGTATTCATGCTTACTTCATGAGACGTTTTTTAGGTACTTGTTGGCTTCTCGTTATTGACGCCTACTCTAAATTTCCTTTCACTGTCCGTTGCATGTCGCCTACCACCGCGGCAACCACCAATGCTCTAGCTTGCATTTTCTCTTTGGAAGGCTTTCCCTCTACTCTTGTTACTGATAATGGTCTGCAATTTGCCTCTTCCGATTTTGCGGATTTTTGCACCTGTCACGGCGTCATGCATGTCATGACCCCTCCGTTCCATCCACAGTCAAATGGTGAGGCTGAATGACTGGTTCACACATTTAAGGCTCAGATGAGGAAACTCCTAACTTCTTCTGCTGCTGATGATGCGCTTCTCCAATTTCTGGCTTCTTACCGTTTCACCCCCATTGGTGACCACAGCCCAGCTGAGTTCTTACATGGCCGACGCTACTTCATCTTCTGTGGCCTTCCACCTCTCGGCCGCGGGTGCCTTCGCTTGGCCAGTTCACCGCCGGCAACCTTGTATGGGTATGGGGATATGGCAGTCGGCCAAATCCAGACGGACACGGGTGTTGCAGTGCGTCATTTGTACCAGCTTCGGCCTCGTATGCCAGCAACGCCCGTTCTGAATATCGCTACACCACCTTCGGCTCTACCTGACGCTCGGGATCTTGGAATCTCTCATTACTCATAACGCAGTCCTTTCACCATCATCTCGGTACCAGCACAAGAGCTGACGCCACCAGGGGACGTGCCCATGCAGGAACCAGATGACCATCATCTGTTGGAGCAACTCGACTCGCCTCCTTCTCCTACGGACGGCAACACATCGCCCATGTCTCCTTTTATAACAACCGGACTTGCCACAACGGGCAGATTGGGGCACGGGGCCCCAGCAGACTTGACCCTCATGTCTCCTGTCATCTCGACCGTTATCATCGGGGACACTTCCGTCCGTACGGGAAGCCTCCTCCTCGAGACTTTACTGCCAGTCAAACAGCACCTATGGACGTTAGCAATCTGCAGGTCACCTACATCAAGACCAGTGCAAAAAATTCAAAGGGGCGAAAAGTGTTGTGACTCGCCGATCTTTCAAAGTGCCGCCGCGCAGTCACGTGCGTTCTCTACATGCGGCGCTGTCTGCCAGCCATGCAGCAGCCGCGCCACCTAAGCGGCCAGCGAGCCAGCAGCCGCTAGACTTGGACTCAGTGCTGATTTGACTGTTACCATGTACACACGTCTTACTTTGTTTACTTAATCTGTGACTTACATGTATTGTGTCGTCCTTGAAATATATTTGTTCAACTTGATGTTATAACAGTATTGACGCCAAAAACATGTTGTAGGGCAAACAAATGATGACCCAATAAAGTAAGAGACTACTGATACTGCACTACAGCGGATGGACATTATGCTGGAGTGAAGGATGGACAATGGAAAAAAACCAGAAGATAAGACATTATTTCTTGTAAAACTTTTCTAATACTCAGTTTTGGCAATTTCTGATGATTTGGTTTCCACAAAACATGTTTATTTATTTGACTTGTTGAATTATGGGAATAGCAGATTCCCACTCATAAATGCTTATGTTTGGAATTCGGGGGGTGGGGGGGTGGGGAATTGTATAATGCAACAAGTGAGTAATATAATAATAAATGTACAATACCAATGGGTATTGATTTTTCCTGTTTGATAAGCATAATTTTGATGTAGACGCATTCATAAATGTGAGTTATTCCATACTTAAATATTTGTATCCAGCACATTTATCTTAATGTTGAAACATTTCACTTAAATTCATGTGAATCTGTTATATTAATTGTTTTGAGGTTGTGCCAGCAGTTGTTATCGAAAATGTTATAAACTATTTGCCCTCTACGTGAGATCGCTGTTCTTGTTCAGCAAGAGAGAGGTATAGAGACTTGGTAGGAATGTGTTGTGGGTTGGATTCTCGTTGGAGGAGAGTGGTTGCTAAGGGACTTGATTTTGTTTTATAGTATTGGTGAAGGCAGAAGTATTGTGTATTAATAGTGCTGAGAGTGGAAATATTGAAGCATATAGTTATTTTAAGGTTTTGAAACTGCATTTGTCAGAATAAGCATTGGAAGTTATCTGAGAAATAATCTTTTTGACCATTTAATATTAATTCCTTGACAATTTAATGCTTCTTGATTCAAGGACAATGACTTGGGACCAGAAACATATTCGATGAAAGACTACAAACACAACAACGAACAAACAACATTAAGTACTAATTTAGAACTACAGATGTGATTTGGGATTTAATGAAAACTAACTGCAAAATAATGGTCCATGTCTTGTTTGTGACTGATCATTGAACAGGCAGTATTGAAGAATCCTCTACAAAAAGCAGGTTGGCCCAGCATTAATGATTTTTGGAATTTTTTCAGATTTTGGTCCACCTTCAAATAATCATAGCTGATGGACACACTGCCACCTTGAAATTCTGCAAACCAATTGTAACCATCTTTTGTTAATGTAATTGATTGCAAAAAGTTGAATGAAGCCGCTTGTGTCATTGTCATCCAATTTCCCTCAACACTCCTTTTTTTAATGCTCAATGTAAACAAAGCACTTCAACAGTTTCTGAGCTGCCACTGGTTTAAGAAAAATAAATGACAAATTTTAAAACAATAATAATGTCACATCTCATGACAACTTAAAACACTACTGCCAATAAACCAGTAAATAACAAGCACACAGAAACAAATCAAGTCCACAAAAATAACATCAGAAAATCAGAAATAAGAAAATAGATTACTAGTGTAAATTTTAAAATGGAGAATATACTAATTATAGTATGATGTACACTAATGTACACACATAAAGCAAGTTCAAACAAGGTGTTGCATTTTATTGTTAATGAATCAATTCATCAAAGGATAATGCAATACTCAGAAGTGTGTGAACAATACTTATCTGATCTGAGTGGCTGAAAGGAGCCATACCAAGACTTAATGTTGGACTGCCATCAGCAGCTTGCAATCTCTCATTATGGGCCGGTAATCTTCCTGCTGTGTAAGAACCTGTGTTGAGAAAATGATGTAACTGCGTACATTTTAAAATGTCTATGGATGGCTAAATACACATATCAAAAAAAGTTTTGCATCACCCTGGTTCCCAGAACTCCTGAAGATAGACATTGACGGTGGATAATGTATCACAGCACAGACCCTTTGACTGTTCAGAGATGTCGCTAAACCCGACCAAAGATGTAAACAACCATGCATTAGCAGTGACTATTAGAGAGAGGGGTCCGACAGCCAATCAGTTCCAGTCATTCCGCCAGGAAGAAGGTACACAGCTCGTATTGTCCACAGTTCAACCATGCCTAAACAGTTAATACTGCTATTTGATCACGTCTGCATTGTTACTTTGTGCCAGGTAGGGCTTTCAACGAGGGAAGTGTCCAGGCATCTTGGAGTCAACCAAAGCGATGTTGTTCAGACATGGAGGAGGTACAGAGAGACAGGAACTGTCGATGACATGCCTTGCTCAGGCCACCCAAGGACTGCTTCTGCAGTAGATGGCTGTTATCTACGGATTATGGCTTGGAGGAACCCTGACAGCAACACCACCATGTTGAATAATGCTTTTCTGCAGCCACAAGACGCTGTGTTTTGACTCAAACTGTGTGCAATAGTCTGCATGATGCACAACTTCACTCCCGACGTCCATGGCGAGGTCCATCTTTGCAACCACGATGCCATGCAGTGTGGTACAGATGGGCCCAACAACATGATGAATGGACCGCTCAAGATTGGCATCACATTCTCTTCACCAATGAGTATCGCATATGCCGTCAACCAGACAATTGTCGGAGACATGTTTGGAGGCAATCCGGTCAGGCTGAATGCCTTAGACACACTGGTACAGCAAGGTGGAGGTTCCCTGCTGTTATGGGGTAGCATTATGTGGGGCCAACATACACTGCCGGTGGTATGATACGTGAATGCCATTCTCTGACCAATAGGGCAACTATATTGGCAGCATATTGGCGAGGCATTTGTCTTCATGGATGACAGTTCACTCCTCCATCATGCACATCTTGTGACTGATTTCCTTCAGGATAACAACATCGCTCGACTAGAGTGGCCAGCATGTTCTCCAGACATGAACCCCATCGAACATGCCTGGGATAGATTGAAAAGGGCTGTTTATGTATGATGTGACCCACCAACCACTCTGAGGGATCTACATCGAATCGCTGTTGAGGAGTGGGACAATCTGGAGGGCAACAGTGTCTTGATGGACTTGTGGATAGTATACCACGACAAATACATGTATGCATCAGTGCAAGAGGACATGCTACTGGGCATTAGAGGTACCAGCGTGTACAGCAATCTGGACCACAACCTCTGAAGGCCTCACTGTATGGTGGTACAACATGCAGTGTGTGGTTTTCATGAAGGGTGTAAATGATGTCTATGTTGATCTCTGCTCCAATTTTCTGTCAGGTTCCGGAACTCTTGGAACCATGGTGATGGAAATTTTTTTTTTTGATGTGTGTAAATAAAGAAAAATAAATAAATAAATATTATGGTACAGTACAATCATGCAGGTGTTGCTGCTTGCATTTTGTTTCCCTAAACTTCCTATGTGCTTTCCTCCATAGATCTTAAGACTTAAACACACTGAATGGTTCCTCTCTTTTCCATGACAGTTCGATTAAAAATGCAATTTGGCTGATTAAAATTGACACAAATAACATTTTAGGTAAAGAATGAAGATCAGCTTGTAACATCAGGGGTGAATTTTCTTGTTTAACTCTGTTGTATTGGAATTCACTGATTTTATACCTGAAATAGAGCTGTGAGAGGAAGGAGTTACAAAGATGACATGTCCCAGGAAGCCCCAGTTATGCCACTGTTGAAGGAGTTAAAAAAAGGCATCTAACAGATATTGTTTCCATAGAAAAATCTCTTGGCAACTGCCTTCAATAATATTCAGGTTATTAACAGTGGGATGGTAACTTCTGAACTCATGCACAAAGTAACTAAGAAGTTGTAGTACAGTAAACAGTGTTACCTATTTTCTTGGTGCTACTTGAAAGTAAAATTCAGCCTATCCTTTATTCCACCAGGTCTATAACACATTTCATTACAACACACTACATCACTTTTATACCACACTGATTAGTCCTTCTGTCATAGCTTGATAGGTGTTTAAAGACATTTATTTAGTGAAAAATATGTAAGCTAAAAGCAGCTCCACAAAGTAACTAATATTGTAGAATACTTGTAGGAGTTATGGACACCAAACAACAATTCTTAACTCACTAGATTCACACATCTAAAAGAAAGGTTACCTCTGTACATGAATCAAGAAAATATTTCCAGTATCTGATTACATACTGCCAAGCAACCCAAATTTAAATTTTCTGTGGATTCCCAGATACCTGTAACAATCCAAGACAAATTCCTTCGTGACTTTCTGTGTCTAATCTGATGTTGCAGTCTGACAAACTTGGAATCAATGGGCATTTCATTCTTAACATTCTATCCTTCATGCACTTTACTTATTTAGTAATGGAAAGTCCAGGATGGAATGTCACACTCTTATGAAAATAAAAGTTGCTACTCGCCATATAGCAGAGATGCTGAGTCACAGATAGGCACAACAAAAAAACTGTCACAATTACAGCTTTCAGCCAGTAAGGTCTTCTTCAAAGATAGACAACACACACACACACACACACACACACACACACACACACACACAAACGCAGCTCAAACAAATGTGACTGCAGTCTCAGGCAACTGTAGGTACACTGCAGGTAGCAGCAACAGTGCATGATGGGAGTGGTGACTGGGTGGTAATAAGAGGAGGCTGGGGTACGGAGGGGGACGGATAGTATGCTAGGGGTGGCTGACAGTGAAGAGCTGCTAGTTAGACGGAGGGCAGGGGAGAGCTGGGGAGTGGGGGCAGGGTGGGGGTGGGGGGAATAGTGGGAAAGGAGAGAAGTAAACAGACTGGGTGTGATGGTGGAATGACGGCTGCATAGTGATAGAAATGGTACAGGGAAGGGGCTGGTTGGTTGAGGACAGTGACTAACAAATGTTGAGGCCAGGAGGGTTACAGGAACGTAGGATGTATTGCAGCAAAACTTCCCACCTGTGCAGTTCACAAAAGCTGGTGTTGGTGGGAAGGATCCATATGTTAGAGGCTGTGAAGCAGTCATTGAAATGAAGGATATGATGTTTGGCAGCTTGTTCAGCAACAGGGTGGTCCACTTGTTTCTTGGCCACAGTTTGTCGGTGGTCATTCATGCGGACAGACAGCTTGTTGGTTGTCATGCCCACACTGTTGTTGCAGCTTAACTTGTAGATCACATGACTGGTTTCACAGGTAGCCCTGCCTTTGATGGGACAGGTGATAATTGTGACCAGACTGGAGTATGTGAAGGTGGGAGGATTTATGGGACAGGTATTGCATCTAGGTCTATTATAAGGGTATGAGCCATGTGGTAAGGGGTTGGAAGCAGGGGTTGTGTAAGAATGGATGAGTATATTGTGTAGGTTCGGTGGATAGTGGAATACCACTGTGGGAGGGGGAGGAAGAGCCGGCCGAAGTGGCCGTGCGGTTAAAGGCGCTGCAGTCTGGAACCGCAAGACCGCTACGGTCGCAGGTTCGAATCCTGCCTCGGGCATGGATGTTTGTGATGTCCTTAGGTTAGTTAGGTTTAACTAGTTCTAAGTTCTAGGGGACTAATGACCTCAGCAGTTGAGTCCCATAGTGCTCAGAGCCATTTGAATCATTTGAGGGGGAGGAAGGATAGTGGGCAGGATGATTCTCATTTCAGAGCACGATGAGAGATAGTCGAAACCCTGGCAGAGAATGTAATTCAGTTGCTCCAGTCCTGTGTGATACTGAGTTATGAGGGGAATGCTCCTCTGTGGCTGGATGGTGGGACTATGGGAGGTGGTGGGGGATTAGAAAGATAAAGCACTGTAGATTTGTTTTTGTATAAGGTTGGGAGGATAATTGTGGTCTGTGAAGGCATCAGTGAGACCCTCGGTATATTTCGAGAGGGACTGCCTGTCACTTCAGATGCACTGACCACAGGTGGCTAGGCTCTATGGAACCCACAATTACTTCTCCTTTGAAGGCAATGCCTACAAACAAATCCTGGGTATGGCTATGGGCACCCACATGGTACCATCCTATGCCAACCCATTCATGGACCATCTAGATGAAATCATCCTAAGAACCCAGAAGCCTATGCCCCTCACCTGTTTCAGATTCACTGACACCATCTTTGCGATCTGGATCGATGGTGAGGACAACCTATCCACATTCCTTCAGAACCTCAACAGCTTCTCTGCCATTTGCTTCACCTGGTCCTACTCAACCCAACAAGCCACCTTCTAGATGTTGACCTCCACCTCAAAGATGGCTACATCAGTACCTCCATCCTTAACAAACCTACTAACCACCAGCAATACCTCCACTTCGACAGCTGCCACCTGTCCCATACCAAGAAGCCCCTTCCGTAGAGCCTAGCCATCTGTGGTTGTTGCATCTGTGGTGACAAGTGGTTCCTATCGAAATATCCACCCCACCTTATACAAAAACATATATCCAGTGCTTTATCTTTCCAGTCTCCCACCACCTCCCAGAGTCCCACCATCTGGCCACATTCCCTCATAACTCAGTACCACACAGGACTGGAGAAACAGAATTACATTCTCTGCCAGGATTTTGATTACCTCCTGTCATGCCCTGAATTGGAAATGTCTTGCCCACTATCCCTCCCACCCCTCCCACAGTGGTATTCCACTGTCCATGGAACCTACACAATATACTCGTCCATTCTTACACAACCCCTGCTTCCAACCCCTTACCTCATGGCTCATACCCCTGTAACAGATCTAAATGCAAGTGCTGTCCCATACATCCTCCCACCACCACCTACTCCAGTCTGGTCACAAACATCACCTGTCCCATCAAAGGCAGGGCTACCTGTGAAACCAGTCATGTGATCTACAAGCGAAGCTGCAACCACTGTGCCACATTCTATGTGGGCATGACAACCAACAAGCTGTCTGTCTGCATGAATTACTACCAACAAACTGTGGCCAAGAAACAAGTGGACCACTCTGTTGCTGAGCATGCTGCCTAACATGACATCCTTCATTTCAATGACTGTTTCACAGCCTGTGCCATATGGACCCTTCTCACCAACACCAGCTTTTCTGAATTGAGCAAGTGGGTACTTTCCCTGAAATACATCCTACATTCCTGTAACCCTCCTGGTCCACAACTTTCATTAGTCACTGTCCTCACCCATTCAGCCCTTTCCCTGTTCCCATTACAGCACTACACAGCCGTCATTCCACCATCACATCCAGTCTATTTATTTCTCTCCTTCTCCACTATTTCCCGCTCTATCTAACCAGCAGCACTTCACTGTCCATCACCCTTATCGTACTATCCCCCCCCCCCCCCCCCAACCGAAGTGGCCCTTTAAAGGCAGTGGCACAGCAGCTCTGCAGTCAGTTGTGATTTCTCTGTGCTACTGTATAGGCCTCGATAGATATTGTTATCTTGTTTCTGAACTTGCCATTCTTAGGTTTCCAATCTTATTTTGAACTTGTTATTCTTCCATGCCATCTCTAGTTGTTATTATCCACCTGTCCACTCTCGGGCAACTTGCTGTGATGCCCTCAGCTGGGTGACCTGTTCTATTGGGTCTCAATTCATTCCCAGTTTTGCCAGGTTATGGACACTATAATTTTAGTATAACCTAGACTTCCTAAAATCGTAACACTTTGAAGATTGGCCTAGAGAACAAGCCATTTATGCCATTATTGAAAGCGTTACTGGCTCATATGTAACTGATATATCTTAAAGAGGAATAGATAGTAAAAACAGATCAAGTCTTAAAATTTATTTTTCATATTTACTTTAGTTTTTTGATAGACTACAAATTTTAAAATAATGATTATAGAAAATATAATCATCCTTCCAAAAAACCTGCAAGGTGAGTTATTGAGCAATTTATTCCTCTTGAGCATTCAAAATTTCTTGCTCTCTCCATGTACATGATCATATGCAGGCTCAGCCATTCATGGGCTGCAGCTGTTGTGTTCACTAATGTTTCTTCCAAAATTATTCTAGAAATTGATAACAGAAGGCAGTACCTGTCAAGGAATAGATAGTGAGATGTCTTTACATTATTCTCATGTGAAATGCATCAAATTTTTGAGTGGTAGGCAGCTCACACATCAAGAAAATTCTGCCTGAGCTACACTTAGATGTGGTCTTTTGAACACAGCATTGTGGCCTGAACTATGATCGGGGTTGGTCTCCAAAGTCTTAAGAGATTCAGGAGATATTTCACAATACTAAAAACAACAAAAACACTAATACAGAACGTGTGTTTGTTTCATAACTAAGTTTATTATACATTGAGAAGTATCCTATTTTCATGACATTGTTCCATTACCTATCGCCTGGCAGAAGTACAAGAATCAGATAAGCTTTAAGCAGTGCCATGAACATCGTAACAGCATATCATACTTCATCAAATCAGTGATTTTGGTTCCATATAAAACCAGCTCACATTCAATTTAGAATGATCTATGCATTAAATATTAGCCCCTAAAGGACACAGAGTGCTGTTGACAAGTTTTCTTGAACCCATTCCCTGCATTAACAAGTATTTTGTTCTATACATTACATGCGATTTGATAAAATGTTTTATTTTTTATGTAACTGTTGGAACTATTCATGGTGCAAAGTAATAATTAAAGACAGTAATCTCCATTGTGTAGCTTCAGTCATTTCATTTGGCCCACCACTTCCAGTATATTGATAATGTAGTAAAAAAATGTCACTAGAAATTATTGGAAGACCAAAGAAGGGAAAAGAGTTTCACCAATTTGCATCCTTTAAAATCTAATTCTACATAAGCAGTTTCAACATTTTTTTGTACAAGTTTGGCCAACTAGAAGAGATACACATAAACTATAAGTTGAGAAATTATATTCAAAATTATGGTCCAGAACATGAAGAGGGTCTAGATTATTAAGTCTACGAAGTCTAAACAGAATGGTGATATAATGAGCTCACACTAAAGCCGGATTGAGATAGTTTGATCATCTTAAAAGACTGTACCTTAAAAGAACAGGTAGAAAGTGTCTTGTTGATTAATTGCGTTTCTGCCGGTTATTCGCGTCTTTCTTGCACGATATTTCAACTGTGTGACTCACAATCTTCCTCAGATGCTGTATGATGCTGATTCCAGCGTGGAAAAAGCCCAATATTTATGCCTACATTGAGCTAGGCGTTCCCTCTGTGGTCCTCGCCGCATCTGGCACGCTGTCTGTGGTGTGTGCAATCAATAGCAATGGCTGTAGCATTTTGTTATAGCCGCGACTGCTCCGAACGCTGTGCGCATACATTGTGGTTATTATCCGTTGTCAGTATAGCTAAATTAAGTTCTGAATTGCATCCAAGCTGTGCTAGACGTTCTATCTTCCAATTGTCATCATTTGAGTCCTTCTGTCCGAAGTTCTTGCCCCCCAGGAGCGGCCGCAGCATCATTTTCAGGCTGATTGCGTTCAAATTGTCGCTCAAGACTTGGATGAGCATCCTCAGATACTTTGTCTGTTGTCTGAGAAGCCATTTCATGCACGTCACGTCCTTAGTTACATGTAGTGGGCTGTCATCTCTAATTCCATCCTTATACTTCTGTCCCTTGGGGTCTGGATGTTGTCTACATTGCGTCTTCAGAAGATCAAGTGCTGGGTGCCAGGCTGTGCTCAGCTGGAAACTGGTGTCCTGGTTAATCAGATACTCCACAACCTTAATCTCAATAGATTCTTTGATGACACTGTCCCAGTATCTCAATGTTTGTGTTAAAATCTTCATGGAACTGGAGAAGGAAGGACTACTCCCTTTCCTAGATGTACTATTTAGGAGGAAGGTAGATGGTACCTTCAGTCGTGGTGTGTACCGTAAACCCTCTCACACTAACTTGTACCTGCAGGCCAGTAGTTACCTACATCCGGCACAGAAAAACGGTGAACTCAGAACACTGGTTCACTGGGCATGAACTCTGTCAGATCCGGATAATTTGGCGATGGAGACAGAACATCTACTTTCCATGTTCTACAAAAATGGGTAGTCTTCTTGAGATCTTCAAAAAGTGCTGTGCCCTGTTTCCCCATGAGAGGTTCCTGAAGAGATACAAGAATAAACGCAAAAGATTACACATTTGCCATATGTTGGGCTCATATCTTTTGTTTATTTATTTATCTTACAGCTTGAAACATGTATTTAACATGCATGGGCAATGTTATAATAATTACATTTAGATTATTGATACACAATATAAATAGATTACATGCTATTAAGTAAAAGATCATTTAAGTATATTTAACATAGCATTCCTGAGGTCAAATCATGTCAGCACCATACTGTATGGGCACTTCAATATAAACCATTTTTTTAACTCATTTTTAAAAATTAGCATGTTCCATCCACCCACCAAGATTATGGCTCTGCTAGGGAGTGTGAAGGATGACCTGCGTCTACAGAAACCGGGCGTTTACCACATACCATGTGGTATGGTATACATCGGTCAGACGACCAGGCCCGTTGACATCGGGTGCAAAGAGCACCAAAGGCACACAAGACTGAGACAGACAACCAAGTCAGCAATTGCCAAACATTGTTTAGAACTCAATCATTCTATGAAGTATAATGATGCCAAGATTTTAACACAAACATCAAGATACTGGGACAGTGTCATCAAAAAATCTATTGAGATTAAAGTTGCGGAGAATCTCATTAACTGGGACACCGGTTTCCAGCTGAGCTTGGCCTGGAACCCAGCACTCGATCTTCTGAAGACACAACATAGACAACATCCAGGCCCCACACAAGTATAAGGATGGAATTAGAGATGAAAGCCCACTACATTTAACTAAGGACGTATGTGAAATGGCACCTCAGACAACAGACAAAGTATCTGAGGATGCTCATCCAAGTCTCGAGTGACGATTTGAACACAATCGCCCTGAAAATGATGCTGCAGCCGCTCCTGTGGGGCAAGAACATTGGACAGAGCACCTAACATGACACAGCACGGTAACAACGTTCTAATTCACAGAAGGACTCAAATGATGACAATCGGAAGACAAAACATCTAGCACAACTTGGGCGCCACTCAAAACCTTATTCAGCTATATTGACAATGGATAATAACCACAAAGTACGTGCACAGTGTTCGGAGCAGCCGCAGATAGAAGAAAATGCTACAGCTGTTGCTATTGGTCGGCGCACACCACGGACAGAGCGTCAGATGCGGCGCCTAGCACAATGTAGGCATAAATACTGGGCTTGTTCCACACTGAAATAAGCATCATACAGCATCTGAGGAAGACTGCGAGTCACACAGTTGAAATATGGTGCAGGAAAGACGCGAATAACGGGCAGAAAACCGATTAATCAACATGACAACACCTCACTGGGAAAGCTTGAAGAATTACAGGTAGAAAGTGAAGTGAAATGAAACAGGAGGGTGATAGGTAATGAAGCTGCACAAGCAAGAGATGCATTCAATGCATTATGCAAGACCTAGAAGGAAGAGATTTAAACTGACTACAGACTATAATGGAAAATGTCTTTCTAAATAAACAAAAATGGAAAACAAATGTGAATCATACTTAATATGCACTTTACAAATATAATGGTTAAGATGATAATGATGATGGAGTAATATACCTTACTAATTGTTAAGAATTAACCATTTTCTTTCAAAATTACAGCAATTACTTACGAAGTTTATGAAATACTGCTGTGACTGCGTAATAGGATAATTGAAACAGAAATGGAATCCACAGCTTCCCAAGTTCAGAGACGCTATAAAACTTATAACCTCCATGATATTTTTGTTATGTTTTTGTCCAATTTGATACACCAGCTCACTTATTCTTGTATCACTCACCTCGTGGTACATTTTGTGTCTGCAGATAGCAGAAAGCAATGCTGTTGTACAGTTTAGGTTAATTACATGTTATCTAAAGCTGAATTAATTTTGTTTAATATTACTAATATTTCCTGTCCTAGCCTTGCTTTCGAATACATATTACAAAATTGTAATCAGGGAATGAAACGACATTGGTGTTCCTAATACAGTGATGCTGTTGATCAGTGCCATTGTGGCAACTTTAAATGCATATGGCATGAGCAATGAAAGAACCTGCATTTTTTTCAAAATTTGGATTTCAAAGTCATATATGTTGAAAGTAACATTTCTCTTCAGTGCAAACACTAGCATTGAAGCACTTACTTTACTTTCCATGGTCATGCATCACTCTGTTAGTAGTGAACCAACAATCACTGATTATGCTGATCTGTAAACTCATTCCAATCCTTAAAATAATTTGGCCTCTCTTTCTGCTAATCATATGAAACAAACAACATTTAATCATTTATGAAAGAGAGGAGGAATCATAATGACGACATTGTGACATGACTTGCAAATGTCATTCTTTTATGTTTCATGACAAATATATATAAATAGAGTTGTGAAAACTACTATGATGGAAATGACAGGAATCACTCCATGAAAGGTAAATAAAAGGACTAACAAAAACTAACAGAAACCACGATTAAGGATACATTGTACTATCACATAAGGTAAGTACAGGCACGGCATGAGAATATCAGAATTGTGATACAAATTATATTGTGTAATGAGCCTGGGAATTCCCTGATTTCTCTGTTCTTGATTCTTCTGCTTGATTGAACTGGTATATATCATAACTCATAAGCCTACTAGCCAGTTTGTTGCTCTTGTGATAACAGTATCACACAGTTTTGCTGGACTCCTATATTGATGCAAATTATACTTGTGGTCAGTATTGTATAGTTATTAGACTATAGTGCTTTTATTTTACTAAAATGAATAAGTGATTGCTTAATGCAAACTTAAATGCAACATCTGCAGAAGATCTGCATGCTCTTCCTGAATTTCCTGTCTCACCTAATTTACCTGAAACTCTTAATCTAAAAAGTGAGCTTATTGAAAAAGAATGGAAAACCAAAGCAATCCAAAATAAATAGATTTTGTGATTCCTGGTTAAGCTTGCATAAGTGCCGTGGTTGGTTACAGAAAAGCAACAAATGGGGGGATGGATGTGATTTTGTATACTGCAAGAAAGTGTTTTAACAGTGCATTGATCTAAGATTTTCAGGCACACAAAGTCTACCAACTATATTAATCAAATGACAACTGTTGCATCTACTTCTAATATTTCAGTGCTAAATACCAATGCCAATGACATAAAAAAAGCAAAAATTAAATTTACAGCACTTCTCACTGTCAGTAATTTACCATTCAGCACATCGGGTACACTGATTCCCCTTCATAAGAATATCTTTTCTGATTCAAAAGTCGCTCAGAAGATTGCTTTAAATTGTATGAAATCTCCAAATGTTATTAAGGATGTGTTAGGGAAGTCATTTTCAGAGTGTGTCAGGTGTGTTTCTTTCAGTGATCTTGACTGTAACTACTGATCTAACTATTACTGAACAATGCACATTAACAGTCATGTATTTTGATATGGATTTAGGCCAGATTAAAACTAGTTTCTTTGAAATGTTTGAAGTTTAATCAGGTACTGCCGGAACATTATACATGGCAATGATAGATTTTTTAAAATCAAAGAGCATTAATCTTGATAATCTTGTTGGTTTTATCTTGGACACAGTAATTGTTATGGTTGGAGAGCATTGTACAGTTTTTTCCAGCCTTAAAAGAGACTTACCACATATAGCATGTCTTAAATGCTCGTCTCATATGATTCATCTTTTGTTTCTAAAGCACGCGTAAAACTTCCAAGAATCATCGAGGATTTGCTGAGAAACTTAGATTAGGGTCTCATTTCAGTAGAAGTTTTGGGAGGAGCGAGACAATTAAAAGAATAGGGTACTGGAACAGTATAATACACTTAATGCTTACTTGAGAAATGTTGTCATGGAAACCCATCTTCAGCTACAGAACATATGCTTTCAACTATGGATAACACATTTACTTTGGCATATTTGGATTTCATGTCATATGTTTGAGATACACTTACAGATTTTAACATCCTTTTCTGCAAGTGAAGTCCCTCTCCTTCACAGACAGATGTGAGAAGTAGAAAAAATGTTAAAAGCCCTGTGTTTAATTATTTGTGTTTATTCAGTCGTTCATTCATTTTGTATAGGCCATCTTTGGACCACATTCTTTCAACTATTTTACTTTACATGTTCTGATGTTTACCCAGTGCTCCTGCATTCATTCTCTGTGTTGCTCCTTCCTCTCCTGGGTCCAGGCCTTTCCTGTTTTTAGTTTTGGCTTTTCTTGGAAACCCTGCCATGCCATAACTTTCTCCTTGTGTGGGACATGCTCCAAGATGTCATCATGTGTGATCCCCATTTCTTTAAGATCTTTCTCCACCTCTGTGAACCAGGCCCATTTTGTTTTCTTCTCCTGAAAGTAGGTGAGTCTTCAAGGGCTCATTCAGGTCATATGTCCACAAAACATAATCCTTCTCTTCTGGGTGGTATTGGTTATCATCTCTCTGTGGAATACAGTTCATGATTATGATGTCTTCTATATTTCCCATTCTCTTTGATGGGACCTAAGATCTTTCTCAAAATCTTCTTTTCCTTGGCCTCCTGCTTTTTGATTAGGCCTTTTTTGTTCATTACTAGGCATTCAGAAGCATACAAGCATATAATTAAAACTGCAGTAATGCTTTAACTTTGCATTGAACAATACTGATCTTTTGTTGTAGATGTTTTTGATTAAATGGAATGCCATTTCCATTTTATTCATGCATGATATGAAGGTTTCTTTCTCTGATAAGGTGGCTGTTATCCATTTTCCGAGATATTTAAACTTTTCAACTTGCTAATTTTGCCTTGACCCACTACAAGCTCCCTTGGTTATGAATTTATGTTTATTATAAACTTCATTTTCTCAAATGAAATTTGGAGGCCAGCCTGTGTTTAGTTACAATTTTGACGTTATTAAGACAACTCCAACTTTGCTGTTAAGACTATACAAATCCAAGGCACTTCATTGAATTAGATAAGATATACTTGGATATTGCTACACAGGAAACATTTGATGGACTCAAAGCCAGCAATGAAGTACATCAACAGGACATATATTGCTTTTACAAGAGTTGCTTGCATTTCTATGTAGATCTTGTATCACAGATCAAAAGATGATGACTTCTCAGATCCAATTTTTGAAATAATTTCCATAGTGGAACCTAAAGTAGCCCAATCCTACGCTATTAGTGTGCTCCCTGCCGCCGTTGGATAAGCAGCTGCAGCAGCAAGTCGTATACTCCTAGCTCACTCATTTGTTACATAGTTTAATTCTTAATTTCTTTGCGTGTTTTTGGTACTTGCATTGTTTAATTAATAAATTTCGGGCGTATTATAGTATTTGAGAGTTGTAGCATCGCGTTTTAGTACCTGAATAGTGCAAAATCGCGCAGTCTCCTTCCGCCGCTGAGCAGTGTGTCAGCAGTGCGCAAGTAGCAGCATTACTGCATTTACTAGGCAATCTTGTATTTTAATAACCGTTTAAATTTTGTCGATTTGTTTGTGCTCTCTGTAGATTAGTTCAGACGCTCTTTGCACAACAGTTTTTAGCATGGATAGGGACTGCAACTGCTGTGTTCGGATGCAGGCTGAGTTGGCATCCCTTCGCTCCCAGCTTCAGGCAGTGTTGGCTTCGGTCACACAGCTTGAGGCTGTTGCCAATGGGCATCACTGTGGGGGTCCGGATGGGTGTTTGTCGGGGACAGCCAGCTCGTCCCACACATCCCCCGATCGGACTACGACTGTGGTTGCCCAGGATACTGCCCGCATTGAGGCTGATCCCTCACCTGTGGTAGAGTGGGAGGTCGTCTCAAGGTGTGGCAGGGGGCGAAAGACATTCCGGAGGGCTGAACGGAAGGCCTCTCCAGTTTGTCTGACGAACCGGTTTCAGGCTCTGTCTCAGGCTGATACTGACCTTCGGCCTGACATGGCTGCTTGTCCTGTTCCAGAGGTTACCCCTCAGTCTGCAAGATCCGGGCGGTCGCAGAGGGTGGGCTTACTGGTATTTGGGAACTCCAACGTCAGGCGCATAATGGGGCCCCTTAGGGTAATGGCAGCAAGAGAGGGGAAGAAAACCAATGTGCACTCCGTGTGCATACTGGGGAGAGTCATTCCAGATGTGGAAAGGGTCCTTCCGGATGCCATGAAGGGTACAGGGTGCACCCATCTGCAGGTGGTTGCTCATGTCGGCACCAATGATGTGTGTCGCTATGGATCGGAGGAAATCCTCTCTGGCTTCCGGCGGCTATCTGATTTGGTGAAGACTGCCAGTCTCGCTAGTGGGATGAAAGCAGAGCTCGCCATCTGCAGCATCGTCGACAGGACTGACTGTGGACCTTTGGTACAGAACCGAGTGGAGGGTCAGAATCAGAGGCTGAGACGGTTCTGCGACCATGTGGGCTGCAGATTCCTCGACTTGCGCCATAGGGTGGTGGGGTTTCGGGTTCCGCTGGATAGGTCAGGAGTCCACTACACGCAACAAGCGACTACACGGGTAGCAGGGGTTGTGTGGCGTGGGCTGGGCGGTTTTTTAGGTTAGATGGCCTTGGGCAAGTACAGAAAGGGCAACAGCCTCAAAGGGTGCGGGGCAAAGTCAGGACATGCGGGGACCAAGCAGCAATCGGTATTGTAATTGTAAACTGTCGAAGCTGCATTGGTAAAGTACCGGAACTTCAAGTGCTGATAGAAAGTACCGAAGCTGAAATCGTTATAGGTACAGAAAGCTGGCTGAAGCCAGAGATAAATTCTGCTGAAATTTTTACAGAGGTACAGACGGTGTTTAGAAAGGATAGATTGCATGCAACCGGTGGTGGAGTGTTCGTCGCTGTTAGTAGTAGTTTATCCTGTAGTGAAGTAGAAGTGGATAGTTCCTGTGAATTATTATGGGTGGAGGTTACACTCAACAACCGAGCTAGGTTAATAATTGGCTCCTTTTACCGACCTCCCGACTCAGCAGCATTAGTGGCAGAACAACTGAGAGAAAATTTGGAATACATTTCACATAAATTTTCTCAGCATGCCATGAAGGTTTTCTTAGGTGGAGATTTCAATTTACCAGATATAGACTGGGACACTCAGATGTTTAGGATGGGTAGTAGGGACAGAGCATCGAGTGACATTATACTGAGTGCACTATCCGAAAATTACCTCGAGCAATTAAACAGAGAACCGACTCGTGGAGATAACATCTTGGACCTACTGATAACAAACAGACCTGAACTTTTCGACTCTGTATGTGCAGAACAGGGAATCAGTGATCATAAGGCCGTTGCAGCATCCCTGAATATGGAAGTTAATAGGAATATAAAAAAAGGAAGGAAGGTTTATCTGTTTAGCAAGAGTAATAGAAGGCAGATTTCAGGCTACCTAACAGATCAAAACGAAAATTTCTGTTCCGACACTGACAATGTTGAGTGTTTATGGAAAAAGTTCAAGGCAATCGTAAAATGCGTTTTAGACAGGTATGTGCTGAGTAAAACTGTGAGGGACGGGAAAAACCCACCGTGGTACAACAACAAAGTTAGGAAACTACTGCGAAAGCAAAGAGAGCTTCACTCCAAGTTTAAACGCAGCCAAAACCTCTCAGACAAACAGAAGCTAAACGATGTCAAAGTTAGCGTAAGGAGGGCTATGCGTGAATCGTTCAGTAAAATTCTATGTACCGACTTGACAGAAAATCCTAGGAAGTTCTGGTCTTACGTTAAATCAGTAAGTGGCTCGAAACAGCATATCCAGACACTCCGGGATGATGATGGCATTGAAACAGAGGATGACATGCGTAAAGCTGAAATACTAAACACCTTTTTCCAAAGCTGTTTCACAGAGGAAGACCGCACTGCAGTTCCTTCTCTAAATCCTCACACAAACGAAAAAATGGCTGACATCGAAATAAGTGTCCAAGGAATAGAAAAGCAACTGGAATCACTCAACAGAGGAAAGTCCACTGGACCTGACGGGATACCAATTCGATTCTACACAGAGTTCGCGAAAGAACTTGCCCCCCTTCTAACAGCCGTGTACCGCAAGTCTCTAGAGGAACGGAGGGTTCCAAATGATTGGAAAAGAGCACAGGTAGTCCCAGTCTTCAAGAAGGGTCGTCGAGCAGATGTGCAAAACTATAGACCTATATCTCTGACGTCGATCTGTTGTAGAATTTTAGAACACGTTTTTTGCTCGAGTATCATGTCGTTTTTGGAAACCCAGAATGTACTATGTAGGAATCAACATGGATTCTGGAAACAGCGATCGTGTGAGACCCAACTCGCTTTATTTGTTCATGAGACCCAGAAAATATTAGATACAGGCTCCCAGGTAGATGCTATTTTTCTTGACTTCCAGAAGGCGTTCGATACAGTTCCGCACTGTCGCCTGATAAACAAAGTAAGAGTCTACGGAATATCAGACCAGCTGTGTGGCTGGATTGAAGAGTTTTTAGCAAACAGAACACAGCATGTTGTTATCAATGGAGAGACGTCTACAGACGTTAAAGTAACCTCTGGCGTGCCACAGGGGAGTGTTATGGGACCATTGCTTTTCACAATATATATATAAATGACCTAGTAGATAGTGTCGGAAGTTCCATGCGGCTTTTTGCGGATGATGCTGTAGTATACAGAGAAGTTGCAGCATTAGAAAATTGTAGCAAAATGCAGGAAGATCTGCAGTGGATAGGCACTTGGTGCAGGGAGTGGCAACTGTCCCTTAACATAGACAAATGTAATGTATTGCGAATACATAGAAAGAAGGATCCTTTATTGTATGATTATATGATAGCGGAACAAACACTGGTAGCAGTTACTTCTGTAAAATATCTGGGAGTATGCGTGCGGAACGATTTGAAGTGGAATGATCATATAAAATTAATTGTTGGTAAGGCGGGTATCAGGTTGAGATTCATTGGGAGAGTGCTTAGAAAATGTAGTCCATCAACAAAGGAGGTGGCTTACAAAACACTCGTTCGACCTATACTTGAGTATTGCTCATCAGTGTGGGATCTGTACCAGATCGGGTTGACGGAGGAGGTAGAGAAGATCCAAAGAAGAGCGGCGCGTTTTGTCACAGGGTTATTTGGTAATCGTGATAGCGTTACGGAGATGTTTAATAAACTCAAGTGGCAGACTCTGCAAGAGAGGCGCTCTGCATCGTGGTGTAGCTTGCTCGCCAGGTTTCGAGAGGGTGCGTTTCTGGATGAGGTATCGAATATATTGCTTCCCCCTACTTATACCTCCTGAGGAGATCACGAATGTAAAATTAGAGAGATTAGAGCGCGCACCGAGGCTTTCAGACAGTCGTTCTTCCCGCGAACCATACGCGACTGGAACAGGAAAGGGAGGTAATGACAGTGGCATGTAAAGTGCCCTCCGCCACACACCGTTGGGTGGCTTGCGGAGTATAAATGTAGATGTAGATGTATTAAATCCTTGCTCCCTATTGTAAAGAGGTTTCCTATTCTTCAAAAACTCATCAACTTGCAGCAGCTAAATTCTGAATGGAGCTAAGCTGGAGAATGAGAAACTTGTATAAGTTGTATCTAAACCTGCCACTGTATATGGGAAGAAATGTTTTCATATGAACCTGCAGCCACAACTCCAAATTTGCCAAATTTACAAAAAGTAATCTTCCTTCTTCTCTGTTTTCCCTTTTCCACTGCCTCACTGGAATGAGTGTTTACTATGATTAAAAACAGCTCATAGGAACAGACTGAAAACTGAATCAATAGTAGCATTGATTGCTGAAAAAGAGGGCCTAGAAGGCGAAGGAGGATGTGTTTCTCTTGAAATGATGAGAAGCAGTGTATAGCATCGCTCAGTGTCAGGTACCTTGGGTTAGGTTAATAAATGTTTAGTTTTTAATTTTTTGTCTAATTTATGGTCTTTTTCTTGAATGTACGCACATCTGCAATTATTTTTGAAATGGAGGGTATTTTGAGGTAAAATAGGATAATTTGAATGATCCTATGTGGGTAATTTAATTGATAAGCATTGATAACGCTGGTTACTAGGAAGGTACTTTTCAGATCATAATTCATTCAAAATTCCTTTAAATGCTTTTTGTATAAATTTCTTGTTATTGTAAAAATAGGAAAGAACACAAAAATGACTATGGAAGGCAATAGTAGCAAGGGACTTAACACTGAGCAAAGTGAATTTGCTAAGGTATAAGTTGTAAATCCACACAGTTCAGAATGTGATCTAGAGCTGTGATATGAAAGTAATGCAAATATTTTAACTGATAATTTTTATGTGTGTTTATGGTGACTGTGACTGTCATCCACATAATGTAATCATTCAACATGATGACGCTTCATATCAAGTAAATGTTCCAACAGATCAGCAGTTCTCAACTTTTTTCAACTTGTGAACCCCTTCTACAATGATATGAGTTGGATGAACCACTGACTTTTAAATATACATACAGCAGACATGCATACAATTTAATTCCAAATAAAAGGTTTAATAACCTTAAATTAACTTGACCCTTAATGGTTAAAAATCTAAAGTTATTGTAGTTACTGCTTAAAAGTTACACAATGTGTAGGACAAGTTGTAAAAATAAACACAAATTTTCATTGTAATTACTCACCTCTTCCTTAGCATTCAGTGAGAAGGTTGCACCTGATTTCCATGGCACAGAGATTTGAAGCCAGTAACCACAGCAGTTAAATAAAGTCTCAAACCAATTTCAGCACAAAATCTGTTTCTGTATTTATTTTTTAAATAGGCACAACTTTTGGCACAAATATGTGGATGAAAGCCATTATGGCTTTATTCACTAACACTGGGAACTGCTTTAAACATAACCAAAAACCAGTTAATGACAATGATTTATAACTTTTCTGTAACTGATAATCAATGGAAATATTAAGAAGCTTGTCTTTATCATTTACTTGTAATGTGGATTCTAAAATTGTTGGTTGTTTGAAGGGATTACAAATCCAGTTGTTATTACTGGACATAGCAGGGAAATATTCTGTGAAGATTTTTCCAAGACCAGTTGAATGTTCTTTAATTGTGCTCTTGACCTTTTTGTCCAACGATAGATGGTTTTCCACCAGGAAGGAGCGAAGTGTATCAAAGCACTTGGTTTGATTCCTATTGAAACATGCTTCCCAAAACTTTAGTTTTATAATGAATGTTTTGATACCATCTTGCACAATATTAATATTGACATTTCACACCTGTAGAGACAAGTTTACGCTGTTAATTTTTAAGAAAATATCTGTCAAATAATCTAAAGTCTGAAGTCAGATTTCATCTTCCATGCACACTGCTTTGTGAAAAGCATGGCTGTTGAGAAAAATTTAAACTTCATGTTTAAGCTCATATGGGCTCGAAATAATTCTGTCTCAAGATAGCCACCTAACTTCAGTGTGAGACAATAAACACTTGTAAATGCTTTCCATTTCCTCACAAAGTACTGGAAATATGTGGAAAGTTGTAGGCCAAACCTTAATAAAATTAATTATTTTCATTGCATCATCCAGCACAGATTTCATCCATCAGGCATGTGTTAAGAAACAAGGACCTATCTGTGAATGCAACAACGTGTCCAAGAAGCATTGCTTGTTGCAAACAGATCAAGGTCCTCCCCACAATACAGACCATTCCTTGAATTTGGTTACTGGGTACTGGCAATGCATTTTATTTAATTTTTTGAATATCGGCTTAGTGGTTGAATATACTGGTATGCAGTGTGTATCTTGATGTCCATTTCATTTAATGAGCATATAATGCAATCAAATCTTGCTCCTTGAAAGTAAATAAATTTGATAAATTGTCTGAGATCTAAAGAACTGAGGCAAACAAAGATTTTTTACCATATGAATTAGAAATCATGGATATGCTTCGAAGCAGGTGTTTTATGGGAGTTGCTCATATTTAATTAATAATATGTTTCATACTCTTTAGGATGTGCAGTATAAGGCTTTTTTGTTAAGATTAAGATTTAACTTGTTCATTAACATTAATGTTTTGTGAGATAAAGTGCTACTGTCAAATTACAAAAAAAAGAGATAACTGCCAATTATCACTTAAAAAAAGAACGGAGTACTCAGACCAAATCAAACAACTATTATGAACTCATTTCTTTTAGTTTACTCTATTTTTCTCCTTAAGATTGAGGTATAGTAAGAATTTGTGTGATCCATTGCTTTTGTTCAATACATAAATATTCAGAAACCAGTGGCAGAATAATGTATATCCAGGGAGCACAAAGGCACAGGCAGGACAGGTAACAAATTGGCAAGGCATTAATTGAAAACTGTTATCAACAACAACTTTCAGTTCAGAGGAGAAAAAATGCACAGTGTTTTTATTACTATAAAAATGTGGTGTTTACATAACTTTCACACAGTTTTGATGGCTCACTCTCAAGTAGAACAATACACTTCTCTGATTATTAGCCAATAATACAATTACTGATATTTAAGTATAGATATTTCATATATCTGCAGTTACACTGTTTCTTTTCAAGCTCCAAATTAATATGCAATGACTTGTTCCATCTGTCAATTTTGAACATTTGTAAATCTCAGTACCCAGGCCCAGTCATTTGCCACACGCTGCTTGTCTGGAAGAGTTATTGCAATTCCATTTTCCAGAGTCTGCCACTGAAACAGAAGTGGAACTGGAGTGTAATATGTATTTTCTATTTATGTGAATATGTAATAATTATTAACTGCAATAATTTTTGTACCTCAAGAGTGCCATTGACTCCAAGCATAGTAATAACTGAGTCCTCTGATAGCGATGGTGCACCAAGAGTAATGACATTGTCTGTAGGCCAGTTCAGCAATGTTGCATAGACAAATACTTCTGAAGAGTTATTTCCACTTTTTGTGTACCTTACATGAACAGAAGACTGAATTTAGTGTCATATAGTAAATGACTTACAAAATATATTATTAACTAGAGTAAACTAGTGTACTTAATATTTACTGACAATGTAATTAAAATACGTTCTTCTAACTGCAGAAAACTCACTATAATGGAATAAATCATAATTACAGAATTTATAGTATAAAAACTGTAAGTTTCTTCAATAGAGAAGTAAAAATTCTTTCTTCTATAGTGTCAGGCCCTTTTATTTTATACCTTTTAAAATTTTCAACTTATGCCATCTTGAAAACCTGAATATAAGAGGCAATAAACCAGTATAAAGAGATAAAAATACTTGTTTCAGTACTTGGACATGTTACCATATCTAGTAGTTCACATTCCTCAAAAATACCTTTATTTAAATCTTTTACCCACCTTTACCCAGCTCCATGAAGCAGTCGTGTATGAAATATTAAAACCCTATCACTTATTGTAGAAAAAACGTAGAAAGATTAGAGTTTAATACCCCACTGACAGTGTGGTCATTAGAGATGAAGAACAAGATCTGACTACATAGGATAGAGAAGTAAATCAGGTCTGCCCCTTTCAAAGGAACCTTCCCAGCATTTTTCTGGAGCAACTCAGGGGGAATCACAGAAAATATTAATCTGGAAGGCCAGATGAAAGATTTGAAATGTCATCCTCTCCAATGTAATTATTTTGTGAAAACAACAGTTCTACCTTGCTCAGTACTTATAAGAACACAGAAGAGTTATGGTAGCGTAATTATTTGTATCTGAGCAAACTGATTACATTTTGATTTGATTCACTTATTATTCATTACTCATTCCCAGATTATAGAGGATTTGTCATCAGAATACAATG
The DNA here is from genome assembly GCF_023898315.1 of Schistocerca nitens. Lineage (NCBI taxonomy): Eukaryota > Metazoa > Arthropoda > Insecta > Orthoptera > Acrididae > Schistocerca > Schistocerca nitens. Next base: position 450,165,501 of record NC_064618.1, on the reverse strand, counting down.
AAAATAAATAGCTCAAAATATATATTGACATAACATATGTAATATGCCTTCATGAGGATAGGATAGCATAGGTCAACTGTGGCCTTTATAAAGGAATCACCCTAATATTTGTCTGAAATGATTTAGGGAAATCAGGGAAAACCTAAATCAAGATGGCCAGTCAGAGCAAACTCCATTTTTCTGAATAAGAGGTCCGTGAACAACTGCACTGCGAAACTTTTAAAGATGGCGCCGAATGAAACTTTGTTCTGTAACGATGTCTCAGTTTCCTTAAAAAGTGATAGTGACGTGTGTAAAATCTGCGTAAAAAAGGTAAAGAGAGGTATCCTATGCATCCAGTGCAGGTCGTGGTATCACGACAAATGTGTTAAAGTGAATCTAAAATATATAAAAGACGAACATGACTGGACATGCCGTCAGTGCGTTGTGAGTGTCACGAAAATCGAGGTAATGGACACGATAAAATCAAAAGAAAAAATAATAAGTGTGCTTACAGAGGATTTAATGACTATAAATACGAAATATGAAGAACTTCGGCAGAAATATCAAGAACTGGAAACGAAATACAAAGAGATAGAGCGAGATCATCGTCTAGCACAAGACAGCGTTGTTAACAGTCGTTCTGCGCAAAAAACGTGGCGTTTGCCGAAAAAAACAAACAAACAGACAGTGTGTACAGTTCCGGCGATACCGCTAGCAAATAAATTCACAACACTAGACGAAGACTGTGATAAGACAAAGAACAATGACGAACAAAAATCAGTGACGAAACTTCCAATCGAGTGCGCAGCCAAGAAAACATCTAATACGAAAAATAAACCAGTGAATATCAAACGACGAGTTGCTGTACTTGGTGATAGCCACGCCAAGAAAATTGCCGAAAAAATAAATGAGTACAGTACGTTATTCACGGCAACAGGTATGACGAAACCCAGTGCACCTTTGACTGAGATAATTAAGAGCAGCAACTCACTTAATGAGCTATCTAAGAATGATGCCGTCATAATCATGGGTGGAAGTAATGATGTATACAGAAATGAGAGTAAACATGCGACCCAGTGTTTAAAAACTACATTACTTGATCCGAAAGTTCCGAACATCATAGTTACTGGTTTGCCTCACAGATACGACCTGCAAGACAATTCCATCGTAAATCTGGAGCTTGCAAAAGTAAACAGACAGTTCTACAAAATATGCAAGTCCCAACAAAATGTAACATTTCTTGATCTTCCAGATGCAAGAGATTTGTTTACGGAACATGGACTACATTATAATAACGCTGGCAAGTCATACGTTGGCAAAATGCTAGCGAAATTAATACAAAAAGACGACGACGTTGCAAGAAAACCAATTGCTGTGCAACCAGTTTCGACCAAGGAAATGGATAAACGAGAAAACAATTTCAAAATCGCAGCCACAGCACCAGCTGAAACAGGAACATCACGTCCAGAAGATGAGAAGGTGCCAGAACCAGCCTCAGAACATACAGCAAAGACTGAAATTATCGTCAAGAAAACTGTACCTACTCATCATCCAGATGCTCACACACAGGGAAACTGATGAAGGAGGCCAGTTCTATCCGAATTTGGCCCAATACAACGAATCCAGAACAAGCAGTCAACACTCAGGTGGACGTTCTGTTACTTTATAGTCAAATTAGTTTTAAAGACCCTCTACCTAATAATATATGCAGTAGTAATTTCGTTATGCACTTAAACATAAGAGGTCTGTCTGAAGGAATGATCAGGAAGCTTTATGATATAGAAATTTTGCTAGAAAGTGTGAAACAATCTGTGAAAGTAATATGCCTTAATGAACATTGGCTAAAATCTGAAAATATCAGTCTCCTAAATAAACTTACAGGTTATAAAGTGGCTACCAGCTTTTGTAGGACCAATGGGTATGGAGGCTCTTGCATATTAGTTCATTCCACGGTAGACTATGATATCAGACAGAATTTTAGCCATCTGAATGAAGAAGGCACATTTGAAAGTTGTTGTATAGAACTTAAAGAGTATAACACACAAATTATCAGCATATATCGCACCCCTGGGTACCATATAAGCTATGTATTTTTAGAAAAGTTTGATACATTGCTACATAAATTAAAATGTGAGAAACTGTACAAGAAAGTGGTTATATGTGCTGACTTCAACATAGATATAAGGACTGATGACAAATTTTTTTCACACTTAAAAGAACCTGGTAGCCACAAATGGGCTAAATCTCAATTTCGATCAGTATACAAGAATTACAGCAAGCTCTGCAACATGTATTGACAATATTGTAAGTAGTTATAGTTATTATGTAAAAGAAAAGTTTCTTCTAGATTTAGGAGTATCAGACCATAAAGCACTATTTGTATCACTACCGAAGCAAAATTCAGTCTGCACAACAAAAAGATGTAGGAATTTCAGTCACGAAAATGTGGAAGTATTTTGCAAAAAAACTAAGCCAAACCAAGTGGACAGTCAGCAAACACACTTCCACAAGTGACAATTACAATAACTTTTTAACTGAATTCTTGGGTATAGTCAATGAATGCTTTCCTTTTGTAACAGTGAGGACCAGGTCTCAAAAAAGTAGATCCTGGGTAACAAAAGGAATTAGAGTGTCTAGTGCTACTAAGAGGAAACTGCATATGGAGGCAAAAGTAAATCGAAGCCCTCAATTTCTTAAGTATGTAAGCACATACAAAAAAACATTTGACAAAATAGTTAAACTAGCAAAACATACTGCAAATAACGACTTCATTTCAAATGCAAAAAACAAATCAAAAGCTGTTTGGTCTGTTATAAGAAGTGAAGTTGGCAGTGAGGCAGAGAGAAAATGGCCTTCTAAAATAGTGATAAATGGTAGAGCTGTTACAGACCCCAGTGCCATTTGTGAATCATTCAATGACTTTTTCATAAACTGTAACAAATTTGGTGACTGTTCACCACCAAATACAAAGCCCAATATGACAGATAGCAATTGCACATGTTTTAAGTTTTCTCATGTTTCCATCTCAGATGTCATCAAAATCATAATGTCCCTAAAAAATTCAAAATCTGCAGGGTGGGATGATGTTCCCACTGAAATAATAAAAATAGTCCGTCACAGTATTGCATATCCACTCTCTTTCATAATCAACCAATCATTTGATGAGGGATGTTTCCCAGATCGATTAAAATATGCAGAAGTTCGGCCCATGCATAAAAAAGGCAAACAAGATGAATTGGGCAACTATAGGCCAATCTCACTGTTACCAATTTTCTCAAAAATATTTGAAAGAGCTGCATGTGATCAGATTGAAAATCACAATTCATCTAACAGCATTATCTTAGGCAATCAATATGGTTTCAGAAAAGGCCGCAGCACAGTCCATGAAATAAATGAATTAGTCACAAAAGTCAGCAGATGTCTTGATGATAGAATGTGTGTGTCAGGCATCTTTTGTGACCTGTCCAAAGCCTTCGACACAGTAAATCATGACCTGCTTCTCCAAAAATTGGCACGCTATGGTTTTCAAGGCAAATCTCTTAGCTGGATGTCATCATACTTGGCAAACAGAAAACAAAGAGTACTTATTAACATCAATGGTAAGAAATTTCTCTCTGGCTGGAAAAACACTCAATTAGGTGTTCCACAAGGCTCAATATTAGGGCCACTGCTTTTTCTATATTATATTAATGATATGCAATGTCAGGTCCAGTCTGATACTATCCTCTATGCAGATGACTCAACAGCTGTAGTCTGTTGTAAAAATGAGGTAGACCTAATTCGTCATATTGAACAAACACTTGGGGAAGTGGAGGCATGGGTCAAAAACAATTACTTGACATTAAATTTTACAAAAACAGAAATTGTTCATTTTGCCACAAAACAATCTGCACAGTCATAAGTGAAATAAGGTATATGGACAAAAAATTAGAGACAGCAGACTGTGTCAAATTCCTTGGCGTGTTAGTCAACAAAAACCTGTTATGGAGTCGCCATGTGGACAACGTACTGGGTCGACTGAATAGCCTTGTATATATTATGAATATCTTGTATAGTATTACTGATTTAGCTGTAAGAAAAACTGTATATAATGCATATTTTGTTTCAGTCATTAGGTATAGTATAATTTTCTGGGGGTCTGAAAAAACAAATTTACTTAGAGCTTTTAGACTACAAAAAAGAATCATCCGAGCAATGGTGGGAGCAAAACCAAAGCAACACTGCAAACCTTTATTTGTAAAACTGGATCTAATGAGCATTCCAAGCATATACATCTGTGAAACTCTCGCTTTCACGAAAAGAAACCCACAACTTTTTGAGGGCAACTTCTTCTTGCATCAATATGATACTAGACATAGAACGAACTACATGTTACCTACCCACCATTTAAAATCATATGAAAAAACCCCATACTATATGGGCATGAAATTTGTAAATAAAATATGGAAAGATATGGATGACCCAAATGTAAAAGGTACCAAAAGAGACCTGGAAAAATATCTGAAAGATAAATGTTACTATAGTGTAGAAGATTTCATGAATGGTAATAATGCATTATAATTGTAATTAAAATACCTCTTTGAAGATGTTACACCATGTATATTATTAGTTTATTGTCTATTTTTAGTATTGTTATATATAGTGTAAAACTGACAAGTCACCTATGTCACAATCTTTGATTGTATAAGGCATGTTATGTGATAATAAAAATTGAATTGAATTGAATTGAATTGATTACTTCCTATTGTGCAACAGACTTTGATTTACATACAATTTGCTTTGTTACACTGGAAGTGAAAATCAAAGTTTCTAAAAGCTATGCCACAAATAATCAATCAAAATTACTCATAGGACTTGGAGTTTGACATTTTGTGCAATAGAGGGGTAATGCCCACCTTATCCTTAGCACCTGATAAGCTACAGATTCTCTTGGGTCATACCAAATGGCAAGCATCTGAGGAACTCAACCAATCTTGTCAGAGCACAGGTAGGGTGAACTTGGAGTTCCCACATTGGAACTGGCGAGTTCCATCATTTCCTTATAACCATATACTCTTGGCTCACTTCAGCAGCAATTTTCAAAGCATAGTAGATGTTGATAGGGTGGATAACTTGTGAGGCAAAATCCATTAGTGGCAACTTCCAATGCATCTTCTGTGGCACAGTTTTATTAGTCTTGGTCACATATTGAATCCCTGCCCAAGTTGACATGTTTTTCTAGATTGTATTGGGGAGAAGATGGAGCTTACAAGAATATCTTCTCCGGCTCCCATGAAGTTGGATGTTCTGTTAGTAGGTATCAGGTTGTGTGTGCCACTAGTGGGAAATAACACAAACCTACAAAGAGAGCTGGAGTAAGCAGTCCTCCTCAAGTATATGCTGTAAAGCAATGTTTAATAAATAATAAAAGAACATGAACTGTTTGTTACCTTATGATTTTTGATTGTGACATAACAATGAAGGCAATTTTTTGAGTATCACCTTCCTATTACTAAAAAGTATTTGTTAGATCAAGGCCACTTAAGAAATGGGACTCTCTTGGTAGACACATCAACTTCCTAACAGGCTACAAGTCTCCAAGGTGTAAAACTACTGGAAAAAGTGTACTATTGAAATCGAATCGCCCAACACCTCGATCTACAATGGGTACATTGTGGCATAAAGCAGAGACATTATAGATATATCTAAAGAAGAATTAAAAAACTGGTGGAATCTACAGGGGATGGTCGACTTTTTTTAAAAAAAAAGAAAAAAGAAAAAACCTAGGCTAAAGGACTGTTGAATTTGGGAAAACAGCAACATTTATTCTTGTTTTCAGTGGAAGAGTTCTCCCAAAGCTCACCACAGGATATATTTGTCTTAAGATGGGGCTGTTCATTTGAAACATGATGAGCTGCCTTAAATGCCAGCATACTGCTCACACAACACTGACATCAAAGGAAGAAACAATTCATAGAAAATGCAGTAAAACTGCTCTTGGTGGAGTTACTTGTTTATTTCTTCTGAAGTGCCATAATTGTGCTGGAGATTACCCTGTCTGGAGTAAGGAGTGTTCTGTGCACCTAGAAGAATAGAATATACAGAAGCCCAAGATAAGAAATGAATTACTTACACAAAAGTAAAAAGATCTATGAAACCTTGTAAATGCAACATTCACTGCTTCATTTGCTTTGCTTTGTAAAATACCAATCCATTCGTGCATTCCATTAAAATGAACTATAAATGAGTTGTCTTCTTTAGAAGTGGCCTTCTATAGTGTTGTGCTTGTTGCAGTCAGTATCATGGAGACATGCTTTAATACTTCTCTTTCATCATAAACATAAATTACTAAGTTGTCCAATGTGTATCTTCAGAGTAGAGTTAATCACATCAGAGCAATATTTTACCATGTAGTGTGGAGACTGGTGTATTCGGATTTCCTGCACTACAATAACTCCTGCTACCTATTTTTAACAATAATATGTCTTTTCACACAAATGTTTGCATTGTCAAGACATTGTGAGAGTAAAGACATTATTTGAATGGACTGAATAGCACATTCAGTTAACCTGAATCTCACAGAGATTGTTTGGATACTTTTGGAAAATATGTTGTATAGAAGATGCCACTACATCAGACTCTTCAGGACCTGCAGATCACATTGAAAGGGGCATAGAAAAATTGGTAAGCTCTTAGAAAGTGTGTTACAAGACAATGCCAACATCTAAGAATCTATAAATGCCACTGATGGAAGTGTGGGACAATGTACCTACAGAACTACTAAACAGTATTATGGAGGGTGTCCTAAACTACCACAGAATATGCAATGATATTTGAGAAATGTGCCTATGCCTCAGTGATGCAAGGACACTACGTTACTTTGAGTGCAGATTTCTGTTTTTTTTTTTTTTTTTGTCCTGTTTCCATTTATGGTTGATAATACATTTATACTGTGCGGATAAAACAACCTTAAGCTGCACAGAATGTAATTTTATAACAACTTTTGCTTTTTAGATGGAACCAACTGATGCTCACATCTGATGGGTGAAATTGCTTGTTATAAAATCACATTACGTGCAACTTGTGGCTGTCTTATCTACATATTATTTACCATATCTGCTGTGTCCCAGGCAGACCATGCCTGTGATTGATAATTTTATATAACTGAAGCTGCTTTATTCTCTTTATATTCATATGCTCCTCTAATTTCCCAGTATTTATGTTAATAGAAAACACAACACAGCATATGATAGCTCTGTAGGGCCAGTGTCATTTTTGGAACAAGTTGTTGCAGTAATTTCATAAAATTTACTGTCCACAAAACCTTTGAAATTTACTATCCACAAAGCTTAGATGTTATGACCTAAATTACAATCTAAGACAAGCAATGATAGTAAACAGAGGACATGTCAATACTAGAGAATAAAGTCTTTGCAAATTTCATTCCATGTATTTAGTTGGACAGTAATTATGCCTCAAAGACAGGAATGTGAACAATCTATGTAGATGTCTGCATTTGAGAGAGGACATATAGCTGGGCTCAAAGAAGCCATTTCAGGTAGTCGGCAAATCACTCAACATTTGAATAGGAGAAATGACACTATTTGATAATATTGGCAGGAATGGGTGAATCATGGCCAAATACAGTGTCAAGAATGAAGTAGTCGGTCTACAGAAACAACAGAACATGAGGACTGAACAATCATCAGAGAGGCATTTAGAGCCCAGATTCTTCATTATCATCGATCCAACATGCAACTGATGCTTCAGTGACCACAAGGACCATTAATAGGTGGCTCACAGAAAGGTTTCTGAGCTCACGGCACCCTTTGCGCTGACTGCCATTGACCTCTGTACACCAACAAGCCCGTTTGCAGTTGTGTCAGGCACATTCAGCCTGGGATCTCATTCACTGGATTGGAGCTGTCTTCAGTGATGAATACTGTTTCAAAATGACCCCTGATGACCAGCAAAGACCTGTCTGGAGATGGCCCAGACAGTCTGGCTGTCACCCACCATACAGTCCAATAAGCAGGAGTGATGGCCTGGGGTGCCAATTCATTTCACAGCAGGACCCCTTTGGTTGTTGTTTGCAGTACCCTTACAGAGTAGCAGTATGTCAATGATATTATATGCCTCATTTTGTTGCCCTTCATGGCAAGCCATGCGGGGCTTACATTTCAACATTTCAGCAAGATAATGTCTGCCTGTGCAAGGTGAGAATTTCTACTGCTTGTCTTTGTGCTTGCCAAACCCTGTCTTGGCCACAATGTCACCAGACCTCTCCCCAAATGAGAACATTTGGAGCATTATGGGCAGGGCCCTCTAACCAGTTTGGGATTTTGATGATCTAATGTGACAGTTGGACAGAATTTTGCATGATATCCCTCAGGAGAACATCTGACAACTCTGTCAATCAATGTCATGATGAATAACTGCTTGGGTATGAGCCAGAGGTGGACCAAAACATTATTCATTTGCTCAGTTTGTGAAGGTCTTTCTGTACTATGAATTATCTATTTTTTTCTGAAATTATGATCATTTGCTTGTCAGCACATGTACATCACATCTACCAATTTCCATCCCCATTCAGATAATACCTTTGTGGTGTACCATTTTTTGTCTTGGAGTGTAAAAACAAAGTTCATTGCTGGTAGTGTGTAACTACTTCAAGACAAGGAATAAGTGTCATATATTTATCCCTTAAAATCATGTCCTGATCTTCATTGTTGCATCAGCATAAAGTTATCATTCAGAATTCATGACAGTTTCAATGCTCTGATGTAATTTGATGTCTTCCGATTTACTACTTTCCACAGAGTCAGATTTACAGTAAAACCTCAGTACCTGTAATTATATAATATTCATGAGCAACATTTTGACTCATTTCAATATTAAGTTTTAGAAACAACCTTTGAGACCACACTCAAATGTTTTAAGTACTTCATTATATTACAACTAATGTCTTGCCACACCAACAGGCACACAATGACAGTAATCATATACATAGATATCCACAATGACAGTAATCATATACATAGATATCCATCAATAAAGTTGTTCTTGAAGTGACTGTGTCATTATATAAATTTCACCACAATCAAAGTCATTTTGTTGCCTAGCTATGATTTACAGCAAAGGTGTTAATATTTAATAAAATATTCAATGCTTGATTATAGCAGAAAAAGGAGAAAACACTTTCCACCTTTAAGGGCTGATTTATTGTATTGCCTTAGGTAATTTCTGCCATGATATCAATGAATGAATGCAGTAGGGTTACATTAATTTTCTTTCTGGCATTAAAGAGATCCCTGCGAAGCTGTGTGGCAATTATTCATTATTTATTATTCATTGCTTTACAGCATATTCATGAGGAGGACTGCTCACTTAAGCTCTCATTGTAGGTCTGGTGTTGATTCCTACAAGTGGAACTCGCAATTTGATACCTACTAACAGAACATCCAACTGAAGGAGATATGATTGTAAGTTCTATCTTCTTCCCACAAGAATCTAGAACATGTCAACTGAAACAGAGATCCGTTACATGAATAAGCCTAATGTAACTGTGGTAAATCCATCTAGTACACTTTAAAAATTGCTGCTGAAGCTATCCCAGAGCTTGCAGCTATAAGGAATTCATGGTACTCACCAGTTCCAGCACGAGAACTCCAAGTCCACCAAACCTGTGCTCCATCAAGGTTGTTTTAGTTTCTTACAATTTCTTACTGTTTGGTATGACCCAAGAGAATTCATAGCTTATCAAATGCTATGGATAAGGCAAGTTTTTTGCACAAAATGTCTAACTCCAAGTCCTATGACTAATTTTGATTGATTTTTTGTGACACAGATTTTAAAAACTTTGGTTTTCACTTCCAATGTAACATAGCAATTAAGCAGAATGAATAAATTCTATTTCCATCAGCAAATTCATGAGACATCAGTATTACATAAATATATCTGGTTTATTAGAAGTAAAGTTGACATTTTTGCTGTACCATACTCCTGTTGTTGTAGGGTCTTCTTGTGCTGTCCATGGCTGGGAAGCATAGATAGCTTCACCATTTATTTGAAGCCATGTTCCCATATCCCTTAAGCGCTCAGCATAAATTGGCATTATTAAACCATCCTTTGTTGGTCCAACATTCATTAGCAAGTTGCCTTGTCAGATGAGAGTAAAAAAGAAGAAAAGAATTATTTGACTGATTTATAATAAAAATGAACATAATTTTAATGGACTTTTTCACAAATAGTGATAAATGCTGTATATTTATTGTTACATGAAATGTTGAATGAAGCAACGAAGAGCAGATGATTTCATAGTTAATTATATCAATTGACCCTGCCTAATTCAAGCAAATATGACAGGAAAGGATATTATACACATGTATACTTGCTGTATGCTCCTATGGTGCTTGACAGCTGAATCAGGTAGAGTAAATAGAAAAATGCAGTCTTGTTTGAATAGAAGAGTAGAAAATAATATTGATGTTCATGAAACAAAAAGAAGATATAACAAATATAGGGGGCAAAAGGAAGATGAATTCACACTTAATTCCATAAATATCCATTTCAGTAAGTTATAATAAATAAGAATATTCTACTCAGTTTAGGAAATATGCAAACTAATTGATTCTTTTATTTAATAATTATAAATAATGTAAACTGCTTTAGGAACAAATAAACAACTAACTATCATCATGAAAATTTTGCAGTATGTAGGTTTTACTGCATCCTGTTATCTGCAAGGACACAAAAGAATTTTGTGCAGTGCATTTCATTTGTATTCTATCCATTTTTCCAGTCATGTTAATGAATCATTTTCATGTCTTCAATCATTTTATGTTATACCCCATAAATCCATACATTTTGAGTCTGGAGTAATAAAAGCCAATGAAAACTTAAGATTGTGATTTTAATGCTTCTGGTGCTTTACTTAGTTACCCCCACATCCAGATGGGTACAATCCACAGAATGTTCATACAATCATATGAAACTGTCAAGAAAGCCCTTTCTTGGGATGTTGTTTCATTTGTATATCACAGTGGCTTAAATCTTGATTACATCATTAAAGCATTGAGCCTTCATGTGAATATTTATTTTTTGGAATAAAAAAAGCCACTCAGTGCCAAACTGAGTGAATATGAAGGTTGCTGAAAACTGCCAATTGTTTTTTCATTAGAAACTGCGCTACAACAGCAGCCATCATGTGTGCGCGCATTGTCATGTAGCAAGTAGAAATCGTTCCCACTCCCTTGCTGTGGACGAACCGGAATAATACTTCCAATTTACAATGGTCTCATTGGGAACAAATTCCTTGTGGATAATGGCATGAGGATCAAAAAGAGTGATGAGCACTATCATCACTTTCAGTTTTGTCAGTCACACCTTCCTTGGTCTTTGTAAACCTGAAGTTGGCATTCTAAAACTTCCCAAATGTGTTCTATAGGATTCAGGTCGAGACTCTGTGCAGGCCAGTCCATTACAGGGATGTTATTGTCATTTAACCACTCCACCGCAGGCTGTGCATTATGAACAGGTGCTCGATCATGTTGAAAGATACAATTGCCATCCCCAAATTGCTTTTCGACAGTGGGAAGCAAGAAAGTGCTTAAAACATCAATGAAGGCCTGTGCTGTGATAGTGCCATGCACAACAACAAGGGGTGCAAGCCCCCTCCATGAAAAACATGACAACACCATAACACCACCGCCTCCGGATTTTACTGTTGGCACTACGCAAGCTGGCAGATGACATTCACTGGGCATTCATCATATCCACACCCTGCCATAGGATCACCACATTGTGTACTGTGATTCATCATTCCACACAATGTTTTTCCACTGTTCAGTCATCCAATGTTTATGCTCCTTACACCAAGTGAGGCGTCACTTGGCATCTACCGGCTTGATGTACAGCTTATGAGCAGCCACTCAACCATGAAATCCAAGTTTTCTCACATCTCATCAAACTGTCATAGTACTTGCAGTGGATCCTGATGCAGTTTGGAATTCCTGTATGATGGTCTGGACAGATGTCTGCCTATTACACATTACGTCCCTCTTCAACTGTTGGCAGTCTCTGTCAGTCATCAGACAAGGTTTTCCTGTATACTTTTGTGCTATATGTGTCCCTTAACGTTTCCACTTCACTATCACATCAGAAACAGTGGACCTAGGAATGTTTAGGAGTGCAGAAATCACGAGCACAGATGTATGATGCAAGTGACACCCAATCACCTGACCACGTTCGAAGTCTGTGAGTTCCGCAGAGCACCCCACTCTGCTCTCTCACACTGTCTTATGACTACTGAGGTCACTGATATGGAGTATCTTGCAGTAGGTGGCAGCACAATGCACCTAATATGAAAAAACGTATGTTTTTAGGGGTGTCCGGATACTTTTGATCACATAATGTAAATCCCCTATTTACCACTGCCTGCCCACAAAAGACTGTTGAAATTCACATCTGCCACTTACAGTTGTTAGTTAAAGCTGGCATCGTAGTTACTGCACTGACATTGCTTATATGTCAGGAATAAAATCAGTCTCAGTCTACAACATAAATGTGGGATATCTCCAAGGAGCCTGCTTTAAATAATGGTGAAATCTACTTTCAGCAGCATAGTATTGACTGTGTTGAAAACTACAATTTTGTAATTGTTTTGTATAGCTTAACCAAGCAACAGAATCTGAATAGACGAATGTGGGATACCTCCCAAAACCCTGCTTAAAATACCTGATAAAACCTTCTGTTATCAACCATGGACTGAACTTAAACATTATTTGTCTCCCTAGTTTGACACATTATTGCGCAAACATGCCAGTGGATTCAGGAATTTGTTACTCTGTGCGTACATACTGAATTTTGTTTTTACCTCAGAGTGCCATGGCTAGTGCAGAAAATTATGTGTTCTTTTTTTAATTCATGAATTGAGATCTTAGATGAGAGCTCCTACTATGGGGAGAGATGTTCTTCCAGAAATAGATATGGTGGATGTCTGTCAGGTAGGTTACATTACAGCCATGCATATTTTGGCTGATGAGGGTAGAGAGGGTTGTCATGGGAACAGGAACTGGACTCTTTAAGTGCTGGACTAATCTTTAGCTTAATAAAGATATGAGCGAGGAAACAGTGGGAATCAAATATACACACTATTCCAGGTCTGTTCTGCAAAGTATTACATCTGCTTTGACTGTGTGACAACACAACACTACCAACACAAAAAAGAAATGGCATGGTTTCCCATGAACTGTGAGACAAATATACAATGCTAGGTCGTGTAGGGGTTACTAAAGCCACAGTATTTACCGTTGTAGTTGTTGTGGTCTTCAGTCCAGAGATTGGTTTGATGCAGCCCTCCATGCTACTCTATCCTGTGCAAGTTTCTTCATCTTCCAGTACCTACTGCAACCTACATCCTCCTGAATCTGTTTAGTGTATTCATCTCTTGGTCTCCCTCTATGATTTTTACCCACCATGCTGCCCTCCAATACTAAATTGGTGATCCCTTGATGCCTCATCAAGTGGAAAATGTAATGTCTGAATCATTTCTAGAAATGCACGAGAATTCAGCAAAGAGTAAGAAGTTTAAGTTTGTATTCCATACTCCAGGGTGTGTGGGTAAGTGTCTCTTTATGGAAACTCCTTCCTACCCGTTTCTTGTGGATGCCTATACCAACAAGATTTTGCAGGAACAATATTGCTTTTATTCTATCAATTCCTATTTGAGTTCCCTGATAATATCTGTTACACTATCATATTACCTATAGAAACCACTAATAATAACAACATCTCTGAGTCCTTCAATGTCTGTACCCAGATTGGCTTAATAATTATGTAATGATTGTAAATACTGCATCAGTAAACTAGAACAGATTACTTTAGTGTCTTACATTATCTTTTTAACAGCTGCACTGTACTTTTTGCAAAATCCTTCCAACAAATCTAAATTTTCTGTTTCCTTATCCTACTATTCATGAGCTTGTCCTCTTTTATATTGTTTCATAATATTATCTTTATGTATTTATTGTGAGCTCCAAATATTGTCCTCTAATATTACAAGCTGAACATTACTTCAGTCTTAACTACTCCAAAGTGCAATTCAACCTTTTTTAAATTCTGCAGTATTATGAAAAGGATGGATTATTAATCACCACAAAGACAAAACAATGAGTTGCAGATAGGCACAACAAAAGAGTGTTCACATTTAGATTTCAGCCAAAGCCATCATCAGAAAAGAAAAAAACACACTGATTCATACAAGCAAGTACACCTAACACACAAATGAGTGCTATCTCCGGCAGTTTCATCCAGAGCACAACATTTGTGTTGAATGAAAGCAGCAGTCTGGACTGGGCAGGGAAGAGGGTGGTATGGCAGAATATAGCGAGGAGAGAAGAGCACTGTCTGGTGAAGCATGCTGGGACTAGATTGTGGCAGGACAAGGCTACCAGGTGCTGTGTCAAGAAGCTATGGGGAAGGAAAGGGGGGGGAATGGGGAGAAGAGAAAGAGAGGGGCAGACAAGAGAGAAAAAGCCCTGTGGGTGCAATGGAAAAGATTGGTGCACAAATGCCATTGAGGGGATGTGAACTGGGAGGAGGTGTAGGACAGAGGAGGTGGAAACTATTGGGTGGAGGGTCCAGGAACAGTAGATTACTGAAGGAAGAAGCTGGGATAATTTCAAGAGTGGAGAATGTGTTGTAAGGCTAACTCCCATCGGTGCGGTTCACGAAAGCTGGTGATGGAGAGGAGCATACAGATGGCCCAACTTGTGAAGCAGCCATGGAAATCAGGTGTGTAATGTTCAGCTGCACGTTGTGCCATATGGCAATCCACTTTACTGTTTGCCTCAGTTAGGTGGTGGACAGATGGTTGGTAGTCATAACAATACAAAAAGCTGTACAATGATTGCAGCAGTGCTGACATGTGACGTGGCTGCTTTCACAGGTGGCCCAGCCTCTTACAGGGTACGAAAAGCCTATGACAGGACTGGAACAGTAAGTGCTGGGTAGGTGGATTGGGCAGGTCTCGCACCTGGGTCTTCCATAGGAATGTGATGTGGGGGTAACTACGATGTTTTGGAGGTTTGGGGGGTGACAGAATACTTTGGGAGGGGTGGGAAGGGTCTTCGGTGGGATGTCTCTCATTTCAGAGCATGATGATAGATAATCAAGTTATTACAAAGGATGTGGTGTTGTTCCAGTCTTGAGCAGTACTGGGTGACAAAGGGGGCACTCCTTTGTAGCTGGTATGTGATGTTGGTGGGAGGATTGAGCAAGTGGAGATATGGCATGGGAAATATGTTTGTGGTTTGCAGTATAGTACTTGTTTGTCAAGGTCTCAGTGAGATTTTCGGCATATTGAGCAATGGGGTTCCAATCATTGCTGCTACACCATCCTTCAGAGCCCTTGCTGTGTGGGAGGGATTTTTTGGTGTGAAAGGGATGGAAGCTATTGAAATGCAGGTACTGTTGACGGCTGGTGGGTTTAATGTGGACAGAGATGTGGTTGGAGCCATCAGAGAAAAGGAAGTCAAAGTCCAGGAGGGTGGCATGCTGGTTTGAGGACGAATGATTGAAGCAGATGGGATAGAAGGTGTTAAAATGGTGAAGGCATGAGAACAGTGTCCTGACCCTGAGTCCAGATAATGAAGATATCATAAATGAACCTGTACCAGAAAAGGGGTTTGGGGTTTGGGGACACTAGGAAGGTTTCTTCTAAAACAGGTTGGCATAAGAGGGTGCCATGTGGGTGCCCATGGCTGTGTTGTTTGTATACCTTCCCTTCAGAGCAGAAGTATTTGTGAGTTAGGATAAAGTTAGTACTGTGTGTGAGGGACTTTGGTAGAGGCAGTGTTCAACTGCAGCAAGATGATGGGCATGAGGGATGTTGGTGCATATGAAAACGGCATCAACAGTGATGATTAGGGATCCAGGAAGTAAAGGGGTGGAGGATAGTGGAGAGTCGGTGAAGGAAGTGGTTGTTATCTTTCCCATGGAGGGCTACATTTCAGATTGGAGAGGTTGGTCAATAAGTGCTGAAATTCTTTCAATGGGGACACAATAAGCAGCTACATTGTTGTGTCCAGGATTGTTGGGCTTATGGATTTTGGGTAGGATGTAGGAGATGGGTGTATGGGGGTCACACGGGTGACAATAAAAATGGATTCATGGGAGATGTTCTAGGAGATGTTGGATGAATGGGATAGGATGGCAAAGTTTCTAGGTGGAGGAGACACATAGTCACTGCAATTCGTAACGACAGTTGTGGAACCTTTGTCTGCAGATAGGGTGATTAGGTCAGGATTTGTTGTGATGTGTATGCTGTCCTCTCTTCTGCTGAGAGGTTGGTGTTCTGAGGAAGGGACGTGGGAAGGGATGTTGAGGCCAAGTTGTAGGTAAGAATTCCTGGGATGTGACCAGGGGGTGTTATATGGGAGGGTAAGAGGATAACAGTCAGATGGTGGTATGAACTGAAGAGGAAGGATTCAGTGTTGGGAGTAGGTGTACAGACACGTAAAAACAGGCACAAATGCTTAAAAATAAAAACAAATACATAAAAATACATGAAAATACATAAAAGTACACACAAATATATAAAAAAAATGTTCAAAAATGTGGGGAAAAAATGGAATGGGTGAAGAATGGGAGAACGTGCGTGTTGGAATAAGGGAGGGGAGAGAGGAGGAAGGGGGAATGGTTAGGTTCACAAGTTCATGTGGCACTGGTATGTGTGGGAAATAATGTATGAAAACATGTGAGGATGGGGAGGAAATGTTATAAATAGTGAATAATTGTAATTGTTGACAGGAAGAATTTGGAGCATAAGATGCTGCACCAACAATCTACTTGATCATGTAGCTATGCATTATGTGCAAATAAGATCATTGATATAGTGTGGCTTGGGTCTCACTGCTTAGAGAATAGTAACAAAGGAAAACATCATAGGGTTTATAACAGAACGTAAAATCATGTATATCAGTAATTTCTTTACGTGTAATGTTTTATGTAAATATAGCCTTTGACTGCGAGTTTAACAACTAAGAGACGGTTATCTTTGGTCATGCGGGAAGGAGGTCAATCTTTGGAAGAGGTGGTTGATGGTCTTTGGATCGGGAGCATGGGTTGGAGGAGGTGGTGATACAGATGTGGTGTAAAACAATGTCTTATTTCATATTACTATAGAAGTGTTAAATGTGAATAAATGAATTAAATAGTGATGTGCAAAACTAATTTAACGTTTGCCCTCTAAAAATCAAAATACCACGTCGCCCTACAAACCAGTAAGTCTCATCCAAACACAAAGAAAACCGCGGGAACATTGCAGTGGAATCACCTCTAGATTTCACGAAGACAACAATGCAGCCATCGATATGAGTTAAGTACCAAACTGTTCGTACTTGTTAACAACCTCGGACTATAAATTTGAATCTCCTGTAGTGCCTGAAGTCACCATGTGGACAAAGGAGTAGGACAACTTATAGACTATGGAAATCTTAGGAAGAGGTCTGTTAAAGGTTGTGAGATGGAAGAAAAGCCATGTGGAAAGTTCAGGTATAAGTACCAACAACATTACAAAAATGATAGATTGCTACTCACCGTAAATATGAAATGTTGAATTGCACATAGGCACAATGAAAAGACAGTTACACATTGAACTTTTGGTGAAATCCTTCTTCAGAAAAGATAATGTGCATACATTCACACAAGCAATTATGCATCACATACATGACTGCTACCTCCACCCACTGTGTCTAGAATGCAACAGTGACATTGAATGAAAGCAACAATCGTGAGTGAGGAGTGGAGGGGGGAGGAATAGGAGTGTATGGTGGGGTGGAGGGAAGAGCACTCTCTGGCAGAGCATACACGGACTAGGCTGTGGCAAGACAAGGCTATCAGTTGCAGCATTGGAGGCTGTGGAGGAGGGAGGGGGTGAGGCAATGGTGAGCAGAAAGAGAGAGGGGCAAAGGAGAGGCAAAAAGCCCGGTGAGTGCATTGACAGAGAGAGGTGCACTTGTGGGTGAGGGGTCATGAACTGGAATACCACTGTTAATGCCAGTACACTGTACTCCAACAATCCTCATGCCTATGAATCTTGCCACTATTGAACACATCCACTCCCAAATTTGACAGACTCTAAACTCACTACCTGATTCTTCATACATCTTACTAACTTTATCCTTACTCACAATTACTTCTTCTTGGAAGGGAATGTATACAGCCATGGGCACCAGTATGGCTTTCTCCTACACCAACCTGATAATAGGCTATCTGGAGGAAACTTTCCTAGCCTCCCGAGGCCCCAAACCTGCGGTCTGGTTCAGATTCATTGATGTCTTTGTGATTTGGACTCAGGGTCAAGACACTCTGTTTCTCATGCCTTCACAACACCTTCTGTCTCATCTGCTTCACCTAGTCCTCCCAAATCGAGCACATCACCTTCCTGGACTTTGGCCTTCTCCTCTCTAATGGTTCCATCCACACCTTTGTCCGTATACACACCAACTACCAACAATACAAACATTTCAACATCTGCCATCTCTTCACATAAGGAAATCCCTACCCAACAGCAGGCCACCCAAAGATGGTGTATCTGCAGTGATGAAAACCTCCCTTGCCCAGTATGCTGAAGGTCTCAAAAAAACCTTTATAGACACACACTATCCCCAGACCTAGTCTGAAAACAGATTTGGCGTGAACTTCCCCATACACCCTCAATCCTACCATCACCCTCAAGAACCAGCTACAAAGGAGTGTCCCCTTCATTACCCAATACCAACCTGGACTGAAAGAAGTGAACCACATTCTTCATAAGGACTTTGATTATCTGTCATCACACTCTGAAATGAGATCCACCTTACCCTAGATCATTTCCACCCCACCTAAAGTGGTGTTCCATTACCCACTGACCCTTCACAATATCCTAGTGCAATCCTATGCCATATCCCTATGGAAGACACAGGTGCAAGACCTAACCAATCCACCCACCTAACACTTTCTATTTCAGTCCTTACCCTATGCCATGAGAGGCTGC
This sequence comes from Schistocerca nitens, assembly GCF_023898315.1. NCBI lineage: Eukaryota > Metazoa > Arthropoda > Insecta > Orthoptera > Acrididae > Schistocerca > Schistocerca nitens. Next base: position 450,146,504 of record NC_064618.1, on the reverse strand, counting down.
GCCACCTGTGAAAACAGCCATGTCATATATCATCCATGCTGCAATCATTGCACAGCTTTTTATATTGGTATTGCTACTAACCAGCTGTCCCCAGGATGACTGTCCACTGTCAAATTGTGGCCAAGAGCAAAGTGATCACCCTATCGCACAACATGTAGCTGAACATAGCTTGTTTGATTTCAATGGCTACTTCACAAGCTGGACCATCTGGATCCTCCCCTCAACCACGAGCTTTCCTGAACTGCACATACAGGAGTCAGCCTTACAACACATTCTCCGCTCCCGAAATTACCTCGGCTTCAACCTAGGGTAATCTACTATTTCCACACCCTCCAACTAACAGTTTCCACTCCCTCTGTTGTACATCTCCTCCCAATTCATGCCCCCTCACTCCCATTTTACACTGCTCTCTGCCAAACTGACCACATGTCTTTGTTTTTCTTTTCTCTGCCACTCTCCTTTTCTACCACCCAACATTCTGTCCCCCACTGTCTACTGAGGTGCAACTGGCAGCCTTGTCCTGCCCCAATCTAGTCCCTGCACATTCTGTCGGACAGAACTCTTCTCTCCCCCCACCCATACCCTGCTATCCCTCCCTCTACCCTGCCTCACTCTATATTGCTGCTTTCCTTCAACACTGCTGTTGCATTCTGGACAGAGGGGCCATAGGTAGACATCATTTGTACATGAGGTGTGCTTGCTTGTGGGAATTTGTGTGTGTTTGCTTTCCGAAGAAGACTCTGGCTGACGCTAAATGTATAACATTCTCTTTATTGTGCCTGTGTGCAATTCAGCATGTCATCTTTATGGTGAGCAGTAATCTACCCTTTTCATAATATTATTGATATTCCTACCTGGACTTTCACTTTTTTAAAAAATTCTGCAAACTTTAAATCAATTGAAGCAAAGTATTAATCACTGGGTGTCAATCAGGTTTATTCATTGCCTGAAAAACATCAAATTTGTTTGGATTACTCAGCCATAGCAAATAAACTATTAGTACACAAAGCAGGCAATGTTGTGGTGGACCCTGTGGACGATCCTCTTCACAAGCATGGCATATATGGTATCAACTATTGGTGAAATAATGTGCAGAGGTAAATAAATTATGAATTTTTACTTCATAATTTTTTTTAGAAAATGTAACAGGTAACTGTTTGTGCTATTTGTCCTCTATTTTACATGATACACTGATTACATGTGCCATCAGTATTGTACATTGTGAGTTGTTTCCCAAATGGTTTTAAAATGTATCCAAACATTAGCAAATTCTTTTAAAATAATTCAAAATAAGTAAACAGAAATATCTCACCATTACAACTGACTGTTGAAACCAACTGCTCAATCAGTTCATGAGTTGTCATGTAATCTTCTAACTTAGCATTTCTTCTGTATCCCCATGATACTTTATCAATAGTTAAACAGTTCTCCCATTTATGCGGCTGAAGAACACCTTATTATAACAAAGAAAAATAAGAAAAAGTTAGTTACGTACATATGTCTTTAAAGATAGTGTGGGAACACCATTCACAATAAAAACAGAACGTAGCTGCTACAGGTGAAATATTGCATTTTATTGCTGTGCACCTGCAGAAGCATACAACAGAAGACAATAGTAAACCACATGGAAATAACCCAAAAGTTGGGAAGTTTGGTTAACATATTTGCAACCACAGTGGTCTAAATTTAATTGTAATAAAATAATCAATCTTGATCACAAGATAGAATATGTTTTATTAATGCTGATCAGTTTCAATCTATACAGATAATCTTCAGACCATAAGGCATCTCCTTCAGTGATCTACAAAGAGTCTGAGTGGAGCTCAGATGCAGTTGTTATTTGTAGATCATCCTCTAGTTGAAGACTAGCTTTCCTCAAAACTGTTTTCAGTTGCTTCCAGCCCATTACACACAGATTTACCATGGCTAGTAACCAAAAAGTAATATTCAGTATCAATAGAAAAATCATTTTATGTGCTTTTTCTATTTTTAAATTAAGCAGTGCATCTGTCAGTGAAATGATGCAGTTTCTTGACTCGTGGATAGTTTACAGCCAAACTCTTAACCATTCCTTTCTAAGCAGCATTTACAAATCCTACAGTGTGCTCCATATCATCACTTATATAGCAGTGTTTTGCTACTATCAATTTATTTTCCCCATTTATCACATAAACGCAAATAATAGGGATTGTACAACTGCTTCTTGTCCAGTAGTAACTCTGGATTTAATTCTGAGTTACATAACTGTAGTTTTTAGCAAAGTCCTTTAACAGAGTTGCTTTTTTGGGGGTTATATTTTCTTTCAGATTATTCAAGGATCTTACCTGAGACTTAGGTAAAAATGAGGATGGTTTAATTGTATGATATTCCACTGATTCTTTATTGTGATATGTTGTTGTTGTTGTGGTTTTCAGTCCTGAGACTGGCTTGATGCAGCTCTCCATGCTACTCTATCCTCTGCAAGCTTCTTCATCTCCCAGTACCTACTGCAACCTACATCCTTCTGAATCTGCTTAGTGTATTCATCTCTTGGTCTCCCTCTACGATTTTTACCCTCCACGATGCCCTCCAATACTAAATTTGTGATCCCTTGATGCCTCAGAACATGTCCTACCAACCGATCCCTTCTTCTGGTCAAGCTATGCCACAAACTTCTCTTCTCCCCAATCCTGTTCAATACTTCCTCATTAGTTATGTGATCTACCCATCTAATCTTCAGCATTCTTCTGTAGCACCACATTTCGAAAGCTTCTATTCTCTTCTCGTCCAAACTAGTTATCATCCATGTTTCACTTCCATACATGGCTACACTCCATACAAATACTTTCAGAAACGACTTCCTGACACTTAAATCTATACTCGATGTTAACAAATTTCTCTTCTTCAGATACGCTTTCCTTGCCATTGCCAGTCTACGTTTTATATCCTCTCTACTTCAACCATCATCAGTTATTTTGCTCCCCAAATAGCAAAACTCATTTACTACTGTAAGTGTCTCATTTCCTAATCTAATTCCCTCAGCATCAACCGACTTAATTCGACTACATTCCATTATCCTCGTTTTGCTTTTATTGATGTTCATCTTATATCCTCCTTTCAAGATACTGTCCATTCCATTCAACTGCTCTTCCAAGTCCTTTGCTGTCTCTGACAGAAGTACAATGCCATCAGCGAACCTCAAAGTTTTTATTTCTTCTCCATGGATTTTAATACCTACTCCGAATTTTTCTTTTGTTTCCTTTACTGCTTGCTCAATATACAGATTGAATAACATTGGGGAGAGGCTACAACCCTGTCTGACTCCCTTCCCAACAACTGCTTCCCTTTCATGTCCCATGACTCTTATAACTGCCATCTGGTTTCTGTACAAGTTGTAAATAGCCTTTCGCTCCCTGTATTTTACCCCTGCCACCTTTAGAATTTGAAAGAGAGTATTCCAGTCAACATTGTCAAAAGCTTTCTCTAAGTCTACAAATGCTAGAAACATAGGTTTGCCTTTCCTTAATCTTTCTTCTAAGATAAGTCGTAAGGTCAGTATTGCCTCACGTGTTCCAGTATTTCTACGGAATCCAAACTGATCTTCCCCGAGGTCGGCTTCTACCACTTTTTCCATTCGTCTGTAAAGAATTCGTGTTAGTATTTTGCAGCTGTGGCTTATTAAACTGATTGTTCGGTAATTTTCATATCTGTCAACACCTCCTTTCTTTGGGATTGGAATTATTATATTCTTCTTGAAGTCTGAGGGTATTTCGCCTGTTTCATACATCTTGCTTACAAGATGGTAGAGTTTTGTCAGGACTGGCTCTCCCAAGGCCGTCAGTAGTTCCAATGGAATGTTGTCTACTCCCGGGGCCTTGTTTCGACTCAGGTCTTTCAGTGCTCTGTCAAACTCTTCACGCAGTATCGTATCTACCATTTCATCTTCATCTACATCCTCTTCCATTTCCATTATATTGTCCTCAACTACATCGCCATTGTATAGACCCTGTATATATTCCTTCCACCTTTCTGCTTTCCCTTCTTTGCTTAGAACTGGGTTTCCATCTGAGCTCTTGATGTTCCTACAAGTGGTTCTCTTATCTCCAAAGGTCTCTTTAATTTTCCTGTAGGCAGTATCTATCTTACCCCTAGTGAGATAAGCCTCTACATCCTTACATTTGTCCCCTAGCCATCCCTGCTTAGCTATTTTGCACTTCCTGTCGATCTCATTTTTGAGACATTTGTATTCCTTTTTGCCTGCTTCATTTACTGCATTTTTATATTTTCTCCTTTCATCAATTAAATTCAATATTTCTTCTGTTACCCAAGGATTTCTACTAGCCCTCGTCTTTTTACCTACTTGATCCTCTGCTGCCTTCACTACTTCATCCCTCAAAGCTACCCATTCTTCTTCTACTGTATTTCTTTCCCCCATTCCTGTCAATTGTTCCCTTATGCTCTCCCTGAAACTCTGTACAACCTCTGTGATACTGGGTGGCAAAATAAAGTCCAATTGGGAGCTAAGACTTCCTAAGAATTAATCTTGCTCATCTTACTATTTCAGCACACTCCCCAATCTCTTCTAATTGAAATTTGTTTCTCGAAGTGCTGCAGTTACTGCTGGAAGTTATGAGTACATATCCAACATCTAGTTCTCAAAATAAATACGGTGCTTCTGTTAAACAACATATCATCCATTGTAGTCTTGTTTACAATAACCATTCAATATAAAAGTACTTCATCATTTGGAACATAACAATTATATTCATATGAACAAGTCCAAAAATGATCTGTCTTATTTAACAGATTCCAATTGAGAGAATGTATAACAAGTTTTTTTGTTCCCATTATGTCATATGCATTATCATGACCACTCTTCCTCTATGGTTCATACCATATCACCAAGGCAGGACCCAATGACTTGGAATGAATCACATGACCCACAAGTACCGTGAATATGATAAGATTGTATCGTCATCATGGCTTGTAGACCAGTTTCATGATACATGCGCATAAATAAGACATACATCTAAAAGTAGATTATTTAATGCATCATAACCTGTTTGTAATGGTGATCATTGTTATTAGCTTTGAAAAATGCTTGTGCAACACATCACTTCACCAAAGTGATATCTTACAGTAAAAGTGTGTATAATTTTGGTATCAACAACTGAGTGTCATCATCAACAATTGAAGACTGCTTTACCAGTCCTGTCCAATGGTCTGTACTCAATTTCACCATCACCACCTTTGTCAGCTAATTTTTCTTTCAAAAATTCTGACAATTTGACATCACTGAAACAATTATAACAGTGATGCATGCAGCCACAGTTTCCCATGGCACATACAAAAAATTTTATGACTTCTTTATAAGTTTATTCATTGTTTTCTAGATCCGAAACTGTTACATTTTGATGGATACCGCAGACACACACCAAATGGGTGCCTGCAGCATCAGCTAAAATAAAGTGCTTTGGTCTTGGTGCACAAAATCTAGAATCACTAATGTTAATATTTGGGTTCTCCCATTTAAAAAAGAATATAGTTTTTTCAGTTGCAGAGTGTAAACCTTGGTTGCATGTACACATTCCTCTGAATGCTGACTTTGTCTTTTGCTACTGGTAACAGACATGGAATGACCCCTGTCATCCTTAGAGATAACTCTTTATTTATGAAACTTTACTTGAAATCATATTGTAAGCTGTATGGTGTGTATTGTAAGCTGTATGGTGTGTAAATAATATGATGTACCAGGAAACCTATACAGACAGGCCAAGATGGCAATCACCATGACATCCTGAAATGAGCACTTAACATGATCTCATGATGAACTATAAAAACAAGTATATTATAAAATATGTTTATCACACAAATCTACATATATATATATATCAACTATGTACCTGGATTGTAGCGATCTGTACACGTATAGAAAGATCCATGAGTACATAAAGTGCCTGTACCCCAACGATCATTTGTGACCACAGTTTCTCTTACGGGACTTTCATTGAACAACCAGGCAATAAATTCCTTTGATGTCCAATATTCATCTGATGCTTCCCACTCTCCATCAGACCATACAATTTCAGGCTGATATGTGTTCACCTGCAAAAATGTGTTGCTTATATGAAACCTAGATGTAATTATCAAACTTATTTTGTTATCAGACAATGGAAAATCCAGATTGGAATAACAATTCTCTCTCTCTCTCTCTCTCTCTCTCTCTCTCTCTCTCTCTCTCTCTCTCACACACACACACACACACACACACACACACACACACACACACACACACATACACATGACCACTGTTTTCATGCTGTGGGCCTGACTCTGAGTATATCTGACATGAGAAGCAGTCTGTTGTGTTGGTGGGGGCATGGACAAGGCACTGAATGGAGGAAGATGCTAGTGCTGCCTGTCAGAGCATACAGGGATGTGGTGGGGACCGGATAGGCATCTAGGTGCAGTGCTGGGAGGATTAACTGGGGGGGGGGGGGGGAGGTTGGAAAAGGGAGAGAGTAGGGGACAGGAGTAGAGAAGGGGGAAATACTAGTAGGTGCATTGGCAGAACAGAAGACATGTGTAGTGTTTGAATGTGAGCAGGGAAGAGGATAGTTAGGTGGAGAACTGGAACTTTTAAAAGTTGAGGCTATGGTGTTATGGAAATGAAGGATATGTTATAGGAAAGAGTTGCGATCTGTGCAATTCAGGAAAGCTAGTATTTTTAGGAAGAATCCAGATGGCACAAGCTGTGAAGCAGTCATTAATGTGAAGCACATCATTTTGGGGGACATGTTCAGTGAGTGGGTGGTCCAGCTGTCTCTCAGCCATAGTTTCATGGTGTCCATTCATGCTGACAGACAGGTTGTTAGTTATCTTGCTCCTGTAGAGAGTTGCACAATGGTTGCAGCTCAGTTGGTAGATCACATGTTTGCTTCCTCAGGTGGCCCTGCCTTTAATGTGATAGGAGACACCTGTGACAGGACTGCAGTAGATTGTAGTGGGAGGATGTCTAGGACAGGTATGTACCTAGATGAAATGCAGGGATATGAGCCATGGGGCAAGAGATTGGCAGCATAGGTGGAGTAGAGATGGACAGCAGAATACCATTGTGTGAGCCCTCCTATCAGGGCACAATATTTGGTAGTCATAACCCTGTCAGTGAATGTGATTCAGTTGCTCCAGTCCTCTGTGGTACTGAGTCATGAGAAGAGTGCTCGTTTGTGACTGGACTGTGAGAGGTAGTACGTGACTGGAGAGACAAGGCAGAGGAGATCTGTTTCTGGACAAGGATGGGGGTGTAAATTTGGATCTGTGAAGGTCTCGATGAGACACTTGAAACATTTGGAGAAGGGCTCCTTTTCACAATAGATGCAATGACCATGGGTGGTTAGGCTGTATGGAAATGACTTCTTGGTATGGAATGGGTGACCACTGTTAAAATGAAGATGTTGTTGGTGGTTGTTAGATCTGATGTGGGCAGAGGTACTGATGTAGCCATCCTTGAAGTGGAGGTCAACATTGAGGAAAGTGGCTTGTGGGCATGAAGAGGACCAGGAGAAGTGAATGGAGGAGAAGGTTGTGAGGATCTGGATGAATGAGGACAGGTCCATATCACATATGCTTTCTCCATATCCCAAAGATGTCATCAATGAATTTGAATCAGGTGAGGGGTTTGATATTCAGGGTGGTTAGGAAGGGTTCCTCTAGAAGGCCCACAAATAGGTTGGTTTAGGATGATGCTATGTGGATGCACATTGCTGTACCACTGTTTTGTTTGCAAGTGAAATAATTTAGGCAAAATAATTGTGGTTGAGGATATTGTTACTAGGATATGGTACTAGGAAGCAGGTTAGATTAGATTAGATTTACTTTCATTCCAATTGATCCGTAGTGAGGAGGTCCTCCAGGATGTAGAACATGTCAGAAAAACAATAATGCATGACAAATATTTACGACTGAAACAAATAAGCTAATGTAGCTTCTACAGGTCCCAAATGGAATGATCATCATTTTTTTCATGCACACTATATGAAAGAATGATTTTACAAACACTAATTTACTAAGATCACATTAATGCACTGAATTTAAAATTTAAAAAAAGTTTTTTTATTTATAAGGTAATAAACATACAATAGACCTACTACAATACTTATTTAATGAACACAACACACTCCTGCACTGAAATGGTGCAGAAGTTAGATTGTACTGAGAAATTCATCAATGGAGTAGAAGGAGTTGACCACCAATAAATCCTTTAGGCTTCTCTTACACTGAATTTCATCGGTTGTTAAGCTTTTTATGGCTGCTGGCAAGTTATTGAAAATGTGTGCTCCTGAATAATGCACACCTTTTTGTACAAGGGTAAGTGAAGATTATTCTTATTCTTATTCCATGAATTGAGCTGTTGGTTTGAAAAAGTGATATATTTTTAATGACAATTTTCATTGAGGTTCAAATGGCTCTGAACACTATGCAAATTAACTTCTGAGGTCATCAGTCCCCTAGAACTTAGAACTACTTAAACCTAACTAACCTAAGGACATCACACACATCCATGCCTGAGGCAGGATTCGAACCTGCGACCGTGGCGGTCACGCGGTTCCAGGCTGTAGCGCCTAGAACTGCTTGACTACTCTGGCCGGCTTTCATTAAGGAATTAATATATTGGGAAGCAGTAGTTAGTATCCCTAGTTCCCTAAACAAGCTTCTGCAGGATGTTCTTGTACCCAGAAAACTTTAGCTTGGCTTGTAGGTTATGAGGCACTCGGACATTGGGAAAGGTAGTTAAGTCAGTTAGTTACGTGCTCAATTGATGAACCTCATGGTAGTTGTTATGATGTGGAACATGTCAATTGCATAAGAAATGCACATGTGAATCAAGGTTCTGTTTTTTTAGCTTAAAATTTTTAATACCTACCCCCTTCCTTTAAATGGCACAAAATGCATATATTATACCTATAGATTTATTTATACCAATCCAAGAATTCATCTATGTTATAGAAGGAGTTGTCAAGGAAATATGATTTCAGTTTATTTTGAAACTAATGCTGCTGTCTGTCAGACATTTTATTTCATCTGGCCATTTATTGAAAAGTTTTATAATAGCATGTTTTATCCCTTTCTTCCTTCTAGTATTATAATCATGAATGCCACTGTTGTTTTTGAACTGGTCCATGTTGTTGAGAACAAATTTCATTACTGAGTAAATGTACTGTGCCGGCCGCGGTGGTCTCGCGGTTCTAGGCGCGCAGTCCGGAACCGCGCGACTGCTACGGTCGAAGGTTCGAGTCCTGCCTCGGGCATGGATGTGTGTGATGTCCTTAGGTTAGTTAGGTTTAACTAGTTCTAAGTTCTAGGGGACTGATGACCTAAGATGTTAAGTCCCATAGTGCTCAGAGCCATTTGAACCATTTTTTAAATGTACTGTGAGGCTGTTGTAAGAATTCCTTGCCTTTTAAACAGATGCCTACAAGATGTGTGACTATGAGCCCCACACATTATGCTAACTACTTTCTTTCAAGCAGTGAATACTTTTTGCCTAAGTGTTGAGTTACCCCAAAATAATATTCCGTATGACACCAGAGAATGAAAGTATGCAAAGTATGTTAGCTTACTAATTTCTATGTCCTCAGAATTGGCAATTATTTTGATTGCAAAAGTTACTGAACCTAGACGCTTTAGGAGATCCAAAGGCTGCTGACTTCTGTTGATGTGTTACATTTATTGAAGAAACTGTACTGTCTGCAGCAGAAAATGGGATGTACTGTGTTTTGTCAAAGTTCAGAGCAAGTCTATTTGCAGAAAACCAATTAATAACTTTTCCAAAGACATTATTTGTATCATTTTCTATTGGAGTTTCTTTTACTGGATTAATAATGACGCTTGTTTCATGAGCTAACAGTGCCAGTTTAGCTTCTTGTTTCAGATAAGAAGAGAGGTCATTCACTTATATCAATAGAAAGGGACCCATGATCCAACCCTGTGGAATACCTAGTGTAATTTCATCCCAGTTAGGCGAAGTGGTAAGCTTCCTCAAATTACTTAAACCATATAAAGAAAGTTTTTGCTTCCTGTTCAGTAGATATGACTTAAACCACTCATATGCAGTGTTCTATAGTTAAATGCCATAGATTTTAGCGTTCATCAAGGTGGATTGTAAAGGAACAGGTATTGTGGAGAGTCATTGGAGGAAATAGTTGGTGTCTTTTATATGGCAGGGTAGGTTATGGGGAAGAGACTGAAGGTGTCTGAGAGATTTTCTCTGTGGTGGCACAGCAACCAGGCACAATGGGGCATCTTAGGTGGTTCAATATATGGACTTCAGGAAGTGTGTAGAAGGTAGGAGTGCATGGTCTGGTGAGGATGAGGAGTGAGATAGACTCAGAGGAGAGGTTCTGGGATGGCTCGGAGGATCTGAAGAGGGACTGGAGATTCTGCTGGATTTATGAAAGGAGGTCACCATGGCAAGGTTTGTAGATGGTCATATCTGACAGCTAGTGGAATTTCTCTGCAGATCATAACCACAGTGCTGGAGCCTTTGTTGGCAGATAAGATTATAAGTCATGGATCAATTTTTAGGTGGTGGATTGCGGTTCTTTCTGTGGATGTAAGGTTGATTTCCACATGGAGGGATTTGGGGAATGATGGTGTGGCCAAGTTCGAGGTTATGAAATTCTGGAAAGTTAGCAGAGGGTGATTTTAGGGCAGTGAGGGTGGATCATGGTTGGCTGGAGGAGTAAACTGAATCAGGATGAGTACAATATTGGTTTTGAATTGTGTGTGATTGGTAGGGTTGGTGGTCAAAAAGTGTTCCAACTGTAGCTACCAGGAATGAAAGAAGCCCAGTATGATAAAATCTGGGAGTGGGGCAAGAAGTAAGGCCTTTGGGAAGGAATGATACTTCTGTGGAACTGAGGCCTTTGGATGACTGGTTCTTGACTATGTTGCAGGTGTGTTAAAGGTCAGAATTCTGTTTGGTGGTGGGAGGGAGATTGTGAGGGTATGGCAAATATAGCAAGGTAAGGTTTGGCAGCTATAATGGTATGTAAGTGAGATTTAATAGAGGCACATCTAGAGGTGGTGTTTAGTGGCAATCCAGGGTAGAAATATTAGGCAAAAAGGTTTGAGGGCTTTTTGAGGTGGTGTTAGGCATGCTGCTCAAATTACTGTGTGTGGTGTGGGTGTGGGTGGATGTTGGGGGGGGGGGGGCTGCTAAAAATCTGGGAAATGGGGGGTAGGGGATGGGGGAGGAATTTGGGATTGCAGAGCAGGAGAATTTTACAGATGGAGGCGAGGTACTGCATGGAGGTTTGGGCCCGATCTATATGGTAAAGCAGGACTAGGTTGACGAAAGCTATAGAATGACAGAATTTTATGGATAAAGGTTACTGGGGAAGGAAGGGTTGCAACCAGAGAAGGGTAATTTTATGAACAGGCTGCATGGGGAGATTCCAGGAGCTTGGCAACATTGCAGGAACAGTACATGTGACTGAGTTCTGGTTAGGGATAGGGAAACTTCCATTTGTTGGCGCAGATGGAGGGAGTGAGCATCGATGGTGGAGGATAAAAGATGCATAACAATATGCAAGGAAAAATCACAAAATGGATGAAACCAATGAAGTATAGTGAAAGAGGGTGAAACCTGGGGGAGTAGGACCTATAGTGAAACACAAAAATGAGCCAAAATTGATGTGAAAACACTATGGGACCAAAGACAGAAATAAATAAAAAGATGACAATAGTGGGTGTACAGGTCAGTGGGTGGATATCTGTGAAGAGATGGGGCAGCAGGTGTAACTGGATTAGTGAGTAAGTACAGTACGTGCATGCTAGAATAACAGAAGAGAGTGAGAGAGAGAGAGAGAGAGAGAGAGAGAGAGATAGATAGATAGAAAGAGAGAGAGAGAGAGAGAGAGATAGAGACGGGGGGGGGGGGGGTGCTTAGGTACGGGGTTGTTCAGCGAAGTACATGTGGCATAGGTAGGTACAGAAAAACATGAAAAAAAAAAATGCGAGAGTCAACAGAGGTAGTGTGGTCCATTTGAAGGTCTAGGAACAATTATAGTGTTGGGAAGAATGTGGGACATGAGAAGTTGTTCATCTACAATCTGTGCGGTCAAGTAGCAATGGACAAGACTATTGAAATATGGTGGCTTGGAAGTCAGAACCTGTGTGGTTCAAAAGACAGCAGTAAAACATATGAAACAAGAGGAAAAAAGACACAGACATTTAGTAAAGTACTGTTTAGAGCAGTGGCAGAGGGAAGCAGCAGTTGGTTGTGAGATGGAATGAAAGCCGTTAGGCAAAATCAAACATTTGGAAGTCCAGGATGCAATAACAATGATAGGAAAGGATAGATTACTGCTCACCACACAGAGGAGACACTGAGTTTCAAACAGGCATGATGAAAAAGACTGCTAAAACATTTAAGCTTTCAGACAAAGTCCTTCTTCGAAAATATAAAATACCCTCACATTCACACAAGCACTAATTACACTCACATAGACATGGCCACTGTTGCCAGGCACTGGGGCCCTACTTTGACTGTGTCTCATGTCACTACCACCTCGAACTGGAGTAACTGATTCACAGTCTCCACCAGGGTTTTGACTTCCTTTCATTATGCCCTGAAATGAGGAATATCCCCTGCCCCACAGTGGTATTCCACCATCCAAAAAACCTATGCAATATCCTTTCCCATTCTGCTCCAAACCCCTCACCTCATGGCTCATATCCCTGCAATAGGCATAGATGCAAGACCTGTCCCATGCATCCTCCAACTACCACCTACTCAAATCCTGTCACAGGAATCTCGTACCTCATCAAAGACAGGGACAACTATGAAAGCATTATTGTGTTCAATTAACTAAGATGCAATTACTGTGTGCCACTTTCTACGTGAGAATGACAACTAGCAAGCTGTCTGTCCACCTGAAACAGCCATTTCCATACTGTGGTCAAGAGACAGCCGGACCATCTAGTTGCTGAACATACTGTCCAACATGATGCACTTCAGTTTACTCACTGCTTCACAGCCTGCATCATCTGGATTCTTCCTATCACCACCAGTTCTTGTGAATTGCACAGGTGGGAATTCTCCCTCAATATGTCCTTTATTGTCACAACCCCCCTAGCGCCTCAACCTTCACTAGTCCCTGTCATCCACCTATACGTTTTCCTGCTCTCATTCCAAAACTACAAATGCCTTCTGTCCAGCCAACACACCTACATAGTCCTCTTCCTCTGCTTCCGTCCCTCCTCCCTCACAGCACAGCCTCCCAACACTGCACCTATCAGCCATATCTGTCCCCACCACATCCCGGCACACTCCCACTGGTAGCACCAGCAGCTTCCCGCACCCTTACCCCGATATCCTTCTTCCTCCCAATGTCATGACTTCTCCTTACCCTCACTACACTCCCGGCTCATGTCAGATGATGCACCTGCTGTCAGGCCCCAGTGCATGAAACAGTGGCCATTTGTGTGTGAGTTGTGCTTGTGTGAATATATGTGTGTTTTCTACACTGAAAGAAGGACTTTGTCCAAGAGTTCAAATTTTTTAGCAGTCTTTTTCATTCTGCTTGTCTGCTAGTCATCGCCTATTTATGTGATGAGCAGCAATCCATCCTTTCTATTTTGCCATAATTACAACTTCCACTTGAAACGTAGCAAGATGGAATTAATCCATTTGCCACAATTCTACTTCTTTAGATAACCAGTTTTGTTCTTTTAATGATCAGACTGACAGAATACATACCTAGTTTAATTAAAGTGTCAGAATTCTTATCAAATGTGTACTTTATTAAAATTTTTATTTTACTTGATTATTTGAGTGCTACTAATTCCAATGATATACTTAGTTTTATTTTAAGATAAACCTGTAACTGAAGTTGTTACCATGTCAAGTGATAATGAAGATGTGGTGAGCTAGTAACTGTTCATTCTTAAACAGATCTAGCTCACTGGATAGTCTTAATGTCACTCTTCCCAGTAACGAATTCACTTTCTCTGAAAAAATTAGGGAAATTAAGAACCTGAGAACTTGACATGAACCACCACATAAGTATACAGTGTATCAATCAAACAGCATCTTGAACTTTAATAATTTTAAGAATCTGTAGCATACAGTTAAACAAAAGAAGAACTTATTTGAATCGAGTCACCACTAATAAAGTTGATCCTTATATAATAATAAAATAGAAGTACCAATTTCACATATTATCAATATGCCTGTCTTTATATAACCTAATTAGTCACCATATAGTCTGGCCACACTTAAGCTGTCACCCTGAGAAACTTCTACAGCTGGGGTAGTCTACCCTTTTTACCTAACACTCACTTTTGTATCTCTGTTAGTAGCAAAATTTTATAACTGCCCAATGGTTCCACAATATATTGGTGATTTATAAAGTAGGGAAGTAACTTTACTTTATAAAATTTATAAAGAGGAGTAACAGTGAAACAAAGCGTATAATAAGTATTATCTACCAAATACTTTACGTCAAATGTTTATGAATACTTAAGGGAAATGTTTGTAAGACCTGTACCACCTACTGGCTGCTCTGAAATCAGGAATGCCTGCTAGTAGGCTGTAGGAACCAGGTTGACTGCCTCTGATCTGTATGATGGAATCTGCATTAACATCTCAGTTTCAAACTTTCCATCCACCTAGCAGCTGTGTAACATCTCAGAGTAGAAATCTGCACTGGAATTTGTCCAGGCAACATCTTGTGTCAAGGTCCACATCTCTTTGCCAAAGTGTGTATCAAAGTTGATCCTAGCAAATGTCTTTATGAACTTCTTTGATTACCACTAATGCGTATGAACTATGTCTGCCAGTCTGTATTTGATATCGTTTTTTTTTTCCTCACTCTGACAATTGCACATAATTGACAATTTTCTTATGGAAGATTAATGTGTATATAGCTTGAGCGCTGAGATTGTTATGGAATTGGTTACAAAATATGTTGTTGCCATCATAAAGTGTTATGTGCTAGTCTTGTATTTGTGAAATAGAAACAGAACTGATAGGAAAAGCTGATTATTACCAAAAATAAGTGTTGCCAATTATAAATATATAACTAATTAAAACTTAATTTGATGGTGTTGCACCTATTATTGTTCAGCTTAGTTAGAAACCCAGGTTTCAGCAAGAGACTTCAAGGTTAAGGTGCTGTGAAGCAGTATTAGTCATTGATCAGGTTAGTAACATTACATCCTCCAGTCATTCACTTATTCATTCATTCACACTTCATGTTATTGTAAGGCATGGAACTAGACACATTACATGCCAGCAGGTAGATGCTGGCATTAAAGGATATATTTGTAAAGTATACTAATAGCTGGTGCTAAATAACTTAATTTGTTAATTATAGGAATTACTTCTAATTGTTTCAGTACATTGTGAATTGAGATATTTTATGTATAAGTGGGACAGCAGCTATTTTGAAGAAAAGCTACTACGCTTTGTCAAACATTGCTCAGCTGCCCTTACATCTCTATACTAAGCATTTGTTTAACTGATTTCAGAGAATGCTATTGGCTGTCTAAATACTGAAACAGATCAAACTTGTTTAATATGGAAATTGGTTTTAACCCGAACTGATAAGTGGACCTAACAAATTATAGAAGTTGTGTATAATTTTTTATTTTTTTAATTTCTTCCAGATGCCTTTTGGCAATCTGTTACAGAAAATAAAATTTCTTTTTGGACTCAAGACAGGAACAGTATCATGGTTTGAATTTCACCATGCACTCTAAATTCATGTTTATGATAAACTATAAATTACATTATGGAGTAAATGTATTGGCACTTGAATGTGAGAGCCACAAGGTCCTTGTGCAGATTTCTGTTAGATGTTTTGTTACTAACATTCTTACTACAAATTTTAGTCTCATGCCTGCATTACTCCAGAAGATTATGCCATAGAACAGTATTGACTGAAAGAATGTGAAATATGCTAGCAATCCAGTGTCCTGGTCAACCCAAGTAGGGATTTCTAAGTGTAAAGCAGACAGAACCGATCTTTTTTGTTAATTTATACACATGGCAGTGTCATGTTGTTCATAATTCATATGGGTGCTTTGGAATTTGAGATGCAGAGTTCTTTTAGTGTGCATTCAGTGGTCTCTACTTTGAATCTTTTACCTTGTAATGTACAGACTTAGATACACGTGTTGTAGAACACAATACACAGAACTAAAATCGAACACATTGCACATATACGTTTCATTTTTCAATCCATATACTGCTTCATGGTACTGCATTGGTATTTTCAGTTATGAACATTTCACTGTAATTTTTCTTTTTATTTATACTCATGACTCTATAAATGAAGTAGTTACTTAAGTCAATTGGAATACATAAAACATTGTATTGTGAATGTCAAAAAATTCATGTAATTTTCATATAATGGCATCATTTTGAAGAGTTGTATTTCCTGGACAAATTATTATATTAATTAATATTCTAATTCTTGTGTGTGAATGTAACAGTCCAAAGTAAGTAAAAAATGTTAAATTAAGAGAAGTAAAAGACAAATGGGAAAAGTTTTGTAATTCCATCAAAACAGGAAATACTGATAAAAATTATCATTGTAATTATGTTAAACTGTCAAGAATCTTTAAACCTGAATCTTGTTGTGAATTGCTCACAATATTTGTTTGGCATAGTGTTGGCTCAAGTGTCATACAAAAAGTTATTTGTGAATAAATGAGGAAAATTGGAAGGTCTCGTGTATTGTATTTTTATTTCAAGAATAAAACTATGAGATTTTTGTAAGAATACGGTGCAATCCAACAAAGGCCATCCCAGAACATCTGCAGTGATCAAGAATTATTTACTAGGTCAATCAACAATCAAGGTCATCTAAAATAATCAATTTTTAAAAATATAATGTAACTGCATAGATAAAATATCTACTCACCAAGAGGCAGCAGCAGAACATATATATATTGCAACCTGACATGAGGATTGAAGGAGAAAGAGGAGGGGTTAAGGAAAAGGATTGGTGAGGTTTAGGAAAAGGAATAGAGTTCGGATAAGTCACCCAGAACGCTGGGTCAGGGGAGACTTATCAAACCCTACCTCTTTTTCTAAATCTCATGAGTCATTTTCCTTCACTCCTCTTCCTTCTTCTTCAACCCTTCTGCCAGAAAAAGGAGCCAATGACCCTGAAATATTGCAAATTGTAATACCTTTTATATGTGTATTCTCCTGCCACCGCTTGATGAGTAGATTTTTTAACTATCCAATTACATTGCAGCAGTCACACAAATGCAGAACACACCATGCAGTTTCCAGCAAATGTGGGATTCCGTGCTACATCGATACCAACTCTGTGCTGAGATTAATGGTGCTGATTTTGAACATTTATTGTAATGTAATAGTGATCAGAACAATAAAAGAATGAAAAATATTTAACACTTTTTTATTCTCAATTACATGCAATAATGTGCTGCACACTAAGTACGCAAAAGTTCCAACACATGATTGCTTTAAGAAATTTGTTTTTGTGTCATGTATCATCCCTGTTAGTTTGGGCACTAAATTTTTGAACACCCTCTATGTGTATAATAGAAGAAAAAGATCTGCTTTGAAAAAAGTCTCTGTTCTTTCTTCTACATTATTCAGCTTCAAATGTAGAATGTTGGAAACTCTCCATCTGTTATGCCTTCCAGTCCCACCAATAACCAAATTTTTTCCTGATTTTTCATTCTATTTTTAATACTGTTGCATATGAAAACTGTGTATGACTATGTCAAAATATTACATAGGCAAAGTTACATTTAAATGTATTATTCATTTGATTAAACAATTGAAAACCATGATGGAATAATGACAGCCAGAGGCAGTTAGTGTGTGCATGAGTTGCATTTGCATGAATGCCTAATTCAGAAGAAGGCATTCTGGCTAAAAGCTTACTTGCTTAGTAATCTATTTGTTGTGCCTGTCTGCAGCTGAACATCTTAGAACATATTTTGAGCTCAAACATAATGAGATATCTTGAACAAAATGACCTCCTTTATGGCAACCAAGCATGGATTTCAAAAACATCGACCACATGAAACCCAACCTGCAATTTTCTCACATGACATACTGAAAGCTTTGGATCAAGGCAACCAGGTAGAAGCAGAATTTCTTTATTTCTGAAAAGCATTTGACTCAGTTCCACACCTATTGTCAGAAGTACTATCATATGGGGTTGTTGTTGTTGTTGTTGTTGTTGTTGTTGTTGTCTTCAGTCCAGAGACTAGTTTGATGCAGCTCTCCATGCTACTCCATCCTGTGCAAGCTTCTTCAGCTCACAGTACCTACTGCAACCTACATCCTTCTGAATCTGTTTAGTGTATTCATCACTTGGTCTCCCTCTATGATTTTTACCCTCCACACTGCCCTCCAATACTAAATTGGTGATCCCTTAATGCTGCAGTATATGCCCTACCAACCAGTCCCTTCTTCTAGTCAAGTTGTGCGACAAATTTCTCTTCTCTTCAATTCTATTCAATACCTCCTCATTAGTTATGTGATCTACCCATCTAATCTTCAGCATTCTTCTGTAGCACCACATTTTGAAAGCTTCTATTCTCTTCTTGTCTAAACTATTTATTGTCTATGTTTCACTTCCATACATGGCTACACTCCATACAAATACTTTAAGAAATGACTTCCTGACACTTAAACCTATACTCGATGTTAACAAATTTCTCTTCTTCAGAAACGCTTTCCTTGTCATTGCCAGTCTACATTTATTTCCTCTCTACTTCGACCATCATCAGTTATGTTCTCCCCAAATAGCAAAGCTCATTTACTACTTTAAGCATCTCATTTCCTAATCTAATTCCCACAGCATCACCCGATTTAATTCGACTACATTCCATTATCCTCGTTTTGCTTTTGCTGATGTTCATCTTATATCCTCCTTTTAAAACACTGTCCATTCCGTTCAATTGCTCTTCCAAGTCCTTTGCTGTCTCTGACAGAATTACACTGGCATTGGCGAACCTCAAAGTTTTTATATCTTCTCCATGGATTTTAATTCCTACTCCAAAATTTCTTTTGTTTCCTTTACTGCTTGCTCAATATACAGATTGAATAACATTGGGGAGAGGCCGCAACCCTGTCTCACTCCTTTCCCAACCACTGCTTCCCTTTCATGCCCCTTGACTCTTATAACTGCCATCTGGTTTGTGTACAAATTGTAAATAGCCTTTTGCTCCCTGTATTTTACCCCTGCCACCTTCAGAATTTGAAAGAGAGTATTCCATTCAACACAGCTAAAAGCTTTCTATAAGTCTACAAATGCTAGAAACGTAGGTTTGCCTTTCCTTAATCTATTTTCTAAGCTAAGTTGTAGGGTCAGTATTGCCTCATGTGTTCCAACATTTCTACGGAATCCAAACTGATCTTCCACAAGGTCAGCTTCTACCAGTTTTCCCATTCGTCTGTAAGGAATTTGTATCATATGTGGTATCAAGTGAAATTTTAGCTGGATAGAGGACCTTTTTGGTAGGGAGGACACAGCATGTTCTTTTGTATGGAGAGTCATCGTCGGATGTAGAAGTGCTCCAGGGAACTGTGTTGGTTGGGACCCTTGCTGTATGTTAATGACCTTGTAGGCAATATTAATAGTAAAATCAGGCTTATTGCAGATGATGTAGTTACCTATAATGAAGTACTATCTGAAAGAAGCTGCTTAAATATTCAGTCAGATTTTGATAATATTTCAAGTGGTGCAGAGATTGGCAACTTGCTCTTAATGTTCTGAAATGTAAAATTTTGCACTTCACAAAATGAAAAAACATAGTATCCTATGACTATAATATCAATCAGTCACTGTTGGAATTGACCAACTCATACAAATACCTAAGTGTAACACTTTGTAGGGATGTGAAATGAAATGATCATATAGGTTCAGTCATGGGTGAAGGAGGAGGTAGACTTCACTTTATTGGTAAGACACTGGGAGGGGTGCAGCTAGTCTACAAAGAAGATAGCTTACAAACCACTTGTGCAACTGGTTCTAGAATATTGCTCAAGTGTGTGGGACCCATACCAGATAGGACTAACAGGGGTTTGAATGTAGGGCAGCACAAATGGTCACAGGTTTGTTTAATCAAATGGCAGACTGTTACAGATGTACTGACAGAACTAAACTGCAAGACTCTTGAAGATAGATGTAAACTATCCCGAGGAAGTCTATTAATGAAGTTTCAAGAACAGGCTTTAAATGACAACTCTATGAATATACTACAACCCCCGATCTATTGCTCCTTGGATGGGACCCAAAAATATCATAATATGAGCATATCCTGGGCTGGACCCAAAAACCTATGATGAGTCTATTAATGAGATATTATTTTACACTGTTTTTGAATATTTGCAGATTTTCAGTTTCTTGCTTGATGTTTACAGCCAATCTACGAGGGACGTTTGAAAAGTCCATGCAAAAATAAAAACTACTTATTTGTTTGGGATAAATGTTTTTTATTTTTCAAGATAGTCTCCTTTTAGACTTATACACTTCATCCAATGCTGTTCCAATTTTTTGATCCCTTCCGAATAATAGGGATTGTCCAAGTCTGCAAAATAGGTATTAGTTGCTGCAATCACCTCCTCGTTTGAATAAAATCTTTGTCCCGCCAGCCATTTCTTCAAATTGGGGAGCAAATAGTAGTCTGAGGCAGCCAAGTCTGGGGAATAGGGGGCATGCAAAAAGAGTTGGAATCCTATTTCCATTAATTTTGTGGCCACAACTGCTGAGGTGTGTGCTGGTGCGTTGTCGTGATGGAAAGGGACTTTTTTGCAGTCCAGTCGCCAGCATTTTTCTTGCAGCTCAGTTTTCGGAATATGCACCTGTAATAGTTTTACCCTTTTTTCAGATAGTTGATGAGGATTATCCCTTGCAAATCCCAAAAGACAGTCGCCATAAGCTTTCCGGCCAAAGGAATGGTCTTCGCCATTTTTGCTGCAGATTCTCCCTTGGTAGCACATTGTTTGGATTGTTGTTTGGTCTCAGGAGTATAGTAATGTATCCATGCACCTGTAATAGTTTTACCCTTTTTTCAGATAGTTGATGAGGATTATCCCTTGCAAATCCCAAAAGACAGTCGCCATAAACTTTCCGGCCAAAGGAATGGTCTTCGCCATTTTTGCTGCAGATTCTCCCTTGGTAGCACATTGTTTGGATTGTTGTTTGGTCTCAGGAGTATAGTAATGTATCCATGTTTCATCCACAGTGATGAAAGGACATATAAAGTCCTGCGGATTCTTCCTGAACAGCTGCAAACCATCCTAGCATCACTTCACACGATTCCGTTTTTGGTCAAGCATGTGCAATCACGGAACCCATCTTGTGGATAGCTTTCTCATGTCCAAATGTTTATGCAAAATATTATATACCCATTCATTCAAGATGCCTACAGCACTAACAATCTCATGCACCTTAACTCTTCTGTCATCCATCACCAGACCATGAATTTTATCAATAATTTCTGGAGTCGTAACCTCCACAGGGTGTCCAGAACGTTCAGCATCACTTGCACCCATATGGTCACTCCAAAAATTTTGAAACCACTTATAAACTGTTCTAATCAAAGGTTCAGAGTCACCATAATGTTTATCTGTAGTCTCCTGAGGCGTTTTGTCTTTCATAAAGTAATGTTTAATCACCACACGAAATTCTTTTTCGTCCATTTTTTGACAATCGCTTGACTTCCTTGATTCACAAGAATGCCAAACGCAAAGAAATGGACCAATATGGCTGAAACTTGGCGTGCGATTTTTCCAAAGATGCTACTAACTAAACATGACCTTGATATGCGCCGATGGTGCCATCTCTCGGACTTTGCATGGACTTTTCAAATACCCCTCATATTACAGATTTTTGCACCAAAGTATAAAATTCCAATACAAATCTTCAAAAAGGAAGCATAGCCTACATGAAAATTATTTTTAATTAAAATATTACAGCTGCAAATGGCAGAGTTCATCCTAATTCCATTCTGAACTCCAGAAAAAATGCATAGTATGCACAAAAATTATTTTTATGCCTAGTATATGTGATTGCAAATTTCAGAACTCTTGTTACTAACCAAAAATATCATTAGGGAGTATATGTATTGGGAAGTTACTGTAAGAATCCCTAGAACCATAAAGAGGTTTCTGCAAGATGTTCAGTTACCAGCTTTACACAATACTTTTTGCATACTTTTTTAGAATACATACTTTTCAGTTCTTAGCTATGTTATGCCATACGATGATACAGAAATTATTCAAAGTACACCAATGAACTGTCTGGAGGTTATATGTATCTAGTATCTTTAAGTCAGTTTGATTCATTTGGATTGCATAATATAAGTTTATAACAACAAAAATAATCAATTTTTGACAATATAACATAATTGGATGGATAAAAGGTCTACTCGCCAAGCAGTGACAGGAGAACACACATATTTTAAAAAAAATGTTTTACCTATGCAAGCTTTCGAAGACAGTGGCTCCTTTTTCTGGCAGAAGGGTTGAAGAGGAACGAAGAGGGGTGAAGGTAAAGAACTGAAAAGGTTTAGGAAAAGGGTTAGAGCTCAGGAAAGTCACCCAGGACCCTGGGTCAGGGGAGACTTACCAGAAAGGCTGAGAAGGAAAAACTGATAGTTGGGGACTGCATTTGCCTGGTGTTAATGGGCTATGGCAGCAGACAAATGACGTGAGTGTCTTTGATAACAGCATGTCATCACCTGCAGTGCCTCTCCTGGGCTTTTGACCATATTGATTGGATCCTAGATGATGGAAAAACCATGGCCTGATCAGATGAGTCCTGATTTCAGTTAATAAGAGCTGATGGTAGAGTTCAAGTGTGGCGCAGACCCCACAAAGCCATAGACCTAAGTTCTCAACAAGGTTCTGGTGGTGGCTCTATAATGGTGTGGGCTGTGTTTACATTGACTCTGGCCCAACGCAACCAATCTTTGACTGAAAACGGTTATTTCTGGCTTGCTGGAGACCTTTTGCAACCATTCATGAACTTCATGTACCCAAACAACAATGGAATTTTTATGGATGACAATGTACCATTTCACCTGGCTACAATTATTCATGATTGGTTTAAAAAACATTCTGGATGATTCAAGTGAATGCTTTGGCCACCCAGACTGCTCGAAATGAATCCCATCAAATACACTCCTGGCAAATGAAAAACGAACACCATGAATTTGTCATCCCGGCAGGGGGAAATTTTATTGACATGTTCTTGAGGACCTATACAACACACGATCATATAGACAGGGCCTTATGGACATGATTACAGTCAACAGACAGTGCACAATGTCATTGCTAGTACCGTATATACACTCCTTTTGCAGCAATGTGCAGGCTGCAATTCTCCCATGGAGGCAATCTAGAGATGCTGAATGTAGTCTTATGGAATGCCCTGCCATGCAATTTCAATCTGGTGCCTCAGATGGGCCAGAGTTTGTGCCAGACAAGCAGACCATGCAAGATGATGCTTCTTCATCTGGTCCCAAACATGCTCAATGGGGGCCAGATCCAGGGATCGTCCTGGCCAGGGTGGTTGACATACATCTTCAAGGGCACATTGGGTGGCATGGGATACATGTGGGTGTACATTGTCTTGTTGGAACAGCACATCACCTTGCCAGTCTGTGAACAGTAACATGATGGGATGGATGATGGTTTGAATGTACCGTGCAATGTTCAATGTTCCCTTGACAATCACCAGAGGAGTACGCCAAGTGTAGGATATTGCTCCCCACACCATGATGCCAGGTGTGGGCCCTTTGTGCTTCTGTCATATACACTCCTGATTTTGGTGCTCACTTGCAGATGCCACACACACATATGACCATCATTAGCACCAAAGCAGAAGTGACTCTCATCACTGAAGATGATACATCTTCATTAGTCCTTCCATAAACGCCTACCACAATATCACTGGAGGCAGTCTGAATGATGTTGCGGCAGAAGATGCCCTAATGGTACATGGGACTGCAGCCCTGCTTCATGGTTGTGATGGTTCTCACTTATACCCTTGGAGCAATGGTGTCCCTAGGTGTGCTGGTGATAACATCGATGCATTGTTGAGAGCTAATGCCCCACGTGTTGTGCAATTCTGTGGTACATCCAGCTGGCCTCTCACGAGCCCACTATACTCCCTCACTCAAACTCCATCAGTTGCACAAATGGTTCATGTACACACTGTTGTGGTATGCTAACAATGTTGCAGACACAGATGGAGCTCCGTATGCCATGGCAAACTGGCTGCCATTTGCTCTGGTGGTGACCAACTGCTGTGCAGCTAGCAATGTTCCACACCCAATAACGAAGTTCCTCGTGTGTCCGCAGTGCTGCGCATTTGATCATTGCATGCACCACCCTCTCGTAGTGTCCAGTAAGTATGGTGAGTCTTCTTCACTTGCATCAATGTGTTTGTTTTTCATTTTCCAGGAGTGTATTTATGTAACATAACTGAGATGGGAGATGGAAGATGGGAGATGGGACCTGGATAAACTGAAAGAACCAGAGGTTGTAGAGAGTTTCAGGGAGAGCATAAGGGAACAATTGACAGGAATGGGGGAAAGAAATACAGTAGAAGAAGAATGGGTAGCTCTGAGGGATGAAGTAGTGACGGCAGCAGACGATCAAGTAGGTAAAAAGACGAGGGCTAATAGAAATCCTTGGGTAACAGAAGAAATATTGAATTTAATTGATGAAAGGAGAAAATATAAAAATGCAGTAAATGAAGTAGGCAAAAAGGAATACAAACGTCTCAAAAATGAGATCGACAGGAAGTGCAAAATGGCTAAGCAGGGATGGCTAGAGGACAAATGTAAGGATGTAGAGGCTTGTCTCACTAGGGGTAAGATAGATACTGCCTACAGGAAAATTAAAGAGACCTTTGGACAGAAGAGAACCACATGTATGAATATCAAGAGCTGAGATGGAAACCCAGTTCTAAGCAAAGAAGGGAAACCAGAAAGGTGGAAGGAGTATATAGAGGGTTTATACAAGGGCGATGTGCTTGAGGACAATATTATGGAAATGGAAGAGGATGTAGATGAAGACAAAATGGGAGATAAGATACTGCGTGAAGAGTTTGACAGAGCACTGAAAGACCTGAGTCGAAACAAGACCCCGGGAGTAGACAACATTCCATTAGAACCACTGATGGCCTTGGGAGAGCCAGTCATGACAAAACTCTACCATCTGGTGAGCAAGATGTATGAGACAGGCGAAATACCCTCAGACTTCAAGAAGAATAAAATAATTCCAATCCCAAAGAAAGCAGGTGTTGACAGATGTGAAAATTACCGAACTATCAGTTTAATAAGTCACAGCTGCAAAATACTAACGCGAATTCTTTACAGACGAATGGAAAAACTGGTAGAAGCCGACCTCGGGGAAGATCAGTTTGGATTCCGTATAAATGTTGGAACACGTGAGGCAATACTAACATTACGACTTATCTTAGAAGAAAGATTAAGAAAAGGCAAACCTACGTTTCTAGCATTTGTAGACTTAGAGAAAGCTTTTGACAGTGTTAACTGGAATACGCTCTTTCAAATTCTGAAGGTGGTAGGGGTAAAATACAGGGAGCGTAAGGCTATTTACAATTTGTACAGAAACCAGATGGCAGTTATAAGAGTTGAGGGGCATGAAAGGGAAGCAGTGGTTGGGAAAGGAGTGAGACAGGGTTGCGGCCTCTCCCCAATGTTATTCAATCTGTATATTGAGCAAGCAGTAAAGGAAACAAAAGAAAAATTCGGAGTAGGTATTAAAATTCATGGAGAAGAAGTAAAAACTTTGAGGTTCGCCAATGACATTGTAATTCTGTCAGAGACAGCAAAGGACTTGGAAGAGCAGTTGAACGGAATGGACAGTGTCTTGAAAGGAGGATATAAGATGAACATCAACAAAAGCAAAACGAGGATAGTGGAATGTAGTCAAATTAAATCGGGTGATGTTGAGGGAATTAGATTAGGAAATGAGACACTTAAAGTAGTAAATGAGTTTTGCTATTTAGGGAGTAAAATAACTGATGATAGTCGAAGTAGAGAGGATATAAAATGTAGACTGGCAATGGCAAGGAAAAGGTTTCTGAAGAAGAGAAATTTGTTAACATCGAGTATAGATTTAAGTGTCAGGAAGTCATTTCTTAAAGTATTTGTATGGAGTGTAGCCATGTATGGAAGTGAAACATGGACGATAACTAGTTTGGACAAGAAGAGAATAGAAGCTTTCGAAATGTGGTGCTACAGAAGAATGCTGAAGATAAGGTGGGTAGATCAGGTAACTAATGAGGAGGTATTGAATAGGATTGGGGAGAAGAGAAGTTTGTGGCACAACTTGACTAGAAGAAGGGATCGGTTGGTAGGACATGTTTTGAGGCATCAAGGGATCAGAAATTTAGCATTGGAGGGCAGTGTGGAGGGTAAAAATCGTAGAGGGAGACCAAGAGATGAATACACGAAGCAGATTCAGAAGGATGTAGGTTGCAGTAGGTACTGGGAGATGAAGAAGCTTGCAGAGGATAGAGTAGCATGGAGAGCTGCATCAAGCCAGTCTCAGGACTGAAAACCACAACAACAACAACAACAACAACTGACACGTCATCTTGTACACAAAATCCTGCACCAGCAACACTTTCACATTTATGTACAGCTATAGAGGCAGTATGGCTCAATATATCTGCAGGGAATTTCCAATGACTTGATGAGTCCATACAATGCTAAGTTGCTGCATAACGCTCAGCAGAAGAAGGTCTGTTGCAATATTAGGAGGCATCCCTGACTTTTGTCCCCTCAGTGTCTGTATCATACATGAATACACTTTGGTGAATAGAATACTTCTATTTTGCCATTTCAGTTGAAAACACTTGCACTCAGTACACTGTATCCCATAGCCTAAGAAACACGTGCTTCCTGCACAACAATTCTATGTGAACAAAGGCCTCGCAGAGGAAGGGAAATATACTCTCCACTAGCACCGCTGCCAGTGTGACAAGGAAATGCCCACCAGGTGGTTTGCCTTAAGGATTGATGATCTTGCAGGGGGACAATAGCAACAAAATTTGGCATAGCTTAATCTAGAATGGCATATACATTGCAGTTGTTCAAGCAAACTGGTGCCAATTCAAGAGATTCACAATCTGGAAGATCCTGAGTAACATCATACAGGACAAAGCAATTCATATGTCTACAGAGTAAACATCAAAGAACTTGTACCACACATCAAAGTTGTGAGGAAATAAACAGTATGTGAGCAGTTCCAATCATTGTCTCAATAGTGCAATGCCATCTGCATGAACAAGGTTGAAAGGGTTACTACACAAACAAAATAAGACGAAAAGATCACAGTGGGGACAGTAACATAAAAACTGGAGCATGCAGCAATGACCCAAGGCTTATTCATGGATGAATCTAAGTTTGAAGTACTTTTAAGTAATTATCAAATGTTTGTTTTTGTTGACTTCATGGAGAATGTATGATGAGTGAGCAGTGAAGCATGGTGGAGACTTCTAGTGAGAATTAAACGAGGAAGGAAGGATACTGAGCAACAATGCAGTTCAAACTGGCAAGATACTTATTGGTTATGCGTTTGTTCTGCAGAAGGATAAAGATCCCAAACATGCTTGTAACTTGTGCAGAGGGTATGTCAATAGAACAGACAAATGTGGGAAACTGAATATGATTTGGCCAAGTCAGTCACCCAACTTAAATCCCATTGAACTTTTATGGGATTAACTTGATGGGGAAACAGAAAACTCAGATCATCTAATCTTAAAGATCTATGGAATAATTTACTGATGTGATGGACTGCAATATCTGCTAGAACACTACAAAATCTTATCTCCAGAATGCCATGAATTCGAATGCCTTACTTTGAAGAGGCCAAAATCTAAACCATATTGTATTGTGCTTTATTACAAAGAGAGAAAATATTATTTCATTGACCTATTTAGGTTGTACAGTGTGTGTGTACACTGAAATAAAGTACATAGCTTTTATCACAGGGATACAAAACTTTTGACTAGTAGTATACAATCACATCCCAGCTATTTCTACTAGTTTTATTTTTAAGGAAAAAATATATGAGCACATCCTCTATATCCTCTTTTTCTAAATCAAGCCTACTCATTATCAACTGTACATTTTGTAGTCAGGTAGTCATGGGTCATCCTCATCTCCTTCTTTCTTCAGTTTCCCACCCCAATATTAGTTTTGGTTTCCTTTTCCTCCATTCTTCTTATATGTCCACACCACTTGACTTTCTTTCCATCCAACACACTACATATTTCTTCTTTCACTTCCATTCTCTTTAACAGTTTATTGTTTCTTACTTTTTTTATATTCATTCTGAACTTCTACAAATGCCCATATGTAATACTTTCAGCTCAGTAATAGTTTTCTGATTAGTTGCTCAGGCCCCTGCTGCATATAAGACTATTCTCTCTGATGCAGACTTGAATATCATCCTTTTAGCTATATTTGTCAAATTTATGATCCATAAAACAGAGTTGAGTGTCCCAGTGACCTCCCAACTGTTGCTAATTCTTTTATTAATTTTAGTATCTGATCTTTCCTTTTTTCTGAATTAGATCCTAAGTAGCTAAAATTATTTATATTTTGGAGTATGCCATATGATTATTACCTATGTAAACTTTAAATAGTGTTGGTGACATTGTGTAGCCTTTAATTGATTCTTATTTGTTGTAAATTTCTACAAAACTATACTGTCAATTTTCATTTGGCATGTCTTAACTTTCGATATCTATTTTATTATCTTAACTAAGGAGTCCTGTATGTTTGACAAGTGTAACATTCTCCAGAGTAGTTATCTTGGAACAGTGCTATATGTTGAACAGTGCTATATGTTTTTTCTAACTCAAATGAAAATAATCCATTTTTTCATTTTTCCTTTTATTGCCTAATAAAGTTTAAAAGATTTACTACTATGGAGCTATAGACAGTCAGAATTGCTACCATGTTCATTTCGAGTTCACTTATTCTGGTACAGTATATAAAGAGCTATTCAATGAATTACTCACTGAGGTCTATGGTCTTATGGCCTGACAGTTTATATTCTGCTTTTTGTGTGTAGCCACTTCTGCTATCCTCAAATTACTCCTACAGTATTTAGTGATAGGCAATAGCTCTTCAACATAAACTGCAATTACATTTATTTTGCAGTTTTATTTAACCAAAAATGGCTGACTTATAATACTGATATCTAACTTATGGAAGAAATATGTATATGTGATATAGAAATGTTAGGCTAGTAAATATTATTTAGTAAAGATGATGTTTAACTGCTGCTAAAGCAGAGACTGAGATCTAGTCAAGTTGCATTTGCAGCATAAGTCTAAGTTGGACAAACATTTTGGTAAAATACAGTAATACAATTTAAAATTTTGTTCTCTAATTGATGAAAAGCTCCTAACTGTTCTATCTGAATAGTGCTTTAGAAAATATTGAGTACAGTATTACAGTACTTGGCTTTGTTGTCTTCGTAACTCTGATTTTTATCACTATTCGACCCTTAATTAGATCTAATGTAAACAGATGTATGCTAGCAATTCTACAAAACTAAATTTCTCATTTTCTTTTATTTCTGCAGTGCTTTTTAATCACTAAAACATAAAATTTTAGAAGTCCTTGCAAGTTTTAGGAATTTTTTCAGCATCAGTGTTCTAACTGCAAAGGACACTATTCAGAAAGTGCAGTCTTTACCGATCTCATTGGTATCATAAGTATTAGCCAAAACTCATCTATGAGGGCATGCTGAAAAGTAATGTCTCCAAATTTTTTTGTGTTAAGACTCTTAAAGCTTTTTAAATAAAACCAGTGTTGTTAATAGTCTACATCTTTATTCTTCATGTCTATATGTTTGAAGCCCTCTGTAGTTAGAGGACGTTGAATTGTAGTGTTTAACATGGTGGTTTGTAATATAACTATGTAGATGCAAGAAAAACAGCATGCTGTAATTGAGTTTTGAATCTGAAGAGTTCATACCCGCATGGAGTGCCTTCTCCTTCAGTATAACAATGCCAGAGCACACATAAGCACTGCAACATTCCAACACCTTGGGTTCACTGTCATCAGTCATCCTCCATGCTGTCTTGACTTGGTCCCATTTGATTTTCATCTGTTTCCTAAATTTGAATGCCTTTGAGCACTTCACTTTTATAGTGAGGCAGTGGTTAAAACAGAGGTGAGGCTGTGGCTCCATCAATAAAGTCAAACATTCGACAGTGACTATATCAACAAAATGGTATCTTGTTTGGAGAAATGTGCTTGTCACCTGTGTGACTGTTGAGAAATAAAGATGTAGACATGAATTACAGGGTTATTACAAATGATTGAAGCGATTTCACAGCTCTGCAATAACTTTATTATTTGAGATATTTTCACAATGCTTTGCACACACATACAAAAACTCAAAAAGTTTTTTTAGGCATTCACAAATGTTCGATATGTGCCCCTTTAGTGATTCGGCAGACATCAAGCCGATAATCAAGTTCCTCCCACACTCGGCGCAACATGTCCCCATCAATGAGTTCGAAAGCATCGTTGATGCGAGCTCGCAGTTCTGGCACGTTTCTTGGTAGAGGAGATTTAAACACTGAATCTTTCACATAACCCCACAGAAAAAAATCGCATGGGGTTAAGTCGGGAGAACATGGAGGCCATGACATGAATTGCTGATCATGATCTCCACCACGACCGATCCATTGGTTTTCCAATCTCCTGTTTAAGAAATGCCGAACATCATGATGGAAGTGCGGTGGAGCACCATCCTGTTGAAAGATGAAGTCGGCGCTGTCGGTCTCCAGTTGTGGCATGAGCCAATTTTCCAGCATGTCCAGATACACGTGTCCTGTAACGTTTTTTTGCAGAAGAAAAAGGGGTCATAAACTTTAAACCGTGAGATTGCACAAAACACGTTAACTTTTGGTGAATTGCGAATTTGCTGCACGAATGCGTGAGGATTCTCTAGTGCCCAGATTCGCACATTGTGTCTGTTCACTTCACCATTAAGAAAAAATGTTGCTTCATCACTGAAAACAAGTTTTGCACTGAACGCATCCTCTTCCATGAGCTGTTGCAACCGCGCTGAAAATTCAAAGCGTTTGACTTTGTCATCGGGTGTCAGGGCTTGTAGCAATTGTAAACGGTAAGGCTTCTGCTTTAGCCTTTTCCGTAAGATTTTCCAAACTGTTGGCTGTGGTACGTTTAGCTCCCTGCTTGCTTTATTTGTCGACTTCCGCGGGCTACGCGTGAAACTTGCCCGCACGCTTTCAACCGTTTCTTCGCTCACTGCAGACCGACCCATTGATTTCCCCTTACAGAGGCATGCAGAAGCTTTAAACTGCACATACCATCGCCGAATGGAGTTAGCAGTTGGTGTATCTTTGTTGAACTTCGTCCTTAATTGTCGTTGCACTGTTATGACTGACTGATGTGAGTGCATTTCAAGCATGACATACGCTTTCTCGGCTCCTGTCGCCATTTTGTCTCACTGCGCTCTTGAGCGCTCTGGCGGCAGAAACCTGAAGTGCGGCTTCAGCCGAACAAAACTTTATGAGTTTTTCTACATATCTGTAGTGTGTCGTGACCATATGTCAATGAATGGAGCTACAGTGAATTTATGAAATCGCTTCAATCATTTGTAATAGCCCTGTGTAAAGATGTAGAATGTTATTAATGCTTGTTTAATTTAAAAAGCTATAAGAGATTTCACATTCTACATTATTAATATACAACTGGCAACTGCACGGTAATGACTGTCTATCACACATGGTGTTTCATGAATAATGCCTGCAGCTTCATCCAAATGAGAACCAGCTCTATTTGTGTCTACGGTACACCTGTGATGTTTTTGTTACACTCTAAAATTCTGTACACTTTTTTCTTTACACCTTTACAAGGTGCTCCTCTATTATTTAGAGATGACTGCAACATGTTATTACCTGTTTGCTGATTACTTTCCTGTTTTTGTTACTTGTACTTTATATTTGTAGGGGTCACATTATTAAAATTTGTAAAATAATATGCATCACTGTTTCTTACCAGTTCATAGAGTTCTGGCATTGTCTTTATATTGACAAATTCCTGAGTAGTGTAATTATTTGCCTTGTCTGATATGTAGATTGGGTTGAACCATTCATAGAGTGAATGATAAACGCCAAATCTTAAATCAGTTTTCTCACGAAGTGCAGCAGCCAGATCTCCTGAAATGTAAAAATTATTATTCATCACATTTTTGTATTGATGTTATTGATCTTCATT
This sequence comes from Schistocerca nitens, assembly GCF_023898315.1. Taxonomy (NCBI): domain Eukaryota; kingdom Metazoa; phylum Arthropoda; class Insecta; order Orthoptera; family Acrididae; genus Schistocerca; species Schistocerca nitens. The sequence continues at coordinate 450,114,218 of NC_064618.1, read as the reverse complement.
TCATTCCAATACACTGTAATTTCAAAAATATTTATTTTGAAATTTTGTTAATGCTATTATCAATTTTGATGTGTAGATAATGAACTCAGGCATAGAAATAGGGGTTGTAATTAATACATTTAATGTAACTGTGGTAATGGTGATTCCTTGATGGAATATAAATATTTTAAGGAGTAAAGGTAACAAATCTCTTGTACTGCTACATTTTCTGTACCTCTATAGTTTTGACACTGTACGTAACAGATGGGATCATTGTTCTATTGTTCAGAAACAAGTACATATTTGTTTACTTTGCTTGTTGATCATATGTAGTGTAGTGTACTAGATTACCTTGGGTTTGTCTTAAATCTAGGGTTTTACAAAGAAAACTAATCACATTTGTATGTACACATTACAAATTATGTACAGTAAAGTTCAAGTAGTCAATTACTGAATAGAGGCAGGAGTACAGTAGACAATCTCTAACAGATCTTTCAAATGCAGCTCTATTTAACATGCCATTTCAGTCATTTGGCAGCTTGTTCAACAGTTTTATTCTCATATACCCAGTACCTGCCTAATAGCAGACTGTACCAGCTATGATTGTATGTAAGTCTCCTTTTAATCTGGTATTTTGATGGTGTCTAGCAGAATTTTTTCTTATACTGCTGTTAATGGCAGCTACAGTTTTTAAATAAACATCAGTGTGTCCATCACATTCATACATGGTAATGGTTATACTTTTGATATTTTAAACAATAGTTCACATAACTTTCTAGCACTGCCTCTTGTAGTAACTATAATGGCTCTCTTTTGGATTGTGAAGGTCCCTAAAGCTGCTGGAGTATTTTCCAAGAATATGAGCCCATATTTTAGATGCACATTACAATATGTGCAAGAAGTGTTTCATTAGTGACTGCTCCTTTTAAGTTGTAATTGATATAACCATTATGTTTGTCCCACATTGAGTCACTTTGTACCAAAATCTGAAGTAATTTTGTTACCTCTTTATTTACAATGTGTTCACTCCTAGTGGTGACTTCAGGGCAATGTAAGATGTTATTGTAATAAACTGTGAGGTGTAATGATGGCCAATACCTACCTTCAAGGGGTGAAATATGTAGTACTGCCAACAGATACATATCATAGCTTTTGGAACTTATATGTTGTCTGACAAAAAAGTGAAGCATCAGAAGGGGAGGAAAGACAAATAGAAACTTCATGAGTTTAGAAGCTATGTGATGTTATTTCAGTGATTACAGTCTGCCTGCTTAGCTCAGTGGTAATGTGCTTGCCTACCATGGAATGGGCCCGGGTTCAATTCTTCTCTGCCTGTGGACTGGGTGTTGTGTTGTCATCATAATCTCTTCATTACCGACCTGAAAGTCACCCAATGTAGTGTCATGCTAAATAAGACTTGCACCCGGTGGCCGAACTTCATCATTTTGATTTCAGAGAACTTGGCAGTATGAGCCCACTTAGCAGCATGATATTGCACCCCCTCTGGCATGGATGCATTCACTGAATCTGTTGGGAAGGCCGTCATGAAGTAATTGTATCCTCCTGTGAGGCAAGCTGGATCGATAACTGTTGTAGCTGGTCCTTGATATCCTGGATACTGGCACTGTAATGGGGCTGACATATGAGCTGGTCCCTCACATGTCCTATCTGGGGATTTAGCTGGCCACGGGAATACGTCAACACCACACGGACTCTTCACAGACACGTGCAATGTGTGGATGAGAACTGTCCTGATGAAAAGTGGCACCATGATAGAATAATATGTGACTGAACACATGAGGACACAGAATGTCCATGACTTGGCTACCATCTGTCACCAGAATTCATGGCCAGTCGTTCCTCACACCATGATGCCTCAAGTAACACCACAGTGCCTCTCCAGAACATTGGAAGAATTGGACCTTTCCCCAACTAGCTGCCATACCTGCGGGTTAGTGCAGAACTATGATTCATCACTAAATACGATGCAATGCCATTCATTAGCAGTCCATGCTTCCCAGTCACACAACCCCTTCAAACACAATATTCTGCGTTGTGGCACTAATGGCTGTCTATACATGGGACGGTAATTCCCTATTCCAGCTGCAGCTAGTCTCTTACCAATGGTGTGAGATGACACAGACTGATACAGGGAGTCCATTGTTTATTCTTGGATGGTGGCTGCTGATGTCATGGGGTAACAATGTGCTTGCTGCAAAATATGACAAGCATTCCTTCTGGTCATCAGACATGGTTGACTAGAATCTTGACGATGAGTATGCCTGCCCTCATGTTCTTACGCAGTCCAGCATTAGGAGGCCACTCTCACATCTGAATACCCCAAAAATCTGGTTATTTCATAATTCAACAAGCCACCCACATGCAGACCCACAATGAAGCTGCTTTTAAAATATGTAAGGTGCTGATAAGCTGTCTCACATGTGTATGCAGCATCTCCATGTTCTTCACAGTGCTCATTCAAAGTCTGACACTGTACATGCCCATCCATAAATTATGTCACACATTAAAGGGGAGCAAGGGGGTCAACAAAGTATGACATCATGTGACAAGGAGCGGGACGAGTCACAACCTTTATGATGCTACATGTATACATCTAAGGTATTACAACTCTAAACTTCAACTCTAATGAAAAACTTTAAAATATTACCAACTCTATCAATATTATCAAATAAGGTTTAAATTTGTTTGTATCACTTTTTGACATATGGCGACTGTACAAATTCACACTCACTGTACTTATGGTGTCATGCATCAGCCATCTTTGACATAAACCAAATGGCCAATACTGCCTTTGAGCCTTTGACAAAAATTCCTGCCATCCTGATTTCATTTATGTTTAATTGTTTATATCATTCAGTCAACACTTGACTTTTTCTGAGTGATGGAAGTGTTTTTCTTAGTTCTACTATTTTGTGATTTTCAATTTATCTAAAATGTTTAAAATCAATAAAAAAATTGATTTAGGTGTTCTTTACTGCAAACTATATGGAGTATACAGTGCAGCTTATGCTGCTAAAAATAAACAAAACATACAAGACCAAGTTAATACCTTATGTTGATGACTGAAAAGTAGTGTAAGGTTGAAGTAAAATGGATTCAAAAATCAAAGAATTGCAAGTAAAACTGATGAAAAAGAAAGTGACAGCAATAGATTTTTTCCAAAAATCCCTTCATTATCAAGACAAACAAAGCAACTAGAGCTCATGGCCATAAAAACAAGTTTGAGTTTTACATTATTTTAATATTTCATCATCCCTCCATTAAAAATATAGCTAGTGTTCCACAACTAATTAAAAAATGGAACTACCCAGTCAATTAAGTTTGTTTGTTATTCAGTACTTATTATAAAATAAAGTCATCAACCGCATCTTTCTGTCTGCCTGTTCGAGGTTATCTTGAAAGATTCAGGTTCAATTTCAATGGAGTTTTCTCTTTCATGTAACCGTATTCTTCAGGGTAGTTTAGTATACACATTGTGTAACATGCCTATATTCCACATTTTATAAGTTTATTTTTAATTGCAGGAAAAAATCAAACAGGACATACCATAAGACACTAAAGGTATTAATATGAAATCAAGTGGGAGGCAGTTACTTCAAACAGTATCTTAATCAGCACTTAATCAGAACACTTCTTGGAATAAAACTGTAGTACTGGAATTTGAGCTCGCCAGCTTGCTGTTAGCATGCAATGCTAGCAGTATGACAGAGAACAATAAAAACAGCGTTAAGGAAAGACTTTCAACAGAAAAAAGCACACTGAAGAGAAATATCAATGCAGTGGAATGACAAAAAAAATAATGAGTCTAAAACACAAACTATTCTAGAAATGTGTGAAAGTAATTCCAGCTTAAAAGCTGCTCTTAGCATTTGATACAAATGTTGGTCAGCCTACAGTAGAAGAAAATCAATCCAGTTTACCTGAAGATATAAAGGAGAATGCAATTTTTGGTGACACATTGATGATCAATATTGCATTGGAATTATCAGGTGCTGCAAAACAGTGGATGACTTACAAGTCAAACTATGTAAACGAGGCTATACTATCAGTCAATCAGGATTTCACTTAAGACTCCTTCCTATATGAGTCAATACAGAGGAAGGAAAAAAATGCATACTAACTGTTCCCAATATATTGTGCAAACCAGAATGTATAACAATGAAAACAATCAATTATTGACAAAATAATTAAATTGTATAGATAAAACATCTGCTCACCAAGCAGCAGCAGAACACACACGTAAAAGACGGTCATAATTAGCAAGCTTTTGGAGCCAGTGGCTCCTTCTCAGGCAGAGGCATAGAAGGGGAAGGAAGAGGGGTGAAGGAAAAGGGCTGGAGAGATCTAGGAAAAGAGAAAGATTTCAGGAAAGTCAACAGAACCACGGGTCAGGGGAGACTTGCCGCATGGGATGAGAAGGAAAGACTGATTGTTGGGGACAGCATCAGACAAGATTTGAAAACCTGAGAGCTTAAATGTCAAAGACAGGGTAAATTGCAGACAGAGATTACTGCTTAAAATCATTCATGACTTAATAAAAGTGAAAAGCTAAGTGCATTGTACATAACAGAGATGGGAGGGGGTGGTGAAAAATAAAATAGATGGGTAAGGAAATGAAAGATGTAGAAAACTTAAATAGAGTGAAGCAAAGAGTAGTTACTGTGTTGGAGATGGACAGAAGTGGAAGCACACAAGATAAATGGTATGTGTGAAAATAATATTTTAAGTAACAAAATTAATAAAGTAGATGCTGGTGTAAAGGTGCCATCTCTGTGTTACAAAAGACTACAGAAGCAAACCTCAGATAAAGAGGCATTCAATATAGCTGACTGAAAAATAGCAGATAATGGTTCTAAAATTAAATTACTTCACCAGAATGTGCAATATGCTTCCAATAAATCAGAAAAAATATTAGTAACTGGGATGCCAAATGTTTTTATTATGACAGAGCATGGGCTAAAGCAAAATGAAATAATTGTGTATAACCTAAAAGGATGTACAAAAAATGGCACATTACTGTAGAAGTGAACACAAAAGTGGGGGTATAGCTATATAAGTTGATAGTAATGTAAAGTATCTAGGAAAACACACAAAAAGCTCAGTAAAAACTGGATCACAGCAAAAACTATTTAGAGTAGAGAAGAATTAAAAGAGGTGTATAAAAATTATCAGGAGGAGAAATGTTTAGCAAAGGTAAGGTCTACAGAGACATGAAGAAAGTCTACAGCACTGTGATTAATGAGACAAAAGCAAGTTACTATAAACACAAAATTGAAACTTCCTCAAATGTCTCCATAACTGTCTTGGAACACATAAACACAAGCAGAAGAGAGACAGAAGCAGCAGCTCATGTAAACATCACACTTGCAAAGGAAGGAACATGACCAATGATCCATATGAAGTATCTGATATTTTCAATCAGTACTACATAGATGTAGTGGATGGGTTGATCAGAAACCAAAACATCTAAATAGCAAATAACATAAAAACCTCCAAGATGGTAACAGATTGTATATTTCTATCACCTACAGAAGAATCAGAATTCATAAATATAATTAGATCTTTAAAAAAGAAAAATTCAGAGGGATTGGATGACATGTCTCCGAAAATAATTAAGCATATTTCTAAATACATAAGTAAGCCTCTCACATTCCTTATAAATCAAATATTACAGAAAGGAATAATTCCAAATTGCCTAAAGAAAAGCCAAGTAATTCCCATTCACAAAGGGGGAGACCAAGGGAATCTCAGCAACTATTACAGTCACATCTCTACTGTCTACAATTATGAAAACAGCCACAAAGGATAGGACAGTAAATTTCACAGCAAAATGTAACATAATAAATAGCGCACAGTGTGGTCTCAGAAAAGATCAATCTACAAAGACAGCAGCAGCAGATTTCACAGATTATGTAGGCTTAGTCAGGGCATTGGAAAAACAGGAATAAGTTTGTAGTTTATTCCTCAACCTATCAAAAGCTTCTGATCATGTGTCACAGAGTCCTGTTATGAAAACTAAACCAGTATGTCATAAGAGGCAGAGCAAACAATGTTATCAAAACATTTATCAAAAATAGGCAACAAGCTTAGAGACAAAGCATAGAAAGGGCAACAGATTGGGAAATGTGTTCTCAGCATTAAAAGACATAAAATGTTTTTTTTTTTTACTCTATCATTAAATGTCATAACAGAAGCTGTAAATGAAACAGTGATCATGCATGTTCACAACACATTTCTAATAATCATGAGTACTTTTGCAAAGGACCTTGAAACCAGGACATGTTCAGAGATAGATAGGGTATACAAATATTTTGAGGTGTGCAACCTTTTCATAAATGGAAGTAAAACAACTTACATGAGAACACAAGCAAATAGGGCAGTCAAATCAGATGATTTTGATATCAGTCTTTGGGACTTCAGCATTTCAAAAGTTCATTTCAGTAAATTTCTGGGTTTGATGATAGGTAGTCTCATGACATGGGAGACTTATACAGATAAAATGTGCTAAAAAGTTAGCATGAATATATTTCTCACGAGAAAAATGTCACAAACTGTTGATGATGACACTTTGCTAAAAATGTTTTATGCTGTAATTTAGCCACGTATCTCTTATGGTAGATTTGTGTGGGGTAGTGCTGCTAATATACATGTAAGCAGATTACTTAAATTTCAAAGAAAGTGATTACATGCATTGGAAACCTATCACCAAGACAGTCCTGTAGAAGTAAATTCAAAGCATTGCAAATGCTTACAGTGCCTGATCTGTACATGTATGAAAGAATTACATATCTAAAAGTAAAATGTATAGCTATGATGAACAAAAATATACATAAGTACAGTACTAGGTGTAAAGATAATTACCACATGTATTAAAAAATGCTAAAGTTAAGTGACAGAGAACCTAACATAGCTGGATGTATATTATATAACAAACTTCCAAACAATATCAAGAACTTAAAAACACTGTCTGCTTTCAAACAAAAACTACAATGTCATCTGGTCTAAGCTTGTTACAGTGTAAAGGAATTTTTAGATGCAAGTGCAGCATTGTAACCGAGTTTCTTAGAATATATGCAATTGTTGTGTGCATTCAGTTTAACTATGTCTGAAACGTATAATTTTATTTTTATGGTATGAACTCTTAATCTCTTTCACAAATGTCTGATAATTTTTATATATCTAAGCTTTTGTGTAAATACTAAATACTTTGTAACACACCTGTGTATATCCTTATGTATCCAGTATCACTACCAAAAGTCATCCAAGGATGAAAAAAATAAACAAATAAATAAATTTTGAGGCAGATGATGGAATGTCTGTCAGTGCACTGTTACTATGTGTAAATTAATCCAATATCACCATTTTACAGATAAAAGACTCTTAGCCCGAACACAAGGTGTAGGCATAGGCCTAGTGCTTCTTCATCCATTACATTGCTTTCAGCAACCAAAGCATTTGTTAATGGACCAATCATCTGTTAGATAATGTTAATAATTCATTATATTGTAGTAGCCACCATTTCAGATTCGGGGTTCTGTAGTAATTTATTATCACTGGAATCAGCAATATTTAATTAAATGCATATTATTCTGTAAACTCAAAAATTCATCTACATAATGACTGAAAATTACTGATTACCCTTGCCAAACAAGTGTATGCTAGAACTTGTAATATGAACATAAGTTTATTGTTACTACTAGTAAACCAATGTTTGATGAATATTTACCTAGTAGATCTCTCTGCGGGCCTACATCCATAGAATTCCAGCTGAATGAGTATTTTGATGGCCACATTGTATAACCTTCATGGTGCTTGCTAGTAAGCACAACATACCTGAAACAAGACATGTTTGCTATAGTTGTGGTTACTGATAATAGGAGAAGTAGTTTCAATGCATTTCAAATTATGTGTTATGAAATTTTAACTTTCATTATCAATGAGCTTCAAACATTACTTGTAATATATACAGATGATAGTGACCAGTTTGGCAGATGGAAATAATATAAGTCAAATTAATACAGTTATAAAGACAAACAGTTGATCTTTACAATTATATCTCTGTCATACATTATATGACTCATTTCACCTACTGGAAGCCTCTTCTTCTTAAAGGAACATTGGATATGAATCAGTGAATGAAAGAGAAGATGGATCTTCATTTGTGAAACTTCCTCTTTCTCTTTCTAGAAATTTAAAACATAACTGGAAAACTTTTTCATCAATACATCGGTATCTATCACATAAATAAAATTTGTCCAGAAGTGCTATAGAAAATAAAAAAACCAAGGACTCAGTTACCACAGAAATCAGAACTACCATATAAAATATACGAGAAATTTACCGAAATTATCAGATGACTAAAATATATATTGGTAGGAAGAATTACAAGAACTTGAAAAAAAATATTAAAAACTTTTAGTGAAATGAGAAGAGAAGCAGAATTCCAGTGGAATACTCAGAAAAGTATAACTTCTTCTAATATCTCAAAGACAGTCTAGTTTCATAAATATGAAGCAGAAAACATTTGGCTACCATATTACTCATCTTACATGTAGCAGTAGTCTGCTGTAGACATGTAGCAGTAGTCTGCTGCAGAGCTCCATGTTCAACAATGTATGAAGAATGGTATGCTCTGAAACACTTGTGTGTGCATCAGCATTGTGCCCTTTTTGAAGAGCTGCCACAGATCACTATCTATCCTGTTTTACAGAGCAGACAACCTCTGAACCCCACAATCTGTGAAGAGTCATGGACATCCAACCAGTTAGTGCCTAGTGGTAGTTTCATTATCCTTCTACCTCTCTCTGCAAATTCTCATGGTAGTAGCAAGTAAATATTTGACCAGCTCTGCCATTTTCAAGATACTCACTCACAGTCTCTATAAAAATAAACTGCCCTTTGTCAAAGTCACTTACCTCAGTCAGTTGTCCCATCTGCAGCCCAGTCTTTGTTAGGGTCAACCCCTGTCCATGTCTGCTCCACTTACATACTTTTGTTACCACAACACGTGCCTGCACTGCCACCAGGTGGCATCCAATATTGTGGTGAGCAGTAGTCATAATGTTCCTACATTTCTTGGGAATTCGACCTGATCTTCTGCAAAGTCAGCTTCTACCAGTCTTTCCACTCTTCTGCACATAATTTATGTCACTATTTTGCAATCATGACTTACTAAACTGATAGTTCAGTAACATGTGCAGTTTTCAATTACAATCTTCTTGAATTCTGAGGGTATTTCATCTGTCTCATGTATCTTGCACATATGGTGGAATAGTTCCATTAATGCTGGCTCTCCCAGAGATCTCAATAATTCTGAGGAAATCTCCTCTACTACAGGGGCTTTTTCTGACAAGTCTTTCAGTAACATATCATACACCTCATTTTCATCTATTTCCTTTTAACTTTTTATTGTGCCAGTATAGTCCTTCCATATGTTTCTGCCACGTTTCTGTATTCCCTTCTTTGCTTAGTTCTGGAGTGAGCAGCTATCTAGTTATGCTTCTTTTTACAGGCTTGCATTGTCCTGTAGCCATTTTTGCTTAGCCATGTTGCACTTTCTATCAGTCTCATTTTTTTACATGTCTGTATTCTCTTTCACCTCCTTCATGTGCTGCATTTTTAGATTTTCTGATTTTTTCAGTTAAAACCAACATTTCCTGTGTTATGCAAGGATTTTGGCTTGACATTGTCCTTTTTACCTGTTCAGTCATCCTCAGACATTACTATTTCATCTCACAAAGTTATCCATACATCTTACGTAGTATCCCTTTCCCCTGTTTCAATCAATCATTGCCTAATGCTCCATATGAAACTCTCAACTACTTCTAGTTCTTTCAATTTATACATGTGCCATTTACTTAATTTCCTACCTTCATTGCTTTTTATCAGTTTTACTCTGCAGTTCATAGCCAATAAATTATGGTCAGAGTCCACATCTGCTCTTGAAAATTTTGTACAGTTTAAAATATAGTTTTGAAATCTCAGTCTTACCATTATGTATTCAGTCTGAAATCTACCAGTATCTCCAGGTCTCTTCCATACATACAGCCTCCTTATACAAGGAGCTTTCAGTAAGTAATGCAACACATTGTTTTTCTCAGCCAGTTTCAGTTGAAAAAAAAGTGGAATTTGTTGTAGGACATCATGGAATACTTCCACTTCAGCCCCTATAGTTTCACAAAGTACTGATAGGTAGTGGACTATACACAGCCTTCAAAATGCCATCTGTAACAGAGATGTGTTCCAAGCAGATAGCTGTCATTGAGCTTCTTTTGGCAAAAAACCAGAGCATCTCAGATATTCACAGGCACTTGCAGAATGTCTATGGAGACTTGACAGTAAACAAAGCATGGCGAGCCATTGGGTGAGGCATCTGTCATCATCAACAACAAGATTGCGCAAAACTGTCTGATCTCCTGCATGCCAGCTAGCCACATAGAGCTGTGACTCCTCCAGTGTTGGAACATCTAGACACTCTCATTCTCGATGACTGATGGATCACAATCAGAAACTTTGCTGCACAACTGGACATATATATGCTCATCCACCAGTTGGGGTACTACTAAAAAATGTAGACCACTGGTTTCCTCGATGTCTAATAGAAGATCATAAAAAGCAACAAAGGACCATCTGTGCAGAATTTCTTGCATATTACAAAGCTGACTGTGACAATTTTTTGTTGAACATCATCACAGGAGATGAAATACATATTCATCACTTCAAACCAGAAACAAAATGGCAATGTATGGATTGATGCCACACCATCCTTCCTCTGAAGAAAAGTTCAAAGCCACACCCTCAGCTGCTGGAACTCTGAAAGGGTTATTCTGTTTGGTGTCCTCCCTGATGGTACAAAGGTGAACTCTGAAGTGTTTTGTAATACACCTCAGGAAATAGAAGAAATGACTTCAGCATGTTCATTGCCGCAAAAATTCAAGGGAATTTCTCCTGCTACATGACAAAGCAAGGTCTCACATAAGCCTCCATGCCTGAGAGAAGCTTGTAAAACTTAATTGGACTGTTGTTCCTCATTGACAAAAGCCTGGATCTCATAACCTTATGACTTCCACCTGTTTGACCAAATAAAAGATGCACTCTACAGGAAAGAGTACATTGATGATGTGGAGGTTACTGATGCAGCAGTCATTGGCTCTGTCACTGATCAGTAGAGCAGTAGCTTTTGGCCTACATGCCCTCCCAGTAAGGTGGTGTAAGGCCATCAGAATGAATGGAGATTATGTTGAAAAATAGGGTCTTTTAGCCAAAAGAATGGGGAATAATATGGTATATTGGAATCCTGAGTAAACCCATCCTGCTTTTAGAAACAAAAATGAGTTGTGTTACTTACTGAATACCCCTCATACAATTCTCAAGTCAAGTGATAGCAGCAGTTAACTTATGCTCTGTACAAAACTCTGCCAGGGCCTTCCTCTTCCACTCCTCTCCTTCAGTCCATGTTATCCTGCTATTTTTCCTTATCTTCCTTTTCCTACTATCAAATTCCAGTGTCCCAGCACAATTACACTTCTGTCTTCCTTAGCTATATGAGTAATTTCTTTTATTTCATAATACATTATTTCAATCTTTTTGTAATCAGCAGAGCTCATTGGCATATTAATTTGTACTGCTAAGGTGGGTGTTGACTTTATGTCTATATCAGCTACAATAGTGCTTCACTATGCTAGTCATACCTGCATTCCTATTTTCTTATTATTAGACATAATCTTGCATTACCATTATTTGATTTTGAATTGATAGCCTAGCACTCACCTGGCCAGATGCCCTGTTCTTCCTACTACTGCAGATCACTAATTTCCACTGTATCTAACTTCAACACGTCCATTTCCCTTTTTAAATTCTCTAACCTACCTACCTGATTAAGGGATCTAACAGTCCATCCTTCAAATTGTAAAAAAATCTGTTTTGTTTTTCCTGAAGATGACGTCCTCCTGAGTAGTCCCCACCTACAGTTCCACACGTGGGACTACTTTACTAGGTGCAGAAGAATGAAACTGGAATTTGGTTGCAATAATTACACATCTGTTGTTTGAAACTGATAAACAATATTTTAATCAAAATAATCTCCATTGTTATTTATAGATTTCTCCCAACTCTCTGGCAGGCTGTGAATGCCACAGCAAAAAACCAGTTCTTCTTTTGAAGTGAATGAGTCAGTGAGACATTTTCGTACATTTTCATATGAACTGAAGCATTGTTCAGTGAGAGAATATTTTGATTTTACGGATTTTATGATGGGTGCTACTTCTTTGGTAGACGTGTCATTTCCATTTTACTGAAGTTATTTGTAAAAACTTGTCTCAGACACTCCACTGCACTGTTTACTGAAACTGATAAACCCAAGTTGTCAGTAACAGAAACAAAGTACTAGTTTAAGATGTTTGCAGCCAGATGTAACTATATTTTTCTCATAATAAAGCTGCTTAGATTTCTGGATTACAGTATTCTTTGTAATGCATTGCAATGCTAATGTCAGAGTTGATAGTAGATGCAGTCTCCTTTTTCTTCCCCATGGTATCTGTATTCCTTGTTTAATCCATGGTTTATTTTTAGATTTCTGTTTGATTTGGGTTAGCTGTAGAGGAAAGTAACTTTAAAAAGTGAAAGTAACTTGATTTATGAATCATTTGTATTTTCCACTTAAATCACAAGTATTGTAAATATGTTTTCAGTTCATTTCTTTGAGCAAGCTCCTAAAATTCTCAATTTTTGAGTGATTTAACAGATTTTTTATCCTCGCAAGTTTCAACATTTAGCATAAGATGCTGCATATCATGATCAGATAGCCCATTTACTATCGGTTTTGTGAAATGACTTTTTTCCCTAGATTTGTCAACAAAGATATTATCAATAGCAGTCTCAGAGCCTTTACATACCGTAGCTGAAAAGTTCACAGTATGAATTAAACTGAATGACAGTGTTACAGATTGCAATAATTGTTCACTGACAGACCTTTGCAATAAATCCATATTAAAATCACCAGCAACCACAGCAACCACTGTTTCCTTGTTTCTTACTGTGAGATGAGACAACAGAGCTTCCAGATTTCTTATGAAGAGGTTAAAGTTTCCTAAAGGTGCTTTGTATATACTTCCTATTATAAAAGACTTATTACGAAATACTACTTCTGTTGCAATAGCTTCTAAGTGCTTCTCTAAGCAAAAGTAATTAATATCAATATTCTTGAAATTAAAACAGTTTATGACAAATGTGGCGAGTCCTCCTTCCTCCATATTTTTCTACAGAAGGAAGAAGCTAACTTGAACCCTGTAACATTTAATATATCTATACCAGTGGTCACATGATGTTCAGAGAGGCAAATTATATCAACTGGTTTGTTGAACTCTAGTTGTCCAACACAAATAAGCAACTCATTAAGTTTACACCTTAGTCCTTGGATATCCTGATGCAATAAGGAAAATAGATTTTGTGCACTGGGTGAATTACAGCTGGATGAACCTAATTTTTCTGTAAATTTTTGAATGTCTCCAGTTTCAATCAGGGGCTGTTTGCATAAATTGTATGCATTAAAATTTGTTTTCTGGTTGTCTGTTTTATCAATGTGAATGTCATTTTCAGCCTGTCTCTGAACATCTTTCGTTTCCACCCACCCTACCCTCAAAAAACTGCCATTCTGTCGCCTGTAACACTGGTACTTTACCCTCCTCCCCCCCCCCCCCCCAAAACTACCTAACACAAAGCTTTCTTTTTGATGACAACTTTTTCTGACTTCTCACTTCTCAAACAGTTTTTGAAATTAGTTGTGTCCTGTCATTTCCCACTTCTCTTCCCCCTTCTCCCTCCTTTATCTTTCCAGATCTTGATTTGCCTTCTGTAGTTCCACCTAAAGGGCAGCAATCTCTTCCTATCTGTGCAGCAAATCCTACATAACCATTAAGCCTTGTTTATTTCCCCAGTTCCCACATCGCTAAAGTCACCCACAAGAAAGAAACTGCAACAACCCTCAAACCACACCCCGGAACTAACAATCCTATGGAAAGTCAGACATTTCTCACTCATGGCAAACCAATTTCAGCTTTAGTCTAAATTAAACAAGAATAACTTCCCTACTACTCAATTAATATCTTCTATTTCTTAGAAAGTTTATTCCTAAAGTTCAGATACTAACTCAAAACTTCCGGAGAAATAGAAATGATTAAATCTGCATTGTTTACATGACAGAACAAAAGTAAACAGATAACTGAGCTTACACTTACGAACATTTCAGTTATTTCAGAACTTGGCTACATATTAGAGAATCAAAGGTAATGGCATGTAAGAATACACTAACAACACAAACTGTACTTTATTGAAATAATCACTTTAAAAGTTATAAAGTTAATTTTGTGTTTGTTTGCAGGTACATGTCTGTAGTTCCAATATACACTGAAGTGCCTGTGTTACAGTTTTGCCAATACAAGAGCCAAAACAAAATGGCACAATCCACTGACAAAGTTGAGTGTTGTGCAGCAATTCATTTTCTTCATTTGAAGGCAAATGCTGAATTGTTGGATGTGTATGACAACAATGCACCATTATATGGTACACTGGGCAGATAGTACAGATGTTTCTAGTTTGATGAAGTAAGTATGAATGACAAAGAATGAAGTAGCAAACCAGTTTCCCATGAAGAACAAGGAATCAAAGGAGAAGAGGAGGCTCTGGTGCTCAAATACTGGTGTATTGCAATCAAGGTAAAAGTGGACAAAGTGAAAATCTGTCATGGGTAAATTTTCAACATGATATTTTGAAAATTAAAAAAGTTGTTGCTTTCTGGGTCCTTTGACTGTTCATATCCATTCAAAAACCCTGTCAAATGAAGGCAGTAGGAGAAATATTGCAATTATGTTAGGCGAATCCAGATGACTTAGTTAGACCCCTGTTACTTACAGACAAATGTTTGGTGTATCACTATGACATCTAAACAAAGGAGCAAAGCAAACTTCAGAAACATGTGGAATCACCATCACTGAAAAAGGCAACAAGCCAATCATTACTGGAAAAAATGATGCTGAGAGTTTTCTGGGACTGTCATGGTGTGGTGCTAACAGATTATGTTGATAACAGGGCAAACCGTCACAGGAGCACACTATCAAATTTCTTGACTATGTCACAGGAAGAGTGTTTTTACCTATTTTATGTAGGACACAGTCACACATCATTATTCTTCTGATATGGCACACAGTAATTTCTTCCTCTTTTCTCAGATGAAGAAACCATTGTATGGCAGGCATTTCCAGAATGATGATACAGTGATTTGCAAAGTGGAATGTTTCCTAAAACTGCAGATTTATAGAACCAAGGACTTGAATTCTTAAGGTGATAATTAAAAATTTATGAGTACCCACTGGTATCTCAACTTCTTTGGGGTTTACCTTGATAACAAGTTACAATGTGGTAAACATGTGTATAAACCAATCAAGAAGCACATCCCACATATTTTTGCACTTAAAACTACCTTTCACTGTGTTTACTTGGAAAGAAGAGTATATTTTGCATGTTTATACTTCTTGTTGACTAGTGAAATTCTGAGGTGATGCAGCAAAAAGTTAATAAAGTATTTACCCATCAAGAGTGAACAGCATAAATGTTGTTTAAAGTGTACAACTCTCACATGTTATGAAGGCTATTTTCAAAGTCTAAGAAATTATTTCTATGTGAAATTTGTGTCCATGGGATGGGATTGCAAATTCTGGAACAAAGGTTTTGACAAGTTTTTGATGATGTTGAGGCACAGTCATGCTGTATTTTTTTAAAAAAAGAGTGAACCATCATTTGACTGTGTATTATTATATTTATCTTTTGTATTATGAAGACTTTGGCTTTTATGCCATTATCAAATACAATGCTAAAAGCTCTTAGGCCATTATTCAGTCACATCTGTTAAGACAGTCCAAAGCAGATAAACAAGGCTAACACATATCTTTAACATCTATCTTAAGAACATGAGTTAGCCATTTTTACCTGCTACTAAATGCCTTAACAGCTTAAAGGCATAAAAGTTGAAATCTGGATAGTATGAAAGATCTGTACAATAATACACAGTCAAATGGCAATTTACTCTTTTAAAAAGTTCTAACAAGTGTTGCCAGCACAGAGCAAGAAATTGAGGACCTCTGTCTATTTAAAAGAAAAAAAACTCTTATTATGCATTTCTCAGACCAGTTTCCTGATAACCTAAAATCAAGGATTGAAAACTCTTGTTGGTGGTGTGACAACAAACTATGTTCACTATTATAATTCTCTTTTTCACAGCATTTAGATGACTTCCATTCTTTGATAAATATGAATGTAGCTACATAAATAATAAGCAAGCATTAGTATACAAGATAGTGACAAATAATGTAGACAAAGAAGCAGCAGCTAAATCTTTTTTCACTTCAAAGTAGCATATTTCCTCCTAATTCTTAGTTTGTAAAGCATAAAATGTAAATAGCAGTTTAGCAAAGTTTATTTTTTGTACACATCACTGAGGATTCGTCTTCATCATGGGACCTATGAGACATAATGAATGAATTAATGAACCTCATACATATAGTACCAATAATCACCTCTTCTGTGTGTAAATTAAACTGGAAAATATGTGGAAAGTTAGTTACATGTTCCAAGGATAACTTTGCACGATAGCTCATGATGATATGGAACGAGTCATTTTACATTTAAATCACAAATTAATTTGTACATATGGTTATATTATAAACATTTCTAAGTTATTGTTGTTGTTTTTTCTTTTATTTATTTATTTTACAAGGAGAAAAAAGATGTACAAATGTGAGTTAGTAATTCCTAACCACCAACTTGTACACATTATGGTAACAGAAATTCTTCTATGGAACAAAGACAACCTTCTTCAATTTGTTTTCAAATTTTACTTTGCTGTCTGTCATACATTTTATATCACTGGGCAAGTGATCAAAAATTTTTGTTGCAGCATTGTGCACTCCTTTCTGTGCTTAAGGCAACTTTAATGTGGAGCAACGAATATGATTTTTCCTTCTGGTACTGTAATTATTTACATCATTGTTCCTTTTGAAATGTAGAGGATTGTTTACAATAAACTTCACAAGGGAATAAATATACTGTGAAGCAGCAGTCAGAATGCCCAACTCCTGTAACAAGTCTACAAGACGATCATGGGCGAGGACCAGCTATTATTCTTATAGCATGTTTTTCTGCAACAAAGACTTTCTTTCTAAAAGATGAGTTATGCCAGAACATTATTCCATAAGACATTATTGATGAAAATATGCAAAATATGTCAACTTACTCATTTGTCCCTCCCCGAGTTTTAGAATGATTATAAGTGCAATTGTGGCTTAACTAAGTTGTTTTAGGAATTGCAAAATCTCCTTTTTCTAATTTAAATTCTCATCAATATGGATACTAAAGAATTTTGCAGTTTCCACCACTTCCAGCATATGAATATGTTGTTTCTTTTTAAACAATGGAAATCCAGGATGGACTGTAACAATATTATGAAAAGGAAAGTTGATACTCACCATGTGGCGGAGATGCTGAGTCGCAGATAGGCACAACAAAAAGACTGTCACAAATGAAGCTTTCTGCAATTAAGGCCTTCATCAACAATAGACAACACACACATACACACACACACACACACACACACGCACACACACACAAATGCAACTCACACACAAGACAGCAGTCTCAGGCATCTGAAACCACACTGCAGCACCAGTGCTTGATGGGAGTGGTGACTGGGTGGAGTAAGGAGAAGGCTGGGGCAGGGAGGGGGAGGGATCGTATGGTGGGGGTGGTGGACAGTGAAGTGCTGCAGCGTAGACGATCCATATGGCGCAGGCTGTGAAGCAGTCACTGAAGTGAAGGATGTCATGTTTGGCAGCATGTTCAGCAACAGGGTGGTCCACTTGTTTCTTGGCCACAGTTTGTCAGTGGCCATTCATGCAGACAGACAGGTTTTTGGTTGTCATGTCCACATAGAATGCAGCACAGTGGTTGCAGCTTGGCTTGTAGATCACATGACTGGTTTCACAGGAGTAGGTGGTGGTGGGAGGATGTATGGGACAGTTCTTGCATCTAGGTCTATTACAGGGGTATGAGTCACAATGTAAGGGGTTGGAAGCAGGGGTAGTGTAAGGATGGATGAGTATATTTGTAGGTTTGGTGGACAGCGGAATAACACTGTGGGAGGGGTGGGAAGGATAGTGGGCAGGACTTTTGTCATTTCAGGGTACAATGAGAGGTAGTCAAAACCCTGGTGGAGTATGTAATTCAGTTGCTCCAGACCTGTGTGGTACTGAATTATGAGAGGAATGCTCTTTTGTG
The DNA here is from genome assembly GCF_023898315.1 of Schistocerca nitens. Lineage (NCBI taxonomy): Eukaryota > Metazoa > Arthropoda > Insecta > Orthoptera > Acrididae > Schistocerca > Schistocerca nitens. Next base: position 450,095,894 of record NC_064618.1, on the reverse strand, counting down.
ACTGGATGTTGGGACTTTGCGAGGTGGTGGGAGACTGGAAAGATAAGGCATAGGAGACTTGTTTTTGTACAAGTTTGAGAGGATAATTATGGTCTATGAAGGCTTCAGGGAGACCCTTGGTATATTTCAAGATGGACTGCACGTCACTGTAGATGTGATGAACATGGGTAGCTGTACAGAAGGGACTTCTTGGTGTGCTGATATGGAACACGTGGCAGCTGTCGAAATCATGCACTGGTGGTGCTGCTCGCATTGTGGTTTCAGTTGCCTGAGACTGCAGTCATGTGTGTGAGCTGCATTTGCATATGTGTGTGTGTGTGTGTGTGTGTGTGTGTGTGTGTGTGTGTGTGTGTGTGTGTGTGTGTGTGTCTGTTGTCTACTGTTGACAAAGACCTTAATGGCCGAAAGCTTCATTTGCGACAGTCTTTTTGTTATGTCTATCTGCGACACAGCGTCTCCACTATATTAATTCTTTTTAAAACAGAGTGTGACGGCATGTGCAGAAAACCATTCAATGACACTTTTAATAACTTTTTTACCTATTTTTTCTGTTTCTGTATGTATGCTTCAGTAGATTACAATACTAGTGTTATCTGCAAAAAAATTAATTGTGCTTGTTGTACATTAGACAAAAGATGATTTATAAATATGAGGAACAGTAGCGGGCCTAGGACTGAGCCTTGAGAAACCACATATGTGATATCTCCTCAGTCAGAATTATATCATCAGACTATATTGGTTCAGTTCTTTTGGTTAAATATGATCGATCCATTGGTTAGCTATACCATCATTCCCATAAAACTTCAATCTGTCTTGGAAATATTACCATTCACACAGTCAAATGCATTAGATTGTTTGCAGAAAATACCAACCAGTGCTATTTTATTATTGAATGCTTGTAAGATATGATGAATAAACATGTAAATGACATTCTTAACAGAGCAACGCTTCTCAACCCAAACTGTGATTTGCTGAGGATATTATTGTTGATAAGATGAGATACTATTCTAGAATATATCACCTCAAAAATTTTGCAAAATGATGTCAGCAGCAAAACAGGTCAGTAGTTATTCGTATGTCTCTTATCGGCTTTGTTAATGAGGGATTTAACAACAGTATACTTCAGTGACTCTGGAAAAATGTCTTGAGTTAGTGATGCATTATGTATTTCAGGTAAGACTGGGATTATTATATGGGAACAAATCCTTAGTACTTTATTGGAACTATAAAAACGAGATGAGCTTTTATTTTTGAGAGAAAATGTTATATTCTTAATTTTAAAAAGAGAAGTTGGCAACAAATACATATGACTGAATTTATGAGAGTCACTTTTTGAACATACTGCTGTGATTTTTCTCTTGAACTGTTTGTCCCCTTGATTTCCACTATATTTAAGAAATGATTATTAAATATAATTGCTAGTTGTGACTCATCATATACAGCCCTACCATTCAGTTCAACAGTGATGTCTTGTTCTGTGGCTGGTTGTCCTGTCTCTTGTTTCACTACATTCCATATAAGGGTAAATCTGTTGCCAGAATTACTAATTTCTGACATTATGTGCATCTTCCCTAATTTTTAACAACCTTTCTTAGTAATTTTGAGTAGTTCTTGTAGTGTGCAACCACTGCAGGGTCCCTACCTGTTCTTGCCAAAAGATACATTTCCCTTTTCCTTTCACAAGATACTTTAATTCTTCTAGTGATCCATGGTTTTTTACGTGGCTGTTTAGTGTCCTTTCTGGTTAGCTTACGCGGAAAGCTATTTTCAAGTAATTATATGAATTTATCATGGGATAGATTACATTTTATGCTAGCATTTTGTTCATTATAACATACAAAGATCATAAAGTAGAACATATGTCATCCAGGAATCCAAATCAACAAGAGGAGGAAGTGAAGGTCCCTCACTATGAAAATTTAAACAAGTACTCATTTTCATTAATTTGCTATTTTTAGCCTCAATTCTGACATAATCATATCATTTTATATTTGCTGCATTCATTATGAATAAAGATTTCATTATTTTACATAATCATTGTCTGTCACTGGTTCATGCTTAAAGATTTAGAGCAGCCTACTTACTTTGCACCAGAGCTCTGGAACAGTTCTGCCCATTGTTCTGGATCATAAAATTCTGCAGTGAAATCGCTGGCAAAGTCTTGGTAGGTGAAGCCAGGCTTATAATTCTTTTCCATAAAATCAATGTACTCTTGATTGTTTGAACCTTAGAAAGTTGAAATGTTACAAAATTACAAAATTTCTCTACTAATTATAGACATATCTGAAAAGTGTTCTCATAATATAAGTCTATTCTATAAACATACATGTTAAGCAAGACATTATGTGTTAAGTAGAATATTCTAAAATACGAAAAAAGAATAAAAAGTAAGCTTTTTTAATCAGATTACTCAGAATTATCAATGTTAAAATTTGGATTTTGCTTTGCACATAATTGAAGTCAGTGATATACTGAAAGTTTGCTCATCAGATGACAAGCAAAACAAAAGGTTAAAATATTATTTTATTTGTTTATTTTATTTTATTTATCCATCCGTTGACAATAAATATTGTATGGATGTTGTCAAGGGTACATGTAAGCAATTTCAAAGAAATGGGACACAAACAATATATAAGTACAAAAGTACAAAACAAAATAATACAATGAAGTTAATAATAATACAATGAAATTAATATAACCTATATACATCCCTGCTTGTTATTTTAAATGCATAGTCTGTTTTTCATAAAGCTTTAGTTTTGTCCTCCCTAAACGGCAAGTCCTTATATACACAACACAACAGCTGTCCTTTAAGTATGTAAATGTAATGAATGATTAGGTACAGATAGAGTATTTCCCATTTTGCCTTTATAAATATCATCATAAAAAATTTATTGACCTACATAGTCATTTACAGAATAAAAACATTGTCCTACTAGAAATTTTTTAAATTCTGTTTTAAATTTGTTATCATCTTCTAACTGCCTGATGTTGACTGGCAGTGCATTGTACAGTTTTGCACCGATATGGCTCACATGCCTTTGTATATTCCTTCTTTTTGTTCGCTGAGTATGGAGTGCTGCACTATTATGGGTATTGAAGTTATGGAAGTCGGCATTTGTCTGAAAATCTGCAATGTGGGTCCTGACATATAATACACATTTGTATATGTATAATGATGGTATAGTAAATATTCTAAGCTTTTTAACATGTGTTTGCAGTGTGTCTGTGGATGACTGTGAGTCATTATTTGGATGGCCAACTTCTGCAACAGAAAAATTTGTTTTAGGCACTCTGTTGTGGAACCCCAAAATATTATTCCGTATGTGGCAAGAGATTGAAAATAGCCGAAATATGCCATTCTGGCACCCTCTGAGGTACAAAAATTTGCAATAATTCTGAGGGCAAAACAGGCTGAATTAAGTTTCTGTGCAAGTTTTATTATGTGGTCATTAAAATTTAAGTTGTCATCCACATGAATCCCCAGCTATTTTGTGGATGTCACTCTGTCTAAGGCTTTGTCACCCCACACCAGATCGAGATTTACATTTTGACATCTTTTCCCAAACTGCATATAATTTGTTTTATTTACATTCAATGTCAACCTGTTTGCATTGAGCCAAGAGTGGATGTAATTTAGTACTTTATCAGCAGTTGTTGGTAGCAATTGCTTTGGTGCACTTATTATCACACTAGTATCATCTGCAAATATTATTGCTTTGGCTGCATCATCTGAGGTGTGAAAATCATTTATATAGACAAGAAACAATATGGGCCCTAGGATGCTGCCTTGTGGTACTCCTATTTCTACAATTTTTGCCTCTGATACTGAATTTATTTTGTGGTTGGAGTAAGTTGATGTCAGTCCTACAACGAGTAAGTTGATGTGAGTCCTACAACCTGTGTTCTGTTTTTTAGGTATGATTCAAACCATTTTTTTCCTATCCCATGTATACCCAACACTTCCAATTTTTCTAACAGAATGTCCTGGTTCACAGTGTCAAAAGCTTTGGAGAGGTCTAAATTTACTCCTACTACACTATAATCTTTTTCTAGATTTTTGATTATTTGTTCAGTGTAGCACATTACTGCTGTTTTGGTATTTTTACGTGCTTGGAAGCCATGCTGATTTCTGTTAAGTAAATTATGGTCATTTAGATATTTGTTAATTCGGTGCTTCATCAGTTTTTCTAATATTTTTGAAAATGCTGGGAGGAGAGATATTGGGCGATAGTTTTCTACCTTATACTTGTCGCCGGTTTTAAATAATGGCTTCACTTTTGAAATTTTAAGCCTTTCTGGAAAAGCTCCTTCACTGAATGATAAATTGGCTATGTGTGCAAAGGGCTTTGCGATTTAAAGAACATGGTTAGGTTTTTATTGGGATCTATGGAAATGAAAGATAAATTTAATTATAAACAATAGGCATCACACAAAACTCCACTGTAATGACTTATAACTACATTCCCTCAGAAAAAAGGCTGATGAAGACTAACATGTGGTAAAGATGGAAGTTGATTTTAAAGACAGTAAATGCTCTGCATCTAGACTGTAGATACTGAGTTTTAGTTGTACATTTCCAAATGTCTTGTAAAATGAGGGAATTTACAATGATGCAAATTAAGTTTATTTCTTAGTATAGTAACAGGGTAAGCAATCAGTGTGTAACAATCATATAGAAGATGTGTTATCATGCCTCTCCATCACCAAAGAGACAACTCAACCTCAGATTCAAACTGAATTATTTGGCTGTAAACAACTGTAATTTTGTATAAGACATTATAAGTACATAAATAATTACCATATTCAAATAATTTATGTATATAAATATTATTAAATATATATTACTTATCATATACTCACCTCATATTTGATTTTGTTACACAAATTGTGTAGACTACAAATTAAGTTGTAATAAAAGAATATCCTTTTTTCATTTTCTACAAAGTCATTTGTGTTATAAAATGCCTTTTCTTTCAATTACCACTGTATCACCATTTTAAATTCATTTCCATGCTGTTCCCTTGTGTTTTATGGTATGCTGTTGAAAAATATTTTGCCAACATGTAAAAAATTACTTTTGTCTTTTCTTAATTGAGTCCAAGGTATTTCTAGTAAGTTTTTGTTTCTAGTTCCATATGCGTGCATATCTGATCTAATTTCACATGTTGGACATTATGTTTGGTGTGCATAAGTACTTTGAGTATCTGTATAAGTACGTTGAGTATGTGTAGACTGGGGACTGTAAGTATTTTGTGCTCAACAAAGTGTTGTGTGCAAAGAGTTAAGTTACAGTACTGAACCAAAACTACATGTTGTGGCTTTCTTCTACCACAGAAAGACTTCTTTTGCCCCATTAGAGTTTCTCCAAAGTAGTATTCCATATTGTAAGTGTGTATGGAAAAAGGCACATTATGCTATAAACAGAACTCTACTCACACAATCCTCCAGTTTCTTTAGGAGATATAAAACTCTTGCCAACTTACACACAGCTTTCCTGTGTGGGTATTCCAGCATTGGTGCTCCAACATATGATACAGCAAAACACCTTAAATCTGTTCAACACCCAGCAGTAAGTTGGTGCATGCATCGCATTAACACTCAATGAATATCTTATGTCAATAAGTTGAGCTACATTTGAATGACTCTGATATTATAGTAAGTTTTGATGTGGTATCTCTCTCTTCACTCAAATTTCTGTGACCAACTCCTTATGGTTAACTGAGGTTAGCTTTTATGTAAAATTAATGAACATACTTCAACATCTGTTGACTTCCACTTACTTTTTGTTCAGTCACTTGATCTGTGAACAGACAAATGGAGTTGTGATGAGGAGCCCTTTATCACCCATTGTTGCCAACCTTTATATGGAAGATTTTGGGGGTGTGTCATACTTTGGTCAGATCATCAGGACTGTGGAGGATAAGTGTAATAAGTGAGTGGTTGGAGTTGAAGATCAGACACAAGCACTGCAAGATGTGACAGATAATCACCTATGTATTATAATGATGATGAAAATTTCAATAATGATAATAAGAAAACTTTTATTGGAAATTGCAAGAAATAATTTGTTCATTGAAACAATTATATCCAAAATCAAACTTTGTAATACCTAAATTAAAGACCTGGGAAACATGGGGAAGAAACATGAACAATGAAGACTGATCTCAACATACTGTCAAGACAAGTCCTCTCCATGGACATCACCTTATTGTACCAATGCCTTTGTGGGGGGAATCGTTTGTTATGCTAGCAGTAGCGTAGCTGGACAGGTCTCAGCAGATGAATCCAATGAAGCATGCCCCATAATGAACCATCTCTACCCACACTCTTTTCATGTTCCTTTTTCATAGCCCTTTCCCCAATTTATGATGTGATCCATACTGAAGGTATATGGCGCATAGAAAATGCGATGTTAATGGAGCCACAGTTGTACCTGCTGACCTCCCCGAGTAGTGAGGCTTTCACTGGTATTGGACTCTGATGGTGTCAACAAGATAGATCCCCAATTCTCATGCGACCAAAATGGAGAACACAGAAATAGATTTAAGAACTGAGGGACTTGATGAAGCCTCAAAAACCCGATCATCAGATGTTGAACAGACAGAAGCTGTTTCCGCCAATGGACTGGGGGTAGACCCATCCGAGGAGTGGAAAATATCATGGAGAAATTGGACTACATCAAGATCAAAAACTTGTCTTGGGTTCATGGGACACTTTTAAGAGAACAAAGAGAAAAGGAAGGCAAAGAAATCTTCCTAAGAACAAGTGGACACAATTAAAAGTCTTGAACCTAATATTTCCTAGAAAAGACTGTCTCAGATTAAAGAGGATGAACAGACCCCTTTTACTTCCAAGACAGGGATGAACAAACCAAGGGATGAGTCCATTACTCCCACTTCCTAGGATAATTGGATCCAAAAAAGCTAAGGCAGGAAACAGGGCAATGGACCTATAGTAAAGCTGTCTCAGTATTTAGGATGCTGGTAATACTAATAGGAACATCCACTTATAACACCACCTCAGAGCAGGAGGAGCTTGTTTAGAGGGCTCTACACTGCAGAACTTCCCTTGGGAAATGCTCCCACATCCTCTATACAGTCTCAATCCCTCCCCATGCAATTCCCATATTTTTGGAGCCCTGAAGAAAGACTTCTGTGGTTGTTGATTTGCTTCGGACGAAGAGGTACACTCCTGGGTACAATCATGGTCCTACAGGCAACTGCAAACATTTTTCCATGAAGGAACTGACCATCTTGTCTAACAGTGGACTAAATATATTAACAGTTATGGTGGTTATTTTTGAAACAATGAAAATTTTACTTACTTTTTTCTATTTCTAACATTTCCACTTGACTGCTCCTCTACAGGGGCCACATCAGGCCACAGAGGAACTGGAGGTAAGTTTTACACTAGAACGTGTATTCATGTTAAGAATGGGATTTCATTCATGCTGATGGTGAACTACTGCTCCAGGGATTTAGTGACTACCAGGATGAAACAACATGAGGGATGAAGCATGAGGAAATTTGTACTGGCCTCAGCTTACTTTCCTTATGAGGACAATGTTCCTCCTTTCCAGGAAGTGAGGACATTAGTAGACAGCTGCTTGCAGCTCTATAAACAACTATTTGACTGTGATGCTAGTACTCTATCCTGGTGTAAGGAAGCAGTGACACCAACAGCAGGAGCAAGTACCTACTTGAATAACTTTTGGAGAGCAATCTAGAGATCTTGGATACGGGGAAGAAGCCTACCTTCATAAATAGAGGGGAAGAAGTATGTAACTGACATACCTTTCCAATCCGTCTTAATAAGCAGTTATGTCAGACAATGGTACATGGGTTTGAAATAAGGGTTGAAAAAACCATGACCTATAGGAATCCCAGGAAAATAGACTGGGACTCACATAGTGCAGACCTAGACTCATAAAATAAAAACTTCAGTCACCAATCCAATAGACTTAGAGGAAATGGCAGACGATGTAACATCTGCCATTACACTGAGGTGACAAAAGTGGTGGGATACCTGGCAGTATCATGACTGATCTCCTTTTGCCCATTACAGTGCAAAAATTCAATGTGGTAATGACTCAACAAGTCAATGAAATATTGAGCCATCCATAATTTCAAAAATATTTCTGGTGCAGGATTTTGTGCATGAACTGACCTCTCAATTATATCCATATCAGATGATCTGGGTGGCCAAATCATTCGTTCATATTGTCCAGAATCATGAACTGTTGTGGTCTGATGACATGGCACATTTTCATCCATAAAAATTCCATTGTTGTTTGGGAACATAATGTCTATGAATGGCTATAAATGGCCTCCAAACAGCTTAGCATACACATTTCCAGTTAATTATCAGTTCACTTGGACCAGAGGAATCAGTCCATTCCATATAAACATAACCCACATCATTATGGAGTCACCACCAGGTTGCACAGAGCCTTCTTGACAACTTAGGTCTATGGCTTCACAGGTTCTGCACCACAGTTGAATCTTACCATAACTCGTACCAACTGAAAATGGGATTTATCTGACCAGGTCATTGTCTTCCAGTCATCTATAGTCCAACTGATATGGTCACAGCCCAGGAGAGGCACTGCAGGCAATGTTATGGCGTTGGCAAAGGCACTCGTGTCAGTCATTTGCTGTCATAGCCCATTAATGCCAAATTTTGATACACTGTCCTAATGGATACATTTGTTGTATATCCCACATTGATTTTGGTGGCTATTTCTTGCAGTGCTGCTTGTCTGTTAGCACTGACAATTGTATCAATGCTCCTGTTCTTAGTCATTAAGTGAACACCATCACCCACTGCATTGTTTATGGTGAGAGATAATGCCTGAAATTTGGTATTCTTGGCACACTCTTGGCTCTGTGGATCTTGGTACATTGAATTCCCTAATGATTTCTGAAATGGAATGTCCCATGCATCAAGCTCCAACTACCATTTCGCATTCAAGTCTGTTAATTCCCCATATGCAGCCATAATCACATTGGAAATCTTTTCATATAAATCACCTGAGTACAAATGACAACTCTGCCAATGCACTGCCTGTTTACACCTTGTATATGGCATCTGTATAAGTGTAAATTGCTATCCCTTGACTTTTATCACCTCAGCATATAGCTTTGTACTTATAAAACTGTCCAGTCACCATGAATTGTACACACAGGAATGTACCTGGCATAAAAATGATATTGAATTGCGAAGGAGGCAGGTAAGAAGACTGTTCAATTGTGCAACACAGAAAGGACAATGGGTACAATATTGGAAGGCTCTTTCCAAATACAATTTTGATTAAGCAAGCAAAACAATCAACTTAGAAGGTATTTTGTGAGAAAGTGGATGGCACAGCTGTCAGGGAGAGACTTCATAAAATCTTCACAAGAATAGCAAAAAATTCATAATGCATAATTAGAAAGGAGGATTGTAGCTGTATAACTACAGTACATGAAATTCTAGGTATGCTCTTTAAGATTCACTTCCCTCAAGGCCCTTGGCAGATGATACAGACAAAGATTCAGTCCCTGTGAGGTACTGATTCACAGGTAACCAATGATGGAACTAGGAATATGCCAGAGAATGTGTTGATTTCAAGAAAATCCAGTAGGTGGTGGAAACATTTCTACCATTCATGTTAACAGACTCAAATGAAATTTGTCAGTCTCTACTCCAACCAGCAGAAGAGGGATTAATCAGACTCCTATGCAGACTGTTTAGAGTTAGTATATCAGCAGGGGTCTTTCTAATGCTTGAAGAACTATGAAGACTTTTAAAGACATCAGAAAAACTAGTTAATGTGCTTGTTAGGGAAAGGAGGTTAACTGAGGCTCCTGTATGTGAAAACAAACATACATATGAACCAGGCAAATCATCACGACACTCTGAGGGAAGGGCTCTCTTTTATTTATTTATTTATTTTATTTATTTATTTATCTCTTGTTCCGGTGATCCATGTTGTGACAGTATCACAGGATATGGAACGTGTCAATTTTACAAGCTTTTGGCCAGAATTTATGGTAATACATAAAACAAAACAAAAACAGTAACTTAGGTCCCAATACAAAAAAAAAATACATTTTAGAAATAGATAGAGATTACAAAACAAAAAACAGTAAACAGTAACTTAGGTTCCACTACAAAAATACATTTTAGAGAGAGATAAAGATTACAAAATAATAAGTGTTACAGTGAAATAAATATTGCGAAATATATGTTTACAATAAAAATATTCGGTATTACAAATACAAATTTGGGCATACATTTGCAATTTACAATACAAGAGATGTTAAACACTGTAGTTCAGGAACTCTTCTAATGTATAAAATGATCCTTGCAATAGGAACTGCCTTAAGGTTCTTTTAAACAGGAGATCATCATCTACCAAACACTTAATTCTTGAAGGGAGGGCATTAAAAATCTTACAGCCACTGAAATGGACTCCTTTCTGCACCATACTTAGATTTGGCTGTTCATAGTGGATATCATGTTTCCTTCTAGTATTGTGACTGTGATATGCACTATTCAGCTTAAAGATGGAATTTTCTTTCCTTATGAAGCACATCAATGAGAATATATATTGCGCAGTGGATGTAAGTATTTCAAGCTTCTTAAAAAGATTCCTGCATGTGGCTCTAGGATGGACTCCACACATGATCCTTATGGCTCTTTTTTGTACACACAGTACTTTTTTAGCCAGTGGCTGATTTCCCCAAAATATAATTCCAAATGCCATAATCGCATGAAAGTAACCATAATACGCTGACTTCATGGTTTCCATATTTCTATAAGAAGAAACAATGTGCGATGCATATGTTACTGAACTTAGTCTTTTGCACAGATCCAGGATGTGGTTGGACCAATTCAGTTTGCTATCAATATACAAGCCTAGGTATTTTGAGGAATCTACCCTGGTTATTGTCTGCTCACCTACCTTTACAAGTATTTCCTCATCTTTGGATGTTTTGTGGAACTGAATGTAGTTTGTTTTACAGTAATTTAAAATAAGACCATTAATGCTGCACCAGTTCACCGTTTCATTTAAAACCTTATTTGCCGTTACCTCAAGCTTATCTTCCGAATTATCAATAAGTAGTGTAGTGTCATCCGCGAAAATGGTGAATCTACAATATTCCGTAGAGAGAGGAAGATCATTTATAAATATAATAAAAAGTAGGGGGCCCAGAACTGAGCCCTGCGGCACTCCACATGTAATGGTACCCCATTCTGAAGATATTGGGACACCATCTTGACTATCTACTACAACTTTTTGTTTTCTGTTTGACAGATATGAGTCGAGCCATTTCCCTGCTGCACCACTTATATCGAGATGTGCAGCTTTTTGTAAAAGAATTTGGTGATTTACACAGTCAAATGCTTTTGTTAGGTCACAAAATATGCCAATCACTTTCAGTTTTTTGTTGATAGATTCCAAGAGTTTGCAAGTAAATGCAAATATTGCATCTTCTGTTGACAAACCTTTCTGAAATCCAAACTGACTTTTGCTGAAGCTATTGTGTTCACTGAGATGCTTAACTATCCTGGCATGCATTAGTTTCTCTAAAACTTTTGAAAAGCTTGTCAGTAGTGATATTGGCCTATAGTTAGCAGTATCTGTCTTATCCCCCTTCTTATACAGTGGTTTTACAACTGCATACTTAAGCCTCTCAGGAACTATTCCTTGCTTAAGTGGCGCATCAAAAATGTGGCAAAGGACTTTACTTACATGGCTGGAGCAGTATTTTAATAATTTGTTAGAAATGTTGTCAATTCCAGCAGAGTATTTTGCTGGATACTGAAGGGACTTCTAGCAATACAACCTTCAAATTCATAGGTAGAACTGCAGGAGAGCATGCCATTAAGACCATTTTGGGTAGGTGGATTAAGACCATGGCTCATAGATGAAAGGTAGAAGCTACCATATGGATGTGAAAGTCGTGATCAACACCATTAGAAACGGTCCCCACTATGTGGCACCTGTTGATGAATGAGATGATCAAGGAGTTAAATGCTAGAGGTTACTTTTGCCAATGATGCATAGATGACTTAAGTCATTGTAATACTTGGCACATTTGCTAGTGCTACTAGAACAATGGTACAAGCACTCTGAACAATGTGCAAAACTGGTGTAGAAAACAGGAGTTAAGGGTCAATCCTAGGAAAACTGTGGTACGATGTCAAATTAGTTTTAATTTGACATGGTACCACAGTACTATAGGTTCTAATTTTTAATGTTGACTGTGTCTTACTCTGGCATGTTATAGTAATTTTATGCTTCTGAAGAAGGCTATATTATTCTAGCCAAAACCTAGGTCAACACCAGAAAATATTCGCAACTGAGGCGGATTTTTCAATATATTAGTCTATCACAGTTGCTGACAGGGCTGCAATACGCTAAAAATTCTTGGCGAGAAAAGGCATGATGACTCCATTTGTTGGACAGGAACCTATCTTAACTATCACTATGGTGACATTAAAATCTAAATTACATGGCTGGATCAGAAGGTAGCATGCAGAATATTTGACTAAAAACCAGAAAACCAAAATATCACAAGCTAATGATGTCAAAATCAAGTTTTAAGAGACGTTCTGCAATATTGAACAGCAGGCAGATTAAATTCATGGTAGGTTTAATGAGTGACCGTGGGAACTTCAGGGAAGACCTGCACACAGTGGGTATAGAGAAAGAAGCTCCAAAGTGCAAACTGTAAGAGGGATGAAACTGCACCACATTTAATCTTCCAGGTGCAAGCACTGGAGGCCAAAAGACATAAAATATTTGGATCACTAATTTATGAAGAGTTTGTGTCTAACAGAGACCTAGTACCATATTTTATGGACTATAAGGTGCACTTTTCAGTTTGAAAAATTGCTTCCAAAATTCAGCGCATCTTATACTTGAAATTAATAGAAAAATGTTCAGTGTTTGATTTAAAATTCCCGACAGTCTTAAAAACGGCCATTTATTCAACGCCGTGAGAAATCTAACTGTACCGGGCAACACTGGATTCAACTGGTAGCAAAAGTGAAGTAAAAGTGACTTTTGTTGTCAGTAACAGAACAATATTTTTGTTAGTAGCTACTTTCATAATGGAAAAAAATGAGAGATATTCATATGATGGTTATAAATAGAAAGTAACAGCATAGACCTATGCAAAAGAACATGGAAACAGGGCAGCTGAGCGGCATTTCAGCCATCCACCAACAGAAAAAACCATTTGTGATTGGCAGGCTGGTAAATAAGAAATGAAAAACATGAGGAAGACTAAAAGTGCAAATAGAGGAGTGAATACAAAATGGTAAAAACTAGAAGATGGCCTACTGAAATGGATTTAAGGACACTGTCAAAATGGCACAGGAATTAATAAAAAGACGATTCAAAAACACTCGTAAGTTAGCATCACAGTGGAAATTAACAGATGTGCTACAGGTTTATGAAGCATCATGGACTTAGCATGCGAGCCAGAACTAAAATATCTCAGAAAATGCCTCAAGAGTACGAAGAGAAAATATTGTCTTTCCATCACTTTATTATTCGACATTGAAGAAAAACCAGTGTGGGACTAAGCCATACAGTTAATATGGATGAAACTCCTCTGACATTTCATATGCCGAGTAATGGAGCTGTTGCCATGAAAGGTGCTAAAACTTTAGCTTTAAACACAAGTGGACACAACAAATGCATTACACTGTTGTCATTTCATGTTGTACTGACAGTACTAAACTTAATCCAATGATCATTTTCAAGTGCAAGACAATGCCAAAATCTTCTGAAATACCGCCAGGTGTTGTTCACACATACATAACCTAAGTTGGATGGACAAGACTGGTATGAAATTATGGATAAACAGAGTGTGGCACAGAAGGAAAGGTGCTTTATTGAAGAGTTCTCTTCTTGTGCTAGATCAGTTTAGAACTTATTTGAAAAATCCTTTGAAAGAGAAACCAAGACAGAAAACTACAGAGCTTGCTGTTATCTTGGGGGGACTTACTTCAAAATTGCAACCGCTTGATGTCTCAATAAATATACCATTTAAAGTGCATACAAGAATTTGAACAAATGAATGATGAAAGAAACCCACATGAATTCACACTGAATAGAGCTCTAAGACAACCTACAATCGAACAAATGTGTCAGTGGATAAAACAGTTGTGGTCTAGAGTGAGAGAAAACATTATTTTAAATCTTTCAAGAAATGCAGCTTAAATAATGCTCTCAATGGCAGTGAAGACCATCTTGTATATGGAGAGGACAACAATGGCGATGAAGAGGAAGATGAAGAAGGAAGTTAATAGAATGATTTTCAGGGATTTTAAAGGTCAGTTTTGTTTTATAAACTAAGATTTTTTTAGTCTTGTTTTGCAATATAATAAAAAAATGGCAAAATGTTATTTTTTTAAATTGCCTAAAGATGAAGGTGCATCTTATAGTCTGTGGAGTCTTAAGGTCCATAAAATATAGTACTCTTCAAGGGTATTGGCCGGTTTTCATAAAATGACAGGGAGAGGTACTACTGCACAATGAACTTAGGTTTGGTGTGTCAACAGAGGGTTGTTTTCTCTCCATGTTTAAATGAAACAAACCCAAATCAAGGCAAGTACCAATAATTTCAATTGTGCTTCTCATTCTCAAGTTTTCTTTCTTTCTTTATTTTTTTCTTTTTTTCCGCCTGTATCAAACAATATAAAGTTTAGGGAAACATAGTTTCCACTTCAATTTACAATTCTAGAGAATAAGGAACATACAACTTTGAAGCACTAAAGGTTATGAATATTGCACTGAATAGATCTTTGAACATTGTGCCAAACATAGATATAGATCTGGAAATGCATAAGCTAGCAGATTGACAGTTTACAAGGCACCGGTTGGCAATATCTTAATTTTCATCGAACGGTTGGGATGAATATTACTGAAGTTACTCAAAATAAATGGAGACTCAAAATGTCTTAGGCCTACATCCATAGGAGTAACACTGATTTTCTGTTAGCTCTCGTATAGAAACCTGGTGAACACTATAGTTGTCCAGCTTTGGATCATTTCAAATAGTATAGTTTAGTGCTGACAATAAAATAACATGAACAGTTAGATTCACATCATGTAGTATTATATGAGAGGGATTCAACCACACTGAAGAAAAGTAGCCTATGTAAAGAGCAGTAGAAAGAGATTTACAGAGGGAACAAAGTTCTTGAAAAATTTACCTCAGTCTTAAAGACACATCTGCAGATAGCATTCTGGAATCAAAGTGTGTTTACGGTGCCTACTACAATACTAGACCATGTTGTTCTGTCGAGTAACTAAGGTTGAAAACATATGAAAACATTATTTATAGGCCTGAAGTCATCTGCCTTGTGATTCCCCCATTTCCAGAGAAGGGCCAAGTTATATTGTGTGTATGGTACATGTGAATATACCTTCTAGTAATCAGCAAACTTATTTCTGGAATGTCAGCCCCCAGTAGCTGAGTGCTCCCGGATGAGCCCTTCATTTTTCCCTTAAAAAAATAATTAAAAAAGGCTGGGTCGAAAATTTTCTCCGCTCAGGAACTGGGTGTTGTGTTGTCCTAATCATCATCATTTCATCCCCATCGACGCGCAAGTCTCCGAAATGGCATCAAATTGAAAGACTTGCACCCGGCAAATGGTCTATCCGATGGGAGGCCCTAGAAACGTGACATTTACATTTTTTATTTCTGGAATAAGGTGGATTTTTCTCAAATATTTATCTGACTGTGTTCTTTATTTGATTGCAAGGGTGCCCATACGATCCTTTGTGGGGAGGAAGGGCATTACCTTGGGGCATGGTGTATTTTTAATGTTTTGGAAGACGAATGGCGATTTGTAAAAAGCCATAAAAAAAGTTACAGTTCCGACCATGTTCAAACCTGCATAATACCAATTTTTAAATCATTTCCTGAAAGAAAAACACCTGACTACAGTATATTTTTTCCTTCCTCTGAGAGCAGCCTCCCCTTGGTCCTGGATATGGGTGCCCTTGTTTGGTTAATATGGTTTGGATTTATTTATTTATTTAGCATCTGTGTCTTTGTACAAACGATATTGGACTTGTCATACATAGGAATTAACAATATAGAATATACAAAATGAAATTGTCTACAATTGGATTTGTCATACACAGAAATTAAAATATAGAATGTACAAAATGAAATTGTCTATTATAAATGACAGCAAACTTACAGTTTCTTTCCACATAATGGTTTATAGTAATTTGTTTCTCAGTAATAATATATTAACTAGTACTATAGATGGTAAGGTATAACAAAAGCTGAAACAAACGAAGACAAAAAATTTTGGAGGTTAGTTTGTAAAGTCATTTTCTTGGTCTTCAAGATATTCATTTATTGAGTAGCAACATTTATCAATTAAAAATTTTCTAAGTTCCAATTTAAAATTTGTATTGTCCTTTAAATCATTAATGTACTGAGGCGGTGCATTATAGAGCTTAATGCCCATGTGGCTTACATGCTTCTGAGTTCATATTCTTCTTATTTGTTCTATGTGGAGATCATTCTTGTTCCTTGTGTTATAGTTGTGACAGTCTGCATTTGTGTGGAGATTGCTTAGATTAGCTTTGGTTTAGAGTACACATTTAAGTATATAGACTGATGGCAGAGTAAGTATTCCTAACTTTTTGAAAAGAGATCTGCAGTGAGCTTGTGTTGGACTGTGGGTAATTTTTCGAACAGCCCATTTTTGTAAAACAAAAAAGTCTTTCAAATTAGATATTGAGCTGACCCAGAACACTATTCCAAATGAGGCAACGGAATGAAAGTATCTAAAGTATGCCATTCTGATGCCTTCTAGAGTGCAAACATTTGCAATAACTCTCAGTGCAGAGCAGGCTGAGTTAAGTCTGTGTGTAAGAAATTTTACATGGTGTTTCCAATTCATAGCTTCATCTATATGCATTCCTAACACTTTTGCAGAATGCACTCTCTCTATTAGTCTGTCATCCAGTTCTAGATTAATGTCTTCATCCTGAATCATTTTACCAAACTGTATGTAATTTGTTTTCTTTGCATTAAGTGTAAGTTTATTTGCACTGAACAAAGTCTCAATACTTTTTAAGATTTTGTCGTAGTTGACTGTAACGAGTTTTTAAAGTCGCTCACTATCAGACTTGTGTCATCTACATATAGAACAATTTTGGCTGTATCATATTGTAATTGTAAATCATTGATATATATCAGAAAAAGTAGTGGCCCCTAAAATGCTGCCCTGGGGTACTTCTAAAGGAACTTCTTTTGCTTCTGAAACTAACCTTATTTTGTGATTTGAATTTACAGTGGTGAGCTCTACAATCTGAGATCTGTTTTTGAGATATGACTCAAACCACATTTTAACTCTTCCTCTAATACCTACTGCTTCAAGCTTATCAAGGAGGATTTCATGACAGACAATATCGAAAGCTTTAGATAGATCTAAATTGATTCCTACTACACTTTTGTTTTCTCCAAAATTTTAATTATTTCTTGGGTGTAGCCTATGACTGCAGTTTCTGTGCTTTGTTTTGCATGAAAACCATGTTGATTACTATTCCAAAGTTTATTATTGTCTAGGTAACTAGTGACTCTCAATTTCATCAGTTTCTCTAATATTTTGGAGGAAGTAGGAAGAAGTGATATGGGATGGTAGTTTTCTATTTTATGTCTGTCTCCATTTTTAAACAGTGGCCTCACTTTTGAGATGTTTAGTCACTGAGGAAACAGACCTTCACTAAAGGATAAATTTGCGATATGTGCAATATGCACTGCAGTCCTCATTATGATTGAAACTAGTACTTCATCAACACCAGCTGTCATTTTTGGTTTTAAGCTTCGAATCACTCTAATTACTTCCTGTTCATTTGTTGAAGGAATATTCATGCTGCAGGCAACCCTTGGAGCATGTATTATTTTTTGTTTTGTGAAGTTTAAGTTCAGTGAATGTGGTACATTTAAAAATAGTTATTAATATAGTTTGCCATTTCCTTCTTTTCTATATTGCAATTTTCACTGCTTTTGAGTATTATTTCTTCCTCTTCTCCCAAGGTAGTAGTTTCATTCCTCACAATGTCCCATATAGTTTGTGGTTTGTTGTCTGAGTTACTGATTAAATTGTCATTATATAGCAACTTTGCCTTTGCTACTGCATTTCGGTATATTTTTCTGCATGTTTTTACATATTCTACAAACTGTGGATCTGAGCAAGTTTTAGTTTCTTGGTTCAGTCTTTTCATGGTTACACTGGAAATCCTTTGTATGTTACACTTTTCTGAAAACGATGTGCCCGGCGTTGAATTATTCTTAGTTTCTATCAGTTTCTCGTGTGATATTAACACACCTCCTCATTTTTCTTTTTAAAAAAAAAAAGGCTGAAGCAGTCAAGCAGCG
Organism: Schistocerca nitens; assembly: GCF_023898315.1. NCBI lineage: Eukaryota > Metazoa > Arthropoda > Insecta > Orthoptera > Acrididae > Schistocerca > Schistocerca nitens. The sequence continues at coordinate 450,077,487 of NC_064618.1, read as the reverse complement.
GCAGTTTCCACACTTGACTATGGGTATTGAAGAGGTTTTATATTAGCAAAGTCAGTTGACTTATAATGTTTGGTGGCACATAATTAATGGCAGCAATATTGTAGCGATACATAAACGCAGGGGTTGAGGCCGGACTATCGTTCTGGCGCCTCCTATGGATTTTTCTTTTTTTTTTTTTTCTTTCTTTTTTTTTAATTCACAGGAACAAAGTCGGCACCGGAGATTTAAAACAGAGCTCGTGAACTAGATCACAAAGTAACTACAATTTTGGCGTTTTGTTCAATTGTGTTCATGTTCAAATGTGTTACTTATTTGTAGTAATGAACATGAACTTAAATAAATTTAGTTGTAATGCAACTCAAGGAGTAGAAGGCAAATGGCATTTAAAGCATTTACTAAACATCTGACTCCGTGTCCTATGTCACATCATGTATCTTTCCTAACCTTCGGGATTTCGGATTTGTACGTGACCCCGATGACCTGGAAATGTCTTCACTGCTAAATGCTTTAATAATTAATATTGGACCACAGGCGTCCGCAGAAATTTTTCCGGAGAGTGGGCAGGCTCTAAAATGACCATTTTTGACACAAATTACTTGATCAGTTTCGAGACGTATCATGCCTTTATTTACAGATTAAATTGACAAAACTACCAAACATTGCTTGAAGAAATGGTCTGCTGAACTGATGGCGAACACTGTGAAAGACTTAGTAAACTTTAAAAATCATGTTTATTGTTGCTAGTTACAGCTTTCAACAAATTTTATTACATTTAATTTTTTGGCAAAAGTCGTTGCATGTTGCCAATTTCAAATTACAACGAATGCATAATTATAATTCTGCTTTTACCATATTCTTGTTTCTAGTGTGAGACCATATATGTGACTGAAGACGCCTCTCTTACATGCAATGCTACGTGGAATCGTCATTATCCTTTTGATAATTTAGTGATATGAGTGGAATTTTAAAAATGACAAACAATCACAGTGCTGAACAAACACAGGACTGAAATACCATACCGAACAGAATGGCACGAATCCAAACACCTGACAACCCATGTCATGACACAATAACTAAATTATGCTGGTGTTCCAAAAAAATTATTATAGGCTGTTCCAGAGAATTGATGGTATCCAGTCAATATTTACATTTGTTATAGTTAGATTACTCTGATACTAAAAATGTTAAGTGTGAGCTGATTCCTTCAAAGTACACTTTTTTGTACTCTTAAAATGATTGCGAATGTGACACATTTCTGAAGCTGACATGTAAAACTATATCCTTTTACGAATACACATGACATGTATCCAACAAAATGATCAATAAACTAGTTAATAAGGCACCAAATGTAATGCTGAAATATACAAAAATATAGAAAATATTTCAAACGTAATGAGAAAAAGAAGACTCATGTTTTTTGGACAGTTATTTCGAACGCAAGACAGTAGATTAACTAATAAGACTTTCATATACTTGTGGAGTAAGAAGTTCACAAGCGGCGTCAACGAAGTAAATAAGTGTTTAGAAAGAAACAATATAAAAACAGAAGATACAAACAACAGAGAAGCCTTTCGGGGAAAAGTATTGAAAATAGAAGGATTCCTAGGCTAAAAGACTGGTTCAAAATCGTCTGAAAAGCGAAAGAAGGAACATAGTGAACAATTGAAAACATTTTGGAAGAAAAGAAAAGTACAAAGAATGAAACCTGAAGGGCGAAATAATATGAAGTGAGAGTACTGTTGGTTATAAACAAAAATAACCAGTCATTAATCTTCCCGTAAAGTGATAATGCGGAGAACAAATTTTAATGCACACGGTACCACACGTGGCGTTCTGTGAAATCAAACAATGCTCCAAGAAGTGCTGAATTTAGGTTTTTGATGATCACTTTTAAGACGCCTGTGGAGGGGAATTTGATTCCAAAACTGTTAGGAAACGTCCCGTAGCCAACTTGTCACAATACTTCGAAAATGGCAATAAACGAAGAGCAGTCTATTTTAATAGCGGATCAGCAGCGTGCTCATTGTTATCGGAAACGAACAATTTCCAAACGAAGGAAACCAGAGTTCTATAATCCAATATCTGGTGTTAAGTTTTCGAAAAAAAAGAGGTAATTGTCGTAGCATTATCTCATTGCAATCTGCCACATAATGTTACAATTGGCTAAATGAGAGGTTCTGCGGAATCACGGGGATTTCTACTAGAAGTGTATGAGAATTCTGTGTTTAATAAGAATTCTGTATTCCATATTCGGCAGGGGGGGGGGGGGTTAAGTGCTCCCTTCCCTTATCCCTCTGCAGGAGCCTATAACCGTCATAATTTTCTTGACACGTCTACATCAATAGACCGCAAGCGACCTGACGGTGTGTAGCAAAGCGTACCTCTGTCACCGCTAATTGATCTCCCCTTCCCTGTTTCACTCACAAATGGCACGTGGGGAGAGTGATTGTAGGTAAACCTCTAATTTCTCGAATTTTCTAATCACCGAAACTTGCACCTATATTGACTCCTAAATTCACAGTGTTTTCCATCGGGCTAGAAGTGCTAAACCTACAGTACAAGTAGAATCGCTGATAACTGTTGCTATAAAGTGTGAGAATTCTGTGATGAATAAAATACGTGTTCCCAGTTTCCTGGAAGGGGTAAGTGCCCCGTCTCCTCCCCCTCCCCCTCCTGCCCCTTGTGAGCGCCAGTGTAGTAGGCACATGTTCAGCTACAGTACAATTGCTTGAATGTTGTGACTACGTCATACTCATGAAGACCACCGGCTTGCGCCGATATGTACTGAGGAGAACCAGGGAGCAAAGTGACACAGGTATGGGGACAACGGTGAAATCTGTTGTTTACTGGGTGATCAAAAAGTCAGTATAAATTTGAAAACTTAATAAACCACGGAATAATGTAGATAGAGAGGTAAAAATTGACACACATGCTTGTAATGACATGGGGTTTTATTAGAACCAAAATGCAGGATGGCACTCCACCCCATATTGCTAGACGCGTGAAAGATCTCTTGCGCGCTTCGTTTGGTGATGATCGTGTGCTCAGCGGCCACTTTCGTCATGCTTGGCCTCCCATGTCCCCAGACCTCAGTCCGTGCGATTATTGGCTTTGGGGTTACCTGAAGTCGCAAGTGTACTGTGATCGACCAACATCTCTAGGTATGCTGAAAGACAACATCCGACGCCAATGCCTCACCATAACTCCGGACATGCTTTACAGTGTTGTTCACAACATTGTTCCTCGACTACAGCTATTGTTGAGGAATGATGGCGGACATATTGAGCATTTCCTGTAAAGAATATCATCTTTGCTTTGTCTTACTTTGTTATGCTAATTATTGCTATTCTGATCAGATGAAGCGCCATCTGTCGGACATTTTTTGAACTTTTGTATTTTTTGGTTCTAATAAAACCCCATGTCATTCCAAGAATGTGTGTCAATTTGTACCTCTCTATATACATTACTCCGTGATTTATTCAGTTTTCAAATTTATACTGACTTTTTGATAACCCGGTATATTAAATCTTGTGGTTTTGTTATCTTGATTACTGGCATATGAAATTATTTTTCACACAACTCAATTTCAGAACAGTATTCTGTAAAAAAAATGATTTCTCATTGTAAGTTTTATCATAAATTTTCAAGAATCGTAACTTGTGTAATTTTTATTTGAGTTTTTTTTGGGGGGGGGGGGCAGGAAGGAGGTTGTGAGGAGGTTGATGAGGTGCGCTTAGGCACCTAAAAGTTTATAAATTAAGCATTGCATAAACGCAAAAATAGTTTTCAATGAAAGATTGTGTTTCCTATGCGATGACACACTATTTGCTCACATCCTTATCGTCCACTCAACGAAGGAAAATTGGGGAAAAATTCGAGTAGCCGCAGATTTTTGTAAGTGGTAGGCAGGAGGTAGAATTACTGACCAGTGGTTTGTGAGCACGGGGTGTGGTTGCAGGTCGTTTAAGGGGTCATTTTTAATGTCTTTCTTAAACAACTCCAAAACCGCGGCTTATAGCGAAAAAGGTTCCCAGTTAAAAATTGAACTACGTTCAGTTCGCTACAAAAGGAGGTCCTAATCATTTTTTTTTTCTCTAGGACTAATAGTTTTCGCGTTGCAGAGGATAGAAAAATAGTAGAATATTAAAAGTTGTGTTGCAATTGCATAAAATTAATGTTTATTGTTAAATGAAGTAGGTTAATAACAAATATTAAATGGGTGTACTACATTTAAGTGGAGGAGAACCGCATTAAAGGATAAAATGTGTACTGCAAGTGTGACAAACTTGAGAGGGATGGGTGAGGAAGGGATGAGACACGTGAGGGACAGTAATTCACCGGATTGTGGTCAACCACTTCCCTCCTTCGTGGGTCTGCAAATTGAAGAGCGATCTGGCGAGTGTTCAGTCTCTCTGGACAATTATAGGCTGCTTCACAAAGTCGTACCATCCCTTCCGCACCTCGTCTGATTACTGGCTGCGTAGAGTGCAGACACGCCTAGGGAGTGTTTACTTTCCACAAAGTGCGTTAACACTGCGTGTTACTAATCATACTAATACAGGAAAGGCACATGGACAGATTTTACGCAAATCTCTGCAGGCTGTTGTACACTGCTGTAGGGAAAATTGATGCCTTGTCATTCTGTACGACAATTTGTAACGTTCCCCCACCGCTAGCGCTGCTCGCTATTCTGTTTACAAAGACCATACCTCGCCAGCGTTTCCTACCTAGTTGTCTTATGTGGGTAGACAAAATAACTTCACTGAGCTCATGTTTATAAAAAGGAGTTATTTTCAGTTTTTTATGTGAGTACTTAGTTACAGTTGTTAAATGATCTATTTTGTAGAAAGCTCAACAGCTGGAGTTATCAGCTGTCTACCACACTGCAAAACCTGTCCAAGTGTAACACGCTGTTATGCCCAAAAATCGCAACAGCAATAAATAATTAATGTAGAGTAATGAAATTGCGGGAATACATTTGTTTAGGTAACATACGTAAGTGATTAACATTGCAAGTACATTGGTTAACGTAAGCACGAGGCAGGCCATTACAAATGTGAAATGCTGGTACATTGATAATTGGTGTAACTGCCAGAATGTTGAATGCAAGCATGCAAACGAGCTTGCATTGTGTTGTACTGGGGCTCGGCGCCAGTTTGTGGAATGGCGTTCCATGCCTGTTGCACTTGGTTGGTCAATTCAGGGACAGTTAATGCTGTTCGTGGATGACGTGGAGTTGTTTGATAATGTCCCGTGTATGTTCGATTGGACACAGATCGGATGATCGAGCAGGCCAAAGCAACATGGCGACACTCTATAGAGCGAGTTGGGCTACAACAGTGGTATGTGGGTGATCGATATCCTATTGGAATCCCCCCTCCCTGGAACACTGCTCACGAATGGCAGCACAACATGTATCACCAGACTGACGTACAAATTTGGAGTCAGAGTGTGTGAGATAACCACAAGGCTACTGCTGGTATCATACGAAATTGCACACCAAACCATAACTCCAGGTGTAGGTCCAGCGTGTCTAGCATGCAGGCAGGTTGGTTGCAGGTCCTCAACTGCCCATCGCTGGCATCAAGACAGAACCAGCTTTTGTCAGAAAGCCCTGTCCTCCAATAAGCTCTCACCTGACACCACACAATGGCGACCGTTTAGGTCAGTGGAATGCACGCTGTAGGGCGTCTGGCTCGAAGCTGTCCTTGAAGTAACCGATTTGTGACAGTTTGTTGTGTCACTGTGACGCCAACTGCTGCTCAAATTGCTGCTGTAGGTGCAACACGATGCGCCAGAGCCAAACGCCTAATACAATGGTCTTCCCTCTCAGTAGTGCCACACAGCTGTCCGGAGTCCGGTCTTTTTGTGACTGGAGATTCTCGTGCAGCCACGTACAGTGGCTACGTTCCTGCCAAGTCTTTCCGCAAAATCGCAGAAGGAACATCCAGCTTCTCGTAGCCCTATTACACGACCTCATTCTTATTCAGTGAGGTACTGTGTAAGGTGTCAGGCAAATCCAACACCTTCCATGAAAACCCTGACATGATAGCAAATCCGGCAGAATGTCACATAGCTCCGAATAAATCCTGACATTAAATTAACCAAAGTAATACGATCAACGGGTGTGCACATGGAATACCACAGACTAACACAAGAATGTCTAAATGCATGTCATACCTTCCCACCGTGAAACAGACGCAGTTCTGAGGGGAGAAACGAGAACGGAAGCCGAGAGCAGAGCTGTGTGGGCTAGAAGGCCCTACGACAAGGGACAGACACCCACATCGCCAAGAGCAGGCCCCAGCCCATGTTAAAAGATAGAGCCCTCCAGAAGAACAGTACAGATCTTACGATAACGCTAAAAGGGCCACACCAACTGCAAGTTTTAGTGTGAGACTATACGCATCTCTGCTACATTGTAAACATTAAAAACATTGCCCCACCACGAAAAGTATAACGTTTCTCATTGGATAGACAGAATTTTTGTAGGTGGAACTTAAGGTTAACATTGAGACCCTGATTGGTCAGTTGAAAACACAGACAAATATCTTTTTCTTAAACCCACTTCAGTAAATTGTAGTAAAGAGAAGTTAGAGAAAGTTGCTTCCGAGACAGCGAGGTGTGTGGAGCTGCGCCGCCCGCCACCCCCTGACACTGCCTAACCACCGACATGGTAATGAACGCACGCGATGCCGCATAAAAGCGCATAAGGCTTCACTCAGAACTGCAGAAGTCTCATGTGTTACATCCCCTTTTTACGTAATACTAGTGTCGATCGTCAATTAAACTTCGTGGCATTCACATTTGCTACTTGAAGTTAAAATCTGAAACGTGATGATTTTTCTGTTATATAATTATTGAGAAACCATATCAGCCACTGTAATTTACGACAAGTTAAATAAGTAATTAAAGATAATTGAGGGTCACTGTAGACCATTTTTGACAGTTTTCTCTTTTATGAAATTTAATTTAAACCTAGATTATAGATGTGATATGGCATAGGTCACCCTTCGATCCATTATAGAACTTGGAATCCCATTCAGGGAATATTCGTTCACATTTTTGTTGAACGCAGTTGGTTTTTATCATCCTGTATTAAAATATTTCCATCATCAATAGCGCAATTTATAAACACTGTTTTGTGAGTAGAATAAAAATTCTAATGGTAAACTTAATTGCTTTTTCGACGTCATTTTACCAGCTAACTAAAAATAGGAAAGCCTTGAACCCCTTCCACTAAATTTAGTTAGTATTAAGATTCTTTTACAGGGAGTGCAGTGGAGCTGACGCTGAAACCATTAAGTATTTGATTATATCATCGCTAGTCTCACTGAACTCTTCTGAACTCTACATGTCATGTGTCGTCTGGCGTCTCCTTACCAGCAACAGGTCCCAGGTTCAAAATAGTCAATTCCCTAAAAAACACACTCAGAGCGTCGTTGCGTGAAAGTGGTAGGGAGACACGACTGAGAACAGACACCATGCAGAATGTTAGAACTGACAATAGCGTCTTTGTCTCCTTAAAGCATTCTTAACCAACGTCAGTACACCACGTCCAATCTCAATGGTAACAAACGTTCATGACAATTACAACGTGTATATAAAGACAAACGTGATTTGCATCCTCATAGTGGGGCCACTAGCGCCACTTTCAGGCAACTGGCGCGAAATTTGAATGGACACTGTCTTTCAGATATAGTCACACGCTTACCAACTTTCGTTTATGTAGCACAACTCCTTCTTAGTGTAGCGATTTTCTTTTCCGTCAGTGTATTATTCGATAGCGTCGATTTCATTGTCTCCACTGTCAATGGCTTTAATACTTTTCGCAGCCTGAGGAGTATCAAACGCATCACCCAAACTTCAGGTCTCCCAACATCTGCGTAGATCCAGAGGCAGGTCGCCTAAGTGTTATGGAGCTTCAGATATTTCAACGGTAAGTCAAGCGAAGCATTACAGCAGATTGCTATTCTAGTCTCGAACATGATCAGTCCAGTTCCATCAGACATATTCACAATCACCTTGGAAGATTAGCTATGGATGTATGGTGGTAAGTGGCTTCCTCACTGTAGCCCAATCTATAAGTGCCAGCAATCCCTGAATGGAAGCAGTCTGACATTAACACGTTTAATGGTGAGAGAAGTGCAGTAATTTTCTCGTCTTGCTTTAGTTCACCACCAAGTAACTGCAACATGGTTACATGGGCTTACAATACGCTGCCAATGACAGACATCACAACATGTCACATTTACCAACCAAATCCCTTTCCCGCCAATGCCACGTATGTCAGTGACAACATCACACAAATTAAACACTTCTCACCCAATGTTAACAGGGACGTATTTTACACTACTGGCCATTAAAATTGCTGCACCACGAAGAGGACGTGCTACAGACGCGAAATTTAACCGACAGGAAGAAGATGCTGTGATATGCAAATGATTAGCTTTTCAGAGCATTCACACAAGGTTGGCGCCGGTGGCAACATCTACAACGTGCTGACGTGGGAAAAGTTTCCAAGCGATTTCTCATACACACACAGCAGTTGACAGGCGTTGCCTGGTGAAACGTAGTTGTGATGCCTCGCGTAAGGAGGAGAAATGCATACCATCACGTTTCCGACCTTGTAGGTCGGATTGTAGCCTATCGCGATTGCGGTATATCGTATCGTGACATTGCTGCTCGTGTTGGTCGAGATCCAATATGGAATCGGTGGGTTCAGGAGGGTAACGGATCGTGCAGCCACGTCTCGATCCCTGAGTCAACAGATGGGGACGTTTGCAAGACAACAACCATCTGCACAAACAGTTCGACGACGTTTGCAGCAGCATGGACTATCAGCTCGGAGACCATGGCTGCGGTTACCCTTGACGCTGCATCACAGACATGAGTGCCTGCGATGGTGTACTCAACAACGAACCTGGGTGCACGACCGAGCGAGGTGGCGCAGTGGTTAGACACTGGACTCGCATTCGGGAGGACGACGGTTCAATCCCGCGTCCGGCCATCCTGATTTAGGTTTTCCGTGATTTCCCTAAATCGCTCCAGGCAAATGCCGGGATGGTTCCTTTCAAAGGGCACGGCCGATTCCTTCGCCGTCCTTCCCTAATCTGATGAGACCGATGGCCTCGCTGTCTGGTCTCCTTCCCCAAACAACCCAACCCTGGGTGCACGAATGGCAAAACGTCATTTTTTAGGATGAATCCAGGTTCTCTTTACAGCATCACGAAGGTCACATCCGTGTATGGCGACATCGCGGTGAACGCACATTGGAAGTGGGTATTTGTCGTCGCCATACTGGCGTATCACCCAGCATGATTGTATGGGATGCCATTGGTTACACGTCTTTGTCACTTCTTGTTCACAATGACGGCACTTTGAACAGTTGATGTTACATTTCAGATGTGTTACGACCCGTGGCTCTACCCTTCATTCAATCCCTGCGAAACCCTACATTTCAGCAGCATAATGCACGACCGCATGTTGCAAGTCCTGTATGGACCTTTCTGGATACAGGAAATGTTCGACTGCTACCCTGGCCAGCACATTCTCCAGATCTCTCACCAACTGAAAACGTCTGGTCAATGGTGCTCGATGGGAAGACACCCTACAACTATTCTCCGTTCCTGGAGAATAGTCAAAACCCGAAAAGAGGAGCCCCGAAGTATCCAGCCACTACATGGAGAGAATGGCCTCGTCTATGACCCCCCTGAGAAAGCGGAGGCCATGGCCAACTCTCTTGAACTTCAGTTCAAGATCCACAACATCGACGATGAAGAATCAGATGCCCAAGAGGAACGTGTGGAGAGGGAGGTTCCCAGAATTCTGCGACGTGCGTCACCAACTTCCTTCGAGCCCGTCACATGCCAAACTGTCTGTTCGATTATTAAAGGGCTCGGCAACTCCAAGTCCCTTGGTCCAGATGGCATACGCAATCTACAGCTCAAAAATCTACCACCCACAGCACTCCTCTACCTTACATCAATCTATAATTCCTGCCTCCAGAAGATGTACTTCCCATCCTCATGGAAAATAGCTAAAGTAATTACCCTTCCAAAACCCAACAAAAATCCCTTATTCCTCCAGAATTACCGCCCTATATCACTCCTCAGCTCCCTCGGAAAAATCCTAGAACGTCTGATCCTAGCAGCCCTTAAATCCTTCATCACAGAACATAATATTACCATCCCAGAACAGTTTGGTTTTCGAGCCGGTCATGGCACCATTTCCCAAGCCACCCGAGTAATCGAACAGATATGTAAGGCAAGGGCCGAAGGGCACAGCACAGGCGCGGTCTTCTTATATGTGGAAAAGACTTTTGACCGAGTCTGGTACGACGGCTTAATTTACAAGCTCCACCCATGTGACTCTCCTGTACACTTAGTAAGAATCCTGGCTTCGTTCTTAGAAAGTAGGAAATTTTTTGTCATGTTAGAAAGTAATAAAAGTAGCCTTAAGGACATAGAAGCAGGCGTCCCCCAAGGATCTGTGTTATGGCCGTTCCTATACAGCCTGTACACAAATGATATACCGAAAAGTCCCAACACCCATATTGCACTGTTTGCGGGCGATACGGTCGTCTATACAAGCCACCCGAACCTAAATTACGCGACACATCACCTTCAGAGACACCTAGATTTAATCACACAATGATGTAATATTTGGAAAATAAAAGTAAACACAGAGAAATGTAATTCAACCATGTTCACCACCAGGAGAAGGCCTCCAAACCGCCAAGTATCCATTGACGGTAGGGACCTCCGCTGCTGTAACGAAGTGAAATACCTAGGACTAACGATAGACGCCAAACTGCTGTCGAACTCCCACATTACAAATGCGTGTAATAGAGGTTCAGGCAGCATCTATAACCTATATCCACTGCTTAAAGGCAATGGACTGTCCACTAGACCTAAGCTTAAAATATGGAAGATGGTAGTCCTTCCATCTCTACTATATGGCTGTAAGGTCTGGGGAATGGCAGCAGACTGTCACCATAAAAAACTTCAGGTTCTCCAAAACAAGGCACTGTGAATTATTACAGACGCGCCCTGGTTCGTCTCAAACGACACGATCCACATTGATACCAACATGCCAACCATCACCACACTCATCCAACAGAAAACTCAATCATTCGACACATCTTCTGAACACTCTCCACATCACCTCATCTCCTCACTCGGATCAGATCCACTTCACATCAATTACAAACATTCGAAAAACACGATAACTCGACACTTCGGAGTATAACACACTCACAACACAATACATGCACAAACATAAATATCTCATGCAAATAAACCATCATGTCAAAACCCCCTAGCTCATGACAGAAGGCAAAATGGCGAAGTACACTGGCCCTTCAGACGCTAACGGGCAAGACCAACAGGCCCGACATGATACGCCGTCCGTCCGTGCTGGTGTAAGCTGTCGCCAGCACATCAGGCCGGCAAAGAGGTTGTGAGAAGATCGATAGTAGGCACAAGCAATACGCCTATCGGGAGAGAGGCCAAATAGAGACTTGCAAGCAAAGTGCCGCCAAAGCCCTCTCGACTCTAGTATTTAGATCGCCCCACAGACAGGATGGCTCACACAGTCATCAAGTGAGTCACCAAGTCGAGACAGCCCAGTCACTTGTAGTCGCAGGCAGAGTCGCAGTCTCAGGCACCACATAGTGACCTAAGTAGAGTACATAGTGAACTTGTACTTCACCAGCAGTGAGGCTGACGTGACCTATTACGGAGAGATTGTACCGCAATGCCTGGACTATCTTAAGTAAAGTAGTTTCCTGTATATGTTAATGAAGAACCCTGTTAATACACGCGTGCAGTTGTGTTATAGAAAGAGGATATCGGCCACCAAACAACATCCTCTCCTTGGTCCCCATCGTAAAAGCTTACAGTGACAATGAGACGACAAAAGTGATCTTTAAATGCGCTCCATTCCCACCCCATCGGTCAGGATTTTTAACGTATTATTCCTGGCACTCCTCCCTACCACTGCGCAAAAATGGGAGACTACGCGATTTTTTTTCCTAATCTAATTTCTTTGATCTTCGTTAACTAGGCTATTAACCAGAGTTTGCTATAGTCTGGGCTGGCAGAAGTCTGTAGAAGTCCGCCGACTCGGACCCGTTATGTTTTGTTAGTGTCCGGCGGATGTCAATATCGACGATCCAGCGATACACTACCGATGTATCGTAGCCTTTATAAAATGACTGTCGAGCTCTGCCAAACCAGTAAGCAAATGTGTGGCTCCAGAACTGCGTGGTAAACAAAAGCATGGCAACTCATCCATCTCAGGTATCCGGGAGCAAACCTTTGTTCTTCCATTCGAGATAAGGTTCAGTTGTGTTTATTACACGGGTACAAACTGAGCAACACACTTAAATAAACCACCACCCTCTAAATTGATGAACGCATCGATTGATGTTTCTAAATAGGGATTCAGCAACATTTACTACTTTATCATTTACAACAATAATATAGTAGGGCCGACTACAATACTTGGCTTTGTGATCTTTGTAACACTGACACACTTCGAGACATAATTAATAGCACAACAAACAGAGAAAAAATTGACTCTTGAATAGATCTTAAATGCGCTGTGGCACTGAAACTGCATATTTGCGGGATAAGAAAGCATAAATACGAAATCCGGCACGATTAACTTCAGAAACTGTGAATTCGAGAATGCGCTGTACGATGTGCTTTTGTTACACGACCTGGGCACAGAACACGTGATCTCCTCAACCAGTCAGCACACAGAATGAGAGCACATTCACGTCATGTAATCAGACTAGGGTGTCCATTCGTCCCGTTTTTCCCGGGACCCCGTTTTTTACCAAAATGTCCCGCTGTCCCGAAAGTTTTTTTGGGGACGCTCAAATGTCCCGTTTTTTATGATCCCGCTTAGCTAGAGTATTTTACGCTACTGGTTGTTTGACTTTGTGATGTACAGACGCTAGCAGAGCTAGGATGGGGAAGGTGTAGGCACATTTAGTTGGTCCAAGCCTTGTTGACACAAATTTATTATTTAACAATAATTGGTTATACATCCAAGTTAATACAACTAACAGTTTAAAAGGAAATTTTAGCAATAAAAATTTTTTTTTAAACATTCTCTAGAAGAACATGCAGCCCCACACTGAAACATTACATACAGGTACCGTTAATAAAAGGTATATTATATCGTACAATAGTGCAACATGGTTAAATATTAACAATTACACCAGAAAAATATTGAACTTGTGATTTGTACTACATGTAAATCAAACCTTAAAAAAATACAATTTGGCAAGAGTGCAACAAATTTTTTTACCTCCTGATTTCACTTAAGCTTACGTAAACCCTACACAAATGTCAATGTCATGTGACATCAGTTCACCTTTCGTGACAAATACACAAAATTTCTAAATTATTTTATATCAGTTAAGTAAGCTACCCCCCCCCCCCCCACCCCACCCCTCGTGAACCATAAACCTTGCCGTTGGTGGGGAGGCTTGCGTGCCTCAGCGATACAGATGGCCGTACCGTAGGTGCAACCACAACGGAGGGGTATCTGTTGAGAGGCCAGGCAAACGTGTGTTTCCTGAAGAGGGGCAGCAGCCTTTTCAGTAGTTGCAGGGGCAACAGTCTGGATGATTGACTGATCTGGCCTTGTAACAATAACCAAAACGGCCTTGCTGTTCTGGTACTGCGAACGGCTGAAAGCAAGGGGAAACTACAGCCGTAATTTTTCCCGAGGGCATGCAGCTTTACTGTATGGTTAAATGATGGCGTCCTCTTGGGTATAATATTCCGGACATAAAATAGTCCCCCATTTGGATCTCCGGGCGGGGACTGCTCAAGAGGACGTTGTTATCAGGAGAAAGAAAACTGGCGTTCTACGGATCGGAGCGTGGAATGTCAGATCCCTTAATCGAGCAGGTAGGTTAGAAAGGCTGTTTACAATTTGTACAGAAACCAGATGGCAGTTATAAGAGTCGAGGGGCATGAAAGGGACGCAGTGGTTGGGAAGGGAGTGAGACAGGGTTGTAGCCTGTCCCCGATGTTATTCAAACTGTACATTGAGCAAGCAGTAAAGGAAACAAAAGAAAAAATCGGAGTACGTATTAAAATCCATGGAGAAGAAATAAAAACTTTGAGGTTTGCCGATGACATCGTAATTCTGTCAAAGACAGCAAAGGACTTGGAAGAGCAGTTGAACGGAATGGACAGTGTCTTGAAAGGAGGATATAAGATGAACATCAACAAAAGCAATACGAGGATAATGGAATGTAATCGAATTAAGTCGGGTGATGGTGAGGGAATTAGATTAGGAAATAAGACACTTAAAGTAGTAAAGGAGTTTTGCTTATTTGGGGAGCAAAATAACTGATGATGGTCGAAGTAGAGAAGATATAAAATGTAGACTGCCAATGGCAAGGAAAGCGTTTCTGAAGAAGAGAAATTTGTTAACATCGAGGATAGATTTAAGTGTCAGGAAGTCATTTCTGAAAGTATTTGTATGGAGTGTAGCCATGTATGGAAGTGAAACATGGACGATAAATAGTTTGGACAGGAAGAGAATAGAATCTTTCGAAATGTGGTGCTACAGAAGAATGCTGAAGATTAGATGGGTAGATCACATAACTAATGAGGAGGTATTGAATAGGATTGGGTAGAAGAGGAGTTTGTGGCACAACTTGACTATAAGAAGGGACCGGTTGGTAGGACATGTTCTGAGGCATTAAGGGATCACAAATTTAGCATTGGGGGGCAGTGTGGAAGGTAAAAATCGTAGAGGGAGACCAAGAGATGAATACACTAAGCAGATTCAGAAGGATGTAGGTTGCAGTAGGTACTGGGAGATGAAGAAACTTGCTCAGGATAGGGTAACATGGAGAGCTGCATGAAACCAGTCTCAGGACTGAAGACCACAACAACAACTACAAGTAAGCTACAAGACAGAAATAACATTCACGACTGGTGACATGAATAAACACTCTCAAGTTTTCAATTTCACGACAGTTGTGTTATCTAGCAAATTTTCATTTAAATACTCCCCCCCCCCCCCCCCCCACGTGTTCCAAAATCAATTCAGTCAGTCTCGAGAAGAAACACAACTTAATACAAAAATAGGGCAATATCAAGAAATAGATGGGTTTATCCCAAGCAATAGTACTAGAATTAGGAAATTTGCAATTTAAACGCACCAGTTTTAACAAAGTCTAATGTAATAATAATTTGGACAGAACTTTCATAAAATGATCGATGATAGTGGATACCGTGCCATACACTATGAAACAAATTAAGAATTATTCACAGTAGACACCTGGCACATGATGATATTCTCTGAAGTATTTCAAATCACAAAATGTTGGCTACAAGTACCAACCCCATAATAAAGTAATGATCATGAAATATAATAAAAGTATCTGAAAATTTCGGCCTTAGCCAGGTGACGAGAACCACACCAACGCAGTTTCCTGTTACGATCGAGTGCTAGGCCCAACAAACAACAGCTGGTCATGGAGAACCACGCTAAGCAAGCGAGCATTCCGTCCTCCCCACATGCTCGCAAACAGCCACACTCATCGCAGTCCTTAATCGGCAGGCACCAGTTGACTCTCCGCCGCTTCCGTCCTGTCGCCATATACCGACCGAGCCGTCCTCCCCAAAACTGCTTCGCGCACCAGCGCCAACAGCGCTCAGCGATCGCGCCCCCTATCGCTGTGGCGAAAACAAGTGAAATAATCTCGCGGGTAAATAAAAAATTCTGAGCCGTGACACGGCTCAGACTTACTATTAACTGCGCAATTATTTACGCTAGGAAGCGTGTGATGACTTTCAGCATACCCCAAACATGTACCGAACTGTCAAAAATCGCAAGTAATATTAAACGCACTACAGGTTACGAATAACAACGAAGAATCTTCTCTTCTAAATCGATCCACTGAATCCGTCCTTTCGGTCCAGAGATACTCTACACCACTGATACTTGCTCTCTGGCTTTCGTCACCACACTGTTAATGTTTTGCACTGAGCACTCGGTGTTTCATTATGCCAATACGGAAGTGTAATTTTAACAGCAATATAAAAAGCGAGGTTCCTTTTGTCACTGGTAGTGGAGAAACTGTAGAATGCACGTTGTGCAGATCAAAATTAGCTATTGGTCATGGTGGAAGGTCTGACATTGTGAATCACATTAAGACGAAGAAACATCGCATGAGTGATCAAACGAAAAGAGCAAATAAATGCGTGAGTGACTACTAAGTAAACTTAAAATCAGTAACGGAAATGGATAGGCTGTTGGCAGCACAAGAAGCTAAGTTTTCATACCACAGTGCAATGCATAACCATAGCTTTAAGTCACTGGACTGTATTACAGCAGTTGTTCAAAAACTTTTCAATTCTAAATTCACATGTGGACACACAAAATGTAATGCAATCATTTCAAATGTTATTGCACCGTATGCAGCTCAGCAGGTTTTATATGAACTGAAAAGTGCTCGATCCATTTCTGTAATGATTGATACATCGAATCAACTGGATTTGAAGTTGGTTTCTCTCCTTATCAGGTATTTTCACCCTGAAAATTGCATCATGGTGAAAGTGCTCGAATTGGTTAATTTAGCTGGAGAAACTTCAGATTTACTTCAGAATTATGTGCTGGAGGTTTTAAAGAAATATGATCTTGAGGGAAAGGTGATTGCAGTTTCTGCAGCAACACTAAGACCAATTTTGGTGGTAATCAGAGGAAAGGAAAAAAACAATTTGTTCTATAAACTGCAACAGAACACAGTGAATAATATAGTAGGTATTGTCTGTCCAGCACATGTGGTGCACAATTCCTTACAAACTGTCTCAGATTGCCTACCCAAACAAAATCTACCAGCATTTCCACATATATACAGGAAGGGTTCAATCTCTGAAGTCATTCTGTAAGTTTACTGAAACTGAATACAAAACTGTAGTTGGGCACAGCAAGACAAGGTGGCTATCTCTGCTAATAGCATTGGAAGGAATTGTAGAGATATTTCCTGCTTCATATTTCATTTCCCTTGATAAGTGTCCTGTTGTCCTTAAACAATTCTTTGATAACCCTGTGTCTATTGTTCTTCTACATTTTCTTGTTAGCCATCTGAAACCTTTCTCCACAACAATTAAATGTATTGAGAAACAAGAAATCACAATAGTGGAAGTTTATCAAGAAGTAAACAAATTATTGAGCAATTTACAATGTAGGAAATCTGAAAGATTTCTCACGTACTTTGTACATGAGACTCTAAGAAAGTTGGAAGAAGAGGGTGAAATTACTGTAGAACAATTTCATATTTATGCTGACATCTTCTATGACTCTTGCATTGAGTATATTAAAGAATGGTGTTTACCATTTCTCACACCTTTTAAAGCATTTGACTGGGTTAATACTGAAAAGGAGCAGCTACAGTGGAAGGATATTCAGGACTGTTGTGTTTTTGTTAAAAGTATTGTATCAAATTTTCCTGTTGCGATGAATTTTCATGTGCACAGAACTTCATAAAAAGTGAAGAAGGAGACAAAGAAAGTGTTAGGGCAACGTGGTGTAAAATATTTGCATATTTCAAAAGTAAAAACATTAACATGAAAAACATGATTCATTTGGTGGAGTTTCGTCTGGCAATTCCTGGGTCAAATGCTGCTGTGGAATGTGTGTTTTCGTTAGTGAACTCTTTGCGGTCAAATGAAAAAAAAAAATACAGAATGAAAGTTGAAACAGTGAGGGCCTTGCTCATGGTCAAAACACACTTTAATGGTATATCGTGTACTGACTTTTATGATACAATGTCAAACGAAAATACACTTCTTGATAAAGTACATAAAAGTGAAAAGTACGGTGATAGTGTGGCAGAATAATGGTAAAAAGGGATCATCTGAGTGCACGTTGTAAAGGTCAACTAGTATGTGTATCAAATTTAGTCAATAAAATATTTATGTCCCTTTTTTTTCTTCATTGTCCCAGGTTTTTCTCTAATTTATTTTGAACGTCCCCTTTTTCAATGAAAATGAAATGGACACCCTAAATCAGACAATCGTATTAACACATTTCCAACGCGCAACAAAAATTTTAAGAAAGAAACACTATAAAGTAGATATTTTAATGTAATGTACAAAATGTACAGTACCAAGCAAAGCGATACCTGTAATGCTGAGAAAATTGAAGGCGCGGGTTTCTACGTCTACGTCTGCATCTATACTCTGCAAACCACCGCGGGGTGCTTGGCAGAGAGTACGTCCCATTGTACAGGTTATTAAGGTTTCTTCCCATTCCGTTCGCGTATGGAGTGCGGGAAGAATGTCATATCCTCGCGATCATGATACATAGGGGTTTGTAGTATATTCCTAGAGTCAGCATTTAAAGCCGGTTCTTGAAACTTTGTTAATAGACTTTCTCGGGATAGTTTATGTCCGTCTTCAAGAGGTTCCAATGGCTCTGAGCACTATGGGACTTAACATCTATGGTCATCAGTCCCCTAGAACTTAGAACTACTTAAACGTAACTAACCTAAGGACATCACACACATCCATGCCCGAGGCAGGATTCGAACCTGCGACCGTAGCAGTCGAGCGGCTCCGGACTGACCGTCTTCAAGAGTCTGCCAGTTCAGTATCCATGTGACATTCTCCAACGGATTAAACAAACCTGTGACCATTCGTGCAGCCCTTCTCTGTATACGTTCAATATCCCCTATTAGTCCTATTTGGTACGGATCCCACACATTTGAGCAGTATTCTAGGATGGTTCGCCCAAGTAATTTGTAAGCAGTCTCCTTCGTAGACTGACTACACTTCCCCAGTATTCTACCAATAAACGGAAGTCTACCACCTGCCTTACCCACGACTGAGCGTATGTAATAATTCCTTTTCGTATCCCTACAAAGTGTTACACCCAAGCCGGCCGAAGTGGCCGTGCGGTTAAAGGCGCTGCAGTCTGGAACCGCAAGACCGCTACGGTCGCAGGTTCGAATCCTGCCTCGGGCATGGATGTTTGTGATGTCCTTAGGTTAGTTAGGTTTAACTAGTTCTAAGTTCTAGGGGACTAATGACCTCAGCATTTGAGTCCCATAGTGCTCAGAGCCATTTGAACCATTTGTTACACCCAGTTATTAGTATGATTATGCTGATTCCAACAGTGAATACGATTATATTTTTTCTTTTCAATACATTTTTTCGTCTTGTGAAGTGCACAGTTTTTCACTTATGAACATTGAGAGCTAGTTGCCTATCTTTGAACCACTCTGAAATGTTATCAATACCTGACTGAATATTTACGTCGCTTCTTTCAGGTAGAACTTCGTTATAGATGAATGCATCATCTGCAAAAAGCCTCATTACTATTAATATTGTCTGCAAGGTCATTAACACCCCGAAAGGCATGGAATTGCAGTCAATAGTCGTGATTGCAACACTCTTCGAAATAATTATTGCATTACAATTTCGCTAGGCGCGTGAAGTTTACCCGATTCAATAAAGTGTTGTACTCGAAGGAACATATGCTCAGCTGGTGTCCCGTGAAATGTTTGGTCTTTCTGTCATATCGTGGAATGGAACCTCTGAAGTCTCGCAACATTATGTCCACGGTCAGTGTGTGAACGGAATGATATTTCGTATCTGCTAAGTTCAGCCTATGGTTCACTTTAAGGAGCTGAAAACCTTCAGTACTATGAGTGTTGTATGAACGGAAGCAGTCACTAACGATCACCCCCCTCCCCAGGGAGGATCTTTTCTTTTATTCTGAACTACACTTCCTTGGACCAAAATTCAATGGGTTCGAGGAAGCATTTTTTCAACCTTCGCTGAATTCCAACGAACGCCCAATTTACTACGATTTCACGGCCTTTGTTGTGTTTCCTTTTCCCAAATTTCGCTTCGGCAACTCACGACTAAACTGGCATATTTCGACCTAACCTAGACCTCTGGCTACGCTACAGATCAGTCTGTCACCACAACCAGGTTTTCTGTTCTCACATTCGTTGGTTTTGCCAACTCACAACCAAACTGTTGCCTTCCAACCTAATGTAGACCTCTGGCTACGCTACAGAGCAGTCTGCCACCGCAATCAGGTTTTTTGCTCTCACATTCATTGACTTCCAATTTGTCACCACGTATAGGTTTTTTGTTTTCACATCCGTCGTCTTGGCCGGCTTATGACCAAACTGTTGCATTCCGAACTAACAAGACACTCTGGCTATGCTACCGATCAGTCTGTCACCACAACCAGATTTTTTCTGCCAATTTAAGCGGTGATCCTGTGTCCCAGCCTAACAACGCCATAGGAAATCGCGAGATATTCAGAAAATACAGCCAAAAACAGCTTAACCACACCCCTGAAAATCGCGACCCATTCGCAGAATAAAAGCCAAGTATTTGTAACAACAAAAAATATAAGTTACTGCTTCACTCCAAGCAATTTAACCCTAGATAACTGAACCTCCTACAGTTTACGACTGCATTTGGTACCAATTCATGGTTCCTGCCAACATTTTGAACGGTACAGTTGTCAGTTGTTGGAAAACATGGCATTTTGTACCCATTTTGTATGTGACACACCACTAGAAACCTTATAACTGTAATTAACTAGTGCATAAACTATAAGTTATAACTTTCTTTGAATAAAATATAGTAAAATTTACGATGGTTTAGTAACAATGTCAAATGTACCCCTCCCCCTTTAACGTTCTAGGACTGGTACTTCCTGTCAGTTCTGTTATTAGGTCTAAGCTGTACCATACCATACCCTCGGAAATCGCGATATGGAAACCACGACATATTCGGAATAAATGGGCCATGTATTTCTCTCAACAAGAGTAGCGGTGTCACAATTTCATTCGCATCAATTTAAAAAGTCGTCCTACATCTCCGACAAAAAAAGCAGAACTAAAATTATATATGAAGTCATAGCTCTGCTTCTTTCTGAATTGTATGTAATTTAATTGGTGTGTGCGTGAGACGAGATATTGACGTTATCGTTGACTAAATAGATCACGTTTGTTATGCTCACTGCAGTTGGCTAACTAGATCTCGTGTCCTGTGCTCTGACTGCGTAACGCAAATATCCAGTTTCAGCGCTAGAGCGCATTAAGGATCTATATAAGAGAAGCCCTTTCCTTCTCGGTTTGTTGTGCTACAGTGCCCGGAAGTGCGATACCAAAATATAAATATTTGACGATATTTCGCACAAGCGCCTATGATCAGCTGTTCTTCCCATTTTCATTTCGCTGACAATTCTAGAACAAATGTGAAGAAATATAAATTTCCCTTTCTCATACACTTCGTAATGATCTACAGAATACTGACGTAATCACACTTTAATGACGTATCACTCAGCTTGAACTATGCTGGTACCTTTAGTTACCGATAAAGAGAATCTCTTATTGCATTTACAAAAAGGTAGTAATGAAACGCGCAGCTATTGAGGTGCAGATTTGTCATTCAATGTTAGCAACAAGTCTTGTTAAAACGGAACATCATTTATTTTTTATTTTTTGGTAAAGCGTCTGTCATAATTTCTAATATTAGCAACAACTCTCTCGTTTCATTTCATTAATGATTTCTCGTATGCAAATGCTTAGTAACTGGGTACTGAAAACGGACATACCTTTCCAGTTGCTCCAGAACCATTCAGATCCGAAACTAGGAACGGCGTATACTCCCCAGTGAATGAATATACCGAGTTTCGCATCGTCGTACCACTGTGGCAAGGGTCGAGAGTCGAGGCTGTCCCACGTTGGTTCGTATGTTACATTGTCTTGATACGGTGCTCCACTCACAAACCCACAGGCCGAAGCTGCGAGGATGATATAAAGTGTCCACTGCATCTTGGTATCCTCTCTTATCCAGCGTGTTACCGAAGCTCCTTATATACCTCTATACGGCTTTCCATCTCCTCGCTGATAAAATCTGCTGTTCACTATCGCTGAAACACAATACTGTACAAGATATCGAATCACAGTCGTCGGCGTGAAGAACGCCAGATTTTCATCTGTAATAACCACTTTGCAGTCATAAGTTCTGAGATTAAAAATTCATTTTAGATACGACGTCTTTGACAATGTTAACATGCTGCATCTTGTAGGAATTTAGTACGAATTACGAGGAAAGATTTTCTTGCATACATGATATTCATTTTGTCTGTTGTCAATTAGGTATTTTTTTCCATTCCCATCTCACGAAGCAGTTCTAAAGAATATAGCAGTATTTTTGCAGGCGGCAGAAGTTTTGTAGATAAAAATACTATTTCGCTGTGGGATCACTTCGCTGAACATACTACGGCCGTCGCAGTGTGATAACCTGGTTTAACTTGAGGTCATTTCCAAGAAATGGTGCACATCCAAGTAGCGGCCTCACTGCGAACAATATATATCAAACCACACTTAATTTAAACCAGATGTTCGAAAAAAAAAAGACTGATGGAAGCAGAAAATACTCCATCGTTTGTTTCCTGTGTTATTAACGTCAAAGTCATAATATCTTCATCGAGAATGAATCGATATTGTAGTGTTTGCCGATTACGAAATGGACTGTTTGAGCAGAATGTTCAAAATAAATTAACAGCAGAACTCTAATTTTACAATGCATTGAAGTCTGCCGGGTCCAAAGCAACCTATTCCATTCATTCCCACATCGTGTTTCTAACAGCTAGTAGAAACACGTAGAAAAATGACTCACGTAGCACTTTAGAAGACAGAGGTAGGTATTACACGATGCGTCTGTATGCTACTCTAACAACAAACAGTCAGTGATGTTCAGAGTTTGATTTGCAGAGAGCACCCATCCCCCTCTCTACAGGTTTTTGACTTTTCGACCCTCTCCAACTCGTGCACTCGTTTGTTTTTTCGAAGTTTTTAGTTTTCGCACTTTTTCTGTTGCCTTGCAAAATTAAGGTTCCACATTACAAAAAAAAAGTAATCAATCATCGAATTAGTTAAAAGAAATATATCGTGGTCTCCACAGTTGACATATATCTTTCTGCTGTGAAAAGGAAAGCTACATCGGAGAAAGGGAAGGAGAAAACTCATCTTGCGTGGTATGGCGTTTTGGATGGGAGGGAGGTCAACGCAATAGTAATTTTTACCATAGAGCAAGAACGAAGTAAATCAGACCGATGTGGTTCACAGAAAGAAAAGATTATAAGTCAATGTATTATTTAACGAGAAATCATGAATATAAACATTAAATGTGAGAAACATAGCTACAAACTGTACTCAACAATGACCAAACGTTACGCTAGCGACAATTTTTCTAGCTTGTCTTACACGTTTTAAAAAGACATGCAATTCTTTTTTGTTTTTTTTTTCTTGTGGCCACTTCTTCCGAAAATAACGAACGCTACTCCAGGTCTCTCGGTGCCTCCTTCGCTCTTGGCGTCTAAATCTATGCGTAAATCCAACCCTGGTGATTAGTCTGCGTTTGTACACAAAAGCGTTGAAGGTGAGATGGCTGAAAGTTTAAAAATCACTTTCACAGCTCGTCAGTGGCAAACAGTAAAAGATAATCAAACCACTGAGTGATTAGAGGCGATTATTTCACTGAACAGATATGTCGGGGAACAAAGTAAATGCATCGGTCGAGCCGAGTTTTCAGAGATAACGTCCAACGCCAGTTGGTCCTAGACGGAAATGTGTGACTGCACAGCATATGTCAGTGCGGGTTACGTGTTTAACAAGCAGTAGCATTAGAGTTGTTACGAATACTAATAGAAATTGAGAGCAAAAGGTGCAATGAAATACCATTTTGGCAGCGTACTAAAATCATTATTCAGTAATTAAGAATAGCGACATGTTCGCTTTTCTATCCAACAAACAGCCCCTTCCCCAAATTTCTATAAACAGCAATATTATGTTGATTACAAAGATAATACATCGTTTATAATACACAGGGCCGGTTTAAGGCCGAAGCGGCCGCTTGGGGCGCCAAGCTGAGAGAGGCGCCAGGCGCCGAAGTGCAGCATTTTGTATACAGAGTGTATCATAATAAGTATCGAAAACTGATACGATAATTGCAGCAAAACTATTCCATTAAATATGGGTTGGCCATTGTATAGTTTCGATCCGCCACTGACAGAAGTACACTACTGGCCACTAAAATTGCTACACCAAGAAGAAATGCAGATGATAAACGGGTATTCATTGGACAAATATATTATACTAGAACTGATATGTGATTACATTTTCACGCAATTTGGGTGCATAGATCATGAGAAATCAATACCCAGAACAACCACCTCTGGCCGTAATAACGGCCTTGATACACCTGGGCATTGAGTCAAACAGAGCTTGGATGGCGTGTACAGGTACAGCTGCCCATGCAGCTTCAACACGATACCACAGTTCATCAAGAGTGGTGACTGGCATATTGTGACGAGCCAGTTGCTCGGCCACCATTGACTAGCCGTTTTCAATTGGTGGGAGATCTGGAAAATGTGCTGGCCAGTGCAGCAGTCGAACATTTTCTGTATCCAGAAAGGCCCGACAGGACCTGCAACATGCGGTCGTGCATTATCCTGCTGAAATGTAAGATTTCGCAGGGATCGAATGAAGGGTAGAGCCACGTGTCGTAACACATCTAAAATGTAACGTCCAATGTTCAAAATGCCGTCAATGCGAACAAGAAGTGACCAAGACGTGTAACCAATGGCACCCCATACGATCACGCCGGGTGATACGCCAGTATGGCGATGACGAATACACGCTTCCAATGTGCATTCACCGCGATGTCGCCAAACACGGATGCGACAATCATGATACTGTAGACAAAAACCGGATTCATCCGAAAAAATGACGTTTTGCCATTCGTGCACCCAGGTTTGTCGTTGAGTACACCATCGCAGGCGCTCTTGTCTGTGATACAGCGTCAAGAGTAACCGTTACAGCCATGCGGATAAGATGCCTGTCATCTCGACTGCTAGTGATACGAGGCCGTTGGGATCCAGCACGGCGTTCCGTATTACCCTCCTGAACCCACCGATTCCATATTCTGCTAACAGTCATTGGATATCGACCAACGCGAGCAGCAATGTCTCGATACGATCAACCGCAATCGCGATAGACTACAATCCGACCTTTATAAAAGTCGGAAACGTGATGGTACGCATTTCCCCTCCTTACACGAGGCATCACAACAACGTTTCACCAGGCAACGCCGGTCAACTGCTGTTTGTGTATGAGAAATCGGTTGGAAACTTTCCTCATGTAAGCAAATTGTAGGTATCGCCACCGGCGCCAACCTTGTGTGAATGCTCTGAAAAGCCAATCATTTGCATATCACAACATCTTCTTCCTGTCGATTAAATTTCGCGTCTGTAGCACGTCATCTTCGTGGTGTAGCAATTTTAATGGCCAGTAGTGTATGAAGTAGTGCCCTAGTTGGTATAAATGTATTGGAGACGTAAATTTTTCACTCAAGAGACATATAACTGGGTTAAAATTTCACCCAAGTCCACAGTTACAGAAAATACAGGGGTTGGACAAAAATGTGACACCACCAAACACAATACATCACCTTACCTCACACGGTGTAAGCATTCAAAACAGCTTTCAGACGTCTCGGAATGGATAAGCACAGGTCCTGTACGGTTTTCAAGAGAGTCTGATGTAATTCTTCTTGCAAAACAGTAGCAAGTTCAGGTAACGATGTTAGAGGTGGATAGAAATCACGCAGCCTTCTTTCCAAAGCAGCCCACAAAGGCTGAACAACATTGCAATCTGGAGGCTGTTGTGGACAGAGGAAATGCGACAATTATTCTCTGTGCCCACAAAGTCACTCCTGGACGATGCAAGCTGTGTGAACATGGACACTATCGTCTTGGAACACAGCATTACCACTGCGGAACAAACATTGTACCATGGTTTCGACCTGATCAGCAATAATGGGCACATAATCTTGGCAGTAGTGCGCCCTTGAGGACCCGCTAGGGTAGCCGAGAGCGCTAATGCGCTGCTTCCTAGACTCGGCTAGGCGTGCCGGCTTCGGACCGTACGAGGGCCGGTATGCCGGCCAGCCTGAATGTGTTTTTAGGCGGTTTTCCACATCCCGCTGGGTAAATACCGGGCTGGTTCCCACGTTCCGCCTCAGTTACACGGCTCACAGACATTTGCGGACATTCGCACTATTTCATGGCCTACACTACACGCAGACAGCTGGGGAAGACTAATTATGTGCTGGGGGGTTGGGGGGGGGGTGGCACAAAGGGCATCCGTCCACCCTCTGCAACCAACATTGCCAAATCCATCATAACACGGCCGACCCCGCGTTGGAGCGGGACAAAGGCCGCAACAAAGACAAGAAAAGTGAGACCTTGCGGAATAACCAAGGAATAACTCGAAATCATTACCGAACCCCTGGAATGTTTCACTCTTGGCTGTAAACTCGGCCAGCAGCTGTGAAACAAGCATTACCCCAAAAAATAACTTTCATCTGCAGGAAAATATACATTACAGACAGTTATTTCCTGCGTCGTCCTTATTCTGACAGCCACAGCTTCAAGAGGGATTTGAAGGGGCACATGTTCACTACAGACCGAGTTTAGGACACAAACGCAAACTCCACCTGACATTCGATTATAGTCGCTACGGTTCCTGTAATATCCCTTACAGCCGCAGAGGGCAGGGGTCCGCATTACTGGAAACCATGTTTCCTAGAGGGCAATGCAGATAGGAGGTGTAAAGCTGAACAGTTGCCACAGCTCAGCCAGGCGGTGGAAAAAACCGCCGCAATTTCACCGGAGGATGACAACGTGAGACTGGGAAGGCGTGGAACATTCAGGGAGGCAGTTTACGCCTCAGAGTCACCTGCTGCCACCAATTTATTGCTTGAGGAATCCATATCCATTGTGTCTGAGGGTCTGGCGAGATCTAGGTCCTCAGCGGACGCCAAAATCTCCAACCCATCCTAAGCCGCAGAGCTTGTTGGTAGTGGCGGTGTGCGTGCCACCGCAATTTCCTTGTCCACTTGTTATGGCTTCGGCGCCACGTTTTCCTGTTATTGGCATTTGTATCAGTGGTTTTGGAATTTCAGCTCACCTTGAAATTCTCAGCTTATGTTGTTTTGGTGCTGAAAGGATCCGTAAGTACGACATTCAGTTCTGTAGTGACTTTTACAATTGTCGTCCTCTTATTTTTCGTCACAATCGTCTTCAATGATCGTCTGTCACGATCAATCACTATACAATTTCGTGCGCGTTGTGATTTACTGCATGGAGATTTTCCACTTTCCCTGCAAGCGGTATAAATCCTCGATACGGTGCCCTTTGTGATACCAAAAACGTCAGCGACCTTAGTTGCCGACTCACTGCACACATATGAGCACCAATAATTTGTTTAGATTCGAAATCACTTGGCTCCAACATAATGCACAACTACACAAGCACTACTCCGACCATGACAGACAGATGCAACATACAGCCCGCAGAATACCCTGGCCGGTAGAATCGCAGTCGGCAGGACACACGTAGAGAGATCGGAGTCGTAGGAGTACAGGCAGGCGCTCTAGGGGAAATGCCAAGCGCTGCAGCGGAAGTGCTGTTCTAAACTGAAGCTCAGTTTTCTGTAAATACTAAGTGGAGCCCCTCCACACCCACATTTTCATGGTGTCCATTCAAAAACATCTGTCACATTTGCCGAACGCTATGACCGAGCAGTTCTAGGCGCTTCAGTCAGGAACCACGCTGCTGCTACGGTCGCAGGTTCGAATCCTGCCTCGGGCATGGATGTGTGTGATGTCCTTAGGTTGGTTAGGTTTAACTAGTTCTAAGTCTAGGGGACTGATGACCTCAGATGTTAAGTCCCATAGTGCTTAGAGCCATTTGAACCATCACCTTTGCTTCGGGTTAACATCTAAAAAGAATTCAGATGAAAATGCAGCGATTTAGTTTCTCTTGGCTTGTTAACCATTTGTACCTTACAGAGAAGCGTCATGAGTTGTAAATTCTGAGTAAAACCTACAGATTTCTCTTGTTGCCATGTAAAAATTTGCTTCTTTTGCCGAAACACTGTGGAGTTTACAAAATGTCACCTCACTAACATGTTGTGCAGACACAATTGCGAAAGAATTCTGAAACAAGTTTATTAAGTCAGGAACTGAGGAAAAGTAATGTCAATAACTTATGAGAAAGCACGTATTTGGTACAAAAAAATTTAAATTTGTAGTAAGTTCCAATGGGACCAAACTACTAAGGCCATCGGTTCATAGACTTACACACTTAAACTAACTTAGGCTAAGGACAACACACACACACCTATGCCCGAGGGGGGACTCGAACCTCCGACGGGGGTAGCCGCGCGAACAGTGGCAAGGCGCCTTAGACCGCACGGCTACCCCCCGCGGCTTGGTGCAAAATGAACGTGTAACGTCTTCAATTACGCTGTTGACAAACCCATAGCATTTCTCCTTTCACCACCTGCCAATGGCCCTTAAAAATAAAATCCTTTCATTAAAAAAAGTATGTAGTTACTAGGATAAAGCAGCAGATAATGAAGTTTTGCGTAGTAAACATATGGCAAAATACTCTCCCCTTTCCGTGCTATCATTTGCCCAAGTCTATTTTCGATATCTCCAATCGTTTATGAAATAAGAGGAACGTTGTGGATATTTCACTCTGGTTTTATCCCTGGCGCGATGCGATGGCAAATGAGTGTGCTACGTCAGATCAATTTTCCCGAGAGTGGTGACAGACTGAGACCTCCACCCAAGCCTAAAAAAAATTGATATGTTAGCTAAATTGCATACCCAGCAACATATTAAGTAACATGCACCAAACGCAAAATCATAGCGAGCCCTGTTTTTCATTGCAAACTTTTTCGAATTTCTCGCAGTGTCTTACTTCCATGTAAGCATTACAATAACTGTATAATCATTTACGACATGATGATCACAACACCATGAACCTGACATATGAATCTGTAAGTAAGGCAAAAATAGGATTTTTTTAGCAAAAATAAGTTTCGGCAAATTCGTTTGAGAAAGATTGCACGGCGTGCGTGTCTATTCTGCCATCGTCGACCGGGTTAACGGTGGACAACATTATCCCCTTCTGAACAAACGAATGAACACTCCCAGCGCATTGGATGAAAGCTGGCGAGTGTGACCACGTTATCCTGTGCGGACTCTTATTGACTACGTTACACAGGTGCCGTTCGTGGTGATACACAACAGTGCAACCCGCAAGCTTGGTTAGCATCTGCGTTTATGTTCAAGCAAGCACTTCTCACAATGTTTCCATATTTCTGTGCAGCCTCTGTACAATGCTGCTTTATTTCGTTACAGTTTAAAAATGGTTCAAATGGCTCTGAGCACTATGAGACTTAACTTCTAAGGTCATCAGTCCCCTAGAACTTAGAACTACTTAAACCTAACTAACCTAAGGACATCACACACATCCATGCCCGAGGCAGGATTCGAACCTGCGACCGTAGCGGCCGCGCGGCTCCAGACTGTAGCGCCTAGAACCGCTCGGCCACTAAGGTCGGCATTACAGTTTACTGTATGTACACTTATAGTAGGTGAAGATGTATTCCAAGTGTCTCTCTCAAAACTGAAATCGACAGTAAGTGCAAAACTGCTAAGCAGGGATGGTTAGAGGACAAATGTAAGGATGTAGAGGCTTATCTCACTAGGGGTAAGACAGATAGTGCCTACAGGAAAATTAAAGAGACCTTTGGAGAAAAGAGAGCCTCTTGTATGAATATCAAGAGCTCAGATGGAAACCCAGTTCTAAGCAAAGAAGGGAAAGCAGAAAGGTGGAAGGAGTATATAGAGGGTCTATACAAGGGCGATGGCTCTGGCTTGGCTCTGAGCACTATGGGACTCAACTGCTGTGGTCATCAGTCCCCTAGAACTTAGAACTACTTAAACCTAACTAACCTAAGGACATCACACACATCCATGCCCGAGGCAGGATTCGAACCTGCGACCGTAGCAGTCGCACGGTTCCGGACTGCGCGCCTAGAACCGCGAGACCACCGCGGCCGGCCAAGGGCGATGTTCTTGAGCACAATATTATAGAAATGGAAGAGCATGTAGATGAAGATCAAATAGAAGATATGGTACTGTGTGAAGAGTCTGACAGAGCACTGAAAGACCTGAGTCGAAACAAGGCCCCGGGAGTAGACAACATTCCATAAGAACTAGTGACGGCCTTGGGAGAGCCAGTCATGACAAAATTCTACCATCTGGTGAGCAAGATGTATGAGACAGGCGAAATACCCTCAGACTTCAAGAAGAATATAATAATTCCAATCCCAAAGAAAGCAGGTGTTGACAGATGTGAAAATTACCGAACTATCAGTTTAATAAGTCACAGCTGCAAAATACTAACGCGAATTCTTTATAGACGAATGGAAAAACTGGTAGAAGTCGACCTCGGGATAGATCAGTTTGGATTCCGTAGAAATGTTGGAACACGTGAGGCAATACTGACCTTACGCCTTATCTTAGAAGAAAGATTAAGGAAAGGCAAACCTACGTTTCTAGCATTTGTAGACTTAGAGAAAGCTTTTGACAATGTTGACTGGAATACTCTCTTTCAAATTCTAAAAGTGGCAGGGATAAAATACAGGGAGCGAAAGACTATTTACAATTTGTACAGAAACCAGATGGCAATTATAAGAGTCGAGGGGCATGAAAGGGACGCAGTGGTTGGGAAGGGAGTGAGACAGGGTTGTAGCCTGTCCCCGTAGTTATTCAATCTGTATATTGAGCAAGCAGTAAAGGAAACAAAAGAAAAATTCGGAGTAGGTATTAAAATCCATGGAGAAGAAATAAAAACTTTGAGGTTCGCCGATGACATTGTAATTCTGTCAGAGACAGCAAAGGAAGAGCAGTTGAACGGAATGGACAGTGTCTTGAAAGGACGATATAAGATGAACATCAACAAAAGCAAAACGAGGATAATGGAATGTAGTCGAATTAATTCGGGTGATGCTGAGGGAATTAGATTAGGAAATGAGACACCTAAAGTAGTAGATGAGTTTTGCTATTTGGGGAGCAAAATAACTGATGATGGTCGTAATAGAGAGGATATAAAATGTAGACTGGCAATGGCAAGGAAAGCGTTTCTGAAGAAGAGAAATTTGTTAACATCGAGTTTAGATTTAAGTATCAGGAAGTCGTTTCTGAAAGTATTTGTATGGAGTGTAGCCATGTATGGAA
This sequence comes from Schistocerca nitens, assembly GCF_023898315.1. Classification (NCBI taxonomy): domain Eukaryota; kingdom Metazoa; phylum Arthropoda; class Insecta; order Orthoptera; family Acrididae; genus Schistocerca; species Schistocerca nitens. The sequence continues at coordinate 450,046,318 of NC_064618.1, read as the reverse complement.
GTGAAACATGGATGATAAATAGTTTGGACAGGAAGAGAATAGAAGCTTTCGAAATGTGGTGCTACAGAAGAATACTGAAGATTAGATGGGTAGATCACGTAACTAATGAGAAGGTATTCAATAGAATTGGAGAGAAGAGGAGTCTGTGGGACAACTTGACAAGAAGAAGGGACCGGTTGGTAGGGTATGTTCTGAGGCATCAAGGGATCGCAAATTTAGTATTGGAGGGCAGCGTGGAGGGTAAAAATCGAAGAGGGAGACCAAGAGATGAATACACTAAGCAGATTCAGAAGGATTAGGTTACAGTAAATACTGGGAGATGAAGAAGCTTGCACAGAATAGAGTAGCATGGAGAGCTGCATCAAACCAGTCTCAGGACTGATGACCACAACAACAACTCTAGGAGTTCGATGCAATAATGTACTCGCCTCTGCAGTGAGATACGAGTTTTTCAGGCAGCCCCGAATCATCTCGCAAATGTTGACAAGGCTTTACAATTTGATGCTGCAGTTGTTCACTGTATCAAGTAGAGTGCTTCACTTTTGACATGAACCCAGACAGAGTAATCCATAGGACTGAGGCCAGGTATAGAGGCCAAGGCATAGACTCTGCTAGGACTCTCCATTTTGCACCATACAGCGCATTCTATGTCGTCTTACATCAACAGCAAAATGAATTTGTGTCCCATCATGCTTATACACATTATCTAACGTTGCACGAGGTAAGCTAGGCCACGGGTGAAATTGTACCAAAGTAGATGAGGACATGAAACTTCCTGGCAGATTAAAACTGTGTGCTGGATTGAGACTCGAACTTGGGACCTTTGCCTTTCGCAGGCAAGCACTTTACCGACTGAATTACCCAACTGCGACTCAGAACCTGTCCTCACAGGTACCTCGTCTCCTACATTCCAAACTTCACATAAGCTGTCCTGCCAGGAAGTTTCATATCAATGCACACTCCGTTGAAGTGTGAAAATCTCATTCTGGGAACATTCCCCAGGCCTTGGCTATGCCATGTCTCTACAATATCCTTTCTTCCAGGAACGGAAGTCTTCTTAAGTTTTGCAGGAGAGCTTCTATGAAGTTTGGAAGGTAGGAAATGAGGTACTGACGCAAGTAAAGGTATGAGGCTGGGCATCTCATCGCTAGAGCACTTACGCACACAAGTCAAAGTTCCCGAGTTCAAGTCTCAGTCCGGCACGCAGTTTTAGTCTGCTAGGAAGTTTCATTCAGTGCACACTCGGTTGGAGAGTGAAAATTTCATTCTGGATCTAGGGACTTAATAGAAAATTTATATTTCAGATACACTAGCACTAATTTGAGAAATATTTTATACTCTCACATAGTGTACTATGAAACAAATCTCTCCTAGTGAACAACTGTTCATAGCTCTTAAGATGTGCATTTTAGAGCCCATATTTACTAGACTTTTTTACTTCGAATGATCGTTCCTGTCATATCCCTGAATATCGACCATTTTCCGGCGACAACCTGTATAAGAAGAGCTTCTGATTGAGGAAATTCTTAAGGCTGTTATCTGGAAGGAAGGTAGGGCTTCTTCCGGTCATAGTGAGGAGAAGACATTCATATGTGCAAAGTAACTGTTCAGCAGTGTGTTCCTCTGATAGCTATGATAAACTAACAATTATACAATTACACACACACACACACACACACACACACACACACACACACACACACACAAAACTGGTCGAAGTAGTGATGTCAGACACCTTTAGATACTGGACTTTTACTGGCCAAGTGATATATGTCTGACATCATTACTTCGATCAGTTCCAATAGAATCTTTTGCTGGTAATTCTAAAACTTTATCAAAGTCACCGGAAATGTACCTTGACCAATGATGTTCACTTTGAAAGAAAATAAATGTTTTTCGATTGTATCTTCTGTTTTATTTGCTCTATGATAGGGAGTGGTTATCACACTGGACCCACATTCGGGAAGACGACGATTCAAATTCCCGTCCAGCCATCTAGATTTAAATTTTCCGTAATTTCCCTGTATCGGCCTAGGCGGATGCCAAGATGGAAAATGATATGGCCCATTTCCATCCCCTAAGGCGCCAAAGATGCACTTAACAATTTTTCCCTGAATTTTGTTAATGTGAATACGTGGAAACAGACACTGTTAAGTGCGCAAACGAAAAGTACAAAACAGTATCTGAAGTGTATCAGAGATACCAGAGCTGTATCCGTCACTGCAATCTCTAACTGGACAAAGATCATGGATATAAGTGTTTATATAAACCATTGTATAAGGGTCCTCGAACTCATTTTTTGATCTCATTGTCTGTTCATTTTGCTCACTCGGTTTGTTCAAAATGGTTCAAATGGCTCTGAGCACTATGGGACTCAACTGCTGTGGTCATAAGTCCCCTAGAACTTAGAACTACTTAAACCTAACTAACCTAAGGACAGCACACAACACCCAGCCATCACGAGGCAGAGAAAATCCCTAACCCCGCCGGGAATCGAACCCGGGAACCCGGGCGTGGGAAGCGAGAACGCTACCGCACGACCACGAGATGCGGGCGCTCGGTTTGTTACCTCATTCGATTCTCAATTGAGCTAGCTTTAATCGCAAGTTAATTTTGCATTGTTTTCAGCTTTAATTTGTAAGTGGATTATAAACCTTTAATCAGATTTGGGGAATAATTAAATGTATAGGAATCATATAAAAGTGTTACACAGAAGCGCCAAAGAAACTGGCAGAGGCATGCGTATTCAAATACAGAGGTATGTCAACAGGCAGAATACAGCGTAGCGGCCGGGAACGCCTATATAAGACAACAAGTGTCTGGCACAGTTCTTAGATCGGTTACTGCTGCTACAATAGCAGGTTATCAAGAATTGAGTGAGTGGTTTTATAGAAGCCGCACGAGCGATGGGACACAACATCCCCGAGGTAGCAATGAAGTCGAAATTTTCCCGTACGGCCATTTCACGAGAGTACCGTGAGATCAAGAATCCGGTAAAACATCAAATCTCCGACATCGCTGCGGCCGGAAAAAAAATCCTGTAAGAAGGGGATCAACGTGACAGAAGTGCAACCCTTCCACAAACTGCTGCAGATTTCAATGCTGGGGCGTCAGCAAGTGTCAGCGCGCGGACGATTCATCGAAACATCATCGATTTGAGCTTTCGGAGCCGAAGGCCCACTCGTGTAACCTTGATGACTGCACAACACAAAGTTGTACGCTTCGCCTGGGCCCGTCAACACTGACATTGGATTGTTGATGACTGTAAACATGTGGCTGGTCAGACGAGTCTCGTTTCAAGCTGTATCGAGCGGATGGACGTGTCGCGAGTTTGGAGACAACCTCATGAATCCATGGACCCTGTATGTCAGCAGGGGACTTTTCAAGCTGGTGGAGGCTCTATAATGTTGTAGGGCGTGTGCAGTTTGGGTAATATGGGACCCCTGATACACCTAGATACGTTTCTAACAGGTGTCACGTACTTAAGCACCCCGTCTGATTACCTGCATCCATTCATTTCCATTGTGCATTCGGACGGACTTGGGCAATTCCAGCAGGTAATGCGACACCCCACACGTCCAGAGTGCTACAGAGAGGTTCCAGGTACACTCTTCTGAGTTTAAACACTTCCGCTGGCCACCAAACTCCTCATACATGAACGTTATTGAGCATATCTGAGAGATGCCTGGCAACATGCTGTTCGGAAGAGATCTACACCCGCTTGTTCTCTTACGGATTTATGAACAGCCCTACAGGATTCATGGTGTCAATCTCCTCCAGCACTCCTTCAGACATTAGTCGAGCCCATGCCACGTCGTGCTGCGGCACTTCTGTGTGCTCGCGGGGGCCCTACACGATATTAGGCAGGTGTACAAGTTTCTTTGGCTCTTCAGTGTATGTTCACAGACAACATTTCTTTTTTTGCTTTTCGTTCATAACTATAGATTAGTCGCTGTGATGACCAAATATGTGTGTCAGTTACTTTTAAAATATATTGTTAAATTCATTTTTTTAATTTAAAATACCACTGCTTTCCTTACAAGACTACTAATTGTGGAGTAATTTTTATTTATTTACTTATTTACTGTTCCGTGGGACCAAATTAAGGAGAAGTCTCCATGGTCATGGAACGAATCAATACATGAAATTATAACACGATAGTAGAAACAGATGCAATGAAATATAAGTAACATATTCAGGCGACAATTCGTAAGTTTAAATAAAGAAAATCAACAATGTGACACTGGAATTTGCTAAATTTTTCAGCTCTTCCAGGAGCTCCTCGACGGAATCTTTTCTTTTGGTCCGCGTAATTTTAAAGGGCCATTTCATGCCCATCTATCTTTTGTCTTTAAATTTCGATGGAAACTGAAGTCATTTTTACATTCCGAAGTCCGATTATGAATTAACATATTCTTTTCCGAAAGGAAGCGTCATAAAATTGTATGGAATATTCACAGACTACCAGAAAGGATTGCCTTCCAAGCTGATATTGGGCCGCAGCTGTTTTTAAGTTGCTACTGAAATAGTTTAATAATTTACGTAAAAACGTTAACAATAGAATCAAAGAAACTATATTTAATGAAAAGAGGTCCCCGTTTTCTTTAACGTTGCCGTCATTTCTAACCATTTCAAGTCAGATTTTACAGAAAGTCACTATTTCCATTTCTCCGTTATTTTACTTCAGTTCATTTAAAGAGAGGTGGCAACGTTAAAGCCCGCTCTTTCGTAATCCAAGCTTGTGTTCCATGCTGCCGATGGGATGTGGAACTCTATGGCTTCCTCGCTTCCTATGATTGAGTCCGTTTTCCACTGATGGTTTTTAAATCACTTTGTAGATCTACTAGATGAATGGCTGACGTAATGATGCAGTGTATAAAAGCTTCAGGCCATACGGCATACATCTTACTGGTTTCAGCGAGAAAGCGTCCCACCAACCTCACATCTGGAAGCCAACTACATGTCTGCATCTTCGATCTTAGTATTAAAATTAGAAATAGAGATATTTAAACACGAAATGTGATGCAAATTATGTCCATCAGATTACGATTCAGTGTGTTGTGTGTTATGTTTTAAATTATGTCAACGCGAGTACAGTAATGTTTTGCACGAGTGCAAGAAATACGTTGAGTCTCGCCACAAAGATTAACGGGGGAACAGTGCTTTTGGAATACCGTTTGGGACCTTGCAGATTTTTATGATTTACGTCTACATAATTGAAGTGCAGTTTACATTTATTAGTGGTTGACTCTCCGCGACAATGTTTAGGCCTCTGGGCCGGGAATGTGCAGTAGACAGCTGCACACCTAGCTTTTGGGTGTTGTGTGATGTCCTTAGGTTAGTTAGGTTGAAGTAGTTCTAAGTTCTAGGGGACTGATGACCATAGATGTTAAGTCCCATAGTGCTCAGAGCCATTTGAACCATTTTTTTGCACACCTAGCCAATTCCACTCGGTATGTTTCCACGTACTGTACTTCGTAAACTTCCGTCGTATTTGAGCGTTCTGCATAGTTTTACGCACACGAAACTACGTGTGACTGGTTTCTGTGAGTTTTCTCTAAAATTTTATTAAGATGGTCATCTCTGCTAAGTAGGTGAGAGTCAACAAAATGCAGGATGTATCAAAATGAATCATCCGACTTAAAATAAATCATAACTCTTATGTTACTTGAGACATGTGCGTGAACAACGTACTGTTGGAAAGAGCAAATTCTCGTGTTTTACACGGTTCCCGCCAGGTAGCAATAGTGTGCGCCCACTTCAGTTCTAGTAAAAATTGTGTCGGGACAACAGAAAGTGTTTTGTGTTCTACCTTTTTGAGCAGTGCGGGTCAGTAATAACTGTTGAGCAGCACAGAGCATTAGACGATGGCATGAACAATTCCGAGAAACAGGTTGTTTGTGTAAAGGCAAATCGCCGGGCCGTCCCCAAGTGTCTGACACAGAATTTGAGCACCTCTGCAATGGTTTCACAAGGAGTCCTCAAAAATCCGTTCCGCGCGCAACTCGACAGCTTAACAAATCCCCGATGTCCGTCTGGCGTGTGTTGCGTCGACGTTTACACATGAAACCATACAACATTCAGCTAGTGCAAGCTCTTCGTGAACGTGACAAACAACAACGTGTGTAGTTCTGTAACTTCGTTCTTGGCAAGATGGAGGATGACAGTTTTCTTCTTCTTGTTTAGCGACGAGGCAACATTCCATTTAAGTGGAAAGGTGAACCGTCATAATGTGAAAGTATGGGGTACAGAACAAGCACATGAAGTTGTACAACTTGAGAGGGAATCTTCAAAATTTAATGTGTTCTGTGCAGTTTAACGGGAAGAGGCGTATGGTTATTTTTCTTTGCCGAGAACACTGTTACAGGAAGCACGTATCTCGATATGCTTGAGAACTTTCTCTTCCCACAGTTGGAGATTGATTCGAATGACTTCGTTTACCAACAGGATGGGGCATCACGACACTGGCATTTGCAAGTGCGGGAATTTTTGAATCAAAGGACTACTGAACGATAGATCGGTCACATTGGACCAAATGATTACGCCTTACATTACTGGCCTCCAAGGTCACTGGATCTGACTGTATGTGATTATTTCTTGTGGTGACAGACTCAGTTTATGTGCTTCAGCTACCGACAACAATTAATAACTGAGACATTGCATAACAGCAGCTGTGGAAGCTGTAGTGCGGTAATAATTTGAACACCGCACTGACGTGTGTGGGTCATATTGAAAGAAAAAGCTTTTTGAGATTCCCGTTCATTAGAAAACAAAATTCATTGTATATATTTATTAGTTTCAGAAATATAGACGTGCCAAATCGGATCATTCTTTTTGATACGCCCTGTATTTTCGCACCACAGTGTATAGGAAATGGATGAACTTGTTTTCTCTGGCTGCAACCACCTTTATTGATAGAATTTTTACAATGTTGAACTACACACTGCATACTACATTACGCCATAGTATAAAACTGTTGCCGGCCGAAGTGGCCGTGCGGTTCTAGGCGCTGCAGTCTGGAACCGCGATAGCAGGTTCGAATCCTGCCTCGGGCATGGATGTGTGTGATGTCCTTAGGTTAGTTAGGTTTAACTAGTTCTAAGTTCTAGGGGACTAATGACCTCAGAAGTTGAGTCCCATAGTGCTCAGAGCCATTTGAACCATTTTTTTATAAAACTGTTATTTGTCTTAAGAAATACTTGGAATTAACCAGATTATTCCGAATTGAAGACTCGTTTTTTAAAATCTAGGCTTGTATTGTGTTTTAAAGACACATAATGTAAGATATGCCTTCTTGAGAGTCTGAAGAAAGAGCTGTAGGAAGAAACAGGGCACATACACTACATGTGCAATACTCATTATCTTTCTCATGAATCTTATTGAATGAAGACATGACATACAGTAGATAGTGACTTGCCCGTAATATGAAACGTATATCTAATGTCAGTCATGTTGGTTTACATTATAAACCAGCTGTGTCGCAACTGTATTTCTCCGTATCTCTTCTTCCGTTTCCATTTTCATCTATAATTTAATATTGCAACACAGTAGCCTAATTCAGACAGCAGAGAAAACCACGAATAATTCTGGAAATTCGTCCCCCACATCATCATAATACGCAGAAAGATTGTAAAAGGAAAATGATGCATGTAGGAGTATGATAATGTACATGCCAAGTAGACAAGTGAGTACTGACAGAGGTTGTTATGTTACATGGAGAAAATAACTCGTGCATGTGATGAACAATCAAAAACTGTGGGGGAAGGGGGAGGGAGGAGAGTAGGATTAGTTATAATATTTACAAGAAGCCTGTTATCTTATGGTAAGAAAAACATTAACTGACTGCTGCTACTTTAGCAAGGGCGAATAATTGAACTTTAATTGATTATTTAGGATTAATTCAGGATTCTATGGAAGGTGTCTATTGATAGGCAGAATTTCAAGTAATGTTACTTTTCTCCCTGTATTTGCTCTATGTAGGACATCACATTTAATATCATAAGAATGAAGAAGTGGTTAGGTGGTGCATGATAATGTGTGTTTACATCTTAAAATTGTTCACATGCCAACTGTGACACTTCTGTACCCATGTGAATTCGAGATATTCGATAATACAGTCTGACAAATTCGCTAGCCATAACAAAGCTTCTGTACCTCTGTCAGAAAGCTAAAGTCAAACAGTTATTTAAACAGAAACCAGTCCCAACATCCACCAAATGACAACAGTTTGTGGACTGGGTCATAAACTTATCGAATCTAACTTTGATTTGTGAAGGATTCCAAATTGTAAACAAGGGAATTAAATAAGCTCCAAAACCCAATATACCAAGGAACAGCTAGGCTTCCTTAAAGTGGATTTTGAATATTCTTTATGAGATGATGTGTCAACATAACAAGTGAGACTACACAAACTCAAAACTGTAAATACTGGTACAGATAGTGCAACACTAATTGTAGGGAACAAAGAGCAATGACCACATTAAAGAAAAAGCTATCTTTTCAGTTGTGATTGCCACCAAAGCTGACAAGAGAATAAGTCGGAATATACTACATTTTAAAATTTTCCGGGCGATTTGAATGTTCAAACAAATTTCGGGCTTGCAGCCGGTCGTTGTTTTAATCATCTCACGAAATTTCGACTGGGCACCTGCCAACCATCTTCAGATGAGCCATCGAAAACCAACGAAGACTTGCTTCGTTCTGCAATATATAGCGCGCTGCGAGTGTTCCACGCATGTGTCAAAATCAGGTAGATAATAGAATCACATTTCCTGGCGGCAGCGCCCTAGCTGGTGGAACCACAGAATTCAACTGTCTATATCTACATCTATGCTCTGCAAACGACCGTGAAGTACATGGCAAACGGTATGTCCCATTGTACCAGTTATTAGGGTTTTTTCCTGTTCCATTCATGTATGGAGCGCGGGAAGAATGATTGTTTGAATGCCTATGTGCGTGTTGTAATAATTCTAATCTTAGCCTAACGATTCCTACGTGAGCAATATGTAGGGGGTTGTAGTAGAGTCGTCATTTATAGCTGGTACTAGAAACTTTTAGTAGACTTTCTCCGGGTAGTTTACGTCTCTCTTATGAGTCTGTCAGTTCAGTTTCTTCAGTATCTCTTAACACATTCCCATGGATCAAGCAAATCTGTGACCATTCGTACTGCTCTTCTTTGATTACGTTCAATATTCCCTGCTAGTCCTACTTGATATGGATCCCAACATTTGAGCAATATTCTAGAAACAGTCGCACGAATGGTTTGTAAGCAATCTTCTGTATACTGGTAGACTGATATTTAACATTTTTGAACATTTAAACCAAGTCGTCCATCTTCGCACCACTTTTAAATCTTATCAATATCTGACTGAATATTTATGCAGCTTCTTACAGATGTTATTTAATTATAAATAACTGCATCCATCTAAGCTGCGTCCTGCGAGCCAAAAAGTCCTCAATCCAGTCACAAATATCACTTGATGCCCCATATGATCGTACTTCTGACGATAAGCATAGGTGTAGCACTGAGTGAAATGTTTTTCGGAAATCAAGAGATACTCCATCTGCCTGACTGCCTGGGTCCAAAGCTTGCAGTATGTCATGTGAGAAAAGCATAAGTTGGGTTTCACATGATCGATGTCCTCGGAATCTATTATTGTTGGCATGGAGGAGATGATTCTATTTGAGAAACCTCATTGTGTTTGAGCTTGGAATATGTTCTAATATTCTACAAGAAACCGATGTCAAGGATATTGGACAGTAGTTTTCTGGATCACTTCTACTACACTTCTTGTAGACTGTGTGGCCTGTACTTTTTCCCAAAAACTGGACACGGTTTTTTGTTTGAGGGATCTACAATAGATTATAGTTAGAATGGGAGCTAATTCAGTCGTAAATTCAGTATAGAGTCCTATAGGGATCCATCGAGTCCTAGAACTTTGCTCAATTTTTACGATTTCAGCTCTTTCTCAACACCACTGACACTAATAATTATTTCGCTCAACTTTTCAGTGGAACGAGAATTAAGTGGGGGCAATTCTCCTGGGTTTTCCTTTGTAAAGGAACATCTGAAAAACAGACTTAAGCATTTCAGCTTTTCCTTTGCATCCCTCAGTTTCATTTCCTGTATCATTCGCTAGGGACTGGACACTAAGTTTGGTGCTACTATCAGTCTTTACAAACGACCGGAATTTCTTTGGGTTTTGTGAAAGATCATCTGACAATATTCTGCTACGGTAGTCACTGAAGGCTTTACACATTACTTTCGTGACAGCCAAAGGCGTCGTGTGCTGTCCCCTGCATTATCACTCGCCTCGGCCGTTGGCGAACCCTGTCGTCTTCGACTAGCATAAATCGTGGAGGTGATGGAGATCGATGCATGCACTGCGCAATAGGTAACTGCTCTAGCGGTTCATCAGATTTTCTGTCAGCCATATGTCCATGGATTCTTTAATACTGGAGTCCCAAAGAGATGTTGCTGTGGTCAGAATTACTCGTAGTTCTGTCATACTCCACTGAATGTCCAGTATTCAGCAGTAGCGGATTTGCTCAGTTGCGAAAGGCGAGTGCAGAGTTGATGTTTAGTGCAGCGTTCTTTCACAATGCGTGTGGTCTCTCCAATGTTGGATGGTCGCCAGTCATTTACAGTGGATTTTTGCTGTTTTCAACGAAATATTGGCCACAAAAGGTAGAAAAGCTTAAGATGTTATCGGTATGCTCTCCTCCTTATCCACTTACTGATTCTTGGTTTCAAATGACAGTGTCCTGTTAATCTGGTGGGTGGAATATCCATTTATTCTCAACACTTCTTTAGATGAGCGAAGTCTTTGGGAAAACTACCTTGATCTGAGACAGTGTGAGCTCTGTGTACGAGTGTTTTGAGCACACTCATAGTCTGCGACGGGTGATGACGACTTGACGCTTGCAAATACATATCAATAAGAGTGAGCTTACGATAAACTGAATGGCCCGGGGAGTCATCATTCTTTTGCGTAACCAAGACGTACAAGAAAGGCAGACAACCATCTTTCTCTATTTCCATAGTGAACAAAATGTTTTCATCATTGGAGTTGAGGTGGTGTGGAAACTCCATCCGTTTATCTTCTCCATTATGCTACTCCAAATACAGTTGGTTTATGGGTAGCTGATTCAAGCGCTCTACCATCAAATTCCTACATCAAAAGGTTGGCCACAAAAGGAGACGGAGGCCCATCCATGACGACGCCGTCAGTCTGTTCAAAATATCCTTGGTTGAACATAAAATAGGTTGAGGATAGACTTTGCTGAAACCAAGCACTGATGCCCACCAGAAAATTTTTGCCAATTATAGTCAAAGAACCTACGAGAGAATGTGTGAAACGTGATATCATATCGAAGCTAACCAAACTGTCATAGCTGCTTAGACGGAGAGCCCCTTGTCTACTGATAAAGTCAGCTGAGTTATGAATGTGAAATGAGCAGTAGCCCACCGATGGTCTCACCAATGAAGCGAGATGTTTGGGTAAATCGTATGTAGGAACTACAATGTTGCTCACTATTGGACGCAATGGAACATTTCCCTTATGAAATTTTGGAAGGCCATACAGTCTTGATGATACACAACTATGTGATCTCAACCTCTTAATGATCTCTTGCGGTAAGGAGGAGGAATTCAGTAGTGCAGAAGTTTTCCATCGCACACGTCGTGTAGGGTAGTGATCAATCCTATAGGTAGAGTCACTCAACAAACCACACATCTTATCATCATACACACTACAAGGTAACAAAACGGTTACATTACCTTTGTTAGCCTTCAGTACCACTACATCAGGGTGCTCTCTTACATTTGATAGTGCAGCTCTTTCGGCAAAGGTTAAGTTACTACGCTGAGGAGGAACTTTCAAAAGCACACGACAAATTTTCCTTCTTACTTCTTCTGTAGGATCCGAAGGAAAGCATCGTACGGATTCTTCAGCATTACTCACAAACGTTATTATAGGTGGTGCTCAAGGTATAGGAGCAAAACTGAGTCACTTGCTTAATACAGACAGCGTGGCATCGTTCAAATTTTTCTCTGTGAAGTGAACAACGAAACGTCGTGCAGTTACCTCTTGTGGCGACGACCACTGTAACAAACAGAAGATCGAATTCTGTCATCTGTCGAAAACTTGCATCCTTATGGACCCAACCATATTTAACTGAAGTCATTACGTCACTCCAACCCACGATACAAGAGAAAGACGCATTGCAACTTTTAGATGTAACTGGTACATGAATCCTCTGAATTTTTGGAACTCCATTTTTGAAGACTTCGTGGAAACACCCCTGGTGGAAATGCTGATGAACCTAGATAGTGGCTACCAGTTGGACAGTGCATGGAACCCGATCATCTCCACGATTTGTTCTAATCGAAGAAGACAGAGTGTGCTTACGGCCACGGCGAGCGATAATGTACCAGTTGAGTTCCACGGTTCCACCACCGAACGCGCTGCCGCTGAGAAGTGCGGTCTGGCTGTATACATTGATGAGTCAACACATTATGACCACTAGCTTAACAGCTTGTTTGTTCCTATTTGGAACGAACAACATTACTGATTCTGCATATCAAGGAGCCAACAATTTGTTCGTGGTTTTTTGGAGGTATGTGGTATTAGATGTCTACGCACAGGTCATGTAATTCACGTAAATAACGGGCCGTTGATTTGCGTATGCGGTGATGACGCCCGATAGCGACCGAGATGGGTTGCACAGGATTTAATAACGCTCCTCATACCACTATAGTGTATTTCTGGCTCCAAGACATGAACAATTATTCTGCTGAAAGATGAGATCGCCGTCGGCGAACACATCAAGCAGCTGTCAGCAAGTCTTCGATTACTACCACAGGTCTCATGTAAGTGCAGGTCAATGTTTCCAATAGCATAATACTGCTCCCACCAACTCGCATCTGTAGCGCACTGCACGTTTCGTGGCGTCGTTCACCTCGATGACAGTTTTTGTTGAGACCACCATCGACCTAATGTAATTCGCCCGAAGAGCCGACACGTTTCCGTTGATCGACAGTCGAATCCCGATGGTCCCGTGTCCACTGCAAACGTAATTGATGATTTCGTTGGGTTAAGATGTGAACAAGGGGTGATTTGCTGCGGAGCTCCATGTTCAATAATGTACGATGAATGGTGTGCTCCGAAACCCCACGTTGTGAGGAGTCACGGACGTCCAACGATTTAGCGCCTAGTTGTAGTTTCACTGTCATTCTATTTCTTTCCATAGGTGCTCACAGCAGTAGCACGTGGACATACGACAAACTTCACCATTTTCGAGATGCTTGTTCACAGGTTCTGCGTAATAATAATCTGCCCTTTCTCAAAGTCGCTTATCTCAATGCATTTCATCATTAGCAACCCATTTCTTCGCTAGGGTGATGCCCGTCCGTGTCTCTTCCACTTACATACTTTTGTTACCACGTTACGTGTCCACAAGGCGACTAGGCGGCATCCAACGTCATGGTGCGCAATAGTCATAATGTGAGCAAGTCCTCGTGAGTTCTTGGTGACTCACCTGAAGATCGCTGGCAGACGCTCAGTTGAAATATCGTGGGACGAATTAAACGACGACAGGCTGCAAACATCAAATTTGTTTGAACATTCAGCTCGCTGGGAAAAGTTTAAAAAAACATGTCAGGCGCCTTTAAGGCTTGGAGATGGCCTCACATGTTCGAAGTTTCGACAAGCTACAGGTAAGAGAGCAAAACTGCTAACTTCTTTAACCTTTTTATTGAGATATCGGTACCATGCCGTAATAACAAAATTTTCCACAGTGACACATTTTATTAAGACTGTCGCTGCACGGATGATTACTGACAAGTTTATTATAAAACTTCCTGGCAGATTAAAACTGTGTGCTGGACCGAGTCTCGAACTCGGGACCTTTCCGTTTTGCGGGCAAGGCCGCGATAGGCAAAGCTCCCGAGTTCGAGTCTCAGTCTGGCAGGTGGCTTTAATCTGCCAGGATGTTTTATATCAGCGCACACTCCGCTGCAGAGTGAAAATCTCATTCTGGAAACATCCCCCAGGCTGTGGCTAAGCCATGTCTCCGCAATATCCTTTCTTCCAGAAGTGCTAGTTCTGCAAGGTATGCAGGAGGGCTTCTGTGAGGTTTGGAAGGTAGGATACGAGGTACTGGCGGAATTGAAGCTGTGAGGACGGGACTTGAGTCGTGCTTGGGTAGCTCAGTTGGTAGAGCACTTGCCCGCGAAAGGCAAAGGTCCCGAGTTTGACTCTCGGTCCGGCACACAGTTTTAATCTGCCAGAAAGTTTCATATCAACGTACACTCCGCTGCAGAGTGAAAATCTCATTCTGGAAGCCTATTATAAAAGAGAGGATTTGCTATGCAACACTGGAACTGTACCAATTACATCTAAAAGTTTCACCCCATCTTACTCCTGTATCACGGGTTGGGCTGATCGAGAACTTCGGCCGAGTTCGACTGGATCCTAAAGGATGCAAGTTTTCGGAAGGGGTCAAAATTTGACTGTCTGTTTGCCACATCAGTCGTCACAACAAGATGTAACCGCATGACACTCCGTTGTTAATTTCACGGAGAAAAATTTGGACGATGCGACGCTCACTGTGTTAAGTAAGGGATTCAGTTTTGCACCTAGACCTTTATAAAGGTTTGTAGGTACTGCTGAAGAATCCGTACGATGTTTTCCTTCGGATCCTACGGAAGAAGTAAGAAGGCCAACTTCTCGTTCGCTTTTGAAACCTCCTCCTCAGCGTAGTAACTTAACCTCTGGCCAAAGAACTGCACTGCCAAATGTAAGAGAGCACCCTGGTGTAGTGACACTGAGGGCTAACAAAGGTAATGCAACCGTTTTGTTACCTCGTAGTGTGTATGAAGATAAGATGTGTGGTTTGTTGAGTGATCCTACCTATAGGATTGATTACGACCCCACATGACGTGTGCGATGGAAAACTTCTGCACTACTGAATTCCTCCTCCTTACCGCAAGAGATCATTAAGAGGTTGAGATCACATAGTTGTGTATCACCAAGACTATATGGCCTTCCAAAATTTCATAAGGAAAATGTTCCATTGCGTCCAATAGCGAGCAACATTGTAGTTCCTACATGTGATTTACCCAAACATCTCGCTTCATAACTCAGCTGACTTTAACAGTAGACAGTGTGCTCTCAGTCTAAGCAGTTCTAACCGTTTGGTTAGCTTCGATATGGTATCACGTTTCACAAATTCTCTCGCAGGTTCTTTGGCACTAATTGGCAAAAAGTTTCAGGTGGGCATCCCTGCTTGGTTTCAGCATAATCTGTCCCCAACCTACTTTATGTTCAACCAAGGATATTTTGAACAGACTGACGGCGTCGTCATGGATGGGCCTCTGTCTCCTTTTGTGCCAACCTTTTGATGGATGATTTTGATGGGAGGACGCTTGAATCAGCTACCCATAAACCAACTATATTTGGAGTGGCATAATGGAGAAGATAAACGGATGGAGTTTCTGCACCACCTCAACTCCATTGATGACAACATTTTGTTGACTATGGAAACAGAGAATGATGGTTGTCTGCCTTTCTTGTATGTCTTGGTTACACAAAAGAATGATGACTTCCGGGGGTATTCAGTTTATCGTAAACTCACTCATACTGATATGTATTTGCAAGCGTCAAGTCGTCATCACCCGTCGCAAGCTATGAGTGTGCTCAAAACACTCGTACACAGAGCTCACACTGTCTCAGATCTAGGTAGTTTGCCTAAAGAGTTTGCCCATCTAAATAAGTGTTCAGAAAAAATGGATATTGCACCCAGCAGATTAACAGAGCACTGTGAAAGGTGGCTACACTGAGTCACAGCGCCATAGATTGCGCCAAAGATTATTATTCCGCCGCCTCCACTGGTGCAGTAGTAGTTCAGAGGTTGCCGTGGGCAGTACTTGTTGAGAGGATGTCGAGAGCAGTTGTTGTTCTGTCGGGCGAGACAGTAGATGCTGTTCGGTTGGTGTAATGTATACGAGGGTCAGTCAAAAAGTAATGCCTCCTATTTTTTTTTCTACGTTTAATTGTCAGGAAATTTAAATGCAATTACATAGGTTGAAAACCACAACATTGAGGATCATTTTGTCATTTTTCAATGTAATCTCCGCCCATCTCTACAGTTTTGGTGCATCTTTGAACAAGGGCATGTATCCCAGCACGGTAAAAATCACAGCTCTGCTTCCTGAGCCCTTGACGCACGGATGTTTTGACGGCCTCCTCATCTTCAAAATGAATCCCACGATGAGCTTCTTTTAGTGGCCCGAACAGATGGAAGTCTGATGGTGCCAGGTCAGGGCTGTATGGGGGATGAGGCAAAACTTCCCATCCAATTTTGACAATCTCGTCAGAGGTGTGACGACTGGTGTGTGGTCTTGCATTGTCATGCAAAAGAAGAACATCTGCCATTGATTTTGTTGGGCGAACTCGCTGAAGACGTGCTTTAAGTTTTTTGAGGGTTGTGACGTATTGAACAGAATTTATTGTGCATCCCTGCTCCAAAAAATCAACCAGAATCACACCCTCTGTATCCCAGAAAACTGTTGCCATAACTTTCCCTGCCGATCGCACAGTTTTGAATTTTTTCTTCCTCGGCGAGCTTGTGTGACGCCACTCCATTGACTGCCTCTTTGATTCGGGTTCAAAAAAATGCACCCATGTTTCGTCCCCGGTCACAATTTTTTTCAGAAACTCATCTCCCTCCAAACGGAAGCGCTGCAAGTGTTGGGAGGCTATTGTTTTCCTTGCCTCTTTATTCTGATCGGTTAACATTCTTGGAACCCACCGTGCACAAACTTTTGAGTACCCCAATTGTTTAATAATCGTGATCACACTGCCTTTACTAAGAGAAGTAATGCGACACACTTCATCTGCAGTCACCCGACGGTCACCACGAATGATGTCATCAACTTGCTGAATGTTGTGTGGAGTCACTGCACTCACCGGCCTGCCGCTCCGCTTTTCGTCAGTCAACGGTGTTTGCCCTTCAGCTTCCTTACAACGACGAACCCATCGTCTAACAGTGCTGACATCCACTGTCACAACACCATACACCTTCTTCAGTCTTTCATGAATGCGTATGGGCGTTTCACCTTCTGCATTCAAGAATTCAATCACACAACGCTGTCTCAAACGAACATCGATGTCGGCCATCTTACAAACTTCTGCTGTGCTGCCACCTGTTGACACAGAAAGTTACTACTGCAGTGGATTGCAGAAGGTTTGAGGAATGGCGCCAAATTCAAATTTTTCACTTAACTTAATTTCTTTAAGTAGAAAAAAAATGGGAGGCATTACTTTTTGACCGACCCTCGTAGATGGAAGATGTTGCAATGATCACAGTGTATTTTTCGTCAATATATATGGAGGTAAAGAAAAAAAAATTATTTCACATTTCCTTAATGGCAATGCCTCTTTGTCACAGGTTCAGTCAACAAAGCATCTGGCTCGTGTTCATGTATTAGACTTGTAATTCTGGTTTCTATGTGCAATTATAGTATTTCTGGTTTTTCAATTAGTTCATTGTAAATGGTGTTAAAAATATCTTGTCGTATTGAGGAAGAACCGTGCCAGATACATGTACGTTGAATCACATTTCCACACACAGAACAGTTACACTTGTGCTTTGTTGTTTCGTACCTTTTATAGTTGCAGGGGACTTAATTAATCAATTGTGTTAACGGAAATTTCCTTTCATTATTTTATGCAGTCAGATTGCGTGCTAATACTAATCAGGGCCAACCGGTTACGAGACTTCCTAACCGGACACACAGCTACTAAAATTATTGCATTTTAATTAAGCCCCCATGCAATTGTCATTGGAGACCAAGAATCAGTAAGTGTAAAAGAGGAGAAAACACCGACAAAATCTTTAGCTTCTCTTCCTTTTGTGGCCAATACTTCGTTGAAAACAGCAAGAATCCTCTTTAAATGACAGGTGATGGTGATTTTCTGTCCACCATCTAAGATGCAGACCTTTTGCGATCAGTGAAAGACGACTTGCTACTGTGGAAGGCCGGAATTTAGAAAATACCTTGTCGGTCTGGTATGGCTTATCTAGGATAGACCACACACACTGTGAAAGAATGCTGCACTGAACATCAACGCTGCACTCGCCTTTTACAATCGAACAAATCCGCTATTTCTGAACACGGTATTTCCATCGGACCTTCAATGGAGTATGACACAACTACGATTCTGACCACATAAACATATTTTTGAGACTTCATTATTAAAGAATCATTGGAAGTATGTCCGGCGGGAAAGCTGATGAACCGTGATAGTGGCTACCAGTTGGACGTGCGTGAAACCCAACCATCTCCATGATTTGTTCTAACCGAAGACGACAGCATGCTCCAAAGGCTGCGGCGAGCGGTAATGCAGAATACAGCTCAGTTCTGTGTTTTCATCAGCAAGTGCGTTGCCGCTGGGAACTATGGTGCGTCTACAGCTTGATTCTGATGCATGCGCGGAACTCTAGCAGCGCACTATGTATTGCTGAGCGGAGCAAGTCTTCATAAGTTTTCGATGGTTCAGCTGAAGACGTCTGTCAGGCGCCCAGACGAAATGTCGTGGGATGAATTAAACGACGGCTGGCTGCAAGCCCAAAATTTTTTTGAACATCAGGGTATATTTCAAAAGAAGTTTACTTTCCTCAAGCCTCCAGAATGCCCCCAGTTACTGAACAATACCACGACAAAGTATTCTACAGAAGTGGAAAACATTATTAAAGTCTGTCAGTCCATAAATGCTAATAGTGGCTCCAGATTTCTCACAAACATAAATCCAGTAGCATCCACACTCTATGGGTTAGCTAATCTTCACAAAGAAGGTATTTTCATAAGACTTGTAGTGTCTTCAATTTCAACACCTTGCCGTAAACTAGCCAAAGAGTTAGCTTCATTAATTAAAACGAAAACAACATTTTAAGCAAAATTTGAAATATCTACACACATGAAAAAAAGTTTTGCATCACCTCGGTTCTGAGAGATCCGGAACCTGTACAGAAAATTGGAATAAAGTTCAACATAAACATCATTTCCAGCCTTTTTATTGCTCATGAAAACCAAACATTGCATGTTGTACGACCATTCAGCGAGACCTTCAGAGGTGGTGATCCAGACTGCTGTACACACCGGTGCCTCTAACACCAAGTAGCACGTCCTCTTGCACTGACGCATGCCTGTATTCGTCGTGGCATACTATCCACAAGTTTATCAAGGCACTTTTGGCCTTGGCCCAGATTGTACCACTCCTCAACGGTGATTCGGCGGAAATCCCTCAGAGTGGTTGGTGGGTCACGTCGTCCATAAACAGCCCTTTTCAATCTATCCCAGACGTGTTCGATAGGGTTCATGTCTGGAGAACATGCTGGCCACTCTCGTCGGGCGATGTCGCTTTCCTGAAGGAAGTCAGTCACTTGATGTGAACGATAGGGGCGCGAATTGTCGTCCATGAAGACGAATGCCTCGCAAATATGCTGCCGATATGGTTGCACTATCAGTCGGAGGATGGCATTCATGTATCGCACAGTCATTACGGTGCCTTCCATGACCACCAGCGGCGTTCGTCGGCCCCACATAATGCCACCCCAAAACAGTTGGGAACCTCCACGTTGCAGCACTCGCTGGACAGTGTGTCTAAGGCGTTCAGCCTGGTCGGGTTGCCTCCAAACACGTCTCCGACGATTGTCTGATTGATATGCGACACTCATCTGTGAGGAGAACGTGATACCAATCCTGACTGATCCATTCGGCATGTTGTTGGGCCCATATGTACCGCGCTGCATGGTGTCGTGGTTGCAAAGATGGACCTCGCCATGGACTTCGGGAGTGAAGTTGTGCATCATGCAGCCTATTGCGCACAGTTTGAGTCGTAACACGACGTCCTGTGGCTGCACGAAAAGCATTATTCAACATATTGGCGTTGCTGTCAGGGTTCCTCCGAGCCATAATCTGTAGGTAGGGTCATCCACTGCAGTAGCAGCCATTGGGCGGCCTGAGCGAGGCATGTCATCGACATTTCCTGTCTCTCTGTATCTCCTCTATGTCCGAACAACATCGCTTTGGTTCACTCCGAGACGCCTGGACACTTACCTTGTTGAGAGCCCTTCCTGGCACAAAGCAACAATGCGGACGCGATCGAACCGCGGTACTGACCGTCTAGGCACAGTTGAACTACAGACAACACGAGCCGTGTACCTCCTTCCTGGTGGAATGACTGGACTGATCGGCTGTCGGACCCCATCCGTCTAATAGGCGCTGCTAATGCATGGTTGTTTATATCTTTGGGCGGGTTTAGTGACATCTCTGAATAATAAAAAAGGGACTGTGTCTCTGTTACAATATCCACAGTTAACGTCTGTCTTCAGGAGTTCTGGGAATCGGGGTGATGCAAAGCTTTTTTTATGTGTGTAATTCGCTTGCATCGTGGTAATGTTCCTATCTAGTTAAGCTAGCCTCATTTGATGTCAGCATCCTGTTTTTTCAATATTCCTGTTGGAAAGACTAAGGAAATTTTAACAAAATTATTACATAAAGCCAGAACAAATCCAACGGAGGTATAGGATATAAAACTGGCAAGTGACACATGCCTGAATCAAAGTTATGTCAAATTTCAAATGACTATGTACAGTCGGTAGGATGGGTTGACAGCAGCGTCCTCTCTCAGTCCCTTAGTAGCTGAAAATTTTAGGAAAATGTTGAACAACCATTTTTAGATAAAGAGTCTCTAAGTTGTAAAACACAGTACTGGACCAGGTATGTGAATGACGTATTATGCTTATGGACAGGTACTACTCGATAATTTAATAAAAGATGCCAACATTTAAATTCACACCACAGTAAAATTAAGTTTACAGTGGATTTGATAGGAGACTCAGTCATGTCTTAGACCTTACCGTAGACATAAGTAAAAGTATTTATTTAAGATATACAGGACAGTAATTTCCACAGACACAGTATTACCTGCCATTTCCCAGCATATTGTCACACAAAAACATGCAGCCTTCCACAGTGTAATGTACTATCTGTTTTTATAACGTAATTGTTAACATATTTAGAGAATATTGTGACACGCTGATTTGCAGACAAACATGTCAGAATGACTGTTACACATCTGAGCTGTCAGTCAAAGCCTTCTTCAGAAAGAAAAACACACACACACATTCACACCTCCTGCAAAAATGACCACTACCTCCGGCTACTCTGGCCAGAATGCGACTCTGTCATGTCCAACAGAAGCATAAATCCAGAGTGGGGCGAGGAAGAGGGAGGGATATCAGGTTATGGGTGGGGGGAGAGAAGTCAACATTGCCTGGCATATACTTATTTATTTACTATTTTCTTTTAGTCTGCTATCTAGATACAAAAACAGACCAAATGCTCCACATGAATTGGAATGAATATAGCACATAGTATTTTAAGTTTAAAATGTGTAAGTATGACTGCATGGAATTCTCCCCAGTGTTCTAACCACAAAAATTCCTGTCTCTGGATCCCACCCCTCCTTTCACAGTCATCTTCACCTTTTCAGATTATGCCAGTCTTTGTCCCTCACAAACTTCCACATCTCCATGATACAGGCATCCCAGACCCACCTTTGCTCCCTCTGCAAGATACTGCCACTGTGCAGTCCCTGCTACTGAAATCGAGTGTCTTACACTCCTGCACCTGGAACAGCATTTCAGGCACAACCTCCATAAGTTATCCAGCCTGCTGCCGGCAGCCTACTGCTGCCTTGGGGCACCACGACCCAACCCCTATCCTACTCACAGAATTCTTCCTCTTCAGCCCTCATAGCATCCACATCCTGCGTACATGACCTTGT
Source organism: Schistocerca nitens (assembly GCF_023898315.1). NCBI lineage: Eukaryota > Metazoa > Arthropoda > Insecta > Orthoptera > Acrididae > Schistocerca > Schistocerca nitens. The sequence goes on along the minus strand of NC_064618.1, from coordinate 450,024,464 downwards.
CAACTTGCAACGTCCACCAAAACTCCCTGCCAACACTCCACTAAATCCAGAACGAAACAATCCCAGAACATTCTTATTGACCTTTTCACCAAAATCTTCAGCCCCACAGAAGTTTCAGTTCTATTCGAAGGCCTCACCTTCAGCCCTACACCGAAATTTATACATGTCGAAGTTGTAAAAGACCTGTTCCCCTCTCGATACTTCTAATGTAAACGATTTTTTGTTACCAATCCCTCCAACCAAAGCCAACCTAATCCCAACAATGAACTCTGCCTCTTCCAATTCATACCACCATCCGCCCATGCCCCCCCCCCCTCCCACCTAACCATCCCCTGGTCACCTTCCAATGATTTGTCACCTCAAATTTGGTCTCATTATCCTTCTCCATGTCTCTTCCTAAGAACGCCAACCTCTCAGCAGAAGAAAAGACAGCCACATACAGCCTCAAAACAGATCCTGACTAAATCATCCTACTTGCAGAAAAAGATGCCACCACTGCAACTATGAATCACAGTGACTACCTGGCGGAAGGCATCTGCCAATTGTCTGACTTCTCCAACTATAAACTCTGCCAGATTGATCGCATCCCAGAAGTCCAGCATAACCTCCAATCCCTGCTTAAAACCTTCAGCCCTTCTCAAAATCTCTCCCATGAATCCATTTCTCTCCTAACCTCTATGACACCATGCGTAACCACCTTCTATATGCTCCCCAAAATCCATGAACCCAACAATTCTGGAAGCCCAATTGTAGTTGGTCATTGTGCCCACTGAAAGAATTTCGGTTCTCATTGACCAATACCCTCATCCAGCTGCCCAAAATCTAGCCTCCCACATCAAAGATATGAACCACTTCACATCCACATCTCCTTACCTTCTGGTTCATTACTTGTCTCTATTGATGCCACGCCTATACAACAACATCCCTGATGCCCTTGGTCTTCCCAGTGTCAAACACTACTTCTCCCAATGTCTGTCTGACCCCAAACTCACCACCTCATTCCTCATACAACTTAGTAACCTTATATTAAATCACAACTCTTTGTCCTTTGAAGGGAAGGTATACAAACAAATCTGTGGCACAGCCATGAGACCTGCAGGGCATCCTCCTATGCCAACCTGTTTCAGTGCCATCTAGCAGAAAACTTTCTAGCCTCCCAAACCCCCAAACCCCTGATCTGGTTCAGGTTCATTGAAGATATCTTCATGATCTGGACTCAGGGCCAAGACACAATATTCTCATTCCTTCACAACCTCAATATTTCCTCTCCCATCCACTTCACCTGGTCTGCCTCAAACCAACATGCCACCTTCCTGGATTTTGACCTCTTTTCTGATGACTCCACCTACACCCCTGTTCACATTAAACACACCAACAACCAACAGTACTTGCATTTTGACACTTGTCATCCCTTCCACACCAAAAAATTCCTTCCATACAGTTTGGCCACATGCAACCTGCACTTCTTCAATGACGAGAACTCCATTCCCAAGTATGCTGAAGGTCTCTCAAAGGCCTTCACAGACAGGTATTACCCTCAGACCTAGTCCGCAAAAAGATTTCTTGTGCCATATCCTAAAAAATTCCTTCTATACGGTTTGGCCACGTGCAACCTGCACTTCTTCAGTGACGAAAACTCCATTCCCAAGTATGCTGAGGGTCTCTCAAAGGCCTTCACAGACAGGTATTACCCTCAGACCTAGTCCGCAAAAAGATTTTTTGTGTCATATCCCCAATATCCCTGTAGGGCCAGTGCAAGACATGCCCAATGCCACCCAGAACTTTCTGTCACAGGCTTATCCTATCCCTTCGCACTCTAGGCCACCTTTGAAAACAGCTATGTTATATACCAGTTCTTCTACAATCATTGCAAAGCTTTTTATACTGGCGTGATTACCAACCAGCTGTACACCAGGATGAATGGCACTGCCAAATTGCAGCAAAAAACGAAGTGAGCCACCCTGTGGCACTACGTACAGCTGAATATAACATGCTTTATTTTAGTGGCTGCTTGACCACCTGGGCTATCTGGTTCGTACCACAATTTTTTCTGAACTGTGCAGATGGGGATATCCTTCGAACACATTCTCGAAATTATCCGAGCCTTAACCTACAGCAACGTACTGCCCCCACGCCCTCCACCATACAGTTCCCACCCCCTTTATTCTGTCACCTGCTCCCTCTTCACGTACCCTCACCTTCATTGTGTGCCACTGTCTGTCAACACACCCACTGATCCTCCCTCTTCTCTTCTCCTGTCCTCTCCTTTTCTCTCCCATTTCCCCTCCCCCCCTCTCCCACAGCCTACTGACATTGCGTCTGGCAGCTTGTTCTGTTGCCTTCTAGTTCCTGCATTTTCTACCAGAGAGACCTAGTCTGATCCCCCCCCCCCCCCCCCCCCCACCTGTAACTTGCCATACCTCTCTCTCCCCCGCCCCACTTTGGATTGCTGCTTTTATTCAACATGAGAGTTGCATTCTGGCTGGAGCAGCTGGGGATAGTGATCACATGTGAATGAAGTATGCTTGGTTGTGTGATTGTGTGTGTGCGTTTCCCTTTCTGAAGAAGGCTTTGGCCAACAAAAATGTAATAGTCCTCTTGTCCTGCCTGTTTGCTGGTCAACATGTCATCTTTATGGTGAGTAGCAATCTATCGTTTTCACAATATTGTTTATACTCCCACGTGGACATTCCATTGTTTGGTAGAAACAAGAGACAGAGGATACAGCATAGTAGCACTCCACATCCCCATCAGAAGACAGTAAACCACAGTGACAAATAAATGGGCCCCCATGCTACACACCTCAGCAAAAGTTTGGGACATAATGGAGTTTAAGACAATGACTTCTTACACCACACTGAGGTTTGTATCATACCTTATTAACAAAATAAACATGACTCCTTCTGAAAACAAGGACGATTTTGATTAGTTACAAAAAAAATCGTTACAAAACAGTGGGCTCTCTCCTAAATGTACATCCTGGAAAAGTAACAGTGAAAATTTTTATCTCATGATGATGATAATCAGTCTTCAGTAGTGAGTATGTTCTCCTTGCACATGGATGAGTTCTTCTGCTCTGCGAGGTAGGCTTTGGATGAGAGTATCAAGTTTATCTTGGGGTATGAGGCCCCATTGCTCAGTGGCAACTTCAGTGAGGTGCTGAACATTGTAAGGTGGGTTTGGACACTCTGCAATGGCTACCTTTAACAGGTCTCATGCATGCTCATTTGCATTCATGTCTGGGGACTATGCTGGCCAATGTGTTCAGTTGATGTTGCAGCTTTGAAAATACCGAGACACTGGTGTGTTACAGTGCGGTCTTGTATTGTCATTGACTAGGATGAAGTTGTCACTGACTACCGTCTGTAGGGCCTTACAATCGATCGTAGGAGCTCTTGGAGGTATCGGGAACCAGTCAAATTGACATAGATTGGAATTAGAAGGGTCTGTCATCGCATAATTATTGCCACCCAGAACATTACACATCCACTTGCAAACGGATGGACTTCCTGAACGTATCAGCATCCGCTCTGCAAACCCTAACATGTCTAGTATCCTGTCGCAAACCAATCCTGGTCTCGTCAGCAAACATGACATTACTCCATTCTGCAATGGTTCTTTGTTGATGTGCAAGAGCCCGGGTACTTCGATTGCGTCGGTTCCGTTGATTGAGTGCAAAACTTCTCATTGGTCTTCTGGAATAAAGGCCACCCTTATGGAATCTTATACACACTGTTTGGTCTGAGATACGAAACCCTGTTGCCTGGGAGAAGTCGTTTCCAATGTGTCTGGTAACTGATGTTGGGCGCCTGCGAACCGACAGTTGGAGGAATCTATCCTGCATATGAGGATGAGCACTTCGAGGTCTATCGTTCACGTTTACTAGCTTTCTGTGCGCTCTCTGCGCCTTAAACACACCACTTTGAATGACATGTAACTTATCGGCAGCATCTTGCTGTGTATGATCTGCTGAAAGTAAAGCCACTATCCTGACTCTATCAAAGTAAAGTATGCCTCTATGTGGCATGTTACTACAGTGCTGAACACAAACTGAATCAAACTGTTGTTGATACTGGACTGCTCACGGTGTGCCACTACAGCAGCGGTATGTTTACACGACTGGGAAACGACCACAAAGCACGCCAGAAGTAAATACCATCCAGGACATGGACTGTAGCTGGATAATTCATGAGTTGCCTACTTCAATGAGACCTCTAGTATCGTAGACTACATTTTACAACAGAATTCAAAATATTTGTTGAGCAGTGTTGGAATACACTCCTGGAAATGGAAAAAAGAACACATTGACACCGGTGTGTCAGACCCACCATACTTGCTCCGGACACTGCGAGAGGGCTGTACAAGCAATGATCACACGCACGGCACAGCGGACACACCAGGAACCGCGGTGTTGGCCGTCGAATGGCGCTAGCTGCGCAGCATTTGTGCACCGCCGCCGTCAGTGTCAGCCAGTTTGCCGTGGCATACGGAGCTCCATCGCAGTCTTTAACACTGGTAGCATGCCGCGACAGCGTGGACGTGAACCGTATGTGCAGTTGACGGACTTTGAGCGAGGGCGTATAGTGGGCATGCGGGAGGCCGGGTGGACGTACCGCCGAATTGCTCAACACGTGGGGCGTGAGGTCTCCACAGTACATCGATGTTGTCGCCAGTGGTCGGCGGAAGGTGCACGTGCCCGTCGACCTGGGACCGGACCGCAGCGACGCACGGATGCACGCCAAGACCGCAGGATCCTACGCAGTGCCGTAGGGGACCGCACCGCCACTTCCCAGCAAATTAGGGACACTGTTGCTCCTGGGGTATCGGCGAGGACCATTCGCAACCGTCTCCATGAAGCTGGGCTACGGTCCCGCACACCGTTAGGCCGTCTTCCGTTCACGCCCCAACATCGTGCAGCCCGCCTCCAGTGGTGTCGCGACAGGCGTGAATGGAGGGACGAATGGAGACGTGTCGTCTTCAGCGATGAGAGTCGCTTCCGCCTTGGTGCCAATGATGGTCGTATGCGTGTTTGGCGCCGTGCAGGTGAGCGCCACAATCAGGACTGCATACGACCGAGGCACACAGGGCCAACACCCGGCATCATGGTGTGGGGAGCGATCTCCTACACTGGCCGTACACCACTGGTGATCGTCGAGGGGACACTGAATAGTGCACGGTACATCCAAACCGTCATCGAACCCATCGTTCTACCATTCCTAGACCGGCAAGGGAACTTGCTGTTCCAACAGGACAATGCACGTCCGCATGTATCCCGTGCCACCCAACGTGCTCTAGAAGGTGTAAGTCAACTACCCTGGCCAGCAAGATCTCCGGATCTGTCCCCCATTGAGCATGTTTGGGACTGGATGAAGCGTCGTCTCACGCGGTCTGCACGTCCAGCACGAACGCTGGTCCAACTGAGGCGCCAGGTGGAAATGGCATGGCAAGCCGTTCCACAGGACTACATCCAGCATCTCTACGATCGTCTCCATGGGTGAATAGCAGCCTGCATTGCTGCGAAAGGTGGATATACACTGCACTAGTGCCGACATTGTGCATGCTCTGTTGCCTGTGTCTATGTGCCTGTGGTTCTGTCAGTGTGATCATGTGATGTATCTGACCCCAGGAACGTGTCAATAAAGTTTCCCCTTCCTGGGACAATGAATTCACGGTGTTCTTATTTCAATTTCCAGGAGTGTATTTCTGGTTCGCTTGGGCTGCGTGGTGGTTCGTTATACTTCACCTCATGCACCAAATACTTAAATAAGGTGCCACCTGAACACTCCTTTTATATACAACAAATGTTGCTTACTGAATATTCGGTCGTCGTTTATTATTAATCAGGGTACAGATAGTCTGTGCACTGAATCTGTGTGCCTTCCTCCTCCAACATGGCTCAGACTTCGCCTCCTTATGGGTTGCCGATAAAGCTGCTGAGAATTAACTTCTCGTTCTCATTCACTCCATCGCATAAACAGAAAATGCGATTCAATTCACCGTCTTACCCTACCTTCAAAATTACAGCTCAGTACATGATAAATGTGGACAGCTACCAATTCATATACTGCCCCTCTGTAGTATGTACATAACAGATCTGGTAATGCATATATGCATTCCCTTTGCGTGTTTAAGCCAAGTATTACGCACATTTATGCGATCAGGAATGCTCAGTTGTAGCCAGGCTACATGTACATTTAACAATCAAGCGTCAGCAGGGAGCATTATTGATGAAATCATAGGAGGCGATATTGTGCAACCTTAGTAGAGACAGGATCCGACTATTCGGGAGTAGGATCTTACAATCTGAGACAGTGTTCCGAGACAAACTTCCGTCACAATGTCCGCAAACGTGACGTCAGATCTGCCTAGCAACCGCGATCTGAACGCCCATTATCTGAAAGTATATATAGGGTGTTACAAAAAGGTACGGCCAAACTTTCAGGAAACATTCCTCACACATAAAGAAAGAAAATATGTTATGTGGACATGTGTCCGGAAACGCTTACTTTCCATGTTAGAGCTCATTTTATTACTTCTCTTCAAATCACATTAATCATGGAATGGAAACACACAGCAACAGAACGTACCAGCGTGACTTCAAACACTTTGTTACAGAAATGTTCAAAATGTCCTCCGTTAGCGAGGATACATGCATCCACCCTCCGTCGCATGGAATCCCTGATGCGCTGATGCAGCCCTGGAGAATGGCGTATTGTATCACAGCCGTCCACAATACGAGCACGAAGAGTCTCTACATTTGGTACCGGGGTTGCGTAGACAAGAGCTTTCAAATGCCCCCATAAATGAAAGTCAAGAGGGTTGAGGTCAGGAGAGCGTGGAGGCCATGGAATTGGTCCACCTCTACCAATCCATCGGTCACCGAATCTGTTGTTGAAAAGCGTACGAACACTTCGACTGAAATGTGCAGGAGCTCCATCGTTCATGAACCACCTGTTGTGTCGTACTTGTAAAGGCACATGTTCTAGCAGCACAGGTAGAGTATCCCGTATGAAATCATAGCGGTGAATCGAGGAAGTACAATACATACTGACGAAACTGAAATGAGCTCGAACATGGAAATTAAGCATTTCCGGACACATGTCCACATAACATCTTTTCTTTATTTGTGTGTGAGGAATGTTTCCTGAAAGTTTGGCCGTACCTTTTTGTAACACCCTGTATATATATACACAGGGTGTTACAAAGAGGTACGGCCAAACTTTCAGGAAACATTCCTCACACACAAATAAAGAAAAGATGTTATGTGTACATGTGTCCGGAAACGCTTAATTTCCATGTTAGAGCTCATTTTAGTTTCGTCAGTATGTACTGTACTTCCTCGATTCACCACCAGTTGGCCCAATTGAAGGAAGGTAATGTTGACTTCGGTGCTTGTGTTGACATGCGACTCATTGGTCTACAGTACTAGCATCAAGCACATCAGTATGTAGCATCAACAGGCTAGTGTTCATCACGAACGTGGTTTTGCAGTCAGTGCAATGTTTACAAATGCGGAGTTGGCAGATGCCATTTGATGTATGGATTAAAAAAATGGTTCAAATGGCTCTGAGCACTATGGGACTTAACATCTGAAGTCATCAGTCCTCTAGAACTTAGAACTACTTAAACCTAACTAACCTAAGGACATCACACACATCCATGCCCGAGGCAGGATTCGAACCTGCGACCGTAACAGTCGCGCGGTTCCGGACTGCGCGCCTAGAGCCGCTAGACCACCGCGGCCGGCGATGTATGGATTAGCACGGGGCAATAGCCGTTGCGCGGTACGTTTGTATCGAGACAGATTTCCAGAACGAAGGTGTCCCGGCAGGAAGACGTTCGAAGCAATTGATTGGCGTCTTAGGGAGCACGGAACATTCCAGCCTATGACTCGCGACTGGGGAAGACCTAGAACGACGAGGACACCTGCAATGGACGAGGCAATTCTTCGTGCAGTTGACGACAAACCTAATGTCAGCGTCAGAGAAGTTGCTGCTGTACAAGGTAACGTTGACCACGTCACTGTATCGAGAGTGTTACGGGAGAACCAGTTGTTTCCGTACCATGTACAGCGTGTGTAGGCACTATCAGCAGCTGATTGGCCTCCACGGGTACACTTCTGCGAATGATTCCTCCAACAATGTGTCAATCCTCATTTCAGTGCAAATGTTCGCTTTACGGATGAGGCTTCATTCCAACGTGATCAAATTGTAAATTTTCACAATCAACATGTGTGGGCTGACGAGAATCCGCACGCAATTGTGCAATCACGTCATCAACACAGATTTTCTGTGAACGTTTGGGCAGGCATTGTTGGTGATGTCTTGATTGGGCCCCATGTTCTTCCACCTACGCTCAGTGGAGCACGTTATCATGATTTCATACGGGATACTCTACCTGTGCTGCTAGAACATGTGCCTTTACAAGTACGACACAACATGTGGTTCATGCACGATGGAGCTCCTGCACATTTCAGTCGAAGTGTTCGTACGCTTCTCAACAACAGATTCGGTGACTGATGGATTGGTAGTGGCGGACCAATTCCGTGGCCTCCACGCTCTCCTGACCTCAACCCTCTTGACTTTCATTTATGGGGGCATTTGAAAGCTCTTGTCTACGCAACCCCGGTACCAAATGTAGAGACTCTTCGTGCTCGTATTGTGGACGGCTGTGATACAATACGCCATTCTCCAGGGCTGCATCAGTGCATCAGGGATTCCATGCGACGGAGGGTGGATGCATATATCCTCGCTAACGGAGGACATTTTGAACATTTTCTGTAACAAAGTGTTTGAAGTCACGCTGGTACGTTCTGTTGCTGTGTGTTTCCATTCCCTGATTAATGTGATTTGAAGAGAAGTAATAAAATGAGAAGTGTCCTTATTGGCCGAGGGAGAAAGGTGGGGTGGTCTCTCTTGTCCTTCGGGAAGACAGGGTAAGGTAGTCGCGAGGAGCCACGCTAAACGCACGTTCGAGTAACCGGGGCGGCTCTAAAAGAACGGTCGCGAGTGCATATTTCAGATGATAAACAAGATATAACGTGAAGTTTTTAGTTATAAGAATGCCACGTGTCGCGGGTAGTGTCTATCAATATGTACAGTCAGAAAACGGTGTTAATGTGTGGAAAGGGTCAAATATTAGGGCGTAGTCCAGAGCCGCCATATTGCAAATGCTGCTTCTGTGACGTGTGTGACAAAGCAATTTCTGTATTAAAAAAAGTATGGTACAAACGTTGTTGACGATTAACAACTGGCATCCTTAAAAACACTTCAGCAGGATCACCACGTACATGGAACCTGGCAACTGAGCGCTACTGCTGTGCAATGAGGGACTTACCGAAGCAGGAAGACACCAGGTTAGTGATACCGCCCAGAGAAGTACTTCCTTCTCGCTACAATGCCAATGAGGGTGTTGTAATCTGATATTCAACTTGATAATTAATGGTTACAATAATTTTATAATTTTGACATTTAGCGTTCTTAGATTTCTTTCTTCCACACCACTTGCTCCATGGAGCTCTGTCTCCACCTTAGCGGGTACGGTCGTCTGACAGCTGGATCGTTAGCCCTGGTATCAGCACCTATGATTTAAAACACCTCGCAACAGTCGGATACTCACGACTTACCGACTACTCTCACTAACGAACATCTTTTATCTGACATATGTATTTAAAAACATGATACCTCTCATTCTAGGAATGGGATGTATCACTACAGTGTATATTCACTTAAAACTTCGAAGTACTTGCTAGCATCTAAAACCCAGTAAAAAATATACAAAGTTTTCCACACTACAAATACTACTGCCCACATTCTGTTCAACAGTAAAGACAAGATTCCACCTTTAGAACAGTGTGTAATTTGTATGATTTTCCTACAATTTGTAAGGCAGTGACCGACTCAACATGAAAGGACTGGGAGACTGAGAAAGAAAGATGCCACCTTTGCTGAACATGCTCTGAATGAATGTATTTCTTATGATATTGAATGTGATGTTCTCCATAGCGGTGACGCACTCGTCCACTAGTTGGAATTCTCAAACGTATCTGCCCGGGGGTTTCTAGCTGCTTAACGGAAGACCGTAAAGAGCAACGAAGGACCATCTGTGCGGAATTGCTTCCATATTACGAGGCTGGTGTTGACAATTTTTTGTCGAGCATTGTCACTGGCGATTAAACATCGGTTCATCACTTCGCACTGGAAAATGGTAGTTCATGGAATGGCGCCATACCACCTCTCCTCCGAAGAAAAAGTTCAAAGTCGCACCTCAGCCGGTAAAGTAATGGTGACGGTCTTCTGGGACCCTGGATGGGTTGCTCGGTTTGATATTCTCCCTCAGAGTGCAATCATTAACTCGGTATTGTATTGTGCTACCCTCGGAAAACTGAAGAAACGAGTTCAGTTCTTCATAACCACAAAAATGCAACCGAACTTTTCCTTCTCCATGACAACGCAAGGTCTCACACAAGTCCGCGTATGCGAGAGGAGCTCTCAAAACTTCATTTAATTGTTTGTTCCTCATCCGCCCTACAGCCTGGATCTCGTACCGTCCGACTTCCATTTGTTCGGCCCCATGAATGATGCACTCCACGGGGAGGCTATTGATGCAGCAAACGTTGGCTCTGATGTCGACCAGTATTTTGGTATCATGCGGGCATACAGGACATCCCCCCCTAGTAAGGAGACGAACACAAACTGCGTTAAAAGCAAAGTTTTTTTAGGCAAAAGTGAGGGGAATAATATGTTGTACTGGAATCCTAAATAAAACCAACTTGCTTTCAGGAAGAAAACCGTTGCATTACTTATCGAAAGCCCCTTGTTAATATAAAAATGTCTTGCATTAAGTATGTGCAGTAAAGTGAAAATCTCTATAACACAAGATTCCGAGGACAAACAAAGAAAAAGAAGAATGCAGTAAGAAGCTGGAATCACATTCAGGACTATCAAAACAAAGTAATTTTCCGTGTGAAGTTCTTAATCTAGGCTTCCAGTTATTGTTTTTAAATGTGAATGACAAAGCGAAATGCGAACATATTCTTCTTCATCAACGAAAACTGTCAGCAGATTTTTTGTTGTTGAGTGGATGCTGAAAGCAATGCTGTTTTTGCACCTAAATGTTCTCACTAAAAAATTCTCAATGCACTACCCAACTTTAACCTGCTATACTGCCTGGAATCCATAACGAAACTGAAGCTTACGCTAAAGTTAGCTTCAGCCCAAAAGTTGATTTGGATGACAGCGTTCAGTGCTTTACTAGGCAAACTTTTCAGAGTTTTTTGACATTAAATAAATTTTTACGGCCTCACAAGATTTTTTTTTCATTATTCCCTCTCTACAGATTTCAGATGGAAATTTCCCTCTATCACAATGACACGATCGGGGAATTTACGTGCGATGTTTTCAGGTTTTCTGTGAAGCGCCCCACCACTTCATTCTTAACACTGGAAGACGATAATATTACTAAATTAGGGCCTGCTGTAGACGCTTATCACCACCTACAGTATCTCGCACTCTGATTAAATTTATCTCGTTAGACATTACGGTGTTCTAGACGGCAACAAAAACACACCGCGATTGGGGTCCAGACCAGTCTTTTAATACATGCCGCATTATGAGTTTACTATTTCATTGCTATTTATTTTTGGACTCAAACAAATTTCTACAACAAGCATTATTTGATCGTTGTTAATGAGTGACAGTAACTCTGGTACTTTGCTCCAAACGCTCTTGCAGTTAGGTTTAAGTTTTCTTTACTGACTTCAGTGATAAGTGAAATCCTACAGTTGACCAGTTACTCTTCGTCTAGATGCAGTAGTTTCCAGTCTTTCTGGGACCATTAACCCTGAGTGAAATCAGATCAGATATAAGCTAGAATTCTTCCCCCCCCCCCCCCCCCCCCCCACCTTCCCCATACTCCGCGCCCACCACCCACCCCTAAATGCCCTCACGTCCTTTCCCCCAACGTCAACATTATAAGCGTCTAACCAAACTTCAGGCTGAAAACGAGTTTTCTTTGAAAGGTTTCATTTTTGAAACTGCGAAAGATAAATGGTATTTAGTTTTTGTAGCTTTTTGGCTTTTTGTTATAAGTCATTAACTAATGAGTCAATGAGAAAATTGATACTGATTACTTCTAACAACCTTTTTTGATAGACTGATGACACAATTTTCAGTGTGTTGCGAGCGCTGTCTACAGCCCCTTCTCACGTAGAAAAGCTAACTATTCACATTGAGGTGTAAGAAATAAAATATTGTGATATTCTTTTTTATTTATCCATACTGTCATAATAACATGTTCACCCATCTAAGGGTAAGATAAAATGAGAATAGAAGATCCAGTAATAGTAAAAAGGCAAGGTATCGAATATGAGAAAACTGATAGTTGTTAATCAGCAGAAGAAGCTCGTTTCCGTTAATCACTCTCGTTTGTCCGACCTCAACAAAGCACTCGTAGGTACGAGTAACTGGCAAATCTTGTACTTGATATTGTTCTGAATTATAGCCTGGCGCATTTATCAAAATTGTCCACCGTTAATATAACAATCTACAGATTCCTTACATGAATACTTTTGTGCTGCGTATTTCCTGTTTTAGAGACGGTATGTCAGGAGGGGCAACGTACATTGCTCGAAAGCAATCATACATCACGGATCGCGTCTTGCGGCTCGAACACTGTATTCCGAATAGAACCTACATCTCTAAATACGCAGTTCGATTCAGTTTTGCTTCTACTGTTTACGGTGGAAATTAAAGTAAGACTTTTCACGGTCAACCTGCTTATCGAACAATGGTACGTACATCAGCACCGGCGGCCTGATACACTCACCAATCAGTAAGCGATAGCGATTTCATTTTTCTTGCAGGAATTCACATTAATACTCAATGAGATAATTAATATTTTCTGATCCAGAACGAATCATACGAGAGGAGGGGTTGTGAGTCGTGCTTGGGTAGCCCAGTCGTTAGAGCATTTGCCCGCGAAAGGCAAAGCTCCCTATTTCGAGTCTCATCCCGACACACAGTTTTAATCTGCCAGGAAATTTCAATGGGTTCTGATGTTTGGATGTAAATGCAATACGTCAAGCTATCTCTTACGTGAAGTATCCTTCCGACGGCAAATCTTTAATTCATGCACTGCATAGTATTGAGCAGATTCGTTCAACTTTATCATTTTCATACTTGCTCACTGCTGCACGATGAAGCATACATTACACCACGTTACAAAACATGCTTCCTCTGCTCCACTCTTCTCCCTAGTGATCCTTGCTTCACACACACCTTGCACCCCTGTTTAAAACCAATCAAACTAAAACGTGTGCACCATACTTAGGCCTATTGTTTGTAAATCACTTGAGTACTGGGCTCCTTACTTCTCAACTGACAGAATTTGGAAGTCTTCAGGTTGCCGGTACTTTGTGTCTGACTATTGCCACTAATGATAATAAAATAATATCCATATATAAAAGGCAATGTCCTGTCGGACTGACTCACCATCGCCCAGCCCAAAACCGCTAAGGACAGAAACCTGAAGTTTGCAGACGGAGTGCATCTTATATTGTAGGTAACGTTTAAGAAGGGATTGTTCGAAATTCCACTCCTAAGGGGACGAAAGGCTTTCTGAAAGTATGCCGCTATTAGTTGGTGAAAGTTTTTTTGAAAATAAATAATTACTAAAGAACTACTAAAGGATTTTAAAACTACACCTACGACAGTTAATGTTTGACTTCTCTGCTAGAAATAAAAAAAAAAAATACTTGTTTCAGTGTTTCTGGAAATTCAACCCCTAAGGGAGTGCAATAGAAGATGAAAATTTTGAAGAAAATATTTCGTAACATTAAAAATTTTAAAGCTAAATTTATGAAAATTGGTATTTCACGTCTCGGTTAGATGTAAATAAATAAAAGTTGCTATGGAAATATCTCCACAAGAACGCAAAAAGCGTGATTAACAAATACTTTGGACTACGGATAGCAGAATCGGTTTTTGAGCAGAAGTACTTTCGAAAGTGACCATGCTTATATGGCCTTAATTAGAGTGAAAATGTTAGAAGGTGTTGCAAGTTATGAAAAACACAAAAATCCGATTAAATAACAATAGAAAAATCTTTGCAGGCCATACAGTATACGCGATCGAAGCAGTGGGTGCTAAGCAAGTAATTATAATAATTATTACTATTATAATTATACAGTGTAGGCCCCAGAGCAGTGTCGTAACCATTGGAAAGTTATCTGCTGTCAGTTAGTTATGAAGTGAAATGTTGCGCAGTGAAAAATGAAGCAATTTCTAGTCTATAGAGCACACTACCTTCAGCTCGCAGAAGACATTTTCATGTGATATTTAACCATGTGAGACGAAAGTGTCTCAGTGTTACTGTCAAAGGCGCATGTTATAGAGTACAAGGTATGTGTCTAGTAGGTGGAATATCTGAAGGAGATTCGTTTCACAAGCTGTAGCCTCCACCCCATTGTGTTGCGCATTAATACTAGAATTCGAAAATAAATGTCATTACTAGTAACCTATGTGACGAGTATTAAATCTTACGAAATAGTGATAGTAATAATACTCTTTTAAAAATAATGTAATTTCGTGACTGAAACACAACTGAACCCTTACGCTTTTATCCCTCAGAAAACATTTTACCCCTCAGGAGGCAATAATCCTGGTTCGGGAACCACTGGTCTAGAACTATGTTAGTCCTTGCGCTGTATCTGGTCGTGAAAAGTATCTTGCTACATGCGTTATTCATTTGTAAGCTGGGCTGAGAATAGTCAGCGCTACATTAAAACTCTCTATTAAGTCTCTTTCACCTCTTCGCATCGACAGCATTATTATTACCCATCACAACGAGTTCTTTAGCGGTGGTTCAATGGCTTCGTTGAGGGTATAGATTGCAACAAAAAACGAAAATATCATCGTCTTTGCATAGCTGGAACTTCTAGGCCTACAGTATTTTGATAACCATCTGTATTCCGTGGCAAATGTTTCTTCTATGATTATAATATCAACTTATACAAACATGTAGTGTCACACTTTGTAGGGAATGCTCGCATAGGTTCAGTCGAGGGTAAAACAGGTTTCAGACTTCGGTTTACATGTAGAATACTTGGGAAGTGCAATCAATCTACAAAGGAGATTGCTTACAAATCACTCGTGCGACCATTTCTAGAATATTGCTCAAATGTTTTGGATCTGTACCAAAATAACAGGGGTTATTGAACGTATACAGAGAATGGCGGCACGAATGCTCACAGGTTTTTTTCATTTATGGAAGAGTCTCACGGAGATACTGAAGAAACTGAACTGGCAAACTCTTGAACATAGATGAAAACTATCCCGAGAATTTCTATTAACAAAAGTTCCAGAACCAGTTTTAAATGATGACTCTAGGAATATGCTCTAACCCCCTAGGTATCGCTCACCTAGGGATCGTGAGGATAAAATTAGAATAATTGCAACACGTGCAGAGGCATTCAAACTATCATTCTTCCCGCGCTCCATACGTGAATGGAACGGGAAGAAACCCTTCGACAGAAACCCTAATAACTGGTGCAGTAGGACACACACTCTGCCATGCACTTCACGGTGGTTTGCAGAATAGAGATGCAAGTATAACACTTTCTGAGACTTGTAACGATTTTATTTCTGTAAATATTGTGGCTGAACTGCGTTTAGTAATCCAGAGGTAAGAAATATTTGGTTCTGAAATTGCTAGTTCACGTCGTCTTCTCGTTAACTTCAGTTACTTAGTTAATAAACTTATTCTAAATCATTATAAGAAATCTTTGTTTGTTATCTTGCAGACCACTGGATATTTACTTTAAGTTTCGATAATTACTGTTTCAAAACTCCTCCTACTTAAGTGGCATTGTGCTCAGTATCTTAAGTGGCAGGCAATTTTTTAAGACATTTGTTTTGAAGATCAACGTTGATAATTCGTGGGCTCTCAGATAGGTGTCGCTATTGAGTAAACATTTTCGAAGTTGTCAGTAAACGTAATTATATTTTACCAGCAAGTACAGCCGATCTAGATCAAGGCTGTTTGTGATTCAAAGACTTGCCGAGGCGACGGAAGACACGGTTAGGTAAGACTCTTTTGGAGGGAGCCACCTTTCTATGGAACTATTTGAGGAAACCACGGAAAGCGTAAAACTGCACGGCTCAACGAGGAAAACTGCATGGCTCAACGAGGATTTGAACTAAACTCGTCGCAAAAGCCAGCCCAAAGCCTTAGCCACTGAACCACAGCGTTCGGACCGAACTACAACTACCGATCGTCGAAACTGTCGACATAATAATTGCAAAATCATGTTTCGTTTCGTTCATTTTTTCCGAGAACACATGGAATCGCTAACGAAAAGAGCTTGCATAGTATTTCTGGCAGATGATTTCTACATCCCTGTAGCCATTCGCCTCGCCTCGGACTGAACTGAAACCTTGCTAGGAGTCTATTCAATTTTTTTCGGGGGAGCTATTGAAGGATAGTAACATATCGTTAATCGTTTTACCCATAAAAGTTACAATAAAATTTAAAGTTCAGCTATTGTGATTGCTAGGGGAGGCATATTTCATCCTTATGCTTCTCAGATGGGGCATTAAATTCGTTGTGGGGAACATTGCTTGCTCTGTTGGATGAGCACAGTCAAATAAACCGTTTTCTTACACTTTGCGTAATTACGATTCCAAAAACACTGCTAAGTCAGATCGTTTTATTCGTTACATTACGCTTATTTCGGCAAATAGCTGTCGTTAGGTTAAGTCAGATGGGTGGCAGTCTGTTCGTTTTAATACACTCCATTAGCGTTCTTGGAGTAACAATGGTTGTCTGTACTATATATGAATTGTTATCTAATTTTCAGATTGTCTTCCTTTTCTTTAGAACAATAATTATGTGAGATCTTATTTGACGGATGTACCAGCAATCTTGGTTTCATAGATATTATTGTTACGGTCTCTCCACGATGTTTCTCTGTTAGAAGATACACAGAATTGTTGGTTCCCAATTATTTATCTTATTTTATTCTCTTCATTAGGTTTGTAGGACCATCGAGTCATAGCTATTCGGTCACAGAAAAATTCACTGCATGTTTAAATCACAGAATCCACACTTTCCCGTCTGAACAGGCCTCCGAAAACCCAACAATACCAACCGACGTCCGTATCACCTCAGCCCATAGGCTGACATGTGGTCAGCACACCGCTCTCTCGGCCGTTGTCAGTTTTCGTGACCGCCACTTCTCAGTCAAATACACTACTGGCCATTAAAATTGCTACACCACGAATATGACGTGCTACAGACGCGAAATTTAACCAACAGGAAGGAGATACTGTGATATGCAAACGATTAGCTTTTCAGAGCATTCACACAAGGTTGGCGCCGGTGGCGACACCTACTTGCTGACGTGAGGAAAGTTTCCAACCGATTTCTCATCCACAAACAGCAGTTGACCGGTGTTGCCTGGTGAAACGTTGTTGTGATGCCCCATGTAAGGAGGAGAAAAGCGTACCATCACGTTTCCGACTTTGGTAAAGGTCGGATTGTAGCCTATCGTGATTGCGGTTTATCGTATCGCGACATTGCTGCTCACGTTGGTCGAGATCCAATGACTGTTAGCAGAATATGGAATCGATGGGTTGAGGAGGGTAATACGGAACGCCGTGCTGGATCCCAACGGCCTCGTATCACTAGCAGTCGAGATGACAGGCATCGTATCCGCATGGCTGTACGAATCGTGCAGCCACGTCAACAGACGTGGACGTTTGCAAGATAACAACCATCTGCACGAACAGTTCGACGACGTTTGCAGTAGCATGGACTAACAGCTCGGAGACCATGGCTGCGGTTACTCTTGACGCTGTATCACAAACAAGATCGCCTGCGATGGTACTCAACGACGAACCTGGGTGCACGAATGGCAAAACGTCATTTTTTCGAATGAATCCAGGTTCTGTTTACAGCATCATGATGGTCGCATCCGTGTATGGCGACATCGCGGTGAACGCACATTGGAAGCGTGTATTCGTCATCGCCATACTGGCGTATCACCCAGCGTGATGGTATGGGGTGCCATTGGTTACACGTCTCGGTCACCTCTTGTTCGCATTGACGGCACTTTGAACAGTGGACGTTACGTTTCAGATGTGTTACGACCCGTAGCTCTACCCTTCATTCGATCCCTGCGAAACCCTACATTTCAGCAGCATAATGCACGACCGCATGTTGCAGGTCCTGTTCGGGCCTTTATGGATACAGAATATGTTCGACTACTGCCCTGGCCAGCACATTCTCCAGATCTCTCACCAATTGAAAACGTCTGGTCAATGGTGGCCTAGCAACTGGCTCGTCACAATACGCCAGTCACTACTTTTGATGAACTGTGGTATCGTGTTGAAGCTGCATGGGCAGCTGTAACTGTACACGCCATCCTAGCTGTGTTTGACTCAATGCCCAGGCGTATCAAGGCCGTTATTACGGCCAGAGGTGGTTGTTCTGGGTACCGATTTCCCAGGATCTATGCACCCAAATTGCGTGAAAATGTAATCACATGTCAGTTCTAGTATAATATATTTGTCCAATTAATATCCGTTTATCATCTGCATTTCTTCTTGGTGTAGCAATTTTAGTGGCCAGTACTGCAGTTTGCACGGCAAGACAAGTATTACTGTGTACGAGTACTACACCTTGAGGCAGCATAACTCACGGCGGGTAAATTACCCAGATTATATTCACTCAGTATTTGTGAATCAGGGCACTTAGCGACATCCAACAGACTTTGCACGAAACTTCAAATTCTTACGAAACCTTTTCTCGCTGACACTTCCCACCAAACGATGGAAGGAAAAAATGTATCGCTTATTACATTTTTTGCTGTCCATACATTAAGTTTCAGCATCAGGCATGGCGTATTAATTTAGTTATTCTACTACTAATGATGATTCACACAACACATTTTGCGAGCAGTATCCTCGTATATACCTACTCCCATGAACCACGGACCTTGACGTTGCTGGGGAGGCTTGCGTGCCACAGCGATACAGATGGCCGTACGGCAGGTGCAACCACAATGGAGGGGTATCTGTTGAGAGGCCAGACAAACGTGTGGTTCCTGAAGAGGGGCAGCAGCCTTTTCAGTAGTTGCAGGGGCAACAGTCTGGATGATTGACTGATCTGGCCTTGTAACACTAACCAAAACGGCCTTGCTGTGCTGGTACTGCGAACGGCTGAAAGCAAGGGGAAACTACAGCCGTATTTTTTCCCGAGGGCATGCAGCTTTACTGTATGGTTAAATGATGTTGGCGTCCTCTTGGGTAAAATATTCAGGAGGTAAAATAGTCCCCCATTCGGATCTCCGGGCGGGGACTACTCAAGAGAACGTCGTTATCAGGAGAAAGAAAACTGGTTTTCCACGGATCGGAGCGTGGAATGTCAAATCCCTTAATTGGGCAGGTAGGTTAGAATATTTAAAAAGGGAAATGGATAGGTTAAAGTTAGATATAGTGGGAATTAGTGAAGTTCGGTGGCAGGAGGAACAAGACTTTTGGTCAGGTGAATACAGGGTTATAAATACAAAATCAAATAGGGGTAATGCAGGAGTAGGTTTAATAATGAATAAAAAAATAAGAGTTCGGGTAAGCTACTACAAACAGCATAGTGAACGCATTATTGTGGCCAAGATAGACAAGAAGCCCATGCCTATTACAGTAGTACAAGTTTATATGCCAACTAGCTCTGCAAATGACGAAGAAATTGATGACATGTATGGTGAGATAAAAGAAATTATTCAGGTAGTGAAGGGACACGAAAATTTAATAGTCGTGGGTGACTAGAATTCGAGAGTAGGAAAAGGGAGAGAAGGAAACATAGTGGGTGAATATGGATTGGGGGAGAGAAATGAAAGAGGATGCCGTCTGGTAGAATTTTGCACAGAGCATAACTTAATCATAGCAAACACTTGGTTCAAGAATCATAAAAGAAGATTGTATACATGGAAGAATCCTGGAGATACTAGAATGTATCAGATAGATTACATAATGGTAAGACAGAGATTTAGGAACCAGGTTTTAAATTGTAAGACATTTCCAGGGGCAGATGTGGACTCTGACCACAATCTATTGGTTATGAACTGTAGATTAAAATTGAAGAAACTGCAAAAAGGTGGGAATTTAAGGAGATGGTACCTGGATAAACTGAAAGAACCAGAGGTTGTACAGAGTTTCAGGGAGAGCATAAGGGAACAATTCACAGGAATGGGGGAAAGAAATACAGTAGAAGAAGAATGGGTAGCTCTGAGGGATGAAGTAGTGAAGGCAGCAGAGGATCAAGTAGGTAAAAAGACGAGGGCTAGTAGAAATCCTTGGGTAACAGAAGAAATATTGAATTTAATTGATGAAAGGAGAAAATACAAAAATGCAGTAAATGAAGCAGGCAAAAAGGAATACAAACATCTCAAAAATGAGATCGACAGGAAGTGCAAAATGGCTAAGCAGGGATGGCTAGAGGACAAATGTAAGGATGTAGAGGTTTATCTCACTAGGGGTAAGATAGATACTGCCTACAGGAAAATTAAAGAGACCCTTGGAGAAAGGAGAGTCAGTTGTATGAATATCAAGAGCTCAGATGGAAACCCAGTTCTAAGCAAAGAAGGGAAAGCAGAAAGGTGGAAGGAGTATATAGAGGGTCTATACAAGGGCGACGTACTTGAGGACAATATTATAGAAATGGAAGAGGATGTAGATGAAGATGAAATGGGAGATACGATACTGCGTGAAGAGTTTGACAGAGCACTGAAAGACCTGAGTCGAAACAAGGCCCCGGGAGTAGACAACATTCCATTGGAACTACTGACGGCCTAGAGAGAGCCAGTCCTGACCAAACTCTACCATCTGGTGAACAAGATGTATGAGACAGGCGAAATACCCTCAGACTTCAAAAAGAATATAATAATTCCAATCCCAAAGAAAGCAGGTGTTGACAATGTGAAAATTACCGAACTATCAGTTTAATAAGTCACAGCTGCAAAATACTAACGCGAAGTCTTTACAGACGAATGGAAAAACTGGTAGAAGCCGACCTCGGCGAAGACTAGTTTGGATTCCGCAGAAATGTTGGAACACGTGAGGCAATACTGACCCTAAGACTTATCTTAGAAAATAGATTAAGGAAAGACAAACCTACATTTCTAGCATTTGTAGACTTAGAGAAAGCTTTTGACAATGTTGACTGGCATACTCTCTTTCAAATTCTAAAGGTGGCAGGGGTAAAATACAGGGAGCGGAAGGCTATTTACAATTTGTACAGAAACCAGATGGCAGTTATAAGAGTCGAGGGGCATGAAAGGGAAGCAGCGGTTGGGAAGGGAGTGAGACAGGGTTGTAGCCTGTCCCCGTAGTTATTCAATCTGTATATTGAGCAAGCAGTAAAGGAAACAAAAGAAAAATTCAGTGTAGGTATTAAAGACCATGGAGAAGAAATAAAAACTTTGAGGTTCGCCGATGACATTGTAATTCTGTCAGAGACAGCAAAGGGCTTGGAAGAGCAGTTGAACGGAATGGACAGTGTCTTGAAAGGAGGATATAAGATGAACACCAACAACAGTAAAACGAGGATAATGGAATGTAGTCGAATTACGTCCGGTGATGCTGAGGGAATTAGATCAGGAAATGAGAGGCTTAAAGTAGTAAAGGAGGTTTGCTATTTGGGGAGCAAAATAACTGATGATGGTCGAAGTAGAGAGGATATAAAATGAAGATTGGCAATGGCATGGAAAGCGTTTCTGAAGAAGAGAAATTTGTTAACATCGAGTATAGATTTAAGTGTCAGAAAGTCGTTCTGAAAGTATTTGTATGGAGTGTAGCCATGTATGGAACTGAAACATGGACGATAAATAGTCTGGACAAGAAGAGAATAGAAGCTTTCGAAATGTGGTGCTACTGAAGAATGCTGAAGATTAGATGGGTAGATCACATAACTAATGAGGAGGTACTGAATAGAATTTGGGAGAAGAGGAGTTTGTGGCACAACTTGACAAGAAGAAGGGACCGGTTGGTAGGACATGTTCTGAGGCATCAAGGGATCACAAATTTAGCATTGGAGGGCAGCGTGGAGGGTAAAAATCGTAGAGGGAGACCAAGAGATGAATACACTAAGCAGATTCAGAAGGATGTAGATTGCAGTAAGTAATGGGAGATGAAGAAGCTTGCACAGGATAGAGTAGCATGGAGAACTGTATCAAACCAATCTCAGGACTGAAGACAACAACAACAACAACATCCTCGTATAACACTGAATGTACCTGCAAAATTATGTCATTGTACGACATAGTTCAAGAGATATGACGTCATGAACATTGGGATGCCCGAAAATCTAGCTTTCGCTTAAAACGGAGCACTCATCTGGTGCTTCATAATGAAAGCTCTGCTAACAAACTTTAAACGTGTAATTTCAAATCTGTTCTGAACTTTCTCTCGTTTACATGTTTAACGTCAGATTAATAACAAGACATGTGAAGCTATTTCATACGTGGGAATTCGATACTTTAAAGAATCAGGGGGTGGTGGTTTTGTTGGTTGATTTTGGATAAGGCACCAAACAGCGAGTTCATCGGTCCCAATCGGAGTAGGAAAGGATCGGGAAGGAAGTCAGCAGTGCCCTGTCAAAGGAAACGTCCCGGCATTTTCCTGAAGCGATTTAGGGAAATCACGAAAACCTATATTAGGATGGCCGGACGCGGCTTTGAACTGGGTGGTGGTTTACTGGTGTGTTCCTATTAGGTCGTAATAGTATGTTCTGGTATGATTCTCCTTATTAGTTTTAATATTTTTCCGCGGTTGTTCGGATTGATGCATGGCAATAACATAAAGAGCAGGCTATAGTTCGCCACTCTCATTTCAGAAAAAACAAAATTCGTTTTCTTACCACGAGCGCAAATTAAAATCACTATTAATAAAACTACTTACCACTGTACTCTGAGAGTGAAATGTTTTTTTTTTGTTTGGATAGAGTTAAAACTATTGTTTTGACATCGAATACGATGCCTGTAGGTTGTTACATAATATTAATTATGTATCTACACTACTGGCCATTAAAATTGCTACACCACGAATATGACGTGCTACAGACGCGAAATTTAACCAACAGGAAGAAGATGCTGTGATATGCAAATGATTAGATTTTCAGAGCATTCACACAAAGGTTGGCACCGGTGGCGACACCTACAACGTGCTGACATGAGGGAAGTTTCCAAGCGATTTCTCATAGATAAACATCAGTTGACCGGCGTTGCCTGGTGAAACGTTGTTGCGATGCCTCGTGTAAGGAGGAGAAATGCGTACCATCACGTTTCGGCCTCTGATACAGGTCGGATTGTAGCCCATCACGATTGCGGTTTATCGTATCGAGACATTGCTGCTCGCGTTGGTCGAGATCCAATGACTGTTAGCAGAATATGGAATCGATGGCTTGAGGAGGGTAATACGGAACGCCGTGCTGGATCCCAACGGCCTTGTATCACTAGCAGTCGAGATGACAGGCATCTTATCAGCATGGCTGTAACGGATCGTGAAGCCACGTCTCGATCCCTGAGTCAACAGATGGGGACGTTTTCAAGACAACAACCATCTGCACGAACAGTTCGACGACGTTTGCAGTAGCATGGACTATCAGCTCGGAGACCATGGCTGCGGATACCCTTGACGCTGCGTCACAGACAGGGGCGCCTGCGATGCTGTACTCAACGACGAACCTGGGTGCACGAATGGCAAAACGTCATTTTTTCGAATGAATCCAGGTTCTATTTACAGCATCATGAGGGTCGCATCCGTGTATGGCGACATCGCGGTGAACGCACATTGGAAGCGTGTATTCGTCGTCGCCATACTGGCGGATCACCCGGCGTGAAGGTATTGGGTGCCATTGGTTACACGTCTCGGTCACCTCTTGTTCGCACTGACGGCACTTTGAACAGTGGACGTTACATTTCAGATGTGTTACGACCTGTAGCTCTACCCTTCATTCGATCCCTGCGAAACCCTACATTTCAGTAGGATAATGCACGACCGCATGTTGCAGGTCCTGTACGGGCCTTTCTGGATACAGAAAGTGTTCGACTGCTGCCCTGGCCAGCACATTCTCCAGATCTCTCACCAATTGGAATCGTCTGGTCAATGGTGGCCTAGCAACTGGCTCGTCACAATACGCCAGTCACCACTCTTGATGAACTGTGGTATCGTGTTAAAGCTGCATGGGCAGTTGTACCTGTACACGCCATCCAAGATGTTCAAATGGTTCAAATGGCTCTGAGCACTATGGGACTCAACATCTTAGGTCATAAGTCCCCTAGAACTTAGAACTACTTAAACCTAACTAACCTAAGGACATCACACACACCCATGCCCGAGGCAGGATTCGAACCTGCGACCGCAGCAGTCCCGCGGTTCCGGACTGCAGCGCCAGAACCGCTAGACCACCGCGGCCGGCCCATCCAAGATGTGTTTGACTCAATGCCCAGGCGTATCAAGCCCGTTATTACGGCCAGAGGTGGTTGTTCTGGGTACTGATTTCTCAGGATCTATGCACCCAAATTGCGTGAAAATGTAATCACATGTCAGTTCTAGTATAATATATTTGTCCAATTAATACGCGTTTATCATCTGCACTTTTTCTTGGTATAGCAATTTTAATTCCCAGTAGTGTACAAAGGAGATTGTCGATAACTACATCACAGTTGCACAGTTAACTTATATTTGTCTATATTTAAATTAATATTTTAATTGCTACAGCAACTGCAAGTGTTAAATCTAGTGGAAAGGACAGTTAGAATGAAATCTTCATTTTCGAGACAACCAGCGACGCGCCACGCCATACAGTTGTCGCTGTCCCAGCAAAATGGCTCTGAGCACCATGGGACTCAACATCTTAGGTCATAAGTCCCCTAGAACTTAGAACTACTTAAACCTAACTAACCTAAACACATCACATACACCCATGCCCGAGGCAGGATTCGAACCTGCGAACGTAGCAGTCCCGCGGTTCCGGACTGCAGCGCCAGAACCGCACGGCCACCGCGGCCGGCGCTGTCGCAGCACTTGACAAAATAGTGAGCAGTCGGAAAACTGTGGTGCTCGTGGCCTCCAGCGAATCGTCAAAGAGAGAGTAAAGCTCGAACCATCTTGTCTGTTCCCCTGAGGAATATGTGCTTCTGGTACGGGCCCAGCAAGCTGACTCTTTTTGTGGTCTGTGGAATCGATATATAAATTTTCTCTGGACAACAGCATGTGTTGAGACATTTCGAAAATTGAGACCCGCAGCTAGGGACACGCGCTGGAGTGGTCCCTTGTTTTAAACAGCTGGTCCGTCAGATTGAAAAGGCGAAACGTGCGACGAATAGAACTCAAGTGGTGCGATTTTATGATGCCAGCCAGCACAAGTGTGGGTTTTAGATGGGTCCTGATCTTCATCCAAGCGAAGTTTGGGCTGATTAGTTACTTTTGTTTTGGTTAAACTTTTGAAGATTAGGAATAACAGGAAAAATTGAGCTCGCTCTTAGAGAACGACTTTTAAACATAACACATAACTTGGCGCGCATATGCATTTCTGTCTGTCTGTCTGTCTGTCTTGTCGGCCGAAGTGGCCGAGCGGTTCTAGGCGCTTCAGTCTGGAACCGCGCCACCGCTACGGTCGCAGGTTCGAATCCTGCCTCGGGCATGGATGTGTGTGATGTCCTTAGGTTAGTTAGGTTTAAGTAGTTCTAAGGTCTAGGGGACTGATGACCTCAGATGTTATGTCCCGTAGTGCTCAGAGCCTTTTTCGCTCGCTCTCTCTAGCCGTTTAGGCGTTTCCGACCCTCCGTAATACCAGTCCTGCGCTGTCACCCGCAGACATTGCCGGTTGGAATCCATTACCTCTGTGATGCCATGGATCCATATCATCCTTTGCTGCCCTTTTCTCCTTGTGCCTCGCATCTTCCCCAGCATAAACGTCTTTTCCAGCGAATCGTGTCTTCTCAAGATGTTCCCAAAGTAGTTCATTGTTTAAGTCTCAGACATTCCAAGGAACACACTGGTTTTATTTGCTGTAATACTGACCTATTCATCCTCTTTGCCGTCTGTGGAGCTCTAAGGAGTTTCCTCCAACATCACAACTCAGAACAATGCATCCAGACAGAATCATTATAATACCAATAAAGGAATATGCTAACACGTTTCTTATCATCTTCCTCTGAATATATTGTCTTCGGTAGCTTAGCGACGAACTGAATGTCAGTATCCTCTATTTGATCTGATCAAGTCAACAGAAATTTTGCAGCACTGGTAACTGTCAATAGTTTGCTTACCGTCATCTAGTATACGGAATTCTATGTGATGTAGGCGCAGTCTCATTCCAATGTGTCAGAAACGTCTGAAACGTGCCCAAACTGTAGCATTTCAAATGCACGCGACAAATTTTGTGATCACTGACTTTGATACCTGTAGATGAATATTTTTCTTCCACGTGCTACAGCAGAAAAAAACTACTCTTTTCGTTAACCTGTTTTTGCTTAAAATACTTTTTATTACCTCCTAACGATGGTCCACTTGTATCACTATTTGACTCCTGTTACGTAAACTTGCGTAATGGCAATGTGTTGGTAGCACTGTCTCTCCTTACCTGTTGTGCTGTGTAACGGAAAGTACAGCTTCTCAGATCAGCACTACAAAATGCGAGGAGTTTGAAGAATTCTCTCCACGACCGTGCTTCTCTTTTCACGACCATAAGGATTTCCTTTAAGAGAAGTCATCATCACACTAGAAAAAATATCACTTACTGCTGTAACTCGATAAATAAATAAGTTTGGAGTATTTACGACAAAATATTCACCCCCTTTGCTTTCTTCTATTTGTCAGAAACCATGTTCAGTATCTTAAAACTTTTATGAAATATAACTCAAGCTATCTTTTCCGTGGCGTGAGGCATCAGAGGCGCCAAACCGCATCACTAATTTTATTTACTCGATATGAGTAAGAGGTGTGTATAATCCCGCTGCCTTTTTGGAAAACGTTTTTGATGTGTAATTTCCGTTTAGTACATTGCAATGCACGCCTAAAACAAAGGTGGCCCTACCCGGGTTGCAAAAGATTCATGGAATCTGGTACCGGCCCTAGGGGGACGCTAAAAGAGAAGCGCGTGTTCCGTCACCAAGGTACTCAGGGCTACTACATAACTAATTCTACTTAATGCAAGGAAGAGCGATAGATCCGTTTTCTACGAGTGACCATCTGCTAAACATTTGTAAGACATGCACAATTGTGCCCTTCTTTACGCCGAACTGATAATAGTGACACTACCGTAGGTTTGCGAATGGTGAAGCTCAGAAAGTAGTTTTCCTGTAAACATTTTTATTATTATTAAAATGGAATGACCAATTATATGTTTTAGTGTTGTATGTATGATAATAAATGGTGATCCTACAAAATGCGAATTTGTGTAAATCCTGAAACAAAATTAATATTCCAATAAAGATTTTAATTAATTAATTATTGCCGGCGGGTGTGGCCGAGCGGTTCTAGGCGCTTCAGTCTGGAACCGTGCGACCGCTACGGTTGCAGGCTCGAATCCTGCCTCGGGCATGGATGTGTGTGATGTCCTTAGGTTAGTTAAGTTCAAGTAGTTCTAAGTTCTAGGGGACTGATGACCTCAGATGTTAAGTCCCATAGTGCTCAGAGCCATTTGAACCATTTTAATTAATTATTCAAGCTAACTTCAACAGCAGTCGGGGGTGCTAAAGTAGTGCTCACAGCCCGTCGATGGCTAGGCTCGTGATTCACAGGAAAATCTTAAAATTATGTATGGTGGGATTCTCAATTTAGAAGCATTATAAGAGTGTAACCAAAAACAACAAAATAGCTGGTTCATCGTCAAGCTATGATACAACACTATAAGATGCGAAAGCATTATTTTTTGTAGTGAAAAGTTTTCTTTAAAATGCGTGAGAAAGACGACATAGAAAAAACACGCGCATCCGAAAGCAGAAGTCACGCAGGAAGTCGTTAATTTTTTAAACAAAAATAAAAAGGTTTTCCAAAGTACTAACTTCATTTACTG
Source organism: Schistocerca nitens (assembly GCF_023898315.1). Classification (NCBI taxonomy): domain Eukaryota; kingdom Metazoa; phylum Arthropoda; class Insecta; order Orthoptera; family Acrididae; genus Schistocerca; species Schistocerca nitens. The sequence goes on along the minus strand of NC_064618.1, from coordinate 449,996,390 downwards.
ATGTAAATTTATTTATTTTAAAAAACAATTTTTGGAAATCGTGGCTGATAACATGAAAGCAGTTTTCCGTGTTTCTTCTGCCCAGCCTCAGCCATGCTCGTATGGACGAGCACTTGATTCTGTTCTCCGACTGCCTGTTCTCATTTACTAGTTTCGATTACTACCTTCCGTGGTACAGGTGAAGCTACGTAAATTAACGTTTGTTGGTGAAACCGCATCAGTTATTTTATCTAATCTACGGTAATTTCCAATGATTTTCTCGAGTGGCTGTTAACAGTATTATCTGCAAAATATTGCAGGCCATTTCTTATAAAAAAAATTGTCAAGTAAGCTCCAAGTGCTTCCTCACCACCTGAAAGTGTTTTTGGACGACGTCATGCATGATACGTGTTGTCGGAGTAGCGAAATATTCCGCTATTTGGCGATATGTCACACACTTCGATCATATTCCGTCTAATTCTGTGCAACATATGAGGTCGGGCATTTTACATGACGAAATCCCTTCTCCAAAATTCCTCACGCAATTTGAGTATTGAACTAATCACAGAACAACTGTCTCATAATGCAGGATATGTTACCTTCAAAAACTTTTTAACGCTCAAATAAAACGCAAAGTAGTGGTGCAAAATTCTTCTACATCTACTCCCGAACTCTGTAAACCTCTGTGAAGTGTGTGTACAGTAGTGCGTGCCGTTGTACCATATTCCGTTCGTGTAGGGAGTGAGAAATGAATGACTGCTTTAGTGCTTCTAAGCTTGCAGCATTTATTCTAATCTTGAATCCGCGGTCCTTATGGGAGTGACACATAGGAGGCTGTAGTATACAACATATTTCGTGGCTAATTTTTCGAGGTGGTAGTGCACACTAATACGAACAAAACATTTCACATAATACATGTCCATTTTTGTTGGTTATAGGGATAAGAAGTTAGAATGGGACCCAAAGAAGTATTCATGAAGGCGTCTACTGACAATGCGACACCCTTGTTGCGCAACGGTCTTCCTGCAACTACCTCACATTTTCTGTACTACAGGGTGATTATAATTAAAGTTAAACTTTTAAAACGTCGTAGAAATAACACCACTGGTCAGAATGACGTCAAATTGCAACGGAATACTATCGGCGAAGAGGGAAAACGTATGGCAGAAGAAAAAAAATAGTGTGAAAATTGTTCAATAGATGTCGCTGTATGTGTCAGAATACGTAAATGTAAGACCTGTCAAGCACACGACCCATTGAAGTTGGTATAAACGCGCCGGGTACACGGCTTTTCCTCCTTTCGCGTCTTCGACGTTCGCCATGACTGCCTCAGTGCAGTATCGCGCTCTGCTTGCAAAGCTGTATTACAGGAATAACGACTGTGCACACGTCGCTCTGCAGAAGTTCCAGACACTGAAGGGTTTGAAAAAAGGCGTTGGTCCGATGACGGTCGTGGGTCTGGAGAAAATGATTCGGAAACTCGAAAAGACGGGTTCTTTTGGCGTGCAACCTGGTAGAGGGAAAAAACCAATTGATTCGACGTCAATGGAAGCAATGGCCACAGCAATGCAGGTGGAGACGAGTGGTGGTGTGCAAACGTGAGTGCACAAGAACTGCCCGAACATTCATGGCATACCCGTGAGCACAGTGCGTAAAATCCTACGAAACATCCTTCTTTGCTATCCATTCAAAATTACCCATGTGCACGAGTTGCTTTCTGTTGACCTACCAGCAAGAGAGACCTTTTCTTTAGAATTTCTTGCTTGCATGAAAGTGGACAATGATTGGCCGTGGAAGATTTTGTGGACAGACGAAGCCCACTTCCATCTGACAGGATATGTCAATACACAGAATTGTCGAATATGGGCAGCGGAAAATTCACAAGCAAATCAACTAGTACCACTTCATCCTGAAAAGTTCACTGTGTGGTGAGGGATTACTGGTTCATTTATCGTAGGGCTATATATTTTCGAAGAGACACGAGCTTCCGGTCGTGTTACCTGTACCGTCACTGGTAAGTGCTATTGCTATGAGTGTCTTTTGCGCAGCCATGTCATTCCAGCTCTCCAACAGCGTAGCTGTGTGGATGAGATCATTTTTATGCAAGAAGGTGCACCTCCTCACATCGCAAATCCAGTTAAGGAGCTGCCATTTCGGAAATGGTAGAATTATCAGCCGCCATTTCCCTACAGCCTGGACGTTCCGATCACCTGATCTTAATCCGTATGACTTTTGGCTGTGGGGCTATCTGAAAGATGTTGTGTTCAGTGTTTAAATTGCAAACTTAGCTGCATTGAAGGCACGCATTTCAAATTGTTGCGGAAAACGGTGGACAGCATATTGAACATGTTTTGCCAAATTAATAATCCAATTTGATTTTGATTCATGCTTTTTATGCGGTTTTTGGGCTCAGGACAATTAAAAATCGATTTTTCCCGTTCGATGCCGCAGTGAATCGGCATCTCACCTGTACATCCACACACATTGAGTAACACAGTTAGTTTAACGTCAAACGCACACCTTGGGCATTGTTGTATGATTCATTTCTCATTTGTCGTCGACCACTATTAAATTATGATGCTTACAGCGCCATCTATTGCTACATTTTTAACTGTTTATTTTTCTTCAGCCATAAGTTTTCCCTCTTACCCTATAATATTCCGTTGCAATTTGCCGTCATTCTGACCAGTGGTGTTGTTTCTACAGAGATTTGAAAGTTTAATTATAATTACCCTGTACTTACATCTTTATGTTCATGCAACTATTACACTTGTTGATTATTTCAGTCTGTTCCTCTTTACCGTTTAAAGTTATTATTGTGGTCTTCAGTCCGAAGACTGGTTTGATGCAACTCTCCACGCTAGGTTTTCCTGTGAAAGGCTCTTCATTTCACTTTAACTGTTGCAACCTACATCGATCTGAACCTGCTTAACTAGCAGCCTTGGTCCCCCTCTATATACAGAGGGGTCCAAAAAAATGTATCCACTGTTTAAAAGTCCATAACTGGCAAACTAATTGACGAAGTTGTCTCATCTTTGGTAGTGTAATAGTTTGTAGTTCCAGCAATCGCCACACAAGCGTTGTACTGCGCTGATTTGTTTTGTCAGATGACAGTCGCCAGATAGTCAGTGTTTTGTTCTTAGTTGCACCTAGTTACTCGAGAGAACATGGCTGGCGCAAGGCTTACATTCGATGAAAGGAAGTCAGCTTTGAAGTGGTATTTTAAATAAGAAAACATTAATGAGGTTCAACGGCAATGGCGAAATGAGTATCAAACAGAGCCACCGACATGTTTAACGATTCGTCGCATTCGAGACAAATTTGAAGCCGAAGGCTGTGTTAAAGTTGTACACAAACAATGATCTGGACGACCTGTAACAGTAACAAGTCCAGTTAACTCCCGTCGTGTGTCACAACAATTCACTCGCTCAACACAGAAGTCTGTGAGACAGTGTGCCTGTGAAACTGGAGTGAGTCGCTCAAGTGTTCAACGAGTTTTTGAGGACAGCAAAGTGGAAGTGCTACATCCCACGATTGCTACACGCAATGAACGAGAACGACCCAGATAGTAGAATGGAATACTGCGAGTGGTTTACTAACATGGTGTGCAACGATGAAGAGTTTGCAGAGATGATTCTGTGGTCTGATGAAGCACAGTTCAAACTCAGTGGTACAGTAAGTCGCCACAATTGCATCTACTGGGCGCCGAAAATCCGGACGTCCATGTAGACAAAGCCATAAATTTGCCAGGAGTAAATGTGTGGTGTAGGTTGTCTTAACGAGGCTTGATTGGGCCATTTTTCTTTGACGGCACAGTTACCGGTGAGGTGTACGTTCAGAAGCTTCAGACATCCATTTTACCTGCCATCCGAGACTTGTATGGAGATGCAAGAGCCGGCCGGTGTGGCTCAAATGGCTCTGAGCACTCTGGGACTTAACTTCTGAGGTCATCAGTCCCCTAGAACTTATAACTACTTAAACCTAACTAACCTAAGGACATCACCCACACCCATGCCCGAGGCAGGATTCGAACTTGCGACCGTAGCGGTCGCGCCGGCCGGAGTGGCCGTGCGGTTCTAGGCGCTACAGTCTGGAGCCGAGCGACCACTACGGCCGCAGGTTCGAATCCTGCCTCGGGTATGGATGTGTGTGATGTCCTTAGGTTAGTTAGGTTTAAGTAGTTCTAAGTTCTAGTGGACTGATGACCTCAGAAGTTAAGTCCTATAGTACTCAGAGCCATTTGAACCATTTTTGAGACGGAAGAGTTTACTTTCAATAAGATGGTGCCCCAGCCCACTACAAAAATCATGTTAGGGCGTATCTCGACGAAAATCTACCAGGAAGATGGATAGGCCGTAGAGGTGCTGTGGAGCATCCATCACGTTCCCCAGACCTAACTCTGGACTTTTACCTGTGGGGAACACTAAAGGACGTCGTTTATAGACAAAAGCAACGCAAATTGGATAAACTTCGAGAATCAATTGTACATTCATGTGCAAATATCCAACTGAACACGTTGCAGTCAGTAGTTCGTGTTGCAGTTCAGCGGCATCATTTGTGTGTGGATGTTATGGTGACCATTTTGAACATCTACAGTGATATCTTTCAATTGGACTTTAAGCTACACTTTCACCAAAAATGAGACAACTCCGTCAATTAGTTTGCAAGTTACCGACTTTTAAACAGTGGATACATTTTTTTGGACCCCTCTGTATTTTAATCTCCACAATTTGCTCCATTACCAATTTAACCATGCCTTGAAGATAGTGGATGTGTTCTATCAAGTGAGCCTTTCTTTTACTGAAGTTGTGCCAAAAATTCCTTTTTGCCTGATTCAGTTCAATGCCCTTTCATTAGTTTCCCACCTGCCTGTTTCTGTAGTAGCACCTTTCAAACCTGGTAGGCTCTTCTTGTCTATATTGTTTATCGTCCTCGTTTTGCTTCCCGTATAAGGTAAACACCCCAGACAAATACTTTACGAAAGAGACTGCTAGCTGCCACATGCGAATGTGTTGTGCTCTGACATTTCACGTAATTTCTGTGCGATATACTGCAGCTGCAGTGTTCATTTGTGGCACGCTAGTATAAAAGGAGACGAGAAATCATTTAAGCGGCAAAATTCGCGCAATTCACACGAGTATATAAACTGACTACCGGCAGTTCCTTTGTTCAAAAATGGCTCTGAGCACTATGGGACATCTGAGGTCATCAGTCCCCTAGAACTTAGAACTACTTAAACCTAACTAACCTAATGACATCACACACATCCATGCCCGCGGCAGAATTCGAACCTGCGACCGTAGCGGTCGCGCCAGCCGGAGTGGCCGTGCGGTTCTAGGCGCTACAGTCTGGAGCCGAGAAACCGCTACGGTCGCAGGTTCGAATCCTGCCTCGGGCATGGATGAGTGTGATGTCCTTAGGTTAGTTAGGTTTAATTAGTTCTAAGTTCTAGGCGACTGATGACCTCAGAAGTTAAGTCGCATAGTGCTCAGAGCCATCTGAACCATTTTGTAGCGGTCGCGCGGTTCCAGACTGAAGCGCCTAGAACCACTCGGCCACACCAGCCGGCCATAGTTCCTTTGTCTTCGAGTAAAAGCACATGTGTCACATAAATTCATTCTGAAAATTTATTTACAATATCTTTATGTAAAATTTAAAAGTGTTTGGTAAAATTTATACGTCTTTTTCGTACTGATTTTTATCAAAACACAAGCTCTGTGAAACGTCACACCAGATGAGGAAATTGCCCATTACTGGTTTCAGTTGAGCTCCTGTCGTTTGCTTTGAAAGGAAGTTCCTGTAAGGCCTCATCCATTTGTTGTGCCATAACCAGGTGGGTTAGATCCGCTCTTACAGAGAACGTGTTGTTTCTTGAAAAGTTGTCGGCAACTAAGTAGTCAGCTCCTCGCATGTGAGGGCAATCGGCAGTGAACTGTGAAATGAATTCCAAGTGGCGAAACTGCCAAGGAGACCAGGAACTGCGAGGATTGTTAAACCCCAAAGAAACAAATTTTGGTGTGTAAAGACAGTGAAATGTCGTGCCTCAGCTTGGGTGTCATGATGTCTTGTGTAGTATTAAATCATGAATCTTAAACATAACTTGTGCCCTTCAGGAACATGATATATTGCGTAGTTAACTAAACTGTGCTTTTAGAGATATTAGCCACAGTATCCTCAATCGTAACCAACAGTTACAAAATTTCATTATGTGAAAAACATACATTTTTGAGAAGTTTCGGTTGCTTGCAAAGATTTTCGTAATTTACGATGCTTTGCACAGCCTTGTCGGAAATATAAACCGTAACTGAATACTGAAGTAGTAAATATTATAACTTTATTACTTTGATGAAGAGCGAAAATCAAAGAACAAAATACTTTGGAGCGAAAACAGAGAGATCTTAAAAAATTATGGAGGATACATAAACAGAAATGCTGTTAACTCGTCCGTCACGTAGAAACAAAGATAGTACACACTTTCAGCTACTTGTCCAACTGCTAGTGTCGCCACACAGCACCCTCCTGTAGTGCAGAATTCCTGAAATGAAAAGATTCTTCTGCTGAATTATCCTGCCCGCTGTCATGCGAACTGCGCTGGCATCGGTGGGTGAGAGCGCTCCGTAGAGAAGAGAAGTGCTTGTTGACATGTGAGTGTCTGCAACGACTTACTCCATTGACGATGACAGAAGGGCGACAGTTGGAATCGGCTGCGTAGGGGCCTCTTCAGTAGGGAAATATCTAAGAGCAGACGTCGGCTGATGGAGAGCCTGCCGTTGCACAGTGTCATCTGACAGAAGGAGGTATGCTGGTTTTATCTGTTCAGTGGAAATCCTGTTTGGCCTGGTATTAACTAAGTCATCACAGTGTGAGCGTCTGTTTCTAAAACTGGAAAGGGGCTAGTGTAAGGTGGTTGCAAATATGCTCTAACTACATCCATATGGAGCATGACTTGGGCACACTAAGTGAGGTCTTTATGTACAAAAATGGGTGGGTTCGTATGGCGAAACGCTGTTCAAGGTCGGAAATTTGCAATGCAGTTCTTCATTTGTCGCACTAATGAGCAAATATTTTGAAGTTGATTTCCCTGTTGCGTGGGAAAAAAAAAAAAAAAAATCCAACGAAGGTCTCAGGGTTTCCCTGTACATCATTTCTGCTGCTGAAGCGCCAAAGGTCGGTCTTGAATAATACCAGTGACAATGCTGTCAGCCAGGAAGACTTCTGACACATTAACGGAAATTGGAGTGTTCTGTACAAGCATTCCTCCATGCTTTTGTTTGGCAGGTAGTACCTGGCGGGATGACGGCTAGTGAACCCACATATAGCATCTACTCTGTTGAACAGAGAAGGCTCAAGTCGTCATCCTTGATCTGTTATCAAATCTGTCGGGCAACCAAACCTTCAAACCCATTTTGTCAAAAAGCCCACACAATCTCCACTACAGAAATCTCCATAAATAGATGTGGCTTTGAGCAAGCAAATAGACCTATCAGTGGCCATGAGAACATATTTGAATCTTTGCTATGGCAGTAGTGGCCTTTTGCAGTCTATGTGGACATGAGAAAAACGGCCTGTTGATTCTTCTTGAAAGAAACTGAGAGACTTTTGGACGTGGCGTCCGGCTTTGGCTGACTAACAAAGCAAGCATGTTTTAACCCACAAACAACAATCATGTTGTACTCCAGGCAAAACATATCTGTCTATTACCCTATGAACCGCATCAAAAGCCTGCTCCCTACAATGGAAAGGAACGAAAGTTCGAGGTCACTTCTGTGACATGTCACACCAGATGAGGAAGCTGCCCATAGATACTTGTTTCAGTTGCATTCCTATCGTTTGCCGTTTGCTTTGAAAGGAACTTCTTTAAAACCTCATTGGTTTGTTGGGCCATAGCCAGCTGGGTTAGATCCATTCTTGCAGGCAGCACATTGATAACTATGTTGTCGACTCCTCACAGGTGAGGGAAATCGGTAATGAATTGTGTGATGAATTCTAACAGTCAATACTTCCAAGGAGAGCAGGAACTGCAAGGTTTGTTAAACATCAAAGAAACAGAATGAGATTTTCACTCTGCAGCGGAGTGTGCGCTGATATGAAACTTCCTGGCAGATTAAAACTGTGTGCCCGACCGAGACACGAACTCGGGACCTTTGCCTTTCGCGGGCAAGTACTCTAGCAACTGAGCTACCCAAGCACGACTCTCGCCCGGTACTCACAGCTTTACTTCTGCCAGTACCTCGCCTCCTACCTTCCAAACTTTACAGAAGCTCTCCTGCGAGCTTCTGTAAAGTTGGTAGAGCACTTGCCCGCGAAAGGCAAAGGTCCCGAGTTCGTGTCTCGGTCGGGCACACAGTTTTAATCTGCCAGGAAGTTTCATCAAAGAAACAGATTTATGGTCTTCTAAGATAGTGAAATGGCGTCCCTCAGCTTGTGGTTGAAAATGTCTAATTGCTTTGTAGACTGCTAACAGTTTGCAGTTGCAGGGACTCCATTTTGTGTGTGCATCAGACAACTTGCGAGAAAAAATACATGGTGTTCGAAAAAAAAGAAAAAAAAACTCCCTAGTTTTAAGTATGAATTTAATGAGGAAATTAATGAAATTTCATCAATGAGTACATATCACGAAAGAGAATTCCTTCAAGTTTTGTTTAATGTTAGTAGATGTCAATGTGGGATCCATTTGTTGCCCTGCACATGTCGGGGTGATATTCCACTTCTCGCCACGCATTCACCAACATTTCAGGTGTAACTATCGCAACCGCCACAATGATTCTTTTCCGTAAGAGGTATTGGCCAACCCTGCCTATCCACCTTCCTGGAAAGCGAGCGTCAAGAGCCGCACGCACATGGTTACTGTAATTAGGTGGGGCGCCTTCTTGTTGGAAAAACACAAGCCCCTTTTCTGCCTCAATATCGTCCATTTGGGGAAAGACGTACTCTGTCCATATGTCACACTAAATATCCCTGTTTTTTGTACAAAAATGAAAGGACCACTAACACGTTCTTCCATCAAAATGCACCAGTCATTAACTTTGGGAGAGTCACGTTGATGGTGAATAACTTAATTTGGATGCTCTGCCCCCCCCCCCCCCCCCCCCAGTTGTGACGATTAAGTGTTCAACTGATATGAAATGTAGTCTCATCAGAAAAGAGAATCTTTCTTAAAAAATTGACATCATCATCAATTCTGTGTAGAAAGTCAACAGCAAACTCATACCTTTCGATTTTAACAGTAACTTTCATTTCATGTAACAGTTACAATTTGGAGGTGCACAACTTAAGTCGTTTACACACAACTTCATACACAGAACCTTCAGGCACTCCTAATTGTAGGCTACGTCTGGCCAATTACTTCTGCGGGCTCCACACACATGAAAAATGAATCTGTTCAACAACACCTTCAGAAGTTCTTGGTCTACCTGGTGATTTTGCTTTTAAAATACTACCGGTTTCCTTAACAGACTTTAGCCAGTGATGGATAGTTTTTGCTGTAGGTGGTTCACCACCGCACTGATGTCTAAAATTATGCTGCACTGTTATAATTGACTCAGTTTTTACAAGCCAAATAACACACTGTTATTTCTGTTGCGTAGTACACATTGTTGCTGAGTTGTTTTGCACTGCACTGCATGCATGTCTGCACTGAACTGAGTGAACAGAGGAAAAATATAGTGGTGGTGCTGTCTCAAGTTCAAGTAGACCTGCCAACTGCAGGGGAGCCAAAGTTGGACAGTTGATGAATCAAACACCGCAAACTAGAAAAGTGTATGTCATTTTTTGCAGATTCTAGGACACATTAAAACTAGGGAGTTCTCTTTCAAACATTGTATGTTGAGGGACTCCTATGGCCTTTTTACCATCTGATGCAGCACTGCTCCTATTGCTGTCTGGCTAGTGCCTATGACAACAACCATTGGCATTGAAGGAAGAGGGTTATCAAGAAGCATTGCCTCTCACACGGATGATTTGACTATGTGGAATTCAGACAACATTTCAAGTGTCAACAGAATGTGGCATTTCCGTCATGAAATGTTGCCGTTAAGCACTGCTGTGAGTGGTGCCTGGACCGCGACTACTCGTGGTAGGATATGCGTGTAGAAATTAGCTGTGTTTAAAAAACAGCGTCATTACTGATATGTTTTGGGTAGGGAAACTGACTGAAATAAACCCACCTAGTTGTTGATATAGTTTAGTATTGTACAATTAACCATCTCGTTAAAGTGTAGTGAGTATAAGATGATCATACATCTATCTCTGCTTATACTGTTGCTATTCCTTTACTTTCAAACAGTGAATTCTGTGTTCAGTAGTCTTCATTGGGTAGATTTCACATTAACCACACGTAATGAAATGACCAAGAAGACAAATATTTCTTCTATAGTTAGAGGTTTCCAGTAACGAATACTAGACCCACTTGTCTTTTCACTCAGAAATATATTCCCAATATTGTCATTCATTCATATCATTATTACAAACCTACAGTGCATCATCTATTAGTAATAGCATGAAGAAATCCATTGGTGTATTGCTCGTAGGATGAATATACAAACTACCTTGTTTTGTAAGTAGGTGATAATGCATATCATGTAGTGCTTTACACCAAATTTCACATCATTTCTTTACTTCTATCAGTGAGTATTCTAGATCATTTTCAATTTCATCACCACTACAGCTCATATAATTATTTTGAATTCAGAATCCACAAAAGTGTGAAAGTTTTCCTTTCAGCCTATCGTTAGTAATCCAAGTTTCACAGCCATCCTCCTCTGATTCATTATCTCTGTAATCTGTCACTGCCCTCTGATACATTCAGTAATTTATGATCATTAAATTTTTCATTCTTTCTACTCTTTTTAACATTAGAAGGTCCTGGTGTCAGTTTATTAGCTGCTATATGAAACCAAGCACAAGAAGAAATTAGACAGAAAAATTTCATCTGAGACTTTGTTACTTGCACAGATGTGTGCCCCGGTGTAAAACTAGACTGAACAATACACCTGTGCACAAGCATGCTTATAAGTATCTGTCATACTAGGCTCATGACAATTGTTGATGCTTGTTAGTGTCAGCTGTAGCAAACATGTAAATGTAATCTTATCATTTGTACTGCTGTATATCCTTATGAATTTGGCTAGGCAAAAAAGTGTCAGTTATAATCTGATAGAATCATTAATTTTAAATAAAGTTGAATGGCCAGTTTGTCATGTCAGACATTTTCAGCTGAGAATATTTTCTTTATTTATTTATTCATTCATCCAAACAATATTTCCAGACTGTGAGACACAGAACAATGCAAAACAAAACAAAACAGTAACAGAACACAACACAGCAAAAATACAATATTATTTAAGCAGATACATAAATCTTAGCTTTATCCACAAAAGAGCTTGCACTACTTGCAGTAGCTGCACTATCTTGATCCAAGTCTCTTGTATCTCAAATGTTCTAAAACTTCTGCCACTGAGTAGAAGCAGTGATCTAATAAGAATGATATGATTTTTACTAATGGGGAAGACTGTTGTAAATTTGTATACTATTGTTTATTGTGGAAGTTTTGTAGGCTTATGTCCTTACTGAATGGACCTGAAGCTCTTCCTATTGTCTTTCACCAAGCTCATAGATACCAAAACTTTCATTTACACCCTTACATTCTTTCTACCATACTTAAAAGTTTCTGTATGTACATACAGGAAGGTGGGAGAGATACAGTCAAAATAAGTGAAGAATTACAAAGTTACATGGTCTTTCTGTGCACAGTCTAATTCAAATTTGAAATCAGGAGTGTCGCACCAGCCTTAGAAGTGTAGGATGCATAATAATTATGTATAATAATTACATACAAAGGTTATGTGAACATTTTAGAGACTTTTATACTTTAAGCCACAATATTCAGAAGTGGCATCAGTCGAACAAGGAAAGCTGCCATGTGTGTCGGCAATGGTCACATTTCTGTCCAATGTGAGAAGGCCGATGAACAGCGGAGTTTGTGCAGCAGCAGTTAGCACTTTGACAGATCAATGACCAAGCAGACAGGCAATGCTTCCAAGGAAAACAAAAACCAATGCTGTTCACACATCATTGGCCAATGCCCCAGGAACTGTCAGCATACTGAACTCGTGTGTGACATATCTGGCAATATGGAGGAGGATGACAGGGCAATGCCTGACCACGTCAGCTTAGAGGTAAAACAGTGGAAAGCCGGCACATGTGTCGACATTGGTCATGTTTCAGCACTACATGAGAAGTATATATCAAAGACCGAAGAGTCAGTCGCCACCGTAGAAACTCTGCAACATTGGCAAAAACACAGAATAAATACATCTGACGAAAGGACGTGAGGTGATCTTGTGAGAAGGTCCTTCGAGGGGAGAAAGAAGACACAAAGCAACATTGCTTGGATGGACAGGCCAATGGTTAGGCAGTCGTTGTTATGCTTCACTAAAACGACTTAGTCGCTATGCTGCTCAACAGAAGATGATGTCGGTACCACACCAATAGGTCATCACAGAAGGTGCCATTCCAGATGTTTGCAGGAAGAAATTCATGTGGTACTTACCCAGGTGAATGTGAATGGTGAGGACGAAGGGACTGGAGCCTCACCAAATGGGTCAACTGTGAACCTAGAGGTTGATGAACTCCTCCAGAAGATGCCAAACCTGAGAGTCGCATGCTGTAGCCACTTGTTAATAATGCAATGAGCGAATTCACAAGTGGAAGACTGCACTGCCGTCACAGTGAGTCATGGGTATGGTACTAAATGGAAGAGTACTCCGCCGGCGCGCTGCTGCAACACCATCCATCACTGTATCATCAGTCACCAGAATCTGCACGCTATGACTCCGCTGCTCCACTGCCGCAACAAATTGAGCAAGTTAAAACACATTGTATTACTCTGTTTGTTTAAAGAGTCTTATGTCTCAATAAATGACTGTTAGTGGAACCACCAATGTTTCTCTAACAACTCACCTTCTGAGCCAAGGAAAGAGCCCACTCCACCGCCCATAAAGTGTCATTTTACCTCCCACCATCCCTGACAAAATAATGAACTTTGTTCCTCTCTGTCACTGGCGCTAATTTTCTAGTGTCACTAAACCCCAACCCACTACAGAAGTGCTCAAAATGTGATTGAATATTTCATTCTGCCACAGTGTTTTGAAACTTTCTGCCAGATTAAAACTACATGCTGTACAGGGAGCTAATTTCTGAACTTTGCCTCACAGTAGGAGAGGGCGAGATACTGGCTCAATTGAGGCTGTAAGTGTGGGTCATGAGTTGTGCTTGAATTGCTCTGTCTTAACAGCCCTGCTCATAAAAAGGAAAGATCTGTGTTTTGAGTTCAATTTGGCACACAATTTTGATTTACAAGTAATCTGACAGTCAGTATGTTCAAAGATAGATTCTTCACTGAAAGGAGATGAGAACTTTACAAAAACATGGACATGCAATTTGTATACTGATATACTAAATAGGCCAACAAATTTTCCTATAACAAACAGATTTGAAGTGCTCATTGATGATAGTGACAATGATGCTCTTTTAGGACACACTGAACATATCCAAATTGCAATAACTGCTCTTGGGAACACTACAGTTCTACACATCAACATGAGGATATAAAAATTCTGCATGGTGCTGTTCCTGTTCCTAAAAACATTTGCCAGCATTATTCAGATTGTAATCACCTGAGAAACCTTGTGATTCAAGCTGATAGCCACAGATGGGGGATTGCTCCGTCAGTAAATGAAGTGGCAGAAACTGTGAAAGGAACAGGTTTCATCAAGCCTTGGGCATCACTGTCTCAAATAACAAAATACGTGCATTTGGAGGAAATTAGTAAGTTATTATCAGAGGATTATATTGTTCTATTTGGTGGCTCAAACAACGTTGTTCCAGCATGAAACTTCAGTAGCCTGAACTACTTTAAGTGCTTGAATTATCTGGGACATACAAATATTGTCATTCTGCACCAATATGATTTACGACATTGGTCATGTGTGAATAAAGAGATCAGTGATGCAAATGAACAGCTCTCAAACATATGCAGTCAGTTTGAAAATGTGAATGTTCTGGACATCAATAGTATTGGCCAAAGATTTCAGACACACATGACCTTCATCTAAATGGCCTTGGTAAAAGTTCATAACTCAACAAATAGTTGAAACAATCAGATGTAATTCCCTCATGTAATATGCAAGAAAAGTTATAAAAAAATTGGATTGGATTGATTTGGGGAAGCCTTTTTTAGACTAGAGGATAGGGAAAATCACAGAATAAATGTTGTACCCTTTAATAATAATTTAGCTCACGCCAAAATATAAGAAGCCCCTTAAATAAAGAAGAGGAACTTCTGCTTTCTCTTCAAGTAAAAGCTGAGTCTGATGAAACTATTGCTTATATGCTCTGCCTAACTGAACGCCACCTGGAAGCTACAGAAATCAATCGAATACATTTAAATAGTTATAGAATTGTTTCTCACTACTGCAGGACTAACTTAAGGCAGGGTGGGGTAGCAATTTATATGCACAATACACTTAGATCACAAACCATATATGTATCTCAGCACTGTACTGAACAACATTTCGAATGCTGTGCTGTCAAATTAGAACTGGAACTTGCCAGTAGGAAAACAGTAAATGATCACATCCAGGTTAAACATACTAGAATAACAAGTGCAGAATTCACTAGCTTGTTTAGAAGCAGTTTACTCCATGAACAATGGGAGGAAGTGTACCAGACAGTTACAATGAATGAGAAATTCAATTCATTCCTTGACTTATTTCCCAAACATTTTGAAGCCTGCTTTCCCCAAAGACAAATTAAAATGAAATCAATCTGTTGTGAAAGGGAAGAGTGGATGACAGCTGGCATCAAAATTTCATGTGCTACAAGGAGAGACCTGTATATAGAAGAAAGGGCTGGTACAAACCTGGCAGTGAAACTGCGTTACAAAACATACTATAAAATTCTGACATATGTAATCAGAAACGCCAAACAAATGCATTATGCAGAAAAAGTCAGCAAATCAAACAATAAAGTAAAAACCATATGGAACACCAGAGAAAGTGATACAAATAGGAACATAAAATCTGAACAAGCAGGAACTTCACAGTCCTCTGGTAGTGGTTCAGACAAGAATAATCAAAAAGTTGCAGCCTCTGATTTTGATAACTCTTGTCTCACTGTAGGTGAAAGAATAGGGAACCATAATAAACAGACCCCCACAGAAGCCACAGAGCTTCTAAGTCACATGCAAATCACAGCAGCACTTCATTTCCAAACCACAACTCCTAAAGAGATTGAAAAAATCATAAAATTACTTACAAGCACTGGATCTCCTGAATATGATGGAATATCAAGTAGGATTCTAAAATCATGTGCAGACTTAATCAGTCACATATTAAACAATCATAAAATTACTTACAAGCACTGGATCTCCTGAATATGATGGAATATCAAGTAGGATTCTAAAATCATGTGCAGACTTAATCAGTCACATATTAAACTATGTATGTAACCAGTCGATGAAAGGTGGGACATTTAGAGACAGGCTGAAACATGCAATAGTGATGCCCATCTACAAAAGTGGGGCAAGGAATGTACCATCCAATTATCAGCCCATCTCTTAGCTGCCATTGTTCTCAAAGGTATTTGAGAGAGTAATTTATGATAGGATTTATAGCTATGTGACACAAAATGGCTTACTGATATCTGGGCAGTTTGGCTTTCGTACAGGATTCTCCACAGAGAGAGCTATATTTAGCCTGACAGATGAAACTCTACATGAATTAAATCTCAGAATGTATCCAATGGAGATTTTTGTGACCTTGCTAAAGCTTTTGACTGTGTAGATCACAACACATGGATAAAAAAGCTTCCAGACTGTGTCATTAAAGACAAATCTTTGATGTGACTAGAATCTTATCTACTCAACAGGAAGCAAAGGGTTATCTTAATGGAAGCAGGAGTAACAGTAAACTCATACTGGGGAAATGTAAAACACAGAGTCCCCCAGGACTCGATGCTTGGGCTATTGATTTTCCTGACCTAAATTAATGATCTAATGGCTCTGAGCACTATGGGACTCAACTGCTGAGGTTATTAGTCCCCTAGAACTTAGAACTAGTTAAACCTAACTAACCTAAGGACATCACAAATATCCATGCCCGAGGCAGGATTCGAACCTGCGACCGTAGCGGTCTTGCGGTTCCAGACTGCAGCGCCTTTAACCGCACGGCCACTTCGGCCGGCAAATTAATGATCTACCAGTTACAATTAATGACAGAGCAAAACTAGTCATGTTTGTTGATGATACAAGTATTCTAATCAAGTGTCTTGACTGTGCAGTGCAGGATACAGCCCTGACAGTCACTAACTAAGTACACAAATGGTTCACTGCAAATAGCCTAACACCAAATTTTTCAAAAACTAACATTATACAGTTTCAGACAATAAACAAAAAATTCCTCATCCCTGAAATGGAGATAAAAAAAAATGAAACCACACATTCAAAATTCCTAGGCATCCAGACAGACAACCAGTTGAGACAGAAAGAGCAAATTGATCAACTGGTCAAAAAACTTAGCACAGTGTTTTTCGCCCTGAGAGCTATTTCTCACCTTGTTGACAGAGAAAAATCGCTTCTGTTACATTTTATGTATTTCAGTTCTGTTCTCTCTTATCGATTATCTTCTGGGAAAATGTGACAGGAGCTGAAAAAGTCTTCAAACTACAAAAATGAGCAGTGAGGTTAATATGTGGGGTCACTAACAGAACATCCTGCAGAGGTCTCTATAAGACTCTCACTATATTTACTGTTAAAAATCAGTGTATGCAGTCATTTATGATGTTTGTAGCCAGCAACAAGGATATTATTCCACAAAAACTGTGACATTCACAAGCGTAACATAAGACAGGGGAAAAATTTCCACCGAGGCTCTTCAACTCTCAAAAAAAGTCTGTAGAGGAGTAACTGAGACAGAAATAAAAGTATACAGTGAGCTTCCCATCAATATAACAAAGGAAATTAATAACATACACATATTCAAAAGAAATCTAAAAACATTCATCAGAGGATAAACTCTTTACGTAAAGAATGTATTCCTAGAGTAATAAGGCAACCTTTTGAGTAAATAGAAGATACCACTTAGATAAAAAAAATTCTTAAAAGAAAATCTTTCTTTATGTTAGGAAGACAAAATTGTGTATTTCTAACATACACTGAAGCACCAAAGAAGCTGGTATAGACATGCAAATTCAAATACAGAGATTTGTAAACAGGCAGAATACAGCACTGCGGTCAGCAGTGCCTGTATAAGACAAAAGTGTATGGTGCAGTTGTTAGATTGGTTATTACTGCTACAATGGCTGGTTATCAAGATTTAAGTGAGTTTGAACATGGTGTCATAGTTGGCACATGAGCGATGGGATGCAGCATCTCCAAGGTAGCAAAGGAGTGGAGATTTTCCCATATGACTATTTCATGAGTGTGTTGTGAACATCAGGAATCTGGTAAAACATCAAATCTCCAACACCACTGCAGCCGGAAAAAGATCCTGCAAGAACAGGACCAACAATGACTGAAGGGAATTGTTCAGTGTGACAGAAGTGCAACCCTTCTGCAAATTGCAGCAGATTTCAATGCTGGGCCATCAACAAGTGTCCATCAACAAGTGTTAGTGTGTGAACCACTCAACGAAACATCATCGATATGTCCACTCATGTACCCTTGATGACTGCATGACACCAAGCAAGCTTTATGCCTTGCCTGGGCCCATCAATGCTGACATTGGACTGTTGATGACTGGAAACATGTGGCCTGGTCAGACGAATCTCTTTTAAAATTGTATTGAGCAGGTGGACATGTACAGGTTTGGAGACAACCTCATGAATCCATGGACCCTGTATGTCAGCAGGAGACTGTTCAAGCTGGTAAAGGCTCTGTAATGGTGTGGGGCATGTGCAGTTGCAGTGATATGGGGCCTCTAATACATCTAGATATGACTCTGACAGGTGACACATACGTAAGCATCCTGTCTGATCACCTGTGTCCATTCATGTCCATAGTGCATTCCGATGGACTTGGGCAATTCTAGCAGGACAATGCAACACTCCACACATCCAGAATTGCTACAAATTGGATCCAGGAATACTCTTCTTAGTTTAAACACCTCTGCTGCCTACCAAACTCCCCAGACATGAACATCATTGAGCATATCTGGGATGCCTTGCAACATGCTGTTCAGAAGATCTCCACCTCTTTGTACTCTTACAGATTTATGGACAGCCCTGCAGGATTCACAGTGTCACTTCCCTCCAGCACTACTTCAGACATTAGTTGAGTCCATGCCATGTCATGCTGCAGCACTTCTGCATGCTCGCAGAGGCCCTACATGATATTAGGCAGGTGTACCCGTTTCTTCGGCTCTTCAGTGTAAATTATAATGATAAAATGTAAATTTATTTGTCTCACAGCTTAAATTTGTAAATTCTATTAAGTATTTACTCGATTTTACTTATGTGATAAAGACAAAAAATTTGTGTTTTAATTTAAATTATAATGACAAAATGTAAATTTGTATATTTTTTGTGGTACTGGGATAAAAATATGTACTTTCATTCATTCTGCTTTTTAAGCATACACTTCAACCTATGCCAGTAAAGTATAGGTTGTAATTTGTACACAACATATTGTTCATAGAAAATAAGTATTTGTAAGGTATATAAAATCCTCACATAATTTTGTATTATTTCACTTGACTTGTTCTGTATTAGAAGTACACCCTTTCTAGGGCTACAATATGTAATTAAAAGGACCAAATGAAAAAAATCAAATCAAATCATCTGAAATGCTATAGACCTTGAAGGAAAGCTCAAGAATCTGGAAGCAAAGATTAGGCTACTGTGGAATGAACAGAAGTGCAACGAATTTACCATGCAGCGCAAAAGGCGCACTGCAGCTTGACGATGAACTGACTGCAAACTGCATACAACTTTAAGTGTCTGACACTTGCTCAGAAGTTAATACGAGTTGTGGAGTAGTCTGAAAGTCTTTTGAAACACTCAATAAGTGTCTTGGACATGTAGTGCCCATGTCAGTAGGTGCAATGATCTTGTTATTGATTAGGTTATCATCTGCTATTGTTGTGGACACCACCTGTGGGAACTATAATCCACAACTGAATACCTACTTCATAAATATTTTAACTTTATTACTTTAATGAAGAGTGAAAATCACAGAACAAAATACTCTGGAGAAAAAATGTAGAGCTCTTACAAAAGCAAGGAGAATGCATAAACAAAGTTGCTGTTAACTCCTCTGTCACATAGACACAATGATAATGTAACAACGGGCCAACTCTGGTTTACACTAAACCAAGTTAACCCAGTTAAAATATGCATCAACTGAGTTCAAACCGAATTGGGACAAAAAACCTGAGATAACTTTCAATTCCATTCTCTCTTCCGTGTTGGTGCAGATTACTATTCAGTTCAGTTAACGAACCTGAGCTTCGTGGTTCCCCAATCAGTGATTACATAATTATGCAGCCATGAGTATGATGAATGCTACATAGGTGAAATTTTTGGCCTTTCATCTGGAAATTTTGTTAATGGACTTGGGAAAAACCTGAAACATGCTGTATAGATTTTGAAGGCTATCAGGCAATCTTACGGTAGCCATATGGCTATTCATGATCGTTAGTGGTTACTGCATTACAGGCCACAATATTGGGTCTTTTGGTATGAAACTTTGGAAACAGACTTGTGAAACATCCAAATGCAGTATAAAATTTGACATCCACTGGTCGATTATAAGGTAGTCACATGGCTGTTCACGAGTTTAACTGTGTACCACGCTATTGTTCTGAAATTTTGAAAATAAACTTGTGAACCACCTGAAACTTTCTGTATAGATTTTAAGTCATTAGTGAAATGGAGTGTCACAAGCATAAATGGATATCATACCATTGGCTGCAATCTATTTTTTTTATATATAATTTTGAAGAGGACATCAGAATTTACTGTATCCTCATCATGGCAATGAGTGCCTAACTAGCACAAAACAAAGCATAACTCAATGCCACCCACCATGCAACACGGCCAGCTCAGGTTAGCAATAATCCAATCCAAATTAGCCTATCCATAAACAAAGTTGACCCTAAGCTTGTTCAAGCCGAGTTGGCAGGAAAAACTAAATTAATGTTCACTTTTGTTTGCCATGTACACATCTACTCTGGTTGTAACTTATCTTAAGATATGGTAACTAAACCAAGTTGCTAGCAATATTCAGATAGCATTCATTTCTATTGTTAGAGCCTGCACAGTTTGCGAACCAGTTTCATTGAATTTTGTTTCTTATATCAATTCGGCGATCAAACTGAAAACTCTATTTTTACTGTCTGACAAGCTACATACTCAATATTATATAAACCTTCCAACAGATCAGTCATTTTTTTCTGTGGGCAGTTCATAATCGGTCATATAGCAGCCAAATGTCTTGACCCAAGCCTGAATGGCTACCGTGCTGCAGGTCACAGTTTCAAGGCTTTTGAAATGAAATTTTGAAGATAGTGATACAACTGGAATTTGCTGTAATGGTTTGCTGGTGGTATGATGATCTTAAGCTAGCCAAATGCCTCATCATGCACATTAATGAGTGCCAGACTACATGCTGAAATTTGAAAATACACTCATGAGAGACCCTGGATTTGCTGTAAGATTGGAACAGCGATTGAACATGCAGCCAAATGCCTCATTGTGGTTGCCGTGCTATAGGCCTCATTTTGAAAACATATTCATGAGACACCTGGAATTTACTGTAAGGATTTTGATGACAAATGAATGATCTTAAGGTAGCCAAATGCCATGGCTCAAAAATTAATGGTGTAAAGTTACCACTTCATCAATGTTTCACACACACACACACACACACACACACACACACACACACACACCACACACACACACACACACACACACACACACACTCTCTCTCTCTCTCTCTCTCTCTCTCTCTCTCCCCGGCAGCGCCTGTGCGCCTGTGACCACGACCGCGCTGGCGGCTGGTCCTGCTGGAAGTTCTTGCTGTAGTTAGTCAACCACGGCGCTGACCGAACTCAGGCCGACCCCCAGAGCTGCAGTTGACATCTGGTGGTGAACAGATGACTCCTGCGAGCTGGAACAGACTTCCAGAATCGTCACCTATGAAGATTGAACATTCGAACATGGACCACGTCACTCCTGCACATACACAGACACAAGCAGACATTTGCCTTTACAAATGTCTGCTTGTGTCTGCATATGTGCGGGAGTGATATGTGTGTGTGTGCGCGCGAGTGTATACCTGTCCTTTTTTCCCCCTAATGTAAGTCTTTCCGCTCCCGGGATTGGAATGACTCCTTACCCTCTCCCTTAAAACCCACATCCTTTCGTCTTTCCCTCTCCTTCCCTCTTTCATGATGAAGCAACCGTTTGTTGCGAAAGCTTCAATATGTGACTTACCAAATGAAAGTGCTGGCAGGTCGACAGACACACAAACGAACACAAACATACACACAAAATTCAAGCTTTCGCAACAAACTGTTGCCTCATCAGGAAAGATGGAAGGAGAGGGAAAGACGAAAGGATGTGGGTTTTAAGGGAGAGGGTAAGGAGTCATACCAATCCCGGGAGCGGAAAGACTTACCTTAGGGGGAAAAAAGGACGGGTATACACTCGCACACACACACATATCCATCCACACATATACAGACACAAGCAGACATATTTAAAGACAAAGAGTTTGGGCAGAGATGTCAGTCGAGGCAGAAGTGCAGAGGCAAAGATGTTGTTGAATGACAGGTGAGGTATGAGTGGCGGCAACTTGAAATTAGCGGAGATTGAGGCCTGGTGGATAACGGGAAGAGAGGATATATTGAAGAGCAAGTTTCCATCCCCGGAGTTCGGATAGGTTGGTGTTAGTGGGAAGTATCCAGATAACCCGGACGGTGTAACACTGTGCCAAGATGTGCTGGCCGTGCACCAAGGCATGTTTAGCCACAGGGTGATCCTCATTACCAACAAACACTGTCTGCCTGTGTCCATTCATGCGAATGGACAGTTTGTTGCTGGTTATTCCCACATAGAATGCATCACAGTGTAGGCAGGTGAGTTGGTAGATCATGTGGGTGCTTTCACACGTGGCTCTGCCTTTGATCGTGTACACCCTCCGGGTTACAGGACTGGAGTAGGTGGTGGTGGGAGGGTGCATGGGACAGGTTTTACACCGGGGGCGGTTACAAGGGTAGGAGCCAGAGGGTAGGGAAGGTGGTTTGGGGATCTCATAGGGATGAACTAAGAGGTTACGAAGGTTAGGTGGATGGCGGAAAGACACTCTTGGTGGAGTGGGGAGGATTTCATGAAGGATGGATCTCATTTCAGGGCAGGATTTGAGGAAGTCGTATCCCTGCTGGAGAGCCACATTCAGAATCTGATCCAGTCCCGGAAAGTATCCTGTCACAAGTGGGGCACTTTTGTGGTTCTTCTGTGGGAGGTTCTGGGTTTGAGAGGATGAGGAAGTGGCTCTGGTTATTTGCTTCTGTACCAGGTCGGGAGGGTAGTTGCGGGATGCGAAAGCTGTTGTCAGGTTGTTGGTGTAATGCTTCAGGGATTCCGGACTGGAGCAGATTCGTTTGCCACGAAGACCTAGGCTGTAGGGAAGGGACTGTTTGATGTGGAATGGGTGGCAGCTGTCGTAATGGAGGTACAGTTGCTTGTTGGTGGGTTTGATGTGGACGGACGTGTGAAGCTGGCCATTGGACAGGTGGAGGTCAACATCAAGGAAAGTGGCATGGGGTTTGGAGTAGGACCAGGTGAATCTGATGGAACCAAAGGCGTTGAGGTTGGAGAGGAAATTCTGGAGTTCTTCTTCACTGTGAGTCCAGATCATGAAGATGTCATCAATAAACCTGTACCAAACTTTGGGTTGGCAGGCCTGGGTAACCAAGAAGGCTTCCTCTAAGCGACCCATGAATAGGTTGGCGTACGAAGGGGCCATCCTGGTACCCATGGCTGTTCCCTTTAATTGTTGGTATGTCTGGTCTTCAAAAGTGAAGAAGTTGTGGGTCAGGATGAAGCTGGCTAAGGTAATGAGGAAAGAGGTTTTAGGTAGGGTGGCAGGTGATCGGCGTGAAAGGAAGTGCTCCATCGCAGCGAGGCCCTGGACGTGCAGGATATTTGTGTATAAGGAAGTGGCATCAATGGTTACAAGGATGGTTTCTGGGGGTAACGGATTGGGTAAGGATTCCAGGTGTTCGAGAAAGTGGTTGGTGTCTTTGATTAAGGATGGGAGACTGCATGTAATGGGTTGAAGGTGTTGATCTACGTAGGCAGAGATACGATCTGTGGGGGCTTGGTAACCAGCTACCTCCATTACGACAGCTGCCACCCATTCCACATCAAACGGTCCCTTCGCTACAGCCTAGGTCTTCGTGGCAAACGAATCTGCTCCAGTCCAGAATCCCTGAAGCATTACACCAACAACCTGACAACAGCTTTCGCATCCCGCAACTACCCTCCCGACCTGGTACAGAAGCAAATAACCAGAGCCACTTCCTCATCCTCTCAAACCCAGAACCTCCCACAGAAGAACCACAAAAGTGCCCCACTTGTGACAGGATACTTTCCGGGACTGGATCAGATTCTGAATGTGGCTCTCCAGCAGGGATACGACTTCCTCAAATCCTGCCCTGAAATGAGATCCATCCTTCATGAAATCCTCCCCACTCCACCAAGAGTGTCTTTCCGCCATCCACCTAACCTTCGTAACCTCTTAGTTCATCCCTATGAAATCCCCAAGCCACCTTCCCTACCCTCTGGCTCCTACCCTTGTAACTGCCCCCGGTGTAAAACCTGTCCCATGCACCCTCCCACCACCACCTACTCCAGTCCTGTAACCCGGAGGGTGTACACGATCAAAGGCAGAGCCACGTGTGAAAGCACCCACGTGATCTACCAACTCACCTGCCTACACTGTGATGCATTCTATGTGGGAATGACCAGCAACAAACTGTCCATTCGCATGAATGGACACAGGCAGACAGTGTTTGTTGGTAATGAGGATCACCCTGTGGCTAAACATGCCTTGGTGCACGGCCAGCACATCTTGGCACAGTGTTACACCGTCCGGGTTATCTGGATACTTCCCACTAACACCAACCTATCCGAACTCCGGAGATGGGAACTTGCTCTTCAATATATCCTCTCTTCCCATTATCCACCAGGCCTCAATCTCCGCTAATTTCAAGTTGCCGCCACTCATACCTCACCTGTCATTCAACAACATCTTTGCCTCTGCACTTCTGCCTCGACTGACATCTCTGCCCAAACTCTTTGTCTTTAAATATGTCTGCTTGTGTCTGTATATGTGTGGATGGATATGTGTGTGTGTGCGAGTGTATACCCGTCCTTTTTTCCCCCTAAGGTAAGTCTTTCCGCTCCCGGGATTGGAATGACTCCTTACCCTCTCCCTTAAAACCCACATCCTTTCGTCTTTCCCTCTCCTTCCCTCTTTCCTGATGAGGCAACAGTTTGTTGCGAAAGCTTGAATTTTGTGTGTATGTTTGTGTTCGTTTGTGTGTCTGTCGACCTGCCAGCACTTTCATTTGGTAAGTCACATCATCTTTGTTTATATATATATGATGCTAATGTTTCTATATATAAGTGCTTTTAAAAAGCACTTATCAAATGGTTCATGTATTTTGATCAAACAAAATTAATAATAATAATGATAATAATAAGCTACAGCACCTTAAAAGATCACAGTCAGTGATGTCCCAATCGGTAAACCCAGACTCAACTTGATTCAACTCAGGTTCGGCCAGGATGATGGCAGTAAACTCAGCCTCGCATGATACCATCATTAATAGGACGGCGCCGCACACCACATGAACACAGTGCACCATGTGAACACTACTTGAGTTAGTGAAGAGTCTAACTTATGTTGACCTGAAATCCCCCCAATCCAAGTTAACCCAGTTTGGTAACCCAACTTGACCCATCTCTATGACAACCCACAGTCCACATTTTTGGCTACATGTTGAAGTGCTTCAGTTGGCACAACATATTTCACATTAAATTGGGGTTTGTGATTTACAGTTACTATTAATAAGTAACATAAAATGATGCATTAGATCCCTCTTTTAACAGGATCTATATTGTCTGTATTTACCATAAATTAACACTACTGTCAAATTTTCTTAGTGACCATAACCTGAAAAACACTTCAAACAAACAGTAAAAATTGTACCAAGTTTTCTATTGCCATAATTGACATCTCACTTTTGGCTGTAAATCATTCAAGTTCCAAGAGGCTACTGATAACATTTGCAGCATATCAAACTCATAAATTAAAAGAGAAGCAGCAATTACCCAAGTAGCTGACTGTGTGTGGAGTGCACACAAGGTTTTTTTTTAGATTAGGTGACTCCCCATCCAATCAAGATAAAGATAGGAATAATAAACCCACAAGTATTAGTGTAAGATCCATTGTAATGCCTCCCACAGGTGAGAGTATTAAAATCCTAATGTTATTTGTTTACTATTCTGTGCCTAAATTACTGCACAAGGAATAAGTTATTTGTTTACTGGTTTGTAAAATATTGCACCAGGCATAGTGTGACCCCACTGTGTTTGCCGCTCTGTGGGAGGGGATGACTTGGGTGCTGTTCATAAGCAACTGGAAATCGCTCTGAGTACTGTCAAGATATTAGAAGCTGCTGTGAAGGGGTGTCCTGGGAGGGCTGCTAAGTGTTGCGACCAGAGATGCCAAAGGTATCTCAGCTACTATCCTTTACTCTGGATACTTGCTCTCCTGTTGGAAATACAAGCCCCATCATTACCCGTCCACCAGATTGTGAGTGGCTAGTCAATGGTGGATCTAGGTGTACATAACAGGGATGACGGAGATCAGGGAGAACTATGTATGTTGCACCCATTCATCTGATCAACACATTTGATGTGCTGTCTTCCACTGAAACCAAAACTGAGCTAGTGAGACTCGCTTCATCTGTTGGCAGACCTGCTGTGTCCTGTGTCAAGGAGCAATGAAAGCAAACGGGTAGAGGTCTATTAATGATCAGCAGTTTAAATGTAATGTGAATAATGATACCTCTTATGGAAATGGCAGCAAGGAATGGATAGAAAAACCAGGGGTTCACAGTGCATAGGCCTGGAGACCTTATTTGGCATGTTGAAGATGCTATTCCAGAACCATCAAGGGGGCAGGATGCAACTAGATGCAGGTTGCAGCACATGTAGGGACAAACAGGGCCTGTCCTCTAGGCTACAAGGTCATACTTGGATCATTCCAGCAACTAGCAGAGAGCATTGAGACTACCATCTATGCTCACAGAATTTCAATGCAGCTCATAACCTGCAACATGGACCCCAGGACAGAATGTGGCCTTCAGAGTTAAGAGGAAGGCTTGAACCAGAGGCTCCGAAAGTTCTGTGACAAGCTAGGCTGTGAAATCCTGGACTTGCCTCATTAGGTTGAATGCTGTAGTGTCACACTAAATGAGTCGGGAGTGCACAACACCTAAGAGGCAATTACCCAAGTAGCTGATTGTGTGTGGAGTGCACACAAGGTTTTTTTTTTAGATTAGGTGACTCCCCATCCAATCAAGATAAAGATAGGAATAATAAACCCACAAGTATTAGTGTAAGATCCATTGTAATGCCTCCCACAGGTGAGAGTATTAAAATCCTAGTGGTTAACTGCCAAGCATTCGCAACATAGTGCCAAAGTTCAAAGTGCTCCTAAAAATGCTGAAGCTCACATAATACTAAGCACAAAAATCTGGTGAAAACACAAAGTTGACAGCAGTGAGACTTCTGGGGAAAAATTAAGCAAGGATAGGTTAATGGGATTTGTCACAGTATACAAGAAACTCAATTCACTGAAATAGAACTTGAAGCTGCATGTGAGATTGTTCAGGCAAGATTCTGGATCAAGGATGGGCATAACATTATAATAGGTTCCTTCCATCAGTCACCAGACTCATCTCCTGATGTAATCAAAAACTTCATTGCAATCATTGGAGGAGACTTTAATCATTCAACAATCACCTTGTGTAATTATAGCTTTGTTAGTGATGCACATGACAAGACATCCTGTACCATTTCAGTAAATGCCTTCTACAAAAACTATCTAGAACAGAAAGTTCAGAACCCCACTGATGATGGAAATATATTATATCTAATGGCAACAATGGATGAAATTCCTCATGTGGCACCTTACCATGACTTGGATGTCATGCCAACTATGGAGTAACTTCAAAGATCAATTGTACAGCTTAAATGTGGGAAGTGCCCTGGCAAAGACACCTCCACAGAAACTATAAAACCTAAGCCAGTTTTTCCTCAGCTTTGCAACATCTTACTGAAATGTTGGGCTGAGGGTACCATGCCGCAAGACATGTGTGATGTCAATATTGTGCCGGCCGTGGTGGTCTCGCGGTCCTAGGCGCGCAGTCCGGAGCCGCGCGACTGCTACGGTCGCAGGTTCGAATCCTGCCTCGGGCATCGATGTGTGTGATGTGCTTAGGTTAGTTAGGTTTAACTAGTTCTAAGTTCTAGGGGACTGATGACCTAAGATGTTAAGTCCCATAGTGCTCAGAGCCATTTGAACCATTTTTTTTTGTCAATATTGTTACTTTATAAAAAGTAAAGGTGATTGCGCTGATTGCAACTGTCTTCGTGGAATCTCACTTCTGAGTATATCTGGAAAAAACATTTGCCCATGTGGTGTTGGGCAGACTTCAGAAGCTTGCCGAATGCATATACCCAGAGGGACAATGTGGTTTTCATCCTGTTGCAGCCACATGTAGTAAGCGTTGCTTCACACAGTGGATAATGGCAAAACAGAGGCAGCCAGCGATGGAGGCATTGTGAAGTAAGCACGTCAGAGATAGCCTTGCTGACAGTTGCAGTCTACCAACCTGCTGATGCAAGGACACACGCAGACTGAGCGCTGAGCGAAGCCTGGAGAGTGCTGAGTAAGGAGAAGTGAGGCCAGCACGTTAAGTTATGCTGCAATATACTGCGGGAGTAATAACAAGAAGCTGCCACCGAGGGTCAAAAACGTCCTCCTGCCGGATATAAATAGTGGAGCGCAGGCAGCAATGGACAGAAGCCATTAGGAAGCAGTTTGGATCTGAGGATGGACGTGGTCCATGTCCGAATGTTCAATCTTCATAGGTGACGATTCTGGAAGTCTGTTCCAGCTCGCAGGAGTCATCCGTTCACCGCCAGATGTCAACTTCAGCTCTGGGGGTCCGCCTGAGTTCGGTCGGCACCGTGGTTGACTAACTACAGCAAGAACTTCCAGCAGGACCAGCCGCAGCGCGGTTGTGGTCACAGGCGCTGCCGGGGACTGATGCCCGGACTTCATGGGAACCTGGCCACGCCGCATGGTCCATGACGGGACCTCATGGACTTCGTGACTGATGGCTTCCCAGCTGCCAGTGCAGCAGGTGTCGGCAGATGACCTCATGGCGACGCAGCTGCCAAGCGGCGATGAGTTCATCTCAACCACAGGGCATCCTGACTTCAGCAGAGCACTGGTGGCCTGAGGCTCCGAGTGTGATTGGCAGCACACATTGCACGCATTGTCAGAGAATCTACACAGCAGCAGCCAGGTGGAGGGATCCGCAGGGCTGGTCAGTGACGACGAGGGAGAAATTGTAAAGAAAGTTCAATAAATAATTGTTAAACTCCACGCCGTCTCAGTCTTTGGTGCAGCCACTGTTTCTGCTGCTAACAAGTAGCAAACAGCCATAACAAGTACTGCAGAAGTCGTAACAAGTGGCCATCTGTCATAACAAGTGATGTCAGGTGCACCCACACCACGACTTTGACTAGCACCGTGCAGAGAAACTGAGAAACACCGAATAGGGTGAGTCCAGTAACTGCCTTCTCTCTATGTTTTCTGTGTAGCTAGACATGTTGAGGGTAATGTTAAGGGATGTGAGAGTGTCATTTGAAAGGCCTAGCAGCCCTGTAGACTTATTGCAGTTTTGTGGGAATGATAAGTCACATTAACTTAGTACCATCTAAATGTGTAGAGTGTGGATTAACAAGTCACGTCGCTCCTTGTGATAAATTTGTGCTAAGCACTTGTGATGTGTGTGGCTTCTATGGTCATGTAATGGGGCAATGTGGTAAGTCGAGATGGCTTGCCATTAGACATGCTAGGAATTAACTTGCTTCTGGGTAATACAATTTTATTTTTGTGTGGTGAGGTATACCACACGGAAAATGCCAGAGACACATGCAACCGGGACAAGTGACGCCATAGTCGCATTGACAGAGCAAGTTAAGAAACTGATTGAAGAAAATAAATTGCAAAATCAGCACATGCAGAGGATGGAGCAACAATTGTTGCAAAATACTCAATCAGGCTTGGGAAACGATAGTGTAGAATGCAAGGGTACTGTCTTTTCCGGTGTGGCAAATTGTTCAGCTGCTAATTTGATACCTTCCTTCTCGGGTAAAACATCAGAGGATGTGAATGTTTTCATTGGTGATATACATAGTACGGCTAGACTGTGTGGCTGGTCAGATGAAATGTGTTTGGAAATGGTGAGGTTACAGTTAGTAAGTGACGCAAAGACTTATGTGACATACCACAAAGGGTTAAAGGATGCTACTTTGTTCACAAAGTTGGCTGAGGGATTATTGCAAAGGTTCAGGAAACAAAACAGTGCCAGATTTTTTAGAGAAAAATTGGGGATGATGATGCAAAAATCGGGTGAAACAGTAGAAGAATTTTCACACAGAATTAGGAGAACAAATGTGCACACGTATGAGTTAACACAAGATGCGAGTGCAAATGTAGTTCTATTGAAAGAAGCAGAGAATAGAGCTTTAGACACATTTTTGTGAGGGGTCTCGCTGGATTTTTCACGCCACATACAGATGGAAAACCCAAGTGACTTAGCAGCAGCTTTGCACGTAGCTACACATTTGCAGGAAGTGGATAGCGCCACTAGAAGTCGCAATGACAAGAAAATCTTTTCGTCTTCCAAAGAGTGTTACCGTTGTGGGAAGCAAGGTCATTTTAAGGGACAATATCAGGATCTGCAGTGTTTCAATTGTCAGAAAATAGGGCATAAGGCACGGCAGTGTAAAGCCAAGAAACGGGTTAATGATACAGCAGGTAAAAAACCGTTAAACGAAAAAAGGAGTGTTCCTGCTGTCGGGAAGCATTCCCAGTAAAAAGAGGTACTCAGAGAGTGCACGAAGAGGCAGATTGTAGTTTGATGGTTTGGATAAAAGGTAAGTGGCGAAGAGTTTTAGTGGATACTGGAGCACATGTATCAGTTGTCAGTGTGGACCTCATGTGCAAGAAAGGATTGGAAGCTCCGAGATACAGATTGCGCACAGTAGGTGATAAAAAATTAGACGCAGTAGGGACAGCACAGCTCAAGTTTAAGATAGGGAACGTGTGGTTCCGGGAGCAAATAGAGGTGTTGTCAACTGTGGGACAGGGATTTTCAGCGATACTTGGGTTGGACTTTGATTAAACATCACGCCAAAATTGACCTTTTGCAACATATGCTGGAACTCGATGAGAACTTGTTCTCAATGGGTACAGCCGTTGCAAATGTTTCAGAGTCGCAAGGTGCACCGATAGCTAAGGTGATACCAACTAAACTGCGTACAAGTACATTAAAGGTGATTTCGTGTGACAAATTATGAATAGGTGCAGGGAAGTTGATCTGGGTACTGGTGGATGTCGATGTGCCACAGCAGGTGTTATTCTTTGTAGAGCCACTACCGAGTAATGAGGTTTTAGATGAAAAGCATTGCTTTATTCATAGGAGTGTATCACAGGTAACGGACATAAACGGGCAGTTTATTGTTCCGGTGAGTTTAGATAACTTCGGGCAGGATGATGTCGATCTGCCGAAGGGATTAGTAATAGCCACAGTAGAGTTAATGGATGAAGAGGACATTGATAGTTCGAGCTAGACTATGCTGTACAGCAAACCGTCAGCACATCTGCACTTCGTGACAAGGTAAATCATTTGAGAGAAAATGATTGTTTGGGTATGGAAGCATTATTACTAAAGTATAAAGCATTGTTTGAAGCACAGGGTATGTTACCTGGTACACCCATAACACAGCATCATATTCCGACAGGGAATCTCGCTCTGGTGTATCATAAGCCATACAGACTACCGAAACAATTACAACCAGTAGTAGAGCAATTAATAGAGCAACAACTGGAAGATGGGATAACCCAGCACAGTAATAGTCCTTGGTCTAGTAGCGTGGTCCTAGTTCTGAAGAAGACACTGGACAGGTCGAAAAAATTTCACTTTTGTTGCGATTAGACATTTGAATGAATGGACAGTGGCGGATGTATATCTGATTCCGAATATCACAGAAACGTTAGACAACCTAGGGCAGTGTAAATTTTTCTCCACTATGGATTTGCGAAGCGGTTATCACCAGATTGAAGTATGTCTGGAGGACAGGCCAAAAACAGCATTTACGAAGCATTGTGGTCACTTCGAGTATAAAAGAATGCCGTTTGGACTAAAAAATGCTCCAGCAACATTTCAGAGGTTGTTGGATGGAATCCTTCACGGGTTGAAACTGAAAAAATGTGTGGTGTATCTGGATGACATTATAGTTTTTTCAAGGGATGTAGAGCAGCATGTGGAATGGTTAGAGGCAGCATGGCTAACATTAAGTTTGGACAAATGCCATTATGCGCAAGCACAAGTAAATTATCTCGGGCATGTTATCAGTCAGGACAGGGTACAGACAGATCCTCGTATCACTTCTGCAGTACGAGATTTTCTGGTTCCGCAAATGGTTAAACAACTGCAATTGTATATTGATCTTGTGAGCTACTATCGAAAATTTGTACAGGGGTTTGCAGAAATAGTGAGGCCACTTACTAAGTTGCTAAGAAAAGGTGTTACCTTCCAGTGGATGTCAGAGTGCGAAAAAGCATTTCAAGAATTGAAACGGATACTGACATCAGATCCAGGTTTGAAGTTTCCAGACTTTTCGAAGGAGTTTATACTACAATGTGACATGTCTAATCATGCTCTTGGGGTTTTACTTGGGCAAGAAATTGATGGCAAAGAACATCCGATTGCATTCGCGTCTCGTCAACGTAACAAGGCGGAGAAGGAATTGTTAGCGGTAATATACAAGATTTCGTACTTTCGATGTTATCTGTACGGTAGAAGATTTAAGGTTGTGACAGATCATTCAGCTCTGAAATGGTTATTAGGTCTGAAAGACCCAGTGAGTAGGCTAGTGAGATGGGCGCTGAAACTCAGTGAGTTCAATTATGAGGTAATACACAAGCCAGGTGTAAAAAATGCCAATGCTGACGCATTGAGCAGGAAAGTGGAAGTATTACAAGTAATAGGGGTGACTGAAGATGAGTGGAAAAGGGCACAAGCCATGGATAGTGATTGCAGAAAGCAACCGCAGTTCCTAGTACAGGACGGGTTACTTTGCAGGTCGACCAAATGAGGCCTGCACGTTGTCGTACCAGCAGCGTTAAGATCTGAAGTTTTGCAACAGGCGCAAGACCATTTTCTTTCAGGACATGGCGGGAGAAGAGCTAAGGATAGGCGGATAGCAGAGAAGTTTTGGTGGAGGACACGACATCAAGACGTCAGACTTGAGCCATCAAAAGATTCAGCTTCAAAGATTACCAGAGGTAGGCAGACCTTTCCAACAAATTGGAGTTGATGTATTAGGTCCACTTAATAGGAGTGCAGCAGGGAATAAGTATGTGTTAACATTGATTGACCACTTTTCTAGGTATTTAGTCATGGTCGTATTACGAGATCAGAAAGCAAGTACGGTGGCACAAGCTTTAGTTAATAATTGGTTACTCAGGTATGGGATACCTCAGTCCTTAATCTCGGATCAAGGTACTAATTTCACATCTGATCTGATGAAGCAACTGTGTAAGTTACTGAAGGTAAAGAAACTATGGACTAGTCCATTCCATCCGCAAACAAACGGACGAACGGAGAGAGTGTATCGCATGATCGCTAAGATGTTAAGTCACTATGTAAATAGTCAACACATCAACTGGGATGTGTACTTGCAATTCATAACCAGTGCATATAATACGTCGACAGGATTGTCACCGTATGAAGTGGTGTATGGGCGGAAGATGCCATCACCGTTTGATATGCTTCATCCAAGGCTGGGAGCAGAGGGCGAGCATGTAAGGCAATTTGCGAAAACCATTAAGGAAGTATGGCAGAGAGTTAGATGAGCTAACACAAAAGCATTGGAACAACAAGAACAGATGGGAGGTACAACAAGGAAGTTGCCACAGTACAGAGTAGGCCAATGGGTGCTACTAGCTAATCCGTATGTTCCAAAAGGGAGAACCAAGAAGTTCACAAACAAGGGACCGTACCAGGTAGTGGAAATGACATCACCTGTCAATGTAAAATTACAATTTCCTACCAAGACAATGGTGGTTCATGTTTGTGGAGTTAAACTGTTCCAGGGGGTAGTAGATCCGTGTATATGTACTTCTCCTTCTGGCAGAAAGCAAAAAGAAGCACCAGAAGCAGACAGTAAACCGGATATTAAGTAAAAGTTGCATTCGAGGGATGTATAGTTAGCAGTAATTATGTGTGTATTATTTTTGTGCACAAGCAGGTGATTGTGACGTGGATGTCACCAGAAAAATTCAGACGGAATCTGAGGCAGGCAGAGGGAGGGTTTCCAGAGGGGGTAGAGCACGTAGTGCCGATAATTGAAGCAAGTGTGTCACTTTTTTATCATATGTCTAGGATTATGGTAACAATGTATCTAGTTAAGATGTATATAGAGATTAGATTTCTAGTAACTAGTGTGGGGAGACAGTATCACTGTTCACAGTGCATCCTTATCCAGTCAGATGGGAGCGCATGGGGAAGGGTGTACAGTTCAGGACACAGGAGGTTTTATTAATTTCTAAGGAGGGGGATACTCATGCTACTATGTCGAGTTTAGAGTTGATTAGATGTATAACGGACTCAGTTTCCGTTTGTCCATCGATGGTTGTTTTCACGGGCAAGGGGTCATGTGAAATCCAGTTATTTAGGGCAGAAGCAGGAGCTTTGGAGTGTTGGAGAATAATAGTGAAGCCTACGCCACATTTTCAGCAAGTTGGGAGGCATTGGTTGTATCCTGTATTCGCTATGGAGAGGATATCAGCCAAGTGTTATGACAATGGGAATTGGACAGCAACCACGGAGATGGAATGACGGGACAGTGGTTTGCTAATCAACAGGACAAATTGTGAAATAGTAGGGGATTGTTTCAGCTTACCAGCGACAGTCACGGGAGTCACCAAGGTTACAGATACTCATTTGATGTTGTACTGGCCAGATGCGTCATTCAGCATCGCTCCAGGAGAAAATATGACGTATATTAACAACACCTTGGATGCTACACTATTGCAAACGATAGATAAACTAGTAGATCCTGAGAAAGGTCAAATTTCAATGCAGCAATTATTAAGGCATGTGGAGGAGTACGATACCAGGCGGAAACATAGCATAGTGACCATTGGTATTTCAACCAGTACTATTACCATGCTGATTGTATTTATCGGTGTGGTGTACGTCTTATTAAAATGGAGGATTCAGCATGTTAATGCAAGACCGCTCCATGAGATTCCTGTAAAATCGATTACAGTAGATCACGAGTCAGGGCAACCTCAGTGTATATAGGGAAGAAGTAGAATATAGGATAGAACTAGAGTTAGCATATAGGGTAAATTCGGGGCCGAATTTAATTTTTGGGAGGAGGCAGTTTTGCAGCCACATGTAGTAAGTTTTGCTTCACACAGTGGAGAATGGCAAAACAGAGGCAGCCGGCGATTGAGGCATTGTGAAGTAAGTGCGGCAGAGATAGCCCTGCTGACAGTTGCAGTCAACCAACCGGCTGACACAAGGACGCACACAGACTGTGTGCCGAGTGAAGCCTGGAGAGTGCTGAGTAAGGAGAAGTGAGGCCAGCACGCTAAGTTACGCTGCAATATACTGCGGGAGTAATAACAAGAAGCTTCCACCGAGGGTAAAAAACGTCCTCCTGCTGGATATAAATAGTGGAGCACAGGCAGCAACAGACAGAAGCCATTAGGAAGCAGTTTGGATATGAGGACGGACATGGTCCATGTCTGAATGTTCAATCTTCATAGGTGACGATTCCAGAAGTCTGTTCCAGCTTGCAGGAGTCATCCATTCACCGCCAGATATCAACTTCAACTCTGGGGGTCGGCCTGAGTTCGGTCGACACCGTGGTTGACTAACTACAGCAAGAACTTCCAGCAGGACTGGCCACGGTGCGGTCGTGGTCACAGGTGCCGCTGGGGACTGATGCCTGGACTTCACAGCAACCCGGCCACGCTGCGTGGTCCGTCCATGACGGGACCTCATGGACATCGTGACTGATGGCTTCCCAGCCACCAGTGCAGCAGGCACTGTCAGCTGACCTCACCGTGACACTTCTGCCGAGCGGTGACGAGTTCATCTCAACCACAGGGCATCCTGACTTCAGTGGAACACTGGTGGCCTGAGGCTCCAAGTGCGATCGGCAGCACACATTGCATGCATTGTTGGAGAATCTGCACAGTAGCAGCCAGGTGGAGGGATCCGCAGGGCTGGGCAGCGACGATGAGGGAGAAATTGTAAAGAAAGTTAAATAAATAATTGTAAAACTCTACGCCATCTCAGTCTTTGGCGCAGCCACTGTCTCTGCTGCTAACAAGTAGCAAACGGCCATAACAAGTACTGCAGAAGTCATAACAAGTGGCCATCTGTCGTAACAATCCCCAACGATCAACAGTTGATATGATCTTCACAGTCCAGGAAATTCAGGAAAAGTGCCATGAGCAGAAAACCCCTCTGTTCATTGCCTTTATTGACCTAAACAAGGCTTTTGACACAGTCAGCAGAGAAGAACTGTATGCAGTACTTTTGAAGATAGGGTGACCTCCAAAGCTCCTAAAGATGACCATGGCTTTTCACGAAGATATGGAATGTGCAAGCTCTTCTTCATCTCTATAAACATAAAGAATATGGTTGTCATGACACAAGGATACATAGATCCACCTGTCATCAAACTGGATGGTTCCTTGTTGAAGGTAGTCGATAAATTCTGGGAAGCAAGATGCATGAACAAGTATGGCTTAACAACTTAGCTGCAAAATGATCATGCAGACATGGGCCTCTGACTAACCCTCCTGCTGGAGTGACTCATATTTGTCTTGCTTGTGGGCACCAAGTCGGCTCTTGCATCGGACTTCTGAGCCACCAGCAAAAATGTCTCCAGGATGCCATTTGAAACTTCTGACAGGAAGCACCAGGCCATTATAATGGCAACAAACATATCTGACCTCTTTGAGGAACTCCACATTGAAACTGGTGTCAGTGACAATGCGGCAGTTATAGCAACAATGAATACCAGAGTACCAATGGTAACTAAAACAAGCAGAAGGATTTATATGCTCAGAAAACTAGACAGACAAGCAGCAGTGTCATATCTTAATGAGGAACTTGAAACTTTTAGCTTAGGACATGAGCAAATAGATGAACTACAGCTCAAATTTAAAAAAAAAGTAGTTGACCATGCACTGGATAGATATGTACCAAGTATAACAATTCATGGTAGGAGAGATCCTTCATGGTATAAAGTAAATGTAAATAAACTTCCATAGAAACAAAGCATAGAGTCATAGATAGAGAGATCTGAGGGAAATGCATTTGGAAGTCAAGACAGCAATGCGTTAAGTCTTGAATGGCTACAGTAGCAGAGTATTGTTAAAAACTCTTTAACAAATCCCACAGAAATTAAAGTTGTTTGTAAAGGCTGCATTCAGTTACTCATGGGCAAGACAGGAACTAAAACTGAGAGTAGTGAAGCAAAAGAATAAATGCTTAACTCTGTTTTCAAATGCTCCTTTACAAAGGAAAAACAAGGAGCATTCAACCAATTTAATTCGTGTACTATTGAAAACATGAGCAAAATAGGTATTATTGTCAGTAGTGTTGAGAAACAGCTGAAATCATTATAACTGAACAAAGCCCTAGGGCCTGATAGAATCCCTATCAGATTCTACACTAAGTTTGCAGCAGAGTTAGCCTCTCTGTTAACTACAGTCTATCAAATATACCTCAGATGAAAAACAGTGCCCAGTAGCTGGAAGAAAGCACAGGTCACACCTGTCTGCATAAACAGTAGCTGAAGAGATCCACAAAACTATAATCCAGTATGCCTGAGATCCATTTGCTGTAGAATCTTAGAACATATTCTGAGCTGAAACATAATGAGGTATCACAAACAGAATGACGTCCTTCATGCAAACCAGCACAGATTTTGAAAACATATATCATGTGAAAACCAAGTCACACTCTTGTCACATGACATCCTAAAAGCCATGAATGGCAGACATGTAGATGCAGAATTTATCAATTTCTGAAAATTAGTTGCCCCACTACCACATTTTTGCTTACCGGTATTATGAAAAGTACAATCGTATGTGGTCTCAGACAAAATTTGTGACTAGATTGTGGATTTCTTGACAGGTAAGATGCAGCATGTTATCTTGAATGGAGAGTCATTGACAGATGTAGAAGTAACTTCTGGTCTACCAGTACTCTAACATTCTCACAACTTAAAGCGTGAGTGTGGATCTAGGTTATATCAGCTTATTCCCCCAAACCACTTTCCACTTCTTTACAAGGTGACTTACTTGGAATTTGCAACCACTCTTCTTTACTGAATAGCCAGCTGCTGGAAACCCTCTTGACTTCTTCTCCATTGAATAACACTAGGTACAGGAATTTTTAGTCTCTTTCTACTTATGAAATAAGCAGACATACAAATTTTACTTTTCATCAACTAATGATGTATTTGACCTCCGCACACAATAAAAATTTCACTTTCCACATGAATATGTGACTTCCTGCGAGTCTCTCATACAGTCAGACATTAGAAACAAATTGAGTTACAGTTCAAAGAAAGTTGGCTTGGATACCATGACCTTTCTTAACATGAATCATGAAAATGAGGCTTGCCTCTAACAAGGTTGCGTCAAGAGTCTACAAGAGTACTTTTTTCAACTATTCGTGTTTTAATAACAATAGTCAGTGACACAACAAGCACAGAACTGCATATAAACTCCATGGTTCTTCCTTACACACTCACTAAAACATCTGTGGATTGCCCAACAGGTACTAGTCGGTGCCGTCCGACCGCCGCGTCTACTTTCTTCCCGCAGCTGATTTTAAACAACCAATCACAAGCATGTGATGTGCAGTAGGTAGGATTCTACCATCCCACACTCATATCCAAGATATTGTGTGTTTGAGATGGTAGAAGGCTGAGTGGTTCTAGAATTTACACAGAAATTCTCGAATCATTACAGTACCCCAGGAAAGTGTGTTGGATCCCATGCTGTTCATGTTATATATTAACGATTTTGTGGA
The DNA here is from genome assembly GCF_023898315.1 of Schistocerca nitens. NCBI lineage: Eukaryota > Metazoa > Arthropoda > Insecta > Orthoptera > Acrididae > Schistocerca > Schistocerca nitens. The sequence goes on along the minus strand of NC_064618.1, from coordinate 449,957,910 downwards.
CAATATTAAAAGTAACCTAAGACTTTCCCCAGATAATGCAGTCTGAATGAAGCTACAGAAATATTCAGTCAGTGCTTGATAATATTTCAAAACCAGTGGGTACAAAACACAGAATAGTTACCAATAACGTGTTTACATCACTTAGTAGCTTGTACAGATTACAGCTCTTGTCCAGCACCCGTACATTGCAACATCATGAAGAAGTTCATGAGAAAAGTCATGTTGCCCTGCATAGTGGAACCACGCAGTTAATAAATGCCAAGAATGGTGACCAAAAATTACTTATGGGTAAACTGACATTCACATTTTCTGGCTGGCAGATAGTGCTTGAAGTGCGCAACAACATGAGATAACACCATGAAACACTTCAATGGCAATGAAAATTTACATCAAAACTGGGATCAAATCTAAAGAATCATGCATATCACAATAGCACTATTTTACTGAAATATTATATTATCAGAGAACTTATGACTGAAGAGTATTCATAAATAAAATTGTACTTATTGATGAACTGATGAAATTATTGATGTGTAGTGCACATAAATTACTATAAATCCTACTGTGTAAACTGATATTTCTTTTTTCCTTCTAGCATACATACTATTTAGCCACGAAAATTTAAAAAAGTGACAAATATATCAAGATAACCTTTAACATTTGTCAGAGATACAATTCATAAATTTGTCTTCAAATTGGAAATGTGACTTGTATTCATTTAGAGTACTAGATACAACTTACAGCTAACCATTTGTATGCATAAAAACAGGAAGTTCACTTCATTAAGAAATATTGATGGCCACTAGTCCTGTTACATTTTTATGCCTTCCTGAGCAATAAATCTGGATGTGGGATCATATGCAATTCTCGTAGCATTTCCAAGAACATGTGGCTGGCAGCAACCAAGTCTTGAAAGCTCCTTCAAGAATTGGACTCTGGCTTTCTTATAGCAATCAGACTGAAATATGATTTAATTTATGTCACTAATTGAGATGTAATCTCACAATGGATGATATTATCTTCCTTCAATGTTTGGACTGTACAAGCCATGGCTGTCTTGGTATGACAGGCTTCAGACTTCTACATCTACATCTATATGGATACTCTGCAAAATCACATGAAAGTTCCTGGCAGAGGATTCATTGAATCACCTTCACAATAATTATCTATTATTCCATTTTTGAACAGCATGGAAAAAACAAGCATCTATATCTTTCTGTGTGAGCTCTGATTTCCCTTATTTTAGTATGACGATAGTTTCTCCCTAAGTAGGTTGGCATCAACAAAATATTTTTGCATTTGGAGGAGAAAATTGGTAATTGAAATTTCATGAGAAGATCCCACTGCAATAAGAAATGCCTTTGTTTTAATGAGGTCTACCCCAAATCACTTATCATGTCCATGACGCTCTCCCCCCTCCCCCTTCTCGATAATACAAAATGTGCTGCTCTCCTTTGAGCTTTCTCGATATACTTCATTAATCCTATCTGGTAAGGATCGTACACCATGCAGTAGTACTCCAAAAGAAGATGAATAATCATAGTACAGGCAGTCTCTTTAGTAGATATTTTGTATCTCCTAAGTGTTCTGCCAATAAGACGCAGTCTTTGGTTTGCCTTTCCCACAACAGTTTCTGTGTGTTCTTCCCAAATTAAGTTGTTTGCAATTATAATTCCTAGGTGCTTAGTTAAATTTACCACCTTTAGATGTGACTGATTTATTGTGTAACCAAAATTTAATGGATTCCTTTTAGCACTCATGTGGATAACCTCACCCTTTTCATTGTTTATGGTCAACTGCCAATTTTCACACCATACAGATATCTTTTCTAAATCTTTTGCAATTTGTTTTGATCTTCTGATGACTTTACTACATGATAAAAGACATCATCATCTACAAAAAAAAAAAAAAAAACCTAGGATGGCTGTTCAGATCATCTCCTGAATTGTTTAGATAGATAAGGAAGAGCAGAGGGCCTATAGCACTACCTTGTGGAATGCCAGAAATCACCTCTATTTTACTTGGTGACTTTCTGTCAGTTACCACAAATTGTGATGTTGCATAACTTTTACACTTTCTTTTTTGACTTTTGATCCATTCTTCCTGCCATGAATGAATTGCTTGTCATTTTATTTTCAATAGCTAGTCTAAGTGTGGGAGTTTTATGTTGACAGGTTCCAATTCCTGTAGTTAATAGATTTCAGTATGCTTATTATTACTGCTGATTATTATTGCTTTGGCAGTTTTTAGGGAGCTCGCACATTGTATTGCCTGCAGAACTATGAATGTTTCAGCAAGACATATGGAAGCATCACCTGGTAGTTGAAACTTCCTTTCTTCCACAGTTTGTAAACCAAAGAAGGTGCATCCTGTATGAGGGTTTGTATCTATTTTTGAGCCATCCATTTGCGTTTGATTATATCCTGCCCACTTCTCTACTGGGTATGATGTAACTGATCACTGCCCATATCCTTTTCTGTTGCTGGGACAATTAACATGTTACAGGAGTGTATTGAGAAAAGCAACAGTACTCTAAAATAGGGTGAATAGAAACAGCAGGGTGAATAGGAGCAAAACGTCATATACGCAATTACTTTGAATACTATAAGGTTGTACTGGAAATTAATTTTTACTATTATTGTTTTTGGGTTAGCAACACTTCATACTAACAAGGAAATTATGTTTTGTTGGGTTGGCAGCATTGTAGGATGATATTTATCCTCGTGTCTATGTCAACAGTTTTTAAGTTGTTTTCCTAACTACTTTGAACTTCTCTGGTAAGTAAACATGTATTCTACGTACGACAGTTAATGGTATTGTAAGTACTAGGTATAACATCTATATAAAACAGTAAGGGCTGGTTTTTGTTTCACTTTCAATGAAACCAGGCCTGTGAATTTTTCAGTTTTTTAGGCTATGTTTATAAACTTTGTGTTGTGAATAGGAACATATGAATTCTGGTGTTTCTATTCACCCAAAAATAACAAAAACTAAAAAAATCTATTTGTATGCCATATTAATACTATATAATTCTCTAATTATGTTACATGCACAACTAACATATCTTCCTTGTTTCAGAGTTGCTTTTCAAATATGCCATGGAAATACAAACCCATCATAGGAGGTGGTTAAAAAAAACACAGACCTAATCGTATAAACAATGCCCTCTCTGACATCAAATTGTGGGTTAGCTTATGGAAAGCAGTTGAAATACATGGGATTCATTTTAACATACTATACAGACACCTAAAAAGAGGCGCCAACATTAAACCTCAGAGTGGACAAACTGCCTTATCTTTTGAACAAGAGAAGCTGTTTGTAGACAGATTGAAAATATGCAGCCAATGGGAATATCCTATTGTCTTTACAACCTTAAGAGTTCTAGTAAAGGATTCTCTGGACAGCGAGGGAAGGAAGTGAGAAGGTTTATGAGTAATCTCTCTGGTCGTGATTTTGTGGAGTCATTTATGAGGTGACACAAAGATCAATTAGCAGTGCGAGTGTGCCAAAACATTAAATGCTCCAGAGCTGGCGTTACACCAGAAACTATCAACAGTTACTTCGATGAGCTGTCAAAGGAATTGGAGAATGTGCTGCTGTCTAATATAATAAACTATGATGAGACAGACCTTACAGATGATCCAGGTAGTCACACGGAGGAGAACTAAATATCCCAAAAGGGTCATGAACTCCTCAAAGGCATCAATCTCCATATTGTTTGCAGCTGCTGCAGATGGCACTATACTGTCCCCTTATGTCATGGATAAGGCTTTGCATTTGTATCGAAGCTGGACTGAAGGTGGGCCAAACTATGCAAGATACAATCAGCCAAAATATGGCTGGTACGATTCGTTCTGCTTCAACAATTGTGTCCTTACAGTTGCTGTCCCATACCTGAAAAAGCTGGAAGGTAAGAAATTTCTCATTGGAGACAATTTATCTTTGCATCTGTCCATAGGATCAGTTAAGTTGTGTCAGGACAATGGCATAAGATTTATATTCCTACCAGCAAATTCAACACATCTGACACAACCACTGGATGTAGCATTTTTTCGGCCTCTTAAAACCACTTGGCGCCAAATATTAGAAGAATGGAAGAAAGACCCAGGAAGAAATTAGGCAATGGTTCCTAAGGATAAATTTCCTCCACTTTTGAAAAACTTGTGTGACTCCTTGAAGGAAAAAAAATGTTACTGCAGGTTTTAGGAAATGTGGGATTGTGCCTCTAGACTGTAATAAAGTATTGATAATGCTCCCACGTACTCGTACTGGTATACCAGTGAATGAAAACCAGGATAAGAACAATCTTGAAGAATCCACTAATGCTGTTGACAACAGTTTTAAAGAACTCTTCCAGAGTCTTAGACAAGACCAGACTCCTAAACAAAGGAGAAAAAGGACAAAAGTTAATGTCCAACCTGGCAGAAGTGTTAGTGTTGATGACTTTGAGGACATGGATGGGGAAGATGTAACCCCAAATTCTTCCCTTTACAGTGATCCGAGCCCTTGTACATCCAAACAAGCCAAGACAACAACAAAAATACCAAGAAAAAATGAAAATGTCTTGATTCATCATCAGAGGATGAAGATGCATACTCAGTGCAGCACAGTGATGAAGATTTGATTTTGTCCTCTTCAGATTTTTCAGATCGAGATGAAAATAATCGTCTCTACATAAGCCAAGGTGAGCATATGGTGGTCAAAGTATATGGTAAAACATCATCTTTTTGATGTTATGTTTGCAAAGATAATTACCTTATTGACAATGGTTTTGTTGGAACATTTTTAAAGAGAGTTCCTCAAACCAAAAAGTTCACAATTTACTGATGAAGAATTTTTTGTCTCAAGAAACAATGTCATCCTAAAATAGGCGTTGCCGATTCTCAGTTCAAGTGCTCGTTTCAAAGACATGCTATATCTTAAGAATGATGTGTCTGATTTAACAATTTTCTAATAATAAAGTACCAGTCTCATGGTAAACAGCTGTATTCTGTTTGTTCACCTTAAGTTAGAATAGATTAGCCATGTGACACACACATATTTGTATATTTTACTTACTTAAATTAATAAACCATTATCTTTTGAAATAAATGTTTATCTGTTTATTTTATAATAGAAAAAAAAATAGCCTAATTCATAGCTTTTATCAACCTCTCTTTGCTTTTAAAAGAAACGAAGATAGTTTTATAACACTGTTTCTATTCACCCTTATCTGCGGGTGATTAGAAACACCATGATTAAATTTCTTTTAACTTATTGAAAGAAAATAATTTGATAATAATATCATAAGCTGATAAGAGCAATACAGATATGTATTTTGGGTAGTATTTTTTTTTGTTTAAACTTGAGAAACAATAAGTAAATTTTTCAACCAAAGTTCAAATTTGTTGCTATTCACCCTATTTTACAGTAGTTATACAGCAAAACTGTTAGTACCACTCGTAGAGAAGGAGCTGTGATCTAGTCAGATTTCTATTACTTGCGATTTGAGACAGTGCATCAGATTTCCTAATCAGTTAATGGATAGTATCTACCATTCTTTGTAAAATATAATGATAACATAGCATTGTATGTATAAGGCATCTTAGTTGCTTCCAAGAGAAAGTTGTTGGTGAGGAAGGAAAGCATAGCTTTGGGGCAGATGCCTACGAATTTTTTGTGTAGTCTGCCCAGCAGTACTAGAACTTTTTTAGCAGCATTGTGATAAGAACATGCATCCGTGATATAAACAAAATTGTATACGAGATCTCCAATTTATTCTGGAATGAAAAAGAATTCCAAAAATCTAGCCTTGGATTTTATTCATATTTCATGAGTGGGGAAGTCTTACAGTCAAACAGAGTGGTAGTATGGACTTGGCAATTGCTCCTTGTGGATGACCTGTTGTAAGAACACGTGGCCCAATTTATTTATTCTGGACACGAACCTTTATACGTCTTTTGGCGAGGAACATACTACACTAGACTCTCGCTACTCTGGCCATTCCTGGCACATATGGCTGCCTGATTATCAAATGTCTGAAATTTATTTTGTTTATTTATTTTGAAGACATAGGGGATATAATGTACTGTACTTTATCAAACCGAAGGATACAATTTTAAAACATAGAGGATATACTTTATTAAATCCAAAAATACATTAATTTTCAAAGAAAACTTGTCCTAGAGTATGTACTGTACATAATTATACAGTTGTATCACTCACTATGAAACATGTCCCTAATTTTTATCTGTCCCATTCGCTTCTTTAGCTCTTTTCTCACTGCTGGTACAAACGTTTCATGGAACCACCGAAAGAATATTTGTCTGTCCATCCACCCTTTCTTCTGAGCGCAATACTGCACTGGTAGACTATTTATGTAAGTGTGTTTAAAGCAACGTGGATGTTGGGATTTTCAAATCAACATAAGTAGTAGGTAATTTATGATTCCCATTTGCATTAGAACACGCCACGCTGTTTTTGTTTCTTGTAACCACGAGCTTCCTTCTCGTTCTTGGCAGCTAATGTTTTGGAAGGAATTCGTTAGTTCAGCGACTTTCCCCGCTGACTGTCAGCTGCCAAATGACATGTCTTTTTTACAGCTTGATAGCCAACCTTCGCTTGCTGCCAACAAGTCACTACCGCCAAGTTGTTTGCTAAATGCAGCTGCTTTTTCCTTTATAATCAGGCCACTGACTGGAATTCCTTTACTGCGTTGTATGAACCATCTATAAACAGCTACGTCCAGTTCTCCATTCTCATGCATTCACATAACCTTCCGTTTTCCCAACTCACCATTCATTTGTGTTGAGTACTGTCGAATAACATGTTCTTACTTTTTGATGTTATATATAGTTGCTCGTCCAACATTGAACTCAGCAGCAATGGCTTTCTACGAAGAACATCGATATAACTTATCTAAAATTTCGAGTCTCTGCTTGAGAACCAAGCCAGGTGGCGCAGTGGCTAGCAGCCTAGCACACTGGACTCGCATTCTGGAGGACGACGGTTCGGCCATCCTGATTAAGGTTTTCCGTGATTTCCCTAAATCGCTCCAGGCAAATGCCGGGATGGTTCCTTTCAAAGGGCACGGCCGACTTCCTTCCTCGTCCTTCCCCAATCCGATGAGACCGATGACCTCGCTGTCTGGTCTCTTCCCCCAAACAATCCAATCCAATCCAATCCAATCTGCTTGGGATCTAGCGTAACGTGTTTCCTTGTAGAAGACATGATTCCGAACTGTTAAGAAAGCTACAATTTCAAATACAGTATATGAAGCATTGTTTAACTAAGCAATGTTGTGCACGATAATTCATTGTGCGCGTTTTTTTTATGTGCGCCACGTTACTGAGGAAGCGGACTACTGAGGGCCGGATTAGCGACAGCCTAGTGTAATTCCGTAATTCTTCAGTCAATTCCGGTTACTCAAAGATTGCGAGTAAAATGAATTTCACATTTAGTTTTACTGTGCTACGAAACGCTTTTACACAATACCGTAATAAACAGACTAGTTAGCCCATTTATAGCTTGTAAAATGTTCTATTTTTTATTTTGCACTCCATTCAAGTATTTACTTTTTTATGTTTGGTGTAGTCATTACCTCAAATTTTTGTACTATATTTTTCACTTACATCTACACAATAATAAGAAGTCTCTTGTTAAAAACAAGTACAGGAATATTGCTTGATATAATACACAATCTTAAAATTAACTGTCTGGAAGCTTGAAAAGGGTTGGGTCAATATCTCTGTGTGTGTTGACGGCGTGTACCACTTAACAACAGACACGTAGCTTTGGAAGTGTCAAGTTGGACGGTGTATCAGTGCGTAAGTTTGTTGATTTCTTATAAATTAATTAGAGACAGTGTGTTCAACCGTGTACTTTTGCGACATGTGCACAAAATTAACTTATGAAACGTCGTTTAAAGAGTGTATCCATGTATTGATGTAAAGAGAGCTAAAAAAATTGTTAATCTTTTATTAGCTGTATTATGTGCGTGTAATTATTTTGTCATGCAATTTTTACCTGCAGATATGTTTATAGTACCGTGTGCAGAACTAATACACGAAGTCCAAAAGAAATGAACTGAAGCTTTGTCTCCGTCCCAATCTCACCGATATAATGTCGAAGAAAGTGCTCAGATTGTTTATATTTATCTCTTTCGAAAATGCCGCAAGAATAGTGTGAATATGCGATACAGGTGATGTCCGTTATTAAAAAAACATACTGGTTTATGAGCGAATTAGCAAATATGAAAGAAAATAGTTTGGGGGAACGATATTCCAACCAGCCAGCTGGCAACTGTATTTAGCATGATTAGCAGAATAATCCGCATCCAATAACATCTCGGTGTGACCAGTATAAGTGAAACTTGTGGATGTAGTGTTCAATATGAAAATGGGGCAACATACACATCACTTACGAAATCCTGTGAAGAGTCTTTGAAATACGTTTGTAGGTTGAGCCACCAAAATAATTACACTTAAACTGTCAGATATTGGCGTAATTATGAATGCTAAAGTATTTCAATATACAGTGAATTCCCTGACAATTATATGCTTTTATTTTTGCCCACAGAACTGTTGGAGATTTTGAGCGTCTTTATTTTTTTGTGTAAGGGCTTTCTAATTTACTTTAGGTCTAGTGCCATGGGATTTACAAATTCTACTCACTACACATTGTGGAGTGGTTTTGATAGTATTTTCAGAGAATGATACTCACCCATGAGGAAAGCCTGTTTTATTGCTTACATTTTTCACATGTTATTGATCCAAAGAATATTGGTACGAAACATGCTATATGAAATATAACTGGAAAAGCCCAAATATGACATCCTAAGATAACAGGCATAAACCATATTATAACACGGTCATGAACTACCAGAATAGTACTAAGGTACTGTCATCCACAAGTGACATTTATTTCAAGTGTCTGTGAATTTCGCAAAGATTGCCCATATGTTATTCATAGACAGTGTATTCTTCCTGTTCTACAAAAGCAGAATAGGTTTCCTGTTGAGTAGTGAACAGAAATTTCTGAAGTTATCAATCTGTTGCCAAGTATTGCGTATGCATGTAGCAAGTGAGCTAGAGACAGAAGTACTTGTTTGATAGCAATAGTGAAACACCAAATAACTGACAATAAACTAGTATGAAAAACAGGTGTTAACTGACTTCAACTGAAGATCTGTGTTTGTGACAAAAATAATGAATCTGTTCAAATAAGTTATTTAAAATCCACTACTAAGTTGATTTCCTATTTCTCTCTCTCTCTCTCTCTCTCTCTCTCTCTCTCTCTCTCTCTCTCTCTGTATAACCTTCCTTTTTCTAAGATGCTGGAATTGTTGCTTAATTTGCTCGTATATCATACCTCCAAATCTAAAATAAAATTTCATAATCTTTATTTCTGTGTGTCTAATAAATCTGTTTCCGTCTAGCTTTCTTTATATTTTACTGCTAATCTTAAGGTCTATGATTCTTGGCAGTTCAAGAGAGATTTAGGTTTGTCATAAGCTGAATATTTTCATTATTGTTTGATAACATTATCTGTTTCAGTTTGGCCCTTGTATGACTACATTTTCTGTTTTAACTTTATTTTTATTTGTTTATTTTCTTCTGAAGCAGTGTGTTCTTTCCATTTGCACTGTGTGGTGGCTTGCAGAGTGTATATGTTGTTCAAACTTTTTGTTGACGTACTTGTTATTCTCAGCAACTTCTGCTAAATAACATCTGTCATTCCTGGTCTTATAGGCAAATTTCACAGAGAATTTTTTATTTATTTTTTATAGCATTAAAATCCCCTATTACCATCTTATCATGCAATGTGCTTTATCAGTTGTCAAGATTATAAATATCATTCACATAGTTCATTAGTAGGGCCTATTCAGCTGTTTTGGAAAATGCCATGTACAAACACCAAGTGGGTGGGCTTCTTAATTCAAGTTCATTTTCAAGTATTGTCAGTCAACAGGATATGCATCTCCACTGAGGGTGCTTTTTCTATGTAGACTAAATGATATCATTTTAGATGTGCAGGTAGACATAATGGTCAAGAAGCTTAGGCTTTTGAAACATTTGAAATGGCCATTTTCATAAATGAATTAATTGCTTTTTTTGTATAAACTACTTTTGTTTCTATAAGGTTTCTAATATACTTTTTACAGAAGCTGTTTGTCTACATAATGTAATAACTGCTTCATAACGAATATGCGTCAGCTTGGTTTTCAGCAGACTGTGTAAATACATTATTTCCATTTCATTTTTACTTTTGGTGCTTTGTAATCCAGTAGATTGTACTTCCTTCAGCCTTGTGAAAAAATTGGTATTGCATTTATTGTATATTTCATGTTGTGCAGAAATAAATTATATTGAGATGTTTAAAGACAATCAGCAGGGGTCGCCACAACTCTCACATGTGTTATAAACGTGGGGTACCAAGGTTAGTTTCTTTGACTTCATTTCCAGTCTTTCGGACTCTTATTTAGCCAGCGTTATGTCCTTAAGCTGACCTGCTGTTTTTTTTTTTTTTTTTCTTTTTTCCTGTAAACTGTGATAGTAATAATGTGAGTTGTTGGAAGAAAGCTCCTTAGAAGGCACTATATCCTTGATGTATGATAACAAACTAGTAAAGTAAATTGACAATTACTCCTGCCAAACAGCCAAAGCGGTATCCAGTCCATTGTGAATCATCATGTATTCTCTTCACCTTAGCCCTCTGACAATGCACAAAATAGGTGGAACCATAGCAAATACACACAAGGAAAAATGATTAAACCAAGCAATTGCAATTTAGAACTGGCTGTATCAATGCTTGGAAGAAGGAAAAAAAGTTAATGCCAAGACTAATAATGCCTCGGCCACTCCTTGGCATAAGGGAAAGGCTGGGAAAGAAGGAATCAAACAATTGACCCAGTACTTAGTTTGCACTAGGACAGATAGTAGTTCCTTCACAACTATGAAACCTATATTTTTTGTTCTGCACTTTCAAGATAACCTTAGCACCTTGAAAAAATATGAAATGAGCCCTTATTAATTAAAGCAGCAGCTGAAACATGATCTCAAGCACTCTGAGCCTGTAACTAGCTAGACAATATCCCCATCATTAATACCTCAAGCAAAAGCTTTAATATGAGACAGGGCATTATCTTTCACAGAGATGTAAAACTCCAATCTGAAAAAGATATTAATTTTGTATGAGGCATGCAGGAAGGGTCAAAGGAAAACAAAGGTTACACAGGTGGCTTCATAATGACACTTGAAGCACATGTGTTACTGAAAAAAGTCATGGTACATGAGTGTGACATTAAACCTTACTTTCCTTGCACCCATAAACTATATCCTATACTCCCACTTTGGTTGCATATCATCCTATCATATTTCAGTAGCTATCTGTGAAACTGTGATGGAACTCCACAATAAGATCACTCTTTCGAACAATCTACACTGAGCTTAAGCTGCCAGGACAGTTGCCCTCTGTGGTGGCAAGAGCCGCCAGTTAAAGAAATGGAAATATGTCAGTGATATGACATTCAATCAAGTACGATACTTCAAAACCTGAAAAAAATATGAATGACTCCGTGCAGTGGATGTGGCCACAAATTTTGCTAGGACCTCCTCTGTTCAAGGTTATCATCAACTTCCTAAATTAGTAAACAGTTCAAGTGTGAAGTTACACCTTCCCTTGAATGCCACCCGTATACTGTCAGTGGATACCTTCCTGCTGATACAGCCAGAGGCACTCCATCCTTTTCTTGCGTCCTTGAAGGGGAGGTTTGCCGCCCCCTCCCCCTTCCCCAAGGACATCCTCCTGTATTTTAACTGACCCACAGGCAAATAATGATCAGTGGGACAAAACAGTAAGAGCATCAGACTGTAGAATGGTCAGAGCATCCTCTTACCCTGATGTAGAACATGGAGAAACCCCAACAACATTAAAATCTTCTAAAAAGGAACAAGAAAATATTTAAATAAAAAGCTCTTTGATGGTACTGCTTGATCCTGATTCTTCCGCTGCAGCACAACTACATACTGAAATGGATATTACACCATAGGTAAAGCTGGAAAGGACCAGTGACTTAAACAAGCAGCCTTTAAGTTCTACTGCCCAGCACCTCCAATTTTAATGTGTGAACAATAGAATTTTATCATTATCGCTGGCACCTGTCTCAGTTCAAGCAGTTGATGTCCCTCTCCACCACGTATGTGTTGCACTGCAGGACTCATGGTTGTTGGGAGGTCACCTGCCCAGTCAGAAACTCCTACATTTTTAGGAACAGTCAAACCCAAGCGAGGCATTTGCACACTGGTACAATTGTCCCCTTTTAGCAAACAAGTGATACCATATACAACACTCAAAGCTGTACCCGTTAGCATTCAGTTGTCCACCGTGTTAATGATTTTTCAATCTTTTCCTGCTTCTAGGTCAAGAGATATCCTATCAGGAAATGAAAGAACTATTATATAAGTCACCCCTCCCCTTCATCCCATTGGGCAATTTCAATTATATCAATTATCTGTGAGCTAGAGAATGAACAAATAGTAGAGGTCAACTAGTCAAAGAGTTCCTCGTGGATTTTAATCTTTGTCTAATGAGTACAGGGACCCCAGTACACTTTATACCACCCAAAGTACCTTTTCTGCAATCAGCTTAATGATCTGAAGTCCTAGTTCTACATCTAGGATGTAGTGACAATTCCACACTTGTTTATGAAACATAGATTGTTATCCAGTTATTTTATTGGTAGCACATTCGAGATCCATGACAATCTACCAAGATGCTCCATATGAAAAGCCAGCTGGGAAGCATATGACACACACACACACACACACACACACACACACACACACACACACACACACACACACTTCCCAAGGAAAGGTCACGGACAGGTTACTGCAAGAAACAACAAATGCCTACACAACATGTAATGCGATTTCCTGCTCTTCCAGACAATCTTGATGCAAGTCTGTACCATGACGATATCAAGAAATAGTGCAGGCCTTCAGGAAGCAGTGAAGGGCCTCACAGTGATGATCCTCCGCTAATAATCTACTTTTATATAAATGACTATGAGCAAAGTCATGTTGTTTAAACAAATAATGGAGGGGTATTGTTGGGAACAAAATTGCTTCCACAAATACACTTGCAACAGATGCCCAGGTGTGGGCAAAAGTTTGGTATGTCAACAGATATGCATTCCTAGCTGGAATAACTGAAGTCTTTGACAATTACTTCATACCAATTCTTTTTACTTAGCCACATTACTGATTACACATTAAGCTGAAATATCAGCCACAAACACTTTTGACCAAGCCTGTCCCCCATTGACTAAAAGGAGTCTCACACGTTGTTACCTTTATGTGATTGTCCCCTGTAGGGTTGGACATCCATTTTTCAAAATTTTCATGAAGAGCAAGCCAATTGGGGAAGGGTGCTTTACATGGTGCATTGTGTTAATTGTGCATTGAGATCTTTAACCCACTTTCTTGTCGTCGTATTGCAGTTCCACCCATTCTCCATCTCTTGGGCGAGGACACTTTCCTAGGTGCATTTTCCACCATGCACTATGCAGTGTCACTTTCTGTGCTGACGATGACCATGGACTTCTTTGTACCTTGTATCCAGCACAGTAGCCAGTCCGTTGTGGTGGGGCTGCCATGTACCCTGTTGGTTGTAGCTCCTGACAATACAGGGATCACTCTCCTATGCCTGCACCATTAACTCCCCACGTGTGCCAAGGAGTAGATGCCCGTCACCCTGGGGCATTGGGACTCCTGGCAATGGCCATCCTGCCAGGTGGCCTTTGCTGCGGTTGGGTGGTGCCCGTGGGAAGGGCCCCTGATAGGAGTGGGTGGCATCAGAGTGGATGACATGCCATGAAGCGTACTATGTCATCTCTTGCTGGTGGTCCACCGCCAGCATTCTCTAAGTGAGCATAGTCTAACTTTAATGCTAAGAAATATGACCCCAAGTCATTCCCCTCCCTGGCCACACCCTGCGAGGAACGCCAAGCTAGGGATGGCAGTGAAGCTTATTCGCCCCGGTACCGCGTATGTACGAGAGTTGATGGGATTCTTTCACATCCATGAAGCCTCAGTTTTTTGTGGAGAATTTGGTGGACGAGTTTGGGAAGGAGGAGGGCTTTAAGCCCCTGGACTGACTTACCTACACTGAGGCTGAGACGAAATTTGAGTGCCTACATCCTCATACGCCACCACTACAAGAACAGTTCTCGCCACCATCAGTTCCTTGAATTCCTCTTGCCTCTCAAAACCGGGAGACTACACCTGCCCCCTTGATGGTGGGGGCCACTTCCTTCTCTCTTGCTCCTGCACCACCTACTTTGGGAGCAACCCACCCCCTCCCCCTTCCCCCCCGTCTCCCAACCATTGGGGATTTCAATCCTCACTTCTGAGCCAGAGAAGCATAAGACTTCTTCAGTTCCTCTCGCTAGGAAGGGGTTCCTTGGGTCACTCCCTTCCCAGGTTTTTGCTAGTGGGAAAGATGACACCTGCCAGCGGCTGAAGAGCCCAGAAGCAGCTGGTCATAGTGATTCATGCTCATCCTCAGTCCTGGAGACTGATTAGTGATTCAGTGAAGTCGTCCCAGCCAGGGAAACCCAAGGAACAGCGCGAGAAATTGAAAAAAGAAGACCCCTAAGAACAAGAAACTTGTGTTGACACCCACACCACTGCTACCTACAAGTTCTGCATCTGAGGATGGGGTGGAGATTATGGCGTCCCCTGAGGACCTAGATCTCGCCGGACCCTCAGACATAATGGATATAGACTGCTCAGGCAAAACGTTGGTGGCAGCAGATGACTCTGAGGCGTAAAACTGCCTCATTGTATGTTCTGTACCTTCCCAATCTCCCAATGTCATCTTCCAGTGGAATTGCGGTAGTTTATTCCACCATCTGGTTGAGCTACGGCATCTGTTAAGCTTTACACCTGCTTTCTGCATTGCCCTCCAGTAAACCTGGTTTCAGCAGTGCGGACCCCTGCCCTCTGCAGTTATAAGGGATATTACAGGAACCGTAGCGACTGTAATAGAGTGTCAGGTGGATTTTGTGTTTATGTGCTAAACTCAAGTCTGTAGTGAACCTGTGCCCCTTCAAACCCCTCTTGAAGCTGTGGCTGTTAGAATACGGACGACGCAGAAAATAACTATCTGCTATGTATATCTTTCTCCAGGTGGTGCAGTACCCCTGAATGTATTAGCTGCACTGACTGATCAGCTACTTTTCAGAGATTTTAACGCCCATAACCCCTTGTGGGGTTTCTCCCATCTATTCACTGGAGAGCGCATGACCTGTGTGGTAGTGACCTCTTTCCCATCTTCCTGTCACTGCCGCGGCGTCAGGCCCACGGAGGCCTGCCCAGATGGGCTTTAAACAAGGCGGACTGGAAAACTTTCACCTCTGATGTCACCGTTTACTCTGCCCCTCAAGGTAACATCGATGTGATGCTTGAGCAGGTGACTACCACAATCATTTCTGCAGCAGAAAACACGATCCCTTGCTCTTTAGGGTGCCCCCGGCGAAAGACAGTCCCTTGGTGGTTGCGGAAGTTACAGAGCGATGGCGAGCTCTACAGCGGCATAAGCGACACCCTTCCCTAGAGCATCTGGTAGCCTTTAAGCGGCTCCATGCCCGTGTAAGCCAGCTTATAAAATGACGGAAACAGGAGTGTTGGGAGAGGTACGTGTCGACCATTGGATGCCATACATCACCTTCCCAAGTCTGGATGAAGATCAGACGTCTTTTTGGGTATCAGACCCCAACACGTGTCCCTGGCATTACCATCAATGGTGTGCTATGTACCGACGCAAACACAATTGCCGAGCACTGTGCTGAGCACTATGCTCTAGCCTCTGTGTCGGAGAAATACCCCCAAGCCTTTCGCGTCTACGGCGTAAGGAAAGGAAATTCCTCTCGCTCACTACCCGCCACAGAGAAGTCTATAACGCCCCATTTATGGAGTGGGAGCTTCTTGGCCGGATAAGATCCACAGTCAGATGATTAAACATCTCTCGTATGACAACAAGTGCCATCTCCTCGTCATCTTCAACTAGATCTGGTGTGATGACATCTTTCCATCTCAATGGTGGGGGAGCACCATCGTTTTGGTGCTCAAACCTGGCAAAAACCCGCTTGATGTGGATAGCTATCAGCCCATCAGCCTCACCAACGTTGTTTGTAAGCTGCTGGAACACATGGTGTGTCAGCGGTAGGGTTGTGTCCTGGATCGGAACAGTCTTTTCCAGATGCCAACACCTTGTTGCTGTCTTTTTTGATCCACGCCAAGCGTATGACATGACCTGGTCATATCATGTCCTTGCCACGTTATACGGGTGGGGTCTCGGAGGCCTGCTCCAGATTTTTATACAGAATTTCCTGTTGCTCCATACTTTGTGTGTCCAAGTTGGTGCCTCTCATAGTTCGCTAGTTCGCCCCTCCCCCCAATATCCAGGAGAATGGGGTTCCGCAGGGATCTGTATTGAGTGTATCACTATTTTTAGTGGCCATTGATGGTCTAGCGGCAGCTGTAGGGCTGTCCGTCTCACTCTCTCTGTATGCAGACAACTTCTGCATTTCGTACTGCTCCACCAGCACTGGTACTGCTGAGTGGCACCTACAGGGAGCCATGCACAAGGCACAGTCGTGGGCTCTCGCCAACAGCCTCCAGTATGCGGCCGCTAAGTCACGTGTTATGTACTTCTTTCGGCGTCGTACCATCCATCTGGAACCAGAACTTTACATTCATGATGATCCACTCACTGTAGTGGAGATAGATCAATTCTTAGGACTGGTTTTTGATGCCTGATTGACTTGGCTTCCTCACCTTCGTCAGATTAGGCAGAAGTGCTGGCAGCACCTCAAAGCCCTCCGCTGCCTGAGCAACACCAACTGGGGTGCAGATCGCTCTACTCTGCTGCAACTCTACAAAGTCCTTGTTCAATCCTGCCTTGACTATGGGAGTCTCATTTACGGTTCAGCGGCACCCCAGAAGTGGCCACTGTGGCGTTCGCCTAGCGACAGGAGCTTTTAGGATGAGTCCAGTGGCCAGTGTCCTTGTGGAAGCCGGAGCCCCTCCCTTGTAGATCCGACGTGCACAATTCTTCGCCAGTTACATTGCACACATTCATAGTTCTCCTCAGCACTTGAATTACTGTCGCCTTTTTCCAACTGCGGCAGTTCATCTCCCGCATCAGTGGCCCAGGTCAGGGCTAACGATTGTGGTTCACGTGCAATCCCCTCTGTTTGAACTGGTGTCCTTCTCTTTACCACCTCCCATCCAGGTCCATCTGCATACACCTCCATGGTGTACACCTAGGCCGCAGATTCGTCTGGACCTTTCACATGACCCTAAGCAGCAGTTCAGTTACTCCTGCCACTCTTCACTGTCACTTTCTCTCAATTCTTGATGTTTTCTGTGGCTCTGAAGTGGTTTACACCGACGGCTCGATGGCTGATGGTCATGTTGGCTTTGCCTACATCCACAAAGACCATTTTGAACAACATTCCTTGCCCAATGGTTGCGGTGTATTCACTGCAGAGCTGGTGGCCATCTCTCATGCACTTCAGTATGTCCATTCATGCCCCGGGGAATCATTTCTTCTGTGTTCTGACTCATTGAGCAGCCTACAAGCTATCAACCAATGCTACCCTCACCATCCTTTGGAAATGTCCATCCAGGAGTCCATCTGTGTCCTGGACTGGTCCCGTCGTTCTGTGGTGTTTGTGTGGACCCCAGGACACATTGGCATCCCAGGCAATGAACTTGCCGACACGCTACACGGAAACCTCTTCTGGAGACAGGCATCTCTGAACCTGACCTGCATTCTGACTTACGCCATAGTGTTTTTCGGCTTTGGGAGACGGAATGGCATAAACAGTACACTGTGTAATTAAGGAGACTGTCCCACTTTGACTGCCCAGCAATGAAATCCTGGGTTACCAAACTCGTTGCCCCTAATTTTGTCTGACAATGCCTCATCGGCTGATTTAGATTTAAGTTTTATTTGTGAGGGTGGGTTTTATCATTTAATCTAAGTTTTAGCATGTGTCCTTTGTCCCTCTGTGTCCTCAACCTCCACGTTTGTTGCCCTTCATCATTCTTGTGATTTTTCCTTTCATTCCGTTTTGAGTTATCAGTCTCATTTGTTTTATTCTCACACTTGTGGCATTGTTTTATTCAGAACAAGGGACTGATGACCTCGTATTTTGGTCCCTTTCCCCCTCTTTTACTGCAACCGACCAACCCACCCACCCGCCCACCCTGTACATAATATCAAATGTTTACTCGCATACCTTTCAACATCTGACAACAGACACATATAATCTTTCTTTTACAAACTGGAAATTCAACAGTCCACTAGAATAGTGTAAAAACACCTCCCAAGATTCAGATGGCACTCTAGTAATTATAGCAAACGAAGTATACTGATGTTAGACGAAAATTTTGTGAGAACAAGTTTTTCCCATCCAGTGGACAGAAAGTATCATTTTACCAATATTGAAACCTGATAAAACCCCCACACTATAGGCAGCTACAAACCAAGAACTTTAATGGCTATGCTATGCAAACTCCTGGAACAGTTGGTAAGTTGCAGTCTCTGCTTGTGCCTGGAAACAATAAATTTGCTTTCACGACTGATTTCAAAAGCCAGATCCACAACCAGCCACCTGAATATGTTGACAGGAAGGCTGTCGAAATTCGGCACATGGTCACAGTCGCCATTTACATACAGAAGGTATATGATGCAATGTAGCAACAGCACATCTTAGCTACCTCCCATCAGCATTTCTGAGTTAGAGTTGGTACGATCAGTAGTGAAGATTTTGTCTTGAGTGCTAGCCTGTTTGCAGTTGCCGTAAGCGGAACTGCTGCTATTGTGAGAGTGAACATATTGTTTGTTTTGTATGTAGATGACTTCCATTCTCTGTCATTACCAGCATTACATCACTTCAAATGACCATTTGGAAGACAAAATTATTGAGGTTTCCACAGCTACTTATTGACATATTGCGTAATATTGCCTGTTGGCTTTAATCTTGGTATCTTTGGAATCTTCGTCAGACATGTGGTTAACGATTTGTTCTGGAATTTTGCAGCATTCTCAAAGATTTACCCTCCGTTACGGTGGTGGTTCATACCAGTTTCTGTGCTATGTTCATTTCAGATTCTTCTGTAAATACACTGTTGAAATAATAATGATGGATAATAACAAGTACACATGGAAAGACAAAGTCGATTTTGGTCCGATGAGATACAGGGAGTTCCATTGATCATGACTGGGCCAAATATCTCACGAAATAAGCGTCAAACGAAAAAACTACAAAGAATGAAACTTGTCTAGCTTGAAGGGGGAAACCAGATGGCGCTATGGTTGGCTCCCTAGATGGCACTGCCATAGGTCAAACAGATATCAACTGCGTTTCTTAAAATAGAAACCCCCATTTCTTATTACATATTTGTGTAGTATGTAAATAAATATGAATGTTTCAGTTGGACCACTTTTTTCGCTTTGTGATAGATGGCGCTGTAATAGTCACAAACATATGGTTCACAATTTTAAACGAACGATTGGTAATAGGTAGGTTTTTTAAATTAAAATACAGAACATAGGTATGTTTGAACATTTTATTTCGGTTGTTCCAGTGTGATACATGTACCTTCGTGAACTTATCATTACTGAGAACATATACTGTTATAGTGTGATTACCTGTAAATACCACATTAACGCAATAAATGCTCAAAATGATGTCCGTCAACCTCAATGCATTTGGCAGTATGTGTAACGACATTCCTCTCAACAGCGAGTAGTTCGCCTTCCGTAATTTTCGCACATGTGTTGACAATGCGCTGACGCATGTTGTCAGGCGTTGTCAGTGGATCACGATAGCAAATATCCTTCAACTTTTCCCTCGGAAAGAAATCCGGGGACGTCAGATCCGGTGAACGTGCGGGCCATGGTATGGTGCTTCAACGACCAATCCACCTGTCTTGAAATATGCTATTCAATACCACTTCAACCGCACGCGAGCTATGTGCTGGACATCCATCATGTTGGAAGCACATTGCCATTCTGTCATGCAGTGAAACATCTTGTAGTAACATCGGTAGAACATTACATAGGAAATCGGCATACATTGCACCATTTAGATTGCCATCGATAAAATGGGGGCCAATTATCCTTCCTCCCATAAAGCTGCACCATACATTAACCTGCCAAGGTCGCTGATGTTCCACTTGTCACAGCCATCGTGGATTTTCCGTTGCCCAATAGTGCATATTATGCCGGTTTACGTTACCACTGTTGGTGAATGGCGCTTAGACGCTAAATAGAATGCGTGCAAAAAATCTGTCATTGTCTTGTAATTTCTCTTGTGCTCAGTGGCAGAACTGTACACGACGTTCAAAGTCGTCGCCATGCAATTCCTGGTGCATAGAAATAAGGTACGGGAGCAACAGATGTTGATGTAGCGTCCTCAACACCGACGTTTTTGAGATTCCTGATTCTCGCGCAATTTGTCTGCTACTGATGTGCGTGTTAGCCGCGACAGCAGCTAAAACACCTACTTGGGCATCATCATTTGTTGCAGGTCGTGGTTGACGTTTCAGATGTGGCTGAACAGTTCCTGTTTCCTTAAATAACATAACTATCCGGTGAATAGTCCAGCCACTTGAATGATGATGTCATCCAGGATACCAAGCAGCATACATAGCACACGCCCGTTGGGCATTTTGATCACAATAGCCACACATCAGCACGATATCGACCTTTTCCACAGTTGGTAAATGGTCCATTTTAACATGGGTAATGTATCACAAAGCAAATACCGTCTGCAATGGTGGAATGTTACGTGATACCATGTACTTATACGTTTGTGACTATTACAGCGCCATCTATTACAAAGCGAAAAAAGTGGTCCAATTAAAACATTCATATTTCTTTATGTACTACACGAATATGTAATAAAAAATGAGGGTTCCTATTTTTAAAAAATGCAGTTGATATCCGTTTGATCTATGGCAGTGCCATCTAGCGGGCCAACCATAGCGCCATCTGGTTTCCCCCTTCAAGCTAGACGAGTTTCATTCTTTGTAGTTTTTTCGTTTGGCGCTTATTTTGTGAGATATTTGACCCGGTCACTATCAATGTACCACCCTGTATACCACCTGGGGGATAGTAGGTGTACTGATAATGGCTTCAGTGTTGTCTGCCAACAGGGAGCATGGTGACATAGCTTCCAGGGTGCCAACTGTTTCTACCCTTTAATAGGGAATGCTCACTTTCGGAAGTAAGCATGGTGCAAATGGGTGAAGCAATCAGGCAACCATGCCACAGAGACGCACTCGTGCTTCCTACAGCGAACTGACCCAGTTTGAAAGAGGTCAAATTGTGCTCTTCTAAGTGATGGTGGGGGGTCCTTTTGGAGAATTGCCTTGCAAGTTGGATGTGCTGTGTCAGTTGCGCAATATTGCTGGTATCAGTGGCCACATGAACATTCTCACTCCTATAGATGAGGTTCTGTACTCCATGCAGCACAGATGCCAGGATCATTGTAAGGGCAATAGTACAAATCGTAACAACTACCACAGCACACATAAGAGGGTGTGAGAGCCCAGATATGTCAACATGAACTCTTGTGAACTGGTTATTAGCAGTGGGACTACGGGCACACACACCCTTAGTTCATCTTCCAGTCCCACCACAGCATCGAAGTGCGTGGCTCGGCTGGTGCTGTCGGAGGATCACGTGGAAGCTGAAATGGTGAGCTGTGTTCTTCAGCGATGAAAGCAGATTCTGCCTGTATGCAAGTGATGATTGTTTGCACATAAGACACAGACCTGGCGAGTGCTGTCTCATTGAGTGCATTGTCGCAAGTCACACTGACCCCACCCCAGGCCTTATGGGCTGCGGTGCGATAAGCTACCACTTTCATTCACCTTTGGTGTTTCTTCAGGGTATGGTAACTCACTCTTGGTACATGCAGAACATTGTTAGACCTGTCTTTTGCCATTATTGAAACAGGAAGATGATGTGTTGTTCCAACATGATTATGCTGACCTATAAATTGTCTGTGAAACTCATCATGCTTTTCAAGACATGCAGTGATTTCCCTGGCCAGCACGATCTCTGGATTTGTCTCCAAACAAGCATGTGTGGATTACGATGGGATGAGAAATGACTCGTGACTTGCCAACCAACAACTCTCACAGAACTATGTGAACAGGTCGAGCAGACATGGCATAACATATCCTAGGACAGGATTCACCATCTTTACAATCAACTGGATGTCAGTCAGCACCTGCATTGCTGTCCTTGGAGGCTACACCACATACTAGTGTGGTATTTTAGCATGGGTCAATACCTAGTACCTCGGAACCAGTTGTGCTATTGATTTGCAAACGCAAACATCTAATATACTCCATATGCATTGTTGCAGCAATAAATCTTGAGTGGATCGGAAACCTCTAAAAGGCTGTGCTATTTTCTTTTTTTGTTTCTGGCTTTTTATTTTTTTCTCTCTTTCAACTATCACACGTTCTTTTGTATGATTAGGTATGTAATAAAAATTGACTGAGATGGAAATTATAGATTTCACTCACTCAGTTCATGTCATTCAGTGAACGGCATGTTATTTCCACAATATGAATGGTGAAAACTCAACATTGAGAATAATTATTTTTTGGATGAGCAACTGGATTTCAAGGTACATAACCAAGATTTAAGATGTTGACAGGGAAAAATAGCAATAAATCAGAAATTACTGAAACAGAAAAATCAAACACACATAACACAAGCAAGCACACCTCATTTGCACATGATAACTATCACTGGCTGCTGTGGCCATAATGCAGCTGTCGCATTAAATGAAAATAGTAATCTGTAGTGGATTGAGGAAGGGTCAGGGATAGCAGTATAAGGGTGAGAGGAGAGAAGAGTGCTGTCTGCATAGTGTGCAGGGACTATATGGTGGGAGGACAAGGCTTCCAGGTGCAGCATTAGGAGGCTGTGAGAGAGGGCGGGGGTGGGAAATGGTAAAGAAGGGGAACAGAATAGGAGGAAAGACTGGTGGGTGCATTGGCACAGAACTACACATAATGAGGGTGAAGTGATGTATATAGGGAAGAGATGAATTGTCAGAGGTGATGGTAAGGTTGAGGCCGGGGTAATTTCGTGAGCAGGGAATGTGTTGTACGGACAACTCCCATCTGCTTAGTTCAGAAAAATCTGGTGGTGGAGGGGAGGATCCTTGTAGCTCAGGTTGTGAAGCAGCCATTCAAATCAGGCATGTTATGTTCAGTTGCGTGTTGTACCACAGGATGGTCCACTTTGCTCTTGGCTGCAGTTTTGTGGTGGCTTTTCTTCCTGATGGACAGCTGGTTGGTAGACATGCAAATATAAAAAAAAAAAAAAACTGTGCAATGACTGCAGCAGAGCTGGTATATTATATGGCTGCTTTCACAGGTGGCCTGGATTCTGATGGTGTAGGATAAGCCTGTGACAGGACTGGAATAGGAAGTACTGGTTGAGTGGACTAGGCAGGTTTTGCACATGGGTTTTCTACAGGGATATAATTCCTGTGGCTAGGTTTGTTATCAGAGGTGTAGGGATGAACTAGGATGTTGTAGAGGTTGTGCGGGTGACGGAACACCCCTTTAGGAGGCACGGGTAGGATATTGGGTAGGGTGTCTCTTGTTTCAGGGCATGATGACAGATAAACAAAGTCCTGAGGAAGGATGTGGTTCAGTAGTTCCAGTCCAGGCTTTTATTGGGTGACATAGGGGCACTCCATTGTAACTGTGGGAGTATTAGGGCTGTGTGGGGATATGCCCCAGGAAGTCTGTTTGTGGACTAGGTCTGGGGGATAGTACCTGAATGTAAAGACCTTTGTGGGGCCTTCAGCATAATGGACAAGGTAGTTCTTGACACTGCAGGTATACCATCCCCAGGTGGGAAGGCTGTATGGGAGGGATTTTTTGGTGTAGAAATGATGGCAGCTACCGAAATGCATGTACTATTGTTGCTTTTAATATGGACAGAGGTGTGGATGGAGCCATTAGAGAGGAGGTGGTCAATGTCCAGGACGATGGCATGCTGGGTTCATGAGGACCAGGTGATGGAGATGGGAGAGAAGGTATTGAGGTTGTGAAGGAATGGGGATAGGATAGGATAGGATAGGATGTCTTGGCACTGAATCCAGATCATGCAAGATATCATCAGTGAACTTGACCTAGACCAGGGTTTGAGGTTTCGGGAGGATAGGAATGTTTCCTTAGATAGCCCATAAACAGGTTGGCACAAGAGGGTGTCATGCCAGTGCCCACGGCTGTGATGTAAATTTGTTTGTATACTTTCCTTTCAGAAGAGAAGTAGTTATGAGTTAGGATAAAATTGGTAAGGTTTATGAGGAATGAGGTTGTGGGTTTTGAGCCTGAAGGACATTTGGGAAGATAATGTTATAGAATGGCAAGATGTTAGGTGTGAGGGATGTTGCTATATAGGGAAGTTGCTTCAACAGTGACAAGTAGGAATCCAGGAAGTAAAAGGGTGGGGATTATGGAGAGTACCTCCATTTTGACAGCTACCATACCTTCCACACCAAAAAGTTCTTCCATACAGCCTGGCAACCGGGATGGTGTCTCTACAGTGACAATAACTCCCTTGCCCAGTATGCTGAAGGCCTTCACATACAGGCACTACCCAGGTCTAGTCAGTGAACAGATCTCCCGTACCATATCCCCAAAGACCACCAATCCTCCCTCAGTCCCCAGAAACAACCTACAAAGAGGCATCCGTTTAGTCATCCAATACCACCCAGGACTGGAAAATCTGAGCCACTTCTCATTAGGGCTGTGTTTATCTATCATCATCATTGAAATGGAGACATCCTACTCAAGATCTTTACCACCCTACCTAAAGTGGTATTCATTGCCCACGCAACCTTCACAACATCCTAATCCATCCCTATGCCACTCACAATCTCAACTCCTTGCCACAGGGATCATACCTTGTGGAGACCTAGGTGCAAGACCTGCCCAATCCACCCACCCAGCACTTCCTATTCTAGTCCCATCACAGGCTTTCCCAACTCCATAAGAAGCCATACCACCTGTGAAAGCAGCCATCATGAGATGGTACAACATGCAGCTGAACGTAACATGCTTGATTTCAATGGCTGTTCCACTGCCCGGGGCACCTGGATCCTCCCCTTCACCGGCAGCTTGTCTGAACTGCACAGTTTGGAGTTACCCTTACAACACATTGTTTACTCTCGAAATTATCCCAGTCTCAACCTACTGTCCCCACAGACTCCACCGAAGAGTTGCCACCCCCTCTGTCCTGTCATCTCTTCCCAATTTACATCCATTCATCCTCATTGTGTGCCACTCTCTGCCAACATGTCTATTGGTCTTTCCCCCTCCTTCTCTCCTCACCTTTTCCACTCATTTCCCGCTCCCCCCCCCCACCCCCACCCCTCCACCCCCCGGTCCCCTCTTGACACTGCACGTGGCAGTCTCATCCTGCCGCCATCTAGTTTCTGCACACTACTCCTGGCAGTGCTCCTCTCTCCCCTTGCCTGCACCCTGTAATCCGTCCCCCTTTCTCACCCCACTCCAGATTTTTGCTTTTGTTCAATGCAACAGTTGCATTCTGGCTGTAGTGGTCAGAAATAATGATCATGTATGCATGACGTGCTTTCTTTCTTGTGTGTGTGTGTGTGTGTGTGTGTGTGTGTGTGTGTGTGTGTGTGTGTTTGTTTCTTTTCTGTAAAAGGCTTTGGCTCAAAGCTCATTGTTTAAGAGTCTTTGCATTGTGCCTGTCTGCAATTCAACGTGTGAACATTATGATGGTTTGTGCTGTGAAGTGCAAAGGAACAGTTTTGTATTGTAGAATAGGCTTCTTGTTGCAGTCAGGCTTCTTGTTGCAGTCACATTCCTAAATTCAAAGAAGAATAACTGTTGACATGATGACAGATCAATTCTTCATCAGTGCACAGGGGAGCTATGCTATTGGCTGTGAGAGTAATACTGTAAGCAGCAGTGATATATCATATAACACCAATGAGTCTTGTCACCCGTCAACAGCAGCGTCTCTAAATGACTGGCCTTAGTCTTCTGTTACATTTGTGGTGTGTGCCATTTAACATCTAGATTTTTTAATGTAAGTAGTAGCAGGGACATTTACAATGATCTGCTTTCTTCACCTTACAATTAGCTCACAGCTCGTGCTAAACATTGCTGACTTTTTTTTTTTTTTTTTTTTTTTTTTTTTTTTTTTTTTTTTTTCTGCAGGACAAGATCTATGGTACTCAAAGCCGCCTTTTAGTTGTTACCTTCTTAATTTGGGACACTGTATTTTAACTCACATATAATTTATGTTAGTATGTGTCTCGTGGTTAATGAAATTGTTTGTCCTTCAAAGTGTTCAGTGTAAGGTGCTTTGTTACATGCTATAGTTCTTGCAGATGAATGTGAATGTAAAATAACTGAAACATTATCCTAATTCTTGACTGAGCTATGAGATAAGGATATAATGATTAATGAGTCGTGTTGCTTGTTTTTTTATCAAATATTGGCACCCTGATTTAAAACTGTGCACTTACTGATTTTATCTAGTGGATTCTTAACAACTGCTGTAGCTCTGTGTGTTTCACTTTTTTTTCCTCACCTGCTGGTGTTAGTTGTTGTATTATCTCAGATAACAACATAGCTAAATAATTTTTAAAAAATATGTTTTAAATATATTTGAGTTATATACATAATACAATTAATAACATTTCTTTGCAGATATCATCTTTTGCTGTCTGTTTCTGCTGACAGGAAATTCAAGAAACTTTCTGAGGATTTAATTACTGTGCAGACTGATAAAATGCCTGGAAAAAAGCTAAATCTGCGTGATCGGTTGGAAGATGACCAGTTGGACCTTAGTATGTCTGATTTAGACGAAGTACCAGTCCGTGAAATAGTAAGTGAGGGCAATCTGTATAACCATTGACGACTTGTTAATAGCTTATTTTTAATTTGTAAATCCATTCATAGCTATTTGTATTTGCCCTACATAGTATATTACTGCTGCGAAAGCAAGTCATTCATTTTTAAATGAAACAATAAAACCTACATGCTTTGTAGCCTCTCGTGCCTACTGTGTGTCCATGATAACTAGACGATTTCAATGGTGTTGCCAAAAGTGGAGAAAATCGGCACTAGTTGAAAGTTATTCATTTGTCTCCAAGCATGGTCAAAGTCAGGCTGCCCCTAGACGCAGTGTTACTGTACACATTGTTAGTGGTGATGGTGCCAATATCGCTAGAAGCAGCTGATGCTACCCCTCCACAACTGTTTTGTGGATACGTGCGTGGCATGGAAAGGACCCCGAGCGCATGCTACTGTTTTTCCTTCTGGGCTGCATACCTTCCCTTTCCACATCCCTCCCCGTCCCCGATCCTTCCCTCCCCCTTCCCTTCCCCTTCTGCCTCCCGTTGGGAGTAGGTTTTTGTACCTACGTCCAGAGATGGGCACTTGTGAATGAATGAAGTGGTTTCTATTCTTTTATCTCTACAATGTAAAATATCTGTCCTTACTTTGTCCTTCTCTTTCCGTGATTCTTCTCTTGACCTTCTTCTCCGCTGCGGCGTTTGAGAATTCTTCTTTTCTTTCCCTTCCTTTGTTCCTCCCTTTTTCTTTCTTTCCTCTGTGTGCATGTCTGAAGGCCGACCCATGTGTTCCCACGTGTAGCTCGTGAGGGGGTAACACATTATTCCCCATTCTGGGTAGTCATGTAAGACATGTACGTACCCCTTGGTAAAGGCCACGCCCAGGGAGAGGTGATTACCCGAACTGGTACCTTCCGAACATGCCAATTGGTCCCTTCGTCTGTTTCTCGGGAGGTGTGATCTGAGGTGTGGACAATCACCTAAGGTAGGAGTGCCCTCAGAGAAGGACCCACTTGGAAGGATTGCGCCATCGGAGACGCCGGTAATCATGAGGGATACTTGCGCAATGGTTTCTTCTACTTCTACAACTTCTGCCCACCAGAGAAAGCTAGAAGAGTCTCAGCCACAGAAAATTCTTCCATCAGTGACAAAGTTCTTAGTTGTTTCTCGGTCTGACGAAGGTAAAGACTTCTCAACAGTAAATCCTTTCATTATTCAGAAAGGCATTGATGCAATTGCAGGTCCTGTAAAGTCTTGTTCCCGGTTACGGAATGGTACCTTATTATTAGAAAGATATTGCCCTCCAAGCACAGAAATTGCTTCAAACTACACTGCTACACACCTTCCTGTAGCGCACCATACTTTAAACTCATCGCGCGGAGTTTTTGTATACGAGATCACTCGACGGAGTATCAAATGAGGACATTCAAATTACCTGTCTGGTCAGGGAGTAATGGCCGTACATCGCATAACAAAAAGGGTTGAAAAGGAATTGCTACTGACATGCGCTCTCTTCTTGACATTTGACAAAGTTCAACTTCCATCGAACACTAAAGTCAGATATGAGATAATTTCAGTTCGCCCTACATCCCCAACCCTACATGTTGCTATCAGTGTCAGAGGTTTAATCATACCAGCCAGTCGTGTTCCTGTACAGCCAAATGCATTACCTGTGGTACACCCATGTGGGTGATTGTTCTCCCCCATCCCCCTGTTGCATCAACTGTAGGGGTGACCATGCTGCTTCCTCTAGAGATTGCCCTATTTTTAAAGATGAAGGAAATATTCAGGAATTCCATTGCTGTTTGTAAGTTATTCGCCAGTGGAAAGCCCACTGTTTTCCCAGCAGGTAAATATAGCATTGTCCTTGCCTCGCCTCTCCTTGACTTACTAAGGAGGTGTTCACACAGACTTACTATCTCACCTTTAGCACCATGGTCATTAGAACGGCTAGCCCAAAGATCACCTGTTCAGCCACCCCACTATCACCTGCTCTCTCTAAGGCTCAACCTTCATCGGCTCCTGCTAAATCAGGGGCCCCAAAATTGGACGCCCGGACTTCCACAAAAGAGCCTACCCGTGAAGATTTTGTACGTACCCAGACCTCACAACCCTCAGCTCCTGCATCTCAGCATCCTGCTTCCAAGAAGGCTCATAAAAAAAACACAGTTCCTCTCCTTCTCTGCCACAGCATGCCTCTGCTACAGTGCCATCCAGTGGTAGCCACCCTCGGCTGTCTTCCGTGTCATCGAGACACACCACTGGTGGCAGGAGCTGCCCCCGAACACACCACTGGCGGCAGGGGCTACCCCCGAACAACCTGTGGATCAGGATTTTCTATCTTTGGCTGAATGCCATTCTATGCCTTTGGCCACCGGCTTTCAGCGGTTGCTGAGTTGACGGCAACTGGTGAGATTTTTCCTTTTTTCGTCCACCCTAAGTCATTATTCATTAGAATATCTGCAGAATTTACTCCAATCAGGATGAATTGTCGATCCTCTTATGATTCTACTTCTGTCTTCAGGAAACAAAGCTACATCCCTGTGATCACTTTGTCTTCCCTCATTTCCAACCTGTCTGGTTTGATCTCCCCTCTGTTGCTGGCATTCTGGCACATGGGGGACTTATGATTCTTCTCCACGATACTATCCATTATCACCCAATCCACTTACACAGTTCCTTCCAAGCTGTGGCTGTACATCTTTCCCTTTCTGGATTCACCTTCTCTCTTTGTACCTTATATGTTCCATCATCCACACCAATGGCAACAGCCAATCTCCTTCATCTCCTTGGTCAGCTCTCACCCCTCTATTTGCTGGTTGGGGATTTAAAATGCCCATCACCTGCTTTGGGGACCTCCACGTCCTTGCCCAAGATGCTCTCTATTGATTAACCTCTTCCACCAAGCGGATCTTGTTTGCCTTAACACTGGGAAACCTACATTTTTGTGTGCCTCCACGTCAACTTACTCTCATTTGTACCTTTCAGTCAGTACTGTTCGGCTGGCTTGGCGCTTTGAATGGTTTTTTCTTACTGACACACACTCGAGTGACCATTTTCCATGTGTCCTTCGATTACAGCCACAACTGCCATCTCTGCGCCCAAGACACTGGAAATTTTCCCAAGCCAATTGGACACTTTTCTCCTCTCTAGCAACATTTGATGACCATCAATTTCCTAGCATTGACAGCCCGATCACTCACGCTACGGAAGATATTCTTACAGCCGCGGAACGTTCAATACCTTGTACCTCCCCTTTTCGCTGTGACGCAATACTCGAGCGGAGACGTGCTCTTCACATTATCCGCCGCCATCCTACATTGGACAACTGTATCTTACGTGTGCAATGCCATCGCATCATATGTGATAGCAAGAAGGCAAGCTGGGAATTCTTTACGAGTTCCTTTAGTACCTTCACTCCCTCATTAGTTGTTTGGAGTTGACTCCGACGGATGTCCAGCACATTCAGTTTTTCCCCTACATCTGGGCTAACTGTCACACAGGATACCTTAGTGGACCCAGTTGCCATCTCTAACTCATTGGATCAGCACCTTGCTGAGATTCCAAGCTCTTCTAATTACCCACCCGCCTTTCTCCTGAAGAAACAGGAAGTGGAAGATTGACCTCTGGCTTTTTCATCTCAAAATCCTGGAAGCTATAATGCCGTTTTTTCTAAGCAGGAACTCAGACGTGCACTCTCCTCCTCTCACTCTTCTGCTCCGGGATCGGATGGTATACATGTCCAAATGTTGCTGCATCTCTCATACCCTAGCCTGTGCTACTTTCTTTGCCTTTATAATTGACTTTGGGCCGCCAGTACCTTCCCCAGAAGATGTTGGGAAGCTAATGTCATTTCTGTTCCAAAACCTGGAAAGAACAAACATCTCCCCTGCAGCTGTCATCAAAACTCTCTCAAAAGTAGTGTTTGTAATGTTTTGGAGCGTATAGTAAATTGCTGTTTAGGCTGGTGGCTGGAGTCCCGAAACCTTTTAACAACTGCCCAGTGCAGTTTCCAAAAGTATTGTCCTGCAGTTGACCATTTAGTTGCTCTCGCCACTTATATCATGGACAATTTTCTCAGGGACTGCCAAATGGTAACTATATTTTTTGCCCCGGAGAGGGCATACAATACCTGTTGGAGGACAGGCATCCTCTGCTCTCTTGGGGCTTTTGAGGTTGGCTATCCCTTTTTGTCCATGAATTTATGATGGAGCGCACATTTAAGGTGTGGGCAAACACTACTGTATCCCATACTTTCTCCCAAGGAAATGGGATGCCCCAGGGCTCCGTGCTAAGTGTTGTACTGTTTGCCGTCGCCATAAATCCAATTATGGATTATCTCCTTCCCGATGTCTCAAGCTCCCTCTTTCTCAATGATTCTGCAATCTTCTATGGCTCTCAACAGACCAGCCTTCCTGAACGTCGTCATCAAGAACTTCTTGATCGCCTCCACTCATAGAGCATCAAAACCGGCTTCCGATTTTCTCAGTAAGACCGTCTGTGTAAATTTTTGGTGTCGTACAGAGTTTTATCCACCTACCCTACATCTAAGCCCTGTTGACCTTCAATTCGTGGACGTCGCCAAATTTTTGGGACTAATGCTTGACAGAAAACTGTGCTGGTCGTCCCACATTTCATATCTTTTGGCTCGTTGTCTGCGATCCCTCAACACCCTCTGTGTTTTGAGTGGTACCTCCTGGAGAGTGGACCGAGTGGTCCTCCTCTGCCTATGTCACGCCTTAGTGCGCTCGAAATTGGACTATGGAAGCTTAGTTTACTCATCTGAACAGCCATTTATTCTTCAGCGTCTAGATCCTGTCCACCACCGTGGATTGCATTTAGCATCTGGAGCTTTTTACACTAGCTCTATGAAGAGCCTTTACACTGAGACTGCTGAACCTCTGCTCTCCAATTGGCGAACTGTCCTTTGAGTCCTTACCTAGTCATCTGTCTGTCTTCCATGCCTGCTCATCTGACCCATGCCCTTTTTTTATGCCTCCTTAGATGTAGGGTATGCAGGGAGCCCTTCCTCTCTACTAACACTGGGAGTCCGCTTCCGTCAATTGCTACATTCACTTTCCTTCCAATTTCCTAATATATTCTTGACAAATGGGGCTACAACGCCATCTTGGTTTCACCACGGGACATGCCTTCTCCATGGCCTTTGTCAGCTTCCCAAGGATAGTACCCTACACCCCCGCCACTATAGTTTATCATTGGGCTTTTGCTGATCTCTGCTCTATGTGCACAAATGGAGGATGCCACATTTATTTACACTGACAGCTCCAAGACCATCTTTGCTGTCAGGAGTGTCTGTATTACTGACAACACCCCTGTTAGATTTTGGCTTCCTGACCAATGTTAGGTTTTTACTGCAGAGCTGTACGCTGTTCTCGAGGCTGTCCAATGCATCTGTCACCATCAGCGGATGAAGTATGTTATATGCTCAGACTTGCTCAGCTCTCTTCTCAACCTCCAAGCTCTTTATCCTGCCCCCCATCTGGTCCACTTGGGGGGGCATCTCTGGCATTCCTCTGGATCCCAGGGCATATTGGTATACGCAGAAACGAGACAGCCAATATAGTGGCAAAGGCTGCTGTCTCTATTTCTCGGCCCACTGTTCGCATGGTTCCCATTGTGATCTACAGAGTGTTTCATGTCGTTGTGTTGCCCTATCATGCCACACACATTAGTCTGCACTTCAGGATGATAAATTATGGAACATAAAACCTCTTCCTCCCAGCTTCATCGTCGGGAGGAGGTAATTGTAACTAGACTGCGAATTGGGCACTGTCTTTTTAGCCATAGACATCTTTTAATTGATGATCCTCCCCTTCTTTGTCCCGTCTGCTCTCTGTCATGGATAGTGAGACACCTTTTACTTCAGTGGCCCTATTTTAATCCGCTACGCTCCCATTTACAGCTGTCGCCTGATACATCTTTCCTTTTGGCAGATGATGTGCTCTCAGCCGATTGCGTCTTTGAATTTATAAGTGTTAGTGAGATGACATCGGTCATTTGAAGCTCTTTTCGGAGAAAACAACCCCCCTTCAATAGCACTTTTCTAAGATTTCCTTCCGTTTTATAGTTTCCCTCTTCCTGGAGTTTTGATCCCATTGCTGCTGATTTAAATTCTTGTTTTTACCCTTAACTAAGCCACAGAATGGACACTTACGACCATAGCTGTTTTGCGCCTTAAAACTATAATAAATAAAAAAAATAGCCCCCCCCCCCCCCACACACACACACACACACACAGTGCTCCTCTCCCCTTGGCAGTCCTGATGCAGGGGCATGATACCCCTCCTGTCTTTTCCAACAACCACTGCTTGAATCATCAACTTATCACGGACAAGCAGTACCGTTACATTAAGTGTAAGGACTGTGGCTGCAAACAAACTGTTTCCATTTAATTTACTAATTGTAAATGTCATACACATGAATTGTCACCTTGTGAAACAAATGTTGTCAAGATTCAATTGTTTTATGCATTTCCAAGTTATTATTGTTTGTATGGTTCCATTATTTATGAAAAGAAGTTTGTGCACTTCCTGTAGTGGTGATATTTAATGTATCTGGCATTGAGGCCTGAACAGATGGTAGTATAGTAATTGTTTTTCTACATACAAATTGTTTTAAAATGTCCTCTCTTCCAGGCACAAATCAAGAAGGCAACATCATTGGACCTTTCTAATAATAGGATTACAACACTGGGAGTAAGTGCCTCATACATAAGTGTAATATTAGATTCATAATCAGTACTTGAATGTGATTTACTGTATTCTTGTAAATTATGTATATTAAAGAAGCTTTGCTATTATATAAGATGACATGTTTCTGATACAGTAATCGTAATTTCATACATCCCCCCTGCGGGTCCGGGGGTTAGAATAGGCCCGAGGTATTCCTGCCTGTCGTAAGAGGCGACTAAAAGGAGTCCCTCCCCCCCTCAAGGGGGTAGTTAGCGCCTACGTCCAGAGACGGATGGTTCCACGACCTATATTTGCGGTCATTTTGGTTTTTCACTTCTGGTTTCTTCCTTCCTTTGGTTGGTTCCTTTCTTTGTTCTTCTCCATCTCACTGTCTTGCTTACTTTTTCCCTTGCCTTCTTCTCCTTGCCTTCTCTGGTCTCCGCGTCGGTGTTTGAGACAGTCTGTCCTTTCTCTCCCTCTCTCCCTTCTTTTTCCTCTTCTTCCTTCCTCCCTGTGCGTGCCTGAAGGCCGACTCATGCGTTCGCACGCGTAGCCAGTGACGGGGTAACGCGTAATTCCGCGCCCTGGGTAGACAAGTAAGGCACGCACATACCCCCTGGTAAAGGCCAGGCCCAGGGAGGGGTGATTGCCTGAGCTGACACCTTCCGACCATGCCGATTGGTCCCTCCGTCCGTTTCTCAGGAGGTGTGACCTGAGGTGTAAACATTCACCTAAGGCGGGAGTGCCCTCTGAGAGAGTCCCCACAAGGAAGGAGCGCGCCATCGGCAATCATGGGGGATTCCTCCACAATGGATTTCTCTTCTTCTTCTCTCTCGACTTCTGCCCAAAAACAGAAACTTGACCAGCCACCAGTGACAAAAGTACTACCGCCTGCCCCACAGTTCCTCGTAGTTTCTCGATCTGAGGACGGAAAGGATTTTTCCTCTGTCAACCCTTTCGTTATCCAGAAGGGCGTAGATGCCATAGCCGGATCTGTCAAGTCTTGTACCAGGATGCGTAACGGTACCTTGTTACTAGAAACTGAGAGCGCTTTTCAGGCACAAAAACTGCTTCAGGCCACACTCCTGTACACGTTCCCTGTCCGGATGGAGGCTCACCGCACTTTGAATTCGTCTCGTGGTGTGGTATATACTAGATCACTCGACGGATTGACTGACGAGGAGATTCAGTCTTTCCTCGCTGAGCAGGGCGTGACGGCTGTCCGTAGGGTCATGAAAAAGGTCAACAATGACCTTGTACCGACCCGGACACTTTTCTTGACCTTTGATAGTGTTCAGCTGCCGTCGCGCATCAAAGCAGGCTACGAGGTTATTTCTGTTCGCCCCTATGTCCCGACACCTACGCGCTGCTACCAGTGTCAGCGTTTTAATCACACTCACCATTCTTGTTCTAATGCGGCTAAATGTGTCACTTGTGGCAGGGATGCCCATGAGGGTGACTGTCCACCTCCGTCTCCTCGTTGTGTGAACTGTCAGGGTGACCATGCAGCGTCCTCCCGCGACTGTCCCATCTACAAGGAAGAACGCTGTATACAGGAAATTCGGGTCAAAGAGAAAGTGTCCACCTCGGCTGCTCGCAAGCTATTTGCTAGTATGAAGCCCACGCTGCTCCCAGCGGGGACATACAGTACTGTCCTCGCCTCTCCTCGGACTACCAGGGAGGTGGCAACGCAGACATGCGATCTGACCTGCAGCACTACGGTCGTCCATTCAGCCAGTGCTAAGATCGCCCGGTCGACGTCTCCTCTTCCTCCCATCATCCCTCAGACACAAGCACCTTCATCAGCTTCTGCCAAGATGAAGACCCAGAAGTCAGATGCACGGGCCTTCAAGAAGGAACTGTCCCGTGCAGACTTCCTACGTACTTCGAACTCCCAACCATCGACCAGTACTTCCACTAAATGACCTTCCAAGAAGGCTCATAGGAAGCACAGTTCTCCTTCTCCGCCAGGGCGCATTTCTTCTCCTGCGCCACCCAGCAGTTGCCGCCCCAGG
Organism: Schistocerca nitens; assembly: GCF_023898315.1. Lineage (NCBI taxonomy): Eukaryota > Metazoa > Arthropoda > Insecta > Orthoptera > Acrididae > Schistocerca > Schistocerca nitens. The sequence goes on along the minus strand of NC_064618.1, from coordinate 449,922,277 downwards.
CCGTCATCCGTTTCGCCTAGCCGAACATCTGGCCGTTCACCGGCGGAGGAAGCTCCCCCTCCCGGCCATCTTAACAAGATGGCCGATGAACCTACTGAACCAATGGACGATGACTCTCCGCTACTGATAGCGGCGGCAGTGCTCGCTCGAAGCCAGGCCCTCAGCGGCCTTCGAGGTGACCCCTTCTTGCATTTTCTTCTTCTTTTTCTTCTCATGATGGCACTTATTCACTGGAATATTCGCAGCATTCGCTCCAACCGAGAGGACTTAAAGTTGCTGCTCCGCTTGCACCGTCCGCTCATCGTAGCCATCCAGGAAACGAAGCTACGCCCATGCAATCAAATTGCCTTGGCACACTACACCTCTGCGCATTTTGACCTACCCCCTGTGGCAGGTATTCTGGCTCATGAAGGGGTTATGTTGCTGGTCCGGGATGATATTTACTATGATCCCATCACATTGCACACCGGCCTGCAGGCAGTTGCCATCCGAATTACTCTCCCCACTTTTACATTTTACATTTGTACCATTTACACTCCATCGTCGTCTGCCGTTACCAGGGCAGACATGATGCTACTTATTGCTCAGCTACCTGCACCATTTTTGTTAACTGGAGACTTCAATGCCCATCATCCCCTTTGAGGCTCTCCAGCATCCTGCCCGAGGGGTTCCCTGTTAGCAGACCTTTTCAACCAGCTCAATCTTGTCTGCCTCAATACTGGCGCCCCTACTTTTCTTTTGCACACATCTCACACCTATTCCCATTTAGACCTCTCTATATGTACTGCCCAACTTGCACGCCGGTTTGAGTGGTATGCACTTTCTGATACATATTCGAGCGACCACTTCCCGTGTGTTATCCATCTCCTGCATCATACCCCCTCTCCGTGCTCAACTAGTTGGAACATCTCCAAAGCAGACTGGGGGCTCTTCTCTTCCAGGGCGACCTTTCAGGATCAAACCTTCACAAGCTGCGATAGTCAGGTCGCACACCTCACGGAAGTCATTCTCACTGCTGCCGAATATTCCATCCCTCACACTACTTCTTCTCCACATCGCGTACCGGTCCCCTGGTGGACCGCAGCATGTAGAGACGCTTTACGTGCTCGTTGACGTGCTTTAACACCTTTAAACGCCACCCTACAGTGGCGAATTGTATCAGTTATAAACGATTATGTGCGCAGTGTCGTCGTATTATTAAAGAAAGCCAGCTGGGCTGCTTTCACAAGCACCTTCAACAGTTTTACTCCTTCTTCTGTTGTCTGGGGTAGCCTGCGCCGGCTATCTGGCACTAAGGTCCACTCACCAATTTCTGGCTTGACGGTCGCGAATGACGTCCTTGTGGCCCCTGAGGATGTCTCCAATGCCTTTGGCCGCTTTTTCCCAGAGGTTTTGAGCTCCGCTCATTACCACCCTGCCTTCCTCCCCCAAAAACAGGCAAAGGAGGCTAGGCCACCTAACTTCCGCTCCTTGAATCGTGAAAGTTATAATGCCCCATTCACCATGCGGGAACTCGAAAATGCACTTGCCCGGTCACGGTCCTCCGCTCCAGGGCCTGATTCTATTAATATTCAGATGCTGAAGAACCTTTCTCCTGTGGGTGTTTCCTTCTTCATACTTATAATCGTATCTGGATTGAGGGACATGTTCCCGCATGCTGGCGCGAGTCTATTGTTGTACCGATTCCTAAGCCGGGGAAGGACAAGCACTTGCCTTCCAGTTATTGACTCATCTCGCTTACCAGCTGTGTCTGTAAGGTGATGGAGCGAATGGTTAACTCTCGTTTGGTTTGGCTGCTCGAATCTCGATGCCTACTTACCAATGTACAATGTGGATTTCGTAGGCGCCGCTCTGCTGTTGATCATCTGGTTACCTTGTCGACCTTCATTATGAATAACTTCTTGCGGAAACGCCCGACCGCGGCTGTGTTCTTTGATTTGGAGAAGGCTTACAACACCTATTGGAGGGCGGGCATTCTCCGCACCATGCATACATGGGGCCTTCGCGGTTGCCTTCCTCTTTTTATTCGTTCCTTTTTAATGGATAGACAGTTCAGGGTTTGTGTGGGTTCTGTCCTGTCAGACACCTTTCGCCAGGAGAATGGGGTGCCACAGGGCTCAGTTTTGAGCTTTGCTCTCTTCACCATAGCAATCAATCCAATAATGGATTGCCTCCCAACTGATGTATCAGGGTCCCTTTTCGTGGACGATTTTACCATCTATTGCAGCGCACAGCATACATGTTTCCTGGAGCGTTGTCTTCAGTGTTCTCTTGACCGTCTTTACTCCTGGAGTGTCGCCAATGGCTTCCGTTTTTCTGCCGAGAAGACGGTCTGTATTAACTTCTGGCGCTACAAAGAGTTTCTCCCACCGACCTTACGACTCGGTCCCGTTGCTGTCCCATTCATGGAGACAACAAAATTTTTAGGTCTTACATTTGACAGGAAACTTTGCTGGTCTCCACATGTGTCATATTTGGCTGCCCGTTGTACCCATTCTCTAAATGTCCTCCGTGTTCTCAGTGGTATGTCGTGGGGAGCGGATCGAACCGTCCTACTTCGCCTATATCGGTCGATCGTCCGCTCCAAGCTGGATTATGGGAGCTTCGTATACTCCTCTGCACGGCCGTCCATCTTACGCCGCCTCAACTCCATACAACATCGGGGTTTACGTCTTGCGATCGGAGCGTTTTATACTAGTCCCGTCGAGAGTCTTCATGCTGAAGCCTGTGAATTGCCACTCACCTACCGGTGCGATATACTGCTTTGTCGGTATGCCTGTCGGCTACTGTCAATGCCCGACCACCCGTCTTATCGTTCCTTTTTTGATGACTCTCTCGACCGTCAATACGGGTTGTATGTCTCTACCCTGCTACCCTTTGGAGTTCACTTTCGTCGCCTCCTTCAACACCTTGATTTTTCACTCCCTGCAATCTTTAGAGTGGGCGAGAGCCACACGCCACCTTGGCTCCAGGCTCAGGTTCGCGTTCACCTTGACCTCAGCTCGCTCCCAAAGGAGGTTACCCCCGGTTCGGTATACCACTCCCGTTTTGTCAAACTTCGTTCGAAGTTCATTAATATGACCTTCATTTATACAGATGGCTCTAAGACCAATGACGGTGTCGGGTGTTTTTTTATTGTCGGGGCACAAAGTTTCAAATACCGCCTCCATGGCCATTGTTCGGTCTTTACAGCTGAGCTCTTTGCCCTCTGCCAGGCTGTTCTTTACATCTGCCGCCACCGACATTCTGCTTATGGCATCTGCTCCGATTCCCTGAGCGCCATCCAGAGCCTCAGTGATCCGTATCCGGTTCACCCTATCGTGCACCGGATCCAATGCTCTCTTCAGCAGCTGGTGGACGACGGTTCTCCGGTTAGCTTTATGTGGGTTCCTGGCCATGTCGGTATCCCTGGGAACGAAGCTACAGATGCCGCGGCCAAGGCTGCGGTCCTCCAGCCTCAGACAGCTTCTTGTTGTGTCCCTTCATCAGATTGTAGCAGGGTCATTTGTCGGCGCATTTTATCGCTGTGGCATGCCGATTGGGCTGCACTTACAGACAACAAGCTTTGAGCCTTGAAACCTCTTCCCACAGCTTGGACGTCGTCCTCACGCTCTTCTCGGCAGAAGGAGGTCGTTTTGGCCCGGTTACAAATTGGACACTGCCGGTTCAGCCATCGCCATCTGCTGATGGCTGCGCCGGCGCCGTTCTGCCCATGTGGGAAATTGCTGACGGTCCGCCACATTTTAATGTCCTGTCTGGATTTTAATACACTGCGTCTTGACCTTGGTCTGCCATGTACTCTGGATGCCATTTTAGTGGATGACCCAGGAGCAGCTGCTCACGTTCTTCGTTTTATCAACTTGACAAACCTGTCTAAGGACATTTGATAATGCTGTGTGTTTTTTTTTTTTTTAAAAAAAATCCTCTTCCTGTCTATGTCTTTTATAGTATTGTCCCTTTTAGTTGCTGTTTTAACCTTGTGCCTCGCGGTGCATTCCTAACTTAGTCTGGGCGCTAATGACCATTGTAGTTGCACGCCCTGAAACCACAAAAAAAAAAATTTCATACATACTAATTACAGTGAAACCTCTATTTTACGTTTTCACGGGATCCAAACTTAAAAATTGCAAAACTGAGGAAAATGTTAAAACCCCCAAAACACGAGCAAAAACATATGTAATTGGCATATATGATTAAAAATCGTAATCCTCACCAATACATTGTATAAAACCTGTATAAGTGAAGGAAAGTAAATGCGCAATACAACGTTTATACAATAATTTGTGGTAATGAATTTCATCAGTTCTTAAAAAAATGCAGATGTGTAACAGCAAGTGAAAACTCATCAAAAAATTGAAACAGGTATCTGGGTACAGACATGCTATGACAGCAAATTATACATAAAAACATGTGTGTGTGGTCCTTTGTGTTAACCCAGAAAAAAGTAAAAATTGATGAACAGGGTGAGTTAAACCGAAAACTATGAAGTACAGTGAGAGGCTTCAGAATCTAACATGCACATGTGTGTGTTTTCTTACTGCAGCCAGTGGTGGTTTAATTGCGTCTTGCAGACTTCAAGCCGCATACACGCTAAGCTTGAAACATGTTTTCAAAACATGTGTCCAGCTACTTGATGTGAACACCATTTGGAAACATCTTTTGAAGCAAGGTGCAATGTCCTCAACAGTGAGTGGTAACTATTGCTGCTTGCAATCCAGCAGAGGGCAGTGCACAACCTGTTAATGGGTCATCTGCACTGGGGTTTTATTGCACACCGCTGCTTTATGCCCTTTCATAAACGACTCAGCAGAAAACTGCAGCTACATTTGGTAGAATATTGAGAAAGACTCCGTAGAAAAAGAAAATAAGGTTGTTCAAAATGTGAAATAATACTCAAGGCTCTGGAGTGAATCTCCTATCAACAAAAAATTAACATCATGTCTGGTTGTAATTGCTTTCCTGATTTTTTTTTTTTTTTTTTTTTTTAAAGGTAATGATGATACCATATTTGCCAGAAATTCAGAATTGTTAGGTGATATCCAAGTGAAATTATGAAAACTAGAGCTGTCTTCCATATTCAGTTTCCATATGTAGCAAGTTTTTCCCACCAGGTGTTCTGTAATATGTTTTTGCTAACCAAAGATGATGACTGTATGCAAAACAACAAATGGATTTCAGACAACAGCTAATTTTATCTACCAACTGCTATACAAACTAATTTTATCTACCAACTACAATACAAACTCTCCATTAAAATAATACCATAGATAAAAACGAATTAAAAATTCTTTAATAAATGTAACCTTATTCTGTAAAACTATGTTACACTGAGAGATGCTTATGGTCTTCAGGTCACAAGTCACAATAAATAAATAAAAAAAGGATGAATGACGGTGATGTCTTTCATTTTGTTTCCATGAACCTTCGAGTACTAATAATGCAGCGGCACATATTACAGTTCCTTGTCTCTAGACATGACATGGCAGACAACACGAAAACAACACAAGAAATAGCATTGCAGATGATGCGAATACACTGAAAAATGTTTGGACACAGAAACAAGAAACAATGATGGAAACATATGTGAAAAAGTGTAGGAAATAATGTTCTTAACAGAAACATGTTTCCAGTGGAAGTGTGGACGCAGCTTCACACAACTTTTTCCACTGGTGGGCTTTCAACTATCGACTATTGTAAGCGCCTGTGAACAAACTCTGGCATGTCGACTGTTCATTTCCATCGTAGTGTGACATATGTGTGCAGTATGCCGTCTCAAAGCAATGCTGCATTGAAAGTGCCATATTACAAATTTTTTCGCACTTATCATTACATTCCAGTTAATAAAGCATCAACAATTTAAGGCTTCAAAAACTTTTATGATAACTAATTCACAATACAAAATACAGATGAGCAAACTGTAGCATAATGGATAAAGTCACAGTTAGCCGAATTAGAGGTTATTAAGTTCACAACTCACTGCATGCCAGCATTATTATTATTTCTTTTTTCCAACTTAGCAATGTTATCACGTTAATTATGATTGTAATACAATATGTTCTGCAGTCTTCGATGACATTCAACATTTCTCTCTGGGTAGAGAACAAAGGCTGAAATAAATATTTGCCTGTTTATTTGCAAATGTGCGATGATTTCCAAGTGTGTGGTTAGGCAGGAGCCTAAGAGGATAGCTTAAATTGATGCAAGTGAGATGATGAGCAGTAATATTCATATTCTTCCTTGTCACAAATATTTCACATGTTGCACAACCTCAAACATATTTCCATAAAGAGTTCTTGCTACAACTGAGATTCTCCTGTTACTAACACACCCATAAACTGTGAAGCTAAACGCTGCAAGTTGTGTTGTTAACGCTAACCGTGGATCACATCAGCATCTACTCTCTTTCACATCTCCCTTCTTCGCAACAGCTTAAAATATTACCTAACTCCGCCGCCACCCACAGTGTGAATCGTCTGTCTTTTGTGCCACTTATAAATCGTTCAGCTACATCAAATGTCAATAGGAAGAAAATTTGACAAAGTCAAGTGAGATGTTGAGTAAGAATATAAAATTGAGTAAATTTTATTAGGGAGAAACATAAAAATAGGAAATTTTTACCATGAATCTTACAGGTTTTTCACAGGGATGACAAATTTATGGCATACACTCACGAAAAAAGTAAAATCGGAGAACGTAAACGCAAAGTTCGACACTCTACTAGATTACAGTGTAGAAAAGGGTTAAAAGAATGCTGTAAATGTTAGGCTTACCTTTGTGGTAGTAATAATTTACCTGTAGGTATTAAGTGTTGGTTTATACAGCTAGTAATCTACAACATTATACCTTTATTGTTAAAGGAGCAACTGTCTTTTGAAATCAAAATAGCATAGTGGGCAACTTGCAAATTGTGAACAAAATTTTAGAATGAGTACAAAATACCTCTTTATTTGAAACTTGTGTATTTTGAAAACTTTTGACTGTTTCAACTAATCGCCCTTGAGAAATAGGTATTTATTTGTTGTATGTTGGAAGGAAGAAAGATTAGTGTTTTAACCTCTCATTGAGAATGAGGTCCTTAGAGGTGGAACCCAAACTTGGGATTCGACATTGGCAGGGAATGATATCAGCTGTGCCCTTTCAAAGTAACAATCCTGATATTTGCCTGTAGCAATTTAGGAAAATTATGGAAATATTAAACCTCACAGCTTCCATTACACTTGATCAGAGTAATGATAAATTCAGAGCTGAAAGTGGAAGCAGGCAAAGAGATTCATTTCTCAGCAGTGCTAGTGGAAGTTTCCAGATCTTTAAAGTGGGAAAACAAGAGTACTAATGTGTGTTAATGGAATATATCAAGTCCACCTACAGTTCTATTATTTGAAAATCCATTACTGTGACAATCTTATATTTCATTACGGTAGTGTGGCAGTACAGCATGGAAATTTATACAGCATTCTTGATCAGCCACATCAATCTATGGTATAAGAAACTTTTCCAGCACACTATGATGCACTAATTATTACACTCATACACTTCATTACATAGAAAGTATGGATAAACTGTAATCATTTTATAGTTCACAATTCCAGTCCACACCAAGCCATGGTAAATTGTAGAACACACCAAGAGAATAATTTGTATAGTCCATGGTTAAGCAAACCCATCAATAATTTGAAGAACAGCAATCCAAAATGTGGAAATCCAGTAACCAGCTAGATCACAAAATTGCAGTGTGAGGAAGGAAGAGACCTAAGGACAGCACGATTTGAAGTTCCTTGCAGTGGATTGGCATCAATGGCCAGGCCCATGCGATAGCTCACTGCAGGGTGTATACGACCCGGGAGATCCGGGAAAAACCCGGGAATTTTTTCATCCGGGAGAAAACCGGGAAAAACCCGGGGAATTTTTTAGAATTCCAGAAATTTTTCATTGTTTTAGTTACCAGTTAAATTTTTGTGATTTTGACTGGTAAGAACCAATACTCTAACGAAGGATATTACTGTATCCCGCCTCTGCAGAATAATGCTGCTGCAACAAAATATGAACGAGAAAAAGGAAATGCGCCATATACAACAACAAAACACAGTGCTCATACAGGCGTCTGCAAACCAAAGTGTGTCAAAGGCTTTAGGAAGAATATGCAGTGCTTCTTAACAACAAATTGCCTCCGATGAGCGTGACGTGACAGCTGTTTACATTAGATTCATTTGAGCAGTTGCAGGCGGGCTCTTGCGCATGCACAGTTGAGTCGCGTATGAGTAGTACCTTCTCCCGCTTCTGGCTACAGACGTGTGGCTGGGCACCACTATCTAAATTTCTCCGGTTCGGAAATATATCGTAGATCTGAGGCTGATGCACAGATCACTCTGAGTTGTAGTGGGGTGGTGGATAGTCTCCACGTGACGTGTGCTTACGTTTAGTATATTTGCTGTTTCCTCTTCGTTTGTTGCTCTCACATTACATGAAAACAAAACGGATTTCTGTGGCTGGGAGCTACCAAATGAATTAAAATACGTTTGCATAATTACGGAAGGCTAAAATATGTTGTTAGTTTGAGGTTTTATTTCTACCTTTCTGACAGTCAAGCATTAATCGCCTTGCAGAACAATGAACTTATTTTTGTCGGTTTGCTAAAACGATTCGGCTTTTATTAATCTTTTGCGTAGAGGCAGTCAATTTATTTGAAACGAAGTGTTTAATTTCACACTGTTGGCTAGTTTCAACTTGCATTTCAAGTGCACTTTTTCCATCTTCTAGCTCGTATGGCATTATGCCATAATAAAGAACCAAACATGAGATAATACAGTACTGGTACTCAAGAAAATTTACATCCAAATCTGGACATAACGATTGTGCACTTTAAGCCGAATTATGCATTTTAGTATGGTTCACGAAATTCCGATGCTCTTGAAGTATCCTTTGATGTCTTGTTTCTTTTATGACATAATGCAGGATCTTTTAACGAAGATGCGGGCTTCCTGCGTCATTGTAGCTGCGCAGGCACAGTGACGCCTGTTATCTGGCGTTCTCGGGCAACTGCTGAAACAAACCAATTTCTAACAGGTCACAGGAAAATATTGCGAATGGTGGCTTGAAAAGTGTTACTTTCAAAGTAAATTTCCTTTTACGCAAGATGAACTATGTGCGAGAATGTACGATGAATTTCTTAAATCACAGAGCGTTTGACTCTCATTTAAAATTCAACTCTGAGGACAACCATCTAGAAGAATTTCGAGCCCAGAAGATCAGACATTTACGTCGTTATTAAAAATTTTACTGGCACATTTGTGTGATGTATCTTAAAGTGTAACACACGCAAAAAGATCAGCATTATAATGGAAGCTTAGCTTCTCTTGCAGCTTATTAATCTTAAAGACAAATATTATTTATGAAAGCTTTGTTTTTGTTGTAGCAATACTATGTGTATTAATTTAAACCATTAACTTTTCTTTTTTGTGTGTTCGCGCTACTTAAGAGTGATCTTGCTATTGGTTGACTACATCACGTGTCCTGTGATCAGCTGGTGAGATCACGTGACATGAGCCATGACTGGCTTACAAAAGCGCATCGCAATCTCGATTTCATTGCTTCGGAAAGTAACATGCACTGTTTGGTGGAATTCGAATTTATACCTCCGTAACACGAAACAATGTAGCGTACATGTTGCTGCACATCAAAGATCTTTCCAAAACGTGTTTTTATTCCTCCTGGGTTTTGTTTTCTAAAGTGCCGGCAAATTCTACGCCTGTGTAGAAAACCATAAACATTCTAACGATTGAGAAGTTTTACAGTGCCGAGGAAAAGTATACTGTCACTTAAAACGGAAAAAGTGTATTTTCACCCGGGAGAAAGTGTATTTTCAACCGGGAAATCTGGGAAAAATCTGGGAATTTTTTTTTTCCTTGTCCATATGTACACCCTGTCACTGGCTTCTCTTACAGGAGGCCAGAGGAGTTTTTGATGGGATATTGACATCTGCCAGATGACGAAGGTATAGCATCTCTCCACCCTTTAATCACTCTGTAGGATTGGAAGTGTCCTTGTCGATATTGTGGTTGCTGTGTGAGTTTGATTGTCTGTCTTGGCACACAATGTTTTTGTATCCTTTAATTTTGGTGATGACAGGATGCTGACGCCAAAGTTAGGTGGAGCTGGGGTATGTTTGTCGGTCTGTTCTGGAAGTCAGTGGTACTGGAGTAGAAAAGGGTTCCATTCCATGGGGAACAGTTCTACAGTGCTGAACCTGGGGATGTGAATCCACCAGAAATATGAAGTTGTATCAAGCTGGCTCCAAGAGGCCATTTGTCATCTCCAGATGGTTCTGATAAAACCTGGTACGTTCCCAAAAGTGAGAGTCCAAACCTCTGTGCCCAGCATGTAACAGGGGCAGTGGGTGGGATGGCATGGGTTTGTTGAAGGTCTCAGGAGTTCCCAGAGGGCCCAGTGTTGCAGCCATGCAACAGTGATGCCAGAAGTATGCCCCTGTATCAGTGTTGCTTTGTAGTGTCCAGGAAGTGGCGCCTGTTCCACATCTGTACCTTGCCATTGCAACAGTAGAGCACTTGCCCGTGAAAGGCAAAGGTCCCAAGTTCGAGTCTCAGTCCGGCACACAGTTTTAATCTGTCAGGAAGTTTCAAAGTCCTGGTTGCATTCCCATGGGTGTTGCGGCATTGGCAAAGCATCCATGCTGACTGGGTTGATACGCCAGTCTCACAGGAGCAGGCTGTCAACTTGATGTTCTCTGTGATGCCAGACCAATAGGCTTGCCGCCATGTGCATGCTTTCATATGTGCCATTCCCCAGTTTTCGACGTGCAGCAGATTTACTACTCGCTGATACAGTGGGGCAAGATAATGACACGGCTATCGTCATTGTCCACTGTTAGCATCAGTACACCCAGTGACATCTGGACCCTGTTTCTAGAGGAAGACAAGTGCAAAACTCTGGAAGGGAATGGGTGTGTTGTGTTCTGGTCAACCTTGACGAATGTATTTTTGATCCTCAGATCTATCCTTCCCAATTACAGATGCAGTGACAGGGCCTAGTGTTGTAGATGTTGTGCTATTGTTTTCGGGAAGGTGGTTCTTAGTACCGAAAAAGGAGATTTATAGTGTATGGTCTTTTATAAGATGGAATTTTCTGCTGTAAAGGAGTGCATGGAATTTTTAGATGCCAAATATGATAGCCAGTGCTTCTTTTTTGATGTGTGAGTAATTTATCTGGGCTGAAGTGAGTGTTTTAGATGCATGTGTGATGGTGCTAAGTTTGGCCAGGTCATTTACTACTCAGTTTTGGCCTAAGCACTCCACTTCCTCTGGAAATAATTTGCACTTTAGTCAATTTTGTTGTAGCATCTAAAGCAGTAAACATAAGTAGACAAGATGTTGTTCTCTTGTTGCACCACTTACCAATATATCGTCCAGATAATTGACTGTACCCAGTATGTTTTGAGTTGGCTATTCCAGAAAGGTTTGGAAAATTTCTGGTGCTGTAGCAATTCTAAAAGCAGCCTGTTGTAGCTGTACAATCCAAATAGAGTGTTGGTGACTGTGAATCCACCTAATAGTCTTGACGTGATCTCCTCTAGCCTTGGAACAGGATAGATGTCAATCTCTGATCGTCCTTTTATAGTTGATTTACAGTCACTACAAACATGGAGAGCCATTTGATTTTTGTAACACTATCAGTGTTGTTGACTGGATGCAACAGGTGTGAGGATATCTTGTTGCACTAGACAGTCTAATTTGGGCTTGAGGTCATCTTGCAGTGCTACTGGCATTGGTCTAGCTCTAAAGTAGCAAGGTACTGCAGAAGACTGGAAAATCTGCTCATGGTACTAAAGCTCCATAAAAGTTTATCAGTCTAGCCACAAGTTCACAGAAATTGTTATAGGTGACGCACTTGTCATCCCTTCCCACTTGAGACTGAAAAAGTAAAGTTAACTGTTTCCTCGATCAACTTACAAATTGACACACAGAATTCCTCCATAAATGTTCTGTGCCATTCTGTCTCTGACGTAGTCCCATGAAGTAGTTCTTATAATACTGTTGGATTTATTCGGAGATTCAGTCTACCTGTGTGGATGTAAGTGCAAATGGGGCAGCTGATTTACTTTAAATATATCTTGAGATGCATTAAGGCGAATGTATTGACAAACAACATGAAGCAGTGTAGAGGCACACCTTTAGACACAAGTAATGTCAAAATTATGGAAAACTGAGAATGCCAAGAGGTTAGATTAGGATTGCATCTTTATGCCGACTGAAGAGATTGGCCCCCAAAAGAAATATTTAGTAAACTTTGTATAACTTTGGAACAGACTAATAATTTTGATTCGTTTCCTGATGTAAATAGTTTACTGCACAATGATGTGGTAATAGCAAGGCTTTTTAATGACACTGAGGCTTCCTCTATCATTTTTTTATGCTCAAGGTGGCATTTAATGATTAATATTTGATAAAGGTAATTTCTTAGTTTCATGAAGGATGTAGGTGTTATTTCCTTAACCAAGTGGTGCAACAGTTAGCAATTGAAATCGTACTTTGCAATAACGACAGTTGTTTATCAACCTTTGAACTGAATCAGTATAGCTGTAGAGAATGAATGTCCACACTTGCATAACTGAAAAGTCCATCTTGACAGTGTGTAGCAGGTACCCACTACAACAAAGTACACGATCACTGGAACTGGTGATGAACTCGAAGTTATCGTGGATAATCAGCAGCACTGTATCATGAGGCTGTGAGCTCATGAGCTGTCAAGATGCAAGTCCAGTCATGGGAAAGGCTGACGGACATCTAGTGACTGATGTGATCCTGGCAAAGGTGTGGTGATATACAATGTCTCATAAATAGCAGCAGTGACACGCATTGTTGTCCGAAGCGTTGACTCGAGGACAACTGGCAGTTAGTCTGGAGCATAACTATAGCAGCTGGTGGTCGGTCTGCAGTTTGGAGCATAACTCATTGTTGAGAGGCTGAGCGGCAATCTTAAGTACCACGTGCACAATGTTGTGTGACCTTGCGGATGCAAATAGGTGCCTGCAAATGCAGTGCTGTTTACCATGACCTGTGTGCCACATATTGGTGCGGCTTGTGCCCCCAGATGCTGTGGCAGCTGCAGGAGACTCCCAAAAGTACAGCAGGAGCCATACCTGGCCAGTGAAGCACATCCGTGAGTGTAGTATCACCCTTTGTTACTATAGTTGGTAGATCCCTGTCATTAGAATTGCCAAGTAGGGTTCACTCTCACAACTTACTCATAGTTCCCAAAACCACTGGTGTACTTCAGTGCCATATTGCATTGACAGTCTCACTGCCTGTGTTCTGAATGTGGAAAAAACCTGTCACTCGTCTCTGAAGCATTCTGTACTGCTGCTCAAGAAGCGAGTTATGCTTCTTAACTGCAGTTTGCCAATGCAGTGTTAAAATGAAAAATAAAAAGTTGTCCAAAAATAAGAGGAACGTCACAAAACTTCACCTGAATGTGAGCTACATAATGATTTTCACACACTAAACCCAGTGAAAAAGATCTCAAAATTTTAAGCGTAGTGAATTAAGATGATTAGATGGTACCACTACTGTTGATGTCGTTTGGTATTTTAAAACAGAAAGATGAAAAAAATGTCCATCCCAAAAAGCTTTATGCTTAACTTGATGGTACAACAAAGAAAGTACTCAGAGGGCCGACTTTTTTTTATACAATGCTGTTATTGTGCAAAAGTACGTGGTGCTTTCAGTAGGATTGTAACCTTTGTTTTATCAACTATAGAGAATAGAGACAAAGAATCAATAAGAGCATAGGTTTTTTTCATTTACCACTGAATTGGTACCAGCAAGAAGTTTTATTGAATTGTTGTTTATTATTAGTGTGTGTGTGGGGGGGGGGGGGGGAGGAGGTTTTGTGGTTGCTGTGTGTAGGTCTTCAAATGTGGCTGTAACATCTGTACACTACTGTACCATTGGTGGCATGACATTGTGCTGCTTTTGCAAACTTCTACTGCATGTCCTTGTTTACAGCTCTTCGCATTCTGCATTTCCTTATGCGGGCACTGAGTGGGCATATGCTTAGCGAACAATCTGATGTGGACATCCTGGATACCACTTCCTATTATTGTTGTAGCAGGTTTGGGCAGCAGGGGGACTAATGAGAAGACAAAGAGTCAGATACATGCAACTGCTGATTCGTTGTTTGGGCTTTTTAAATGGAGGTCACAGTTTCAATCTGTGGGATGCATACGTAATTATTGCATTGTTTACAATTTTGATTTTCACACAATAATCAACTCTCAATATTCTGCTCTCTGAAATTAGTTTCCTGTGCAGCATATAATTGATGCCTTAACAAATGTTAGTCTAGCTGTTAAAACGTGTTCATTTCTCATAATGCTTAGAGAACAAAGTATGGATTTCAGACTGTGGTCATGTTATTTACCTGAAATTGGAGCTGCAGATGTCTTAGTATGTCTCATTATTCTGTGTGGATGAAATTGTGTGAATAATGGTAGTGAATGCTGTTCTGGATTGATGAATTGCTCTTGCATAAGCTGTTGCTGCTCCAGAATGTGCTGTTGTTGTACCTGCTGTTGCATCTGAAGTTGCAGCTGTTGCTGCCACAATGTCATGAATTGATGAATTCCATATGCATGATCACTGAACTTAGTTTATTGTGTTCACACACACATGCATATGCCCACATGTGCACATGCGTAAACACACACACACACACACACACACACACACACACACACAGAAGTTGAGTCCTCATTGTCATGAAAGTACAGTGTAAGTAAGGTAGAGAAATAAGCACAGCATGATATGAAATGTCTTGCAGGAGCCAGGTTTTATCTCTGGCTTGGCATCAATGGCCAGCCTGTGACATCCCCAGTGACATCTCTTACCGGTTGCCAGAGGAAACAGTGATAGTGGACATTGCAGGGCATTGTCATTGCTGTTGAATGACAGAGATATAGCACAAATCTGTTTAGTTTTGATTAATAACAAAGGGCACTGAAGTTAGCACTTAAAGCACAAAGAACACTCAAAAATATTTGAAAAATGCCAATTTCAAAACTGCCAAAAGCTGCTGCTGTCTGAAACACTCACTTCAGTCTGGTATTCAGTGGTCATAAAATTTTTGTTTTATTTCTGCCCTGAGAAGTGTTTAGTAGGGCAGACATTCTGTTTCTGAATTTTGTCAGGTCTTCCATCTAAATGCATATGGGATACATACTTGCTGAAAATTAGATTTTGGACAGTTTTTTCGGATGAATTTTGGACTGTTTTTTCGGATGATTGTGCACCTCACAGTGTGTTCATAGCACTTTTTCGATGCTGGTCATTCCATAATGTCTAAAATTCTGAGAGCTGAAAGATTTGAAAACCTTGACTTCGTCTTTTCTGACATTATTTGAAAACTAGTACATATTCTTGTGACACTTAGCAAATATTCCCTTCTCAAAGAACTGACTTCTATCACAAAGTGAACAATTTCTTTATAGCATTGTCCCAATCTGTAATGCTGTTTTGACTTCAGTCTGTCTACCTTGGGATCTAGTAAATAACGAAATAACAAAGATTTTCTGTGTAGCGTTTTCTTTATCATCACATTCTAATGTACTGAATATCATATTCCAGATTTCAGCCAGTTATCCTATTTGTCAAGGGCACTTAAGTTTCTTGACATCTTTTTCTATTCCTTTGTTCTCAGTTAGAAAGTTTTCCCTTAACATTTTGGTCTTTTTGTAACTCTTTTTTGGTCTCTATATTTTCAGTTGATACTTAAATTCAGAGAGAGAGAGAGAGAGAGAGAGAGAGATTTCTTTCCAATTCTGTGGCTTTTTGCACTGGAAGTTTCTGCGGCTAAGTTAAAAATAATCGAAGAATCTCTTCATGGCTATTGAGTCTTCAACCTCACTAACCTGCCATTGCTTATTTGTGTTCCCTTATGCTTAGATGTTGATTTATTGTTTTCATGTAACATCGCCAGTGCTGCATCACTGGTATTGGATGCTGTGTGCTGCTTGTGCCACTCTGTCATTCACTGACACTGCCTCTCGGACCTTAACAGCGGCACCAGTTGACCATTGCCAGGGACCTGAGGATATCTCATTCTGAGTTATAAGGCATTGGTATCACTGATTGCTGCCGTCAGGGGGAATTGCAGTTCCACGCAGAGTAAAATGTCTTATCAGATGATGCAAAGCCAGTGGGTACCAAATTGCATCAGTAAGTGCCTTCTGATGTAAAATTTCTCTCTGGTCATTCCATGTTGCCAGATCAGTTCTGGCTGTAACAGTCCACTTGGTCAGTTATTTAACACAATTCAGTACATACACCAATACAGAACTTTTTATACACACACACACACACACACACACACACACACTCGCATGCGCGGGCGTGCGCGCTAGTCGGTGAACCTTGATAACCAGTAAGTAAGTTGATGTTTGAAAATCATGTGCTCCCTCTGGTTATCTCCAGTACTACTGCTAGTGGCCATGCACAAGTTGGAGGGCAGCCAGAGGAAAATGTACAAGGTCCGGCAGAAAAACCTCCCCTTTAAGGAAAGCTAATAAAAACAAAACCAAATAAGGTAGAACAAATTTATTTATACTAAATAAAAGTACATATTATGCCATTTTAGAAAATACTCTTATGGTCTTACTTTTTAAATAAAACATCCCTTAAATGGGTTCCTGCACTGTCGACACACTGATTGAGTCTTTCCCTGAAGTTATTCATTACTCTTTGAGTCATTTCAGGTGGAATAGCTTCAACCTCTTGTGTAATTGCTTCTTTCAGGGCTCGTAAAGATTGTGGACGTTGTTCATAAACTTTTGCTTTTAAATAGCCCCAAAGAAAGAAATCACAGGGCGTTAAGTCCGGCGATCGTGGGGGCCAGCCAATGTCTCCACGCAACGAGATCACATGTCCAGGAAACATTTCCTTCACCAATGCCAGTGACTGCCGCGCTGTGTGGGCTGTAGCACCATCTTGCTGGAACCACACGTTCTCTATTTCACCAAAAAGCTCCCTTAGTTGCGGTTGGAGAAAGTCGCGGAGCATGGCACAATAGCGTTCACTGTTGACGGTTAAATTCCTGTCATTTTCTTCGAAAAAGTAAGGACCGATCACTCCGGAATTGTAAACAGCACACCATACTGTTAATTTAGGGCTATGAAGTGGTCGTTGATGAAGTTCTTGGGGATTGTGTTCACACCAGTACCTGCAATTTTGGCTGTTCACTGTTCCGGCAAGGTGAAAGTGTGCTTCATCAGAAAAAATCACAATATCGTTGGGACGAATGTTCCGAAGAAGGTCTTGGCACAAACTTACACGGACACCACAGTCTCGTTCACTCAGTTCCTGCGTAGTTACAATTTTGTAAGGATGCATTTTAAGATCTCGATGCAAGATTCTTCTCACACTTCGATCAGATATCCGTAATGCTGCCGCATGCTTTTTAGCGGATCGTCGAGGAGATTGTTGAACTGAAGCTCTAACTGCATCAATATTTCCGGGGCCTGTTGCAGTCCGTGGTCGTCCAGGTGGTTTCCTTTTTAATGCGGAACCTGTCTCACGAAAGTTAGCAACCCAAGAATAAATTGTTTTCTTATCGGGAACAGGGTCCCGTCGTCCGAGCGTAAAGCGAACGCGAAAAGCACGTTGAGTATTAATAGGCGATTCGCCATTTTGAATAAAATCTTCCACTACGAAGGCACGATGTTCACCAGACCACGCCATGGCGTACACTGAAAACGGCACGTAGGCAGCTACTTAACGACGCGCCCTCCACCACTCTGCTCCTTCTACTGTCCGCTGCACGTTACTTTGTAATCGGGGAGTTTTTTATGCCGGACCCTGTAGAAGCTGTCAT
Source organism: Schistocerca nitens (assembly GCF_023898315.1). NCBI lineage: Eukaryota > Metazoa > Arthropoda > Insecta > Orthoptera > Acrididae > Schistocerca > Schistocerca nitens. The sequence continues at coordinate 449,904,400 of NC_064618.1, read as the reverse complement.
TTGACCAGAGTTGAGTTGGGAAACGGATGCAAAGTTATCAAGTCGTTCATCATGAACAAGTATTTCTGGTACTATTATAAGCACTAATGAGGAAATGGAAGAGGCACTTTCTTGACAAAAAAGTGTGAAAGGACTTTCACTTTATAGTTCTGCCATATTTTATGTGCTACGTAAAGCACCATTAGCTCTGAAAACACAGTTACATATTTAACCAGGAAATTGGTTATATATATTTCATTGGCATACATACTTTGCAGGCTACCATATGGTGCATGGTGGAAGGTACCTAGCACCACTACTAATCATTTCATTTCCTGTTCCACTTGCAAATAGAAAAACAACTGTCAATAGGCTCCTGTACGAGTCCTAATTTCTTTTATCTTTGTGACACTTATACACAGTTATGTTGGTGGCAGTAGAATTTTTCTGTAGTTAACTTCAAATGACAGTTCTCTAAATTTTTTCAATAGTGTTTCTTGAAAAGAATGTTGCCGTCCCGCCAAGGATTGCCATTTGTAGTATCTCTGTAGTACTTGCACATTGATCGAACCTACCGGTAACAAATCTAGCACCTCACCTCTGAATTGCTTCAATGGGTCCTTTAATGTGACATGATTGGGGTCGCCAAAGCTTGAATAGTACTCAAAAATGAGTCACATTAGTGTTCCATATGCAGTCTTCCTTACCAATGACCCACACTTTCCTAAAATTCTGCCAATAAAGCAAAGTCAACCAATTGCCTTCCTTACTGCAGTTCTTCTCCCCCCCATGAACCATGGACTGGCCGTCGGTGGGGAGGCTTGCGTGCCTCAGCGATACAGATGGCCGTACCGTAGGTGCAACCACAATGGAGGGGTATCTGTGGAGAGGCCGGACAAACATGTGGTTCCTGAAGAGGGGCAGCAGCCTTTTCAGTAGTTGCAGGGGCAACAGTCTGGATGATTGACTGATCTGACCTTGTAACATTAACCAAAACGGCCTTGCTGTGCTGGTACTGCGAACAGCTGAAAGCAAGGGGAAACTACAGCCGTAATTTTTCCCGAGGGCATGCAGCTTTACTGTATGATTAAATGATGATGGTGTCCTCTTGGGTAAAATATTCAGGAGGTAAAATAGTCCCCCATTCGGATCTCCGGGCGGGGACTACTCTAGGGGACGTCATTATCAGGAGAAAGAAAACTGGCGTTCTACGGATCAGAGCGTGGAATGTCAGATCCCTTAATCGGGCAGGTAGGTTAGAAAATTTAAAAAGGGAAATGGATAGGTTAAAGTTAGATATAGTGGGAATTAGTGAAGTTCGGTGGCAGGAGGAACAAGACTTTTGGTCAGGTGATTACCAGGGTTATAAATACAAAATCAAATAGGGGTAATGCAGGAGTAGGTTTAATAATGAATAAAAAAATAGGAGTGCGGGTTAGCTACTACAAACAGCATAGTGAACGCATTATTGTGGCCAAGATAGACACAAAGCCCATGCCTACTATAGTAGTACAAGTTTATATGCAAACTAGCTCTGCAGATGATGAAGAAATGTATGACGAGATAAAAGAAATTATTCAGGTAGTGAAGGGAGACGAAAATTTAATAGTCATGGGTGACTGGAATTCGTCAGTAGGAAAAGGGAGAGAAGGAAACATAGTAGGTGAATATGAATTGGGGGGAAGAAATGAAAGAGGAAGCCGCCTTGTAGAATTTTGCACAGAGCATAACTTAATCATAGCTAACACTTGGTTCAAGAATCATAAAAGAAGGTTGTATACCTGGAAGAATGCTGGAGATACTAAAAGGTATCAGATAGTTTATATAATGGTAAGACAGAGATTTAGGAACCAGGTTTTAAATTGTAAGACATTTCCAGGGGCAGATGTGGATTCTGACCACAATCTATTGGTTATGAACTGCAGATTGAAACTGAAGAAACTGCAAAAAGGTGGGAATTTAAGGAGATGGGACCTGGATAAACTGAAAGAACCGGAGGTTGCAGAGAGTTTCAGGGAGAGCATAAGGGAACAATTGACAGGAATGGGGGAAAGAAATACAGTAGCAGAAGAATGGGTAGCTCTGAGGGATGAAGTAGTGAAGGCAGCAGACGATCAAGTAGGTAAAAAGATGAGGGCTAGTAGAAATCCTTGGGTAACAGAAGAAATATTGAATTTAATTGATGAAAGGAGAAAATATAAATATACAGTGAATGAAGCAGGCAAAAAGGAATACAAACATCTCAAAAATGAGATCGACAGGAAGTGCAAAATGGCTAAGCAGGGATGGCTAGAGTACAAATGTAAGGATATAGAGGCTTCTCTCACTAGGGGTAAGATAGATACTGTCTACAGGAAAATTAAAGAGACCTTTGGAGAGAAGAGAACCACTTGTATGAATATTAAGAGCTCAGATGGCAACCCAGTTCTAAGCAAAGAAGGGAAGGCAGAAAGGTGGAAGGAGTATATAGATTGTTTATACAAGGGCGATGTACTTGAGGACAATATTATTGAAATGGAAGGGGATGTAGATGAAGACGAAATGGTAGTCATGGGGGGATACTGCGTGAAGAGTTTGACAGAGCACTGAAAGACCTGAGTCGAAACAAGGCCCCGGGAGTGGACAACATTCCATTAGAACTACTGATGACCTTGGGAGAGCCAGTCATGACAAAACTCTACCATCTGGTGAGCAAGATGCATGAGACAGGCGAAATACCCTCAGACTTCAAGAAGAATATAATAATTCCAATCCCAAAGAAAGCAGGTGTTGACAGATGTGAAAATTACCGAACTATCAGTTTAATAAGTCACAGATGCAAAATACTAACGCGAATTCTTTACAGACGAATGGAAAAACTGGTAGAAGCGGACCTCGGGGAAGATCAGTTTGGATTCCGTAGAAATGTTGGAACACGTGAGGCAATACTAACCTTACGACTTATCTTAGAAGAAAGATTAAGAAAAGACAAACCTACGTTTCTAGCATTTGTAGACTTAGAGAAAGCTTTTGACAATGTTAACTGGAATACTCTCTTTCAAATTCTGAAGGTGGCAGGGGTAAAATACAGGAATCGAAAGGCTATTTACATTTTGTACAGAAACCAGATGCCAATTATAAGAGTTGAGGGGCATGAAAGGGAAGTGGTTGGGAATGGAGTGAGACAGGGTTGTAGCGTCTCTCCGATGTTATTCAATCTGTATATTGAGCAAGCAGTAAAGGAAACAAAAGAAAAATTCGGAGTAGGTATTAAAATTCATGGAGAAGAAGTAAAAACTTTGAGGTTTGCCGATGACATTGTAATTCTGTCAGAGACAGCAAAGGACGTGGAAGAGCAGTTGAACGGAATGGACAGTGTCTTGAAAGGAGAATATAAGATGAACATCAACAAAAGCAAAACGAGGATAATGGAATGTAGTCAAATTAAATCGGGTGATGCTGAGGGAATTAGATTAGGAAAGGAGTTTTGCTATTTAGGGAGTAAAATAACTGATGATGGTCGAAGTAGAGAGGATATAAAATGTAGACTGGCAATGGCAAGGAAATCGTTTCTGAAGAAGAGAAATTTGTTAACATCGAGTATAGATTTAAGTGTCAGGAAGTCGTTTCTGAAAGTGTTTGTATGGAGTGTAGCCATGTATGGAAATGAAACATGGACAATAACTGGTTTGGACAAGAAGAGAATAGAAGCTTTCGAAATGTGGTGCTGCAGAAGAATACTGAAGATAAGGTGGGTAGATCACGTAACTAATGAGGAAGTATTGAATAGGATTGGGGAGAAGAGAAGTTTGTGGCACAACTTGACTAGAAGAAGGGATCAGTTGGTAGGACATGTTTTGAGGCATCAAGGGATCACCAATTTAGCATTGGAGGGCAGCGTGGAGGGTAAAAATCGTAGAGGGAGACCAAGAGATGAATACACTAAGCAGATTCAGAAGGATGTAGGCTGCAGTAAGTACTGGGAGATGATGAAGATTGCACAGGATAGAGTAGCATGTAGAGCTGCATCAAACCAGTCTCAGGACTGAAGACAACAACAACAACTACTGCAGTTCTTACACGTTTGTTCCATTTCATATCACTTTGCAGCATTATGCCTAGATCTTTAATCAATGTGACTGTATCGAGCTGCACAGTACTAATATTATATTAAAATATTATGGGATTGTTTTTCCCACTAATTTGTCCTAAATTACTTTTTTCTGCATTTAGAGCTAACTGCCATTCATAAAACCAACTAGAAATTTTGTCTAAGTTTTCTTGTATCCTCATACAACCACTCACTGCAAATGGCTACCCACACTGTCTATCAGGTCAGTTATGTATACACAGAACGATAGCAGTCCTACGACACTTTCCTGGGGGCATTCCTGATGATACCCTTGTCGCTGATGAACACTCGCCATCAATGCCAACATACTATGTTCTATTACTCAAGAAGTCTTCAAGGCACTTGCATATCTGGGAACCTACTCTGCATGCTCATACTTTTGTTAACAGTCTGCAGTGGGGCACTGTGTCAGATGCTTTTTGGAAATCTAGAAATATGGAGTTTTCTTGTTGTCCTTCATCCATGGTTAACTGGATGTCATGTAAGAAAAGAGCAAGCTGAGTTTCATAAGAGTGATGCTTTCTAAATCTGGGTTAATTTGTGGAAAGAAGCTCTTCTGTCCAAAGAAATTTGTTTTATTAGAATTGAGAATATGCTCAAGAATTCTGCAGCAAACTGACATTAAGGATATTGGTCTGTAATTTTGTGGATCTGTTCTCTTAGCCTTCATATATACAGGAGTCACCTGCCCTTTTTCCCAGTCACTTGCGAGTTTCTGCTGGGTGAGAGATTCATGATACGTGCAAGCTAAGTAAGGGACTGATGCCATAGAGCACTGTTTGTATAACAGAATTGGGATTCCATCAGGACCTGGTGACTTATTTGCTTTCAGCTCTTTCTGTTGTTTGTGTATGCCAAGCTTATTACTGTGCCCTTCATACAGGAGTCTGTGTAATTGTCCAAACAACAGTACGAGGGCCGTGTGAAAAGTCCGTGCAAAAATAAAAACTCCTCATGTGTTTGGGGTAAACGATTTTTATTTTTCGACATAGTCTCCTTTTGGACTTATATACTTCGTCCAGTGCTCTTTTAATTTGTTGATCCCTTCCGAATAATACGAATCGTCCATTTCTGCAAAATAGCTATTAGTTGCTGCAGTCACCTCCTCGTTTGAATAAAATATTTGTCCCACCAACCATTTCTTCAAATTGGGGAACAAATAGTAGTCTGAGGGAGCCAAGTCTGGAGAATAGGGGGGATGTGGAACAAGTTGGAATCCTATTTCCAATAATTTTGCGACCACATCTGCTGAGGTGTGTGCTGGTGCATTTTCGTAGTGGAAAAGGACTTTTTTGCGGTCCAATTGCCGGCATTTTTCTTGCAGCTCGATTTTCAGATGGTCCAATAACGATGAATAATATGCACCTGTAATAGTTTTACCCTTTTCCAGATAGTCGATGAGGATTATCCCTCATGAATCCCAAAAGACAGTCGCCATAACCTTTCCAGCCAAAGGAATGGTCTTCGCCTTTTTTGGTGCAGATTCTGCCTCGGTAACCCATTGTTTAGATTGTTGTTTGGTCTCAGGAGTATAGTAATGTATCCATGTTTCATCCACAGTAAGGAAACGACGCTTAAAGTCCTGCGGATTCTTCCTGAAGAGCTGCAAACCATCCTTGCAACACTTCACACGATTCCGTTTTTGATCGAGCGTGAGCAAACACAGAACCCATCTTGTGGATAGCTTTCTCATGTCCAAATGTTTATGCAAAATATTATGTACCCATTCATTCGAGATGCCCACAGCATTAGCAATCGCACGCACCTTAACTCTTCTGTCATCCATCACCATATCATGGATTTTATCAATGATTTCTGGAGTCGTAACCTCCACAGGGCGTCCAGAACGTTCAGCATCACTAGTGCCCATATGGCCACTCCAAAAATTTTGAAACCACTTATAAACTGTTCTAATTGAAGGAGCAGAGTCACTGTAATGTTTATCAAGCTTCTCTTTAGTCTCCTGAGGCGTTTTGCCTTTCATAAAGTAATGTTTAATCACAACACGAAATTCTTTTTCATCCATTTTTGACAATCACTCGACTTCCTTGATTGATACGAATGCCAAACACAAAGAAATAGACCAATATGGCTGAAACTTGGTATGCGTTCATTCCGAAGATGCTACTAACTAAACATGACCTCGATATGCACCAGTGGTGCCATCTCTCGGACTTTGCACGGTCTTTTCAAACACCCCTTGTATGTTTGTGCAATCCTCCTAAGTGAATGATTTCTTAAAATTGAAATTTGTAACTTCAACTTTCATTTTTCTGTTGTCTGTTGTCACACAAGACTGGTCAGTGAGCAACTGGATAGAAGCCTGTGACCCACTTAGTGATTTTATGTAAGACCAGAATTTCCTCAGGATCTCAGCAAGGTTTTTTTTGTTAAGGTATGATGGTGGTAGTTGCTGTATGCTTTGTGCATCACTCTGTTTAAAGATGCACAGATCTCTAACAACTTTTGCCTGTCATTATTTGCACATTCTGAGAGTGCAACAGTGTTTGCTTCCTCAGCATTTTCTGAATTTTGTTACTAAACCACGAAGGGTCTTTTTTGTCCTTAATCCACTTACTCGGCACATACATGATTACTCTAGAACGCGATTTACAGGCTGTTTAAACTTTGCTCATAATTCCTTTATGTCCATCATACCAGAACTAAATTATGTTCATTCATTGTGTAAATGGGACCCAAACAACTGCTTATCTGCTCTTTCTAGCAGAAATACTCACTTAGCCTCCTTGATTAATTTATTAACTTCAGTAGCCGAAGTCACTTGAATGACATTGTGGTCACTAATCCCAGTCTCTATACTGACAAAGTCGATAAGGTCTGGCATTTTTGTAGCTACAAGTTATCTAAAATGTTCCCATTGTCTGTGAGTTGCCTATCTGTTCAAGACAGTTTTTCGAAAATATGTCCCAAACTACTTCACAAGACTGCCTGTCAGAACCCCCTGCAATGAATTCATAGACACCCCAGTCTAATGCTCAGTAGGTTAAAGTTGACTCCAGCTAATATTGCACGATCTAGGTATTTCTGTGCGACTGAGCGTGGACTTTCTTTGAATGATTCTAAAACAGTCACTGTGGAATCAGGTGGCCAGTGATTAGCTTGATTTCACATAGACCTGTTACACATGTTCAGATAGCTTCACAGTCACATTCAAATTTGATATCAGTAGAGATGGGTTGAGATCATGAGGCTAGAAAAGTGAGCGACTACAAATGTAAAGATCTGAGATGTCACTTTTCACTCCTTTAATTAACGGTAAATACTTTTCAATGAACAAACTGCCAAGTTAACCCTTTCATTTCCTGTGGCTAACGTTGTGTACATTAAATTTACTTTGTCTTAGCTGCAACAGAAGTATTTTTCCCGATGGAGGCCTGAGGTACACATTTGTGAATATTCAACATTTTCATCATATGGATGTACCTCTGAACGTTTGGTATCACTATGAAAATATCAGCAAGTCAATATAGCAATTCACAGAAGCTTGTGACCACCAGAATACACAGGTGTGGTTGGTTTGCGGTATTCCACTGTATAATTGAATATATTTATTACAATAGTGAATATTTTGTAATAAGTTATTTTAGTCAATCAAATGAAGCCACGTGTACAAAGTAATTTTAAAAACAGATACATATTTTTGTATAAATCTTGCATCCAAAATCATTAAAAAATCACATAAGTGCATTACCACGTAAAGAAAAATTTTCCTTTTTCCAGAAAACAATTTGGATCTGAAAGGGTTAAACTGCAATATGGAAATTATGGTAAACTGTAGATCCTCCTATAAGTGGCTGAGTCAGTCCATTTAGGCACACTGGACTCGCATTCGGGAGGACGACGGTTCAATCCCGTCTCCGGCCATCCTGATTTAGGTTTTCCGTGATTTCCCTAAATTGCTTCAGGCAAATGCCGGGATGGTTCCTTTGAAAGGGCACGGCCGATTTCCTTCCCCATCCTTCCCTCACCTGAGCTTGCGCTCCGTCTCTAATGACCTTGTTGTCGACGGGACGTTAAACACTAATCTCCTCCTCCATCTCCTCCTCCATCTCCTCCTCAGTCCATTTAGAGGACCATACCTAGTAGTAAAGAATTGTGGTGTCCAGACTTTCAGGAGAGGGACAACTACATTTTTAAATGTCAAAAGAAAGGTCATTTATTTTGCAGTTGTTTTAAAAAGAAGAATCAAAAAGTGTTGATACTTCATGAGTCACTGAAAATTTCATATCGGTAAAATATTTTCTTCTAATATATATCTCTGTACTGTAAAATTTAATTGTTATAGTCAAAGTTTTCCACTCCTTCAAACTGTTTCAAACTCATAGAAAATAAAATCTGCTTTTATGCTACTAAACACTATGCCAATTTTACACCCAATTTACTATTTTGAGTTTGAACATTCAGATGCATTCAAGAGGTAGTAGATTTCAGACAGTTTTCTTCTTCTCATTTCTGAATTTCTAATACCTGTGAAGTGCAAACATAAACACAATAATTCCTGAAGATTTTTATATTGTAGTGTATCAAAATCTTCTGACAGAAACAAATCCAACCAGATGAAGTTGAGGCACTCCATGAAATGGTGCAAAAGCTTCACTCTGAAAAACCAGTTACCTGACAAGTACAACTTACTCGCTGGTTACTGATGGCTGTAACCTATTCAGTGTGGACCCAGTGGATGTCAGTTTTTTCTTCCAATCAAACTACTATTTCCCCAGGGAGCTCTTATTATCTTATTTATGCCAGAGCTCCCAATAGTGTAAATCCTTGATCCCTGTGCCGATTTAGGCATTCCAAGAACATTGAACTTAGCCTCAAGAAATGAGATGTCTTATGATGGCTGAAACATATGCCCCACAAGAGACAGCATCTCTTCTGTAGTTATATCATGATGTGACTGCTGTCCCTCTATCACACAAGAGCTTTTCCCTAGAATAACTTGATCTGGGAACAGTTGTCAAATCACCCTCAGGAGGTGATGAGCTGGTTTTGTGAGCTACATTAATGGTGTAGTAGTATCAAAAATCCCAGGGACATCAGGGTTACTTAGTATTAGAGTGCTCATTCCAGATGTTTCCTGGTGCAGAGACTCAGGGAAACTGTTGACAGTAGTCATTGTATCTTCCCACTGTATTCAGAGAGTGGCCAATTACTCCCTATCAAAATAAATTTGAAAAGCTCTGAAGCTGATAAACCTGAGCTGAAAAAATATCAAGGAAGATTCAAAAACAAGAACCAAGTTAAAAGAAGTTCACTGCTGTTATCCCATGGAAAAACTGTAACTAAAGGAGACTTCAGACCATACTGTTGTGCAATAATTTATCTCTCATAATTCTGCAATTTTTCATTTTCTTTTGATATTTCAGGGCATTCTTTGATGTTTTAGTTAATTTCCTATAAAAAAAAATACTCTTAAATGTGTTTCCCTATGGTGCTTCTTGTGGTAATTGTTAGCTTGATTAATAACTGATTTCTCTCTGTAAGCCCATCCCTTTGTTTATCAGTGGTTTATCTTGCCCTGTTCTTGAGTGACTTTTCATTTCACTGTTTGCTTACTAATTGTATTGTAATAGTTGTTAATAGAAAATATTTTTATTTGCAGAAGAATTTTGCTTCATTGGTTCATCTTGTTAAAATTGATTTGAGCAACAACTTTCTGACAGAGCTACCTGAAAACTTTGGTGAACTGGTACAATTAAAGCATCTGGATCTTTATAATAATAAAGTAAGTATATGATTTTTCCTAAAAAATATTTGGCGTATAAAGTACTTTGCGGATGGATAAACATTTTGATTTTTACTTCTATTACAAGTCTTGAAATACTAATTAATATTGAGGTCATTGTTCTGTGCATTTTCATTTATGATGTGTATGTTAGATGTTGACTGTGATGCGCAGTATGACTAATATGCTACAAAAGTACTCTTAAAAAAAAAAAAAAAAAAAAAAAAAAAGCACAACTTTGATCAGGTTTGATAACCAAGAGAGATTTTTGATGATATTGCTGTCTGCGGCGAAAGTGAAGAAGAATAACAGGATCTGTTGAATGGAATGGTCAGTCTAATGAGTACAGAATATGGATTGAGAGTAAACCAAAGAAAGATGGAAGTAATGAGACGTAGTAGAAATGAGAATAACGAGAAACATGGATTTGTGATAATGAAGTAGATGAAGTTAAGGAATTCTGCTACATAGGTAGAAAAATAAATTGTGACGCACAGAACAAGGAGGACATAAAAATCAGACTAGCACTGGCAAAAAGGGCATTCCTGACCACAAGAAGTCTACTGCTGTCAAACAGATTTTAATTTGAGGAAGAAATTGCTGAGAATGTGCATTTGGAGCACAGCATTGTATAGCAGTGAAACACGGATTGTGGGAAAATTGGAGAAGAAGAGACTTGAAGCATTTGAGATGTGGTGCTACTGAAGAATGTTGAAAATTAGATGGACTGGTAAGGTAAGAAATGAGGAGGTTCTTTGCAGAATTGGCATGGAAAAGCTTATAAGGAAAACTCTGACTGGAAGAATGAACAGGATGGAAGGATATCTGTTAAGACATCACAAAATAACTTCCATATTACTAGAGAGAGCTGTAGAGAGTCAAAACTATAAATAATAAAAGATTGGAATACATCCACCAAATAATTGAGGATGTAGGTTGCATGTGCTACTCTGAGATGAGTAGGTTGCCTCAGGAGAGGAAGAATCATTCATTACCTCTATATTACTACTTTACATGGTTTCTATTCAGAGTGAGAGCTAGATTTGATTATTGTGTTACAATAAACACAAGAGCAGTTTGCTGCCTCGTAAAGCAGCGAACAATCTGACATTATATCTCTGATTGCCATGAAACTCGTATTTGGATGTATGGTTTTTAACAGCTTATGTCCACTTCATCATATGGGCCTGTCTGGGGTTCATCAGTGAAATAGAACCAGTGAAATATATTTTATATGCTATTATTTTTATGCCTGGAAATGTGTTTTTATTCCACTACATGAATGGCCATGTGCATATTTGTTGTGGTGGTGGTTTATAATGTGTGACACATTACTGTTCCATGTTACCTGTTAGTGTACCTATATTTGATATGTGCAAAATGAAAGTTGTGATGTTGGCTATAATAATGTTAAAAATTTTACTCTATGGTAATTATAAAAGTAAATATATCTAAGCTCTGTAAAGAACATAACACTCTTTCAGGTATTGTTTGGTTATAAAAGTTCTTTCTTTCAACATAGCTGCAACACCTCCCATTAAGCATTGGACAGTTGAGGAACCTGCGTTGGCTTGATCTGAAAAACAACCCACTTGTGCCAGCTCTTGCTGAAGTGGTTGGTCCATGCTTGGATGCAGCTCAGTGCCAGAAAGCTGCTCGCACAGTGGTGCCCTTTTTACAGAATATGCAGGTGCAGATTGCTGAAGAACGTGAGCGTAGGCAACAGCAGAGAAGGAGACAGCGTGGTAAGTTTTATTTATTTATAAATATATTTATTTAATCAAAGGATCATCTCACAGTGATATAGAAGTTGTCATGGTAATACAATAAAAATCAATTGCTCAAAGTATATACACAGAATACTGAAGTATGCTCCGTAAGGATAGGATAGCCTTGATGAAGGAACTGTCCCAGTATTTGCCTGAAGTTACCGAGGAAAACCACAGAAAACCCAAATCAGGATGGCTGGACAGAGTGAACGCCACCCTCCAAAACATGAGGCCAGCGCCTTAACAGCTGCACCTCCTCATTCAGTTGTTCCTTATTACACTACATTGTTTGATTTACTCGCCAATATCTTCTGATAACTAATAATATAAACACGCGGTTGTGCTGTTCATCACTGCACACACTAGGAACACCTGCTGATGACTTCTGGACCATGACGATGCTGCTATGCTCCTTGCAGTAACTACAGCCTGTTTGGACAACCAATTCTTTGACCACCAGTGTTCAGGTATGATCCATGTTTCCTTCCTGTCCTCCTCTCTGTCCACCTGAAAAAAAACTGTGTCAGCAAGACATTACTGTCTTGCACTTTAGATCCTGATGCATTACTTTTTTGCAAAAACAGTGAACTGTGATCATGAATTGAAATCCTCGAAGTAATCTCAATTGTGTGGTATGCATTAGTTATAATGAATGTTTTAGCTGTCTTTCTGAACAGATGTCTTTCATTTCATTGGTCAGTTTATTATAAAATTTTATTCGTGATAGAAAATACTGCCTTGAGATCTGTGCTTTTTTTCCCTTGGTAAGTGTAGGACCATACTGGCACTTGTTCCATGAATATGTATAGAAATATTGTGATGCTGTCCCTTCTTCTCTGTGCACTAACTTTACTCGAGATATGTTGTTTTACCAACCAATCGGCGTGTAAGGAACCTGTGCGCACCTAGGTTATGTCATTGACCTATGGATACTCCACATGAATCCGCAGCTTGTGTAACTACCCCCATATTTATCCACTATCTCATGATAGTATTCCATCCCTACTTTACTGTATGTGATTACACAGAGATGCTGAGGGCGAACTTGAATGTACCAAATTTGGTGTAAAATAACTGCTTCCTGTGACTCTGATAAACAAAATGTTATTTATGAAAGTACACCACTTGTTCTCCAGCCAGTAATAACTCTAATCAATAAAATATTAAAATTCAGTGATAGGTCCTCACTATCATTCCATAGTATAAACCAGTAAAAAGCAAAATGCTAAATCGCTTGCAACAGCATTTAAAATGCACATCTCTGTATTTTGCAATAACATATAGTGACAAGTGCCATTTCATGTCACCGATGAGCCGTTATAGTGATTCAGTGCACTCACAAAAACTGATCTAGATTATTCAGCCTGGAATACATCTATAGCAATGCACATATATATTATTACAGGACAGTAGTTTCATCTGCACCTGGGTTCTTTGTGGCTACACACTCCCACCTGACCATTGACTGTCCACTGCTACTGACCAACTACTCAGTTCTCTGATCGTTTAGCTGCAGTGTCACCCCTTAACTTGTACTAATCTTTCTGTAACAGTTTACAGTTCCTATTAATACAAGAACACCCCCTTGTTTCAGACAGTGATTTCTGCTACTCAGCTGTCCTTACAATTTCTTATTCCAACCTGCTGACTCCACATGACCTTCACGCTATTAGTGGAATAATTAACAATGTTATCCCTGATATGCACTACAGATTGGTAGACGTACTCACTTGCTGCAGTAAGGATACCCCACTTTTGAGTAGCCCTTTACAGTGAGCCCAACTATGACTTATAGTTATTATTCTTATGGCCTTTTCTACACTTGGAAAAACTGTGTCCATGTTTCGTGCCTTCAGTTGACAAAAAAGAATCGCGTATCTAAGAACGGGATGTATGTAGGAATAGTATGTCACCACAAAGACATTTGCTGTTACAAATTGTAACAAAAAACCCAAAGAGCATAACACACTGACGGTGTTCTTTTTACAGGTATCTCTGTGTGCTCAATCCACATTAACTGATAATCAATATTAAGCCATAAAAACTTTGTGCTTGTTACACAATCTATAGATTTATCATCTACACCTAATGTGAAAAGTTGTTTTGTCTCTTTGTGCCAAAGTGCATACTGTTCATTTTTATTACTTCAGTGTAAATTTATTATCTACTGCCCAACTGAAAACATTCCTGAGGGTTTCATTTGCTTTCTCTAATAGGAGCTCTGGTGTTTTATCAGTGACTATGTTGTTGCTATCATCAGCGTAGAGAACTTTTTCTCCATGTCTTATACTATCTGCAAATGATATAAAGAACATAAATGGACCCAATACACTACGCTGAAGAACACATATGTTTATATATTTCTTGTCTGACAGTTGTTCCACTTAAAAACTTATCAGCAGATTTTGTACCCTGTTTTCCAGAGAAGACTGGAACCACTTGTTCGCTGTTCCTCTTGCACCTCGTGCTTATAGCTTGTTTGGCAGTATTTTATGGTCAACAGTGTCAAAAGCCTTGGACAAGTCTAAGAATGTGCCTGAAATACACTCATCCCTGTTGAGAGCTTGAAGTACACTTTTGTGAACTCGGTAATGGCCAATATTAAACTTTTTGCTATTTTGAAGCAAAACTGTGTTTCCCCTCTTAAAGAGGTTATATTTATTCATGTAACTCATTAGTCTATCGCTCATAATGCATTTGAGAAATATGGCAGTAATGAAACTGGCTAGTAGTTTTCAATACTTTCTGCATTACCATTCATTAGTAAGGGCGCAACTCATGGATGCTTTACAAACTGTGGAAAAATATCTGAACTGAAGGACTCATTTATAATTTGTTAATTGGGCATCAATGCTGTCTCTGTACTGATAGAGTTTTTTTGACTTTAAGCTCTGTTATGGAAAACATAATAACTTATCTTGTTGTGTGGGATGTTGTGGGTGCTACAAGCGCTTCAGTAAGACTTAACTGCAACTCCTCTGCAATACATCATCCGCAAAATTTGCCTGTTCCTGAGGATGTTCTGTTATTCTACCTCCATCTTTGATTTGTATTTTAACAACTTGTGCTTGCCTTTTCTATTTTCTTGTCTATCTGGAAATAAAACATTTGTCCACACTATATTTTTACCTTTCCCTGAGAGCTAGTGGGTGGCCAGTCCCCTGTTGCCCCTGGTATTGGTGCCCTTGCTATGATGATAATCTGGGAGCTGTGGAGTAGTGCAGTGCTTTTTCAAAAAACTGAGGAATTTAAGTGCATGGAGGACATGTAGCTTAACTGTTTCTTCTGCTCAGTTAGCCTTTTGTTAAAAATGATTGAAAAGTTTGTGGTGGGAATAATCTACTGCCAATAATGTAGTCTACACTAAAACTGCAGTTCACAAACATTTGTTGCAGTTAGGTGGTGCATAAACTGCTGTTTATGGCCAGTTCAGGTTCCTTCCACTTCAGTTATGCACAGATAAATGAGTAACCACATACACACTTGGTTGATGTCCTACAGTATTGTTGTAATGCACTAAGTAATTTAACCCTAATGTAATAAATGACAACTGTTGATGTGTGGCAAGTAAATCATTAATACAGTCACTGTATTAATCACTCATTACACTATCCTTCCAAGCAGATAATCATATCAGAATGAATAAAATATGCACAGTAAATATCAGTTTCGAAAACAGTACTTTTCATGACCTCACTCTGTTGTCACAGTTGGTGATATTGGTTGCAGTATTTTAAGATGGACTTTCAAATACAGTAATAATCTCGATAGAATTACATGGTTATCTTGTGTAAACTTGTGATTCTATTTCAGTAACAATGTTTTGCCCAAAGATGTTAATTACTTCAAAATTAAATGAGTGTAGATGTTGCGAACATATTTTTGTCATTGGTTGCTTGAATACTTTATTTCTGCAGATTTTTCTTCTGCTTTATTAGGAAGTCAATAATTGTGTATATGTTTGCGCATGAAAAATGATAACAAAACTTAAAATTACTGGTATTTGGCAATTAACATGGTCTTCAGGCAAATTTATTATACCAGTGGATTCAGAATAACCAGAAGAATGCACTGAATAATTGATGTGAGTTGAATTGGTCTTAGTTACAGATATGCAGTTTTCATGTCCTTACCATGTATTATGCCCATTCTTATCGGATATATATCAGAAATTTGGAAAAAAATTGTTATTTTTGGGAGGAAGAAAACATAGTAGATGAGTACAGATGCCCAGCTTGCTAAGTCTCAGACTTTCTGATACCTGCAATTATCCATTTATTTTCTTTAGCTGCTGCTGTATAAGTGGCTACTTTTGAAAATGTCTCCTCAAAAATTAGTTTAAGCAATGTGGAGACTCTAGAGAATTTAGCTTCTACATTGTTTTCCATATGCACATCATTCCAATGTCCTAGAAAAAGTATGTATTCTATGTATGTTCTGAGAAAATCCTTTTGTAGGTCTGCAGTTATGTAAGCTTTACCAAGCCCATGTTAAGCATGATTATCTAACAGTATTGATCAGAAAGGCCAATGTCTCCTATAAAAAAATTTAAAATGTTCCCCCTCAGAATCTTTAAGTACATTTTCTAAGACTGATGCTGAACTTGTTGATATCCTAGTAGCAATGTTTATCATTTGTGCCACGCTGAAAGTGCTTCCTTGACATCTTTGTCAATATTCACATCTCTAAATATTATGATGATAGTTTTGGGAGCTGAGACTCTTCCCAGGACTTCGTTTAATTTGTTATAGAAAATGGCCACATAACGACAAGATGAGCAGAAAACACAAATAATAATTAACTTCTTATAGGTGTCTAGCTTCATTAGTTTAACAGCTGCGATTCAAAGCGGCAATCTGCTCTAATTGCGCTCAGATCCTATCTAAATTTAAAATATATGCCACCTGTGATTCAATAAGTGATCCACCTCCTGTTAATGTAGTGCTACAGTAGCAAGTAGCACATTCATGTGATGATAACACTGTATGTTGCAATTAATTATCTCTGCATCAGTGGTCTGTAATGCATACTACCACATTGTTCAAAGACTGTAATTCAACTTCAATTTGGTGTTTGTTATTTTTAATGGACTGTACATTTTGATGAAAACTAGATCATTCCAAGAAAATTTCTTTTGTGTTTGTGCACTCCAATGTGGAATGCTCTATCTTCTGGGTACATGATGAAGAAACCTCTAAACTGGTAGATACAACAGAGGTGAAAAATGGACAGTCCTCCTATCCATGGTAGCAGGTATTTGACCATCTGTGGTCCCACACCCACCTGATATACTCTCACTAATTAACTCCACCAGCTTTCCTCTCCCAGTCTTGTTGAGATTACAGACCAAGTATGACAAAACACAAGTTGTTTGGTGCAATACCATTGCTTTTTCAGAACTGAATATTAAAGGAAAAAAAATTAACTGCAGATGGTACTGTACTTACTATAATTTGTTTTTCTTTCCTTTTCTTTGTTTCCACCGAAAATTCCAAATAGAATTGAAGAGTTTATTGTTTGAATACAACAGGATTTTTTCTTATCGATATTCTGAGACTGAAGTGATAAAACCAACAAGTTGTTTTGGTTTTGTTGAGGTATGAGACCTTAAGAGGGGTAGGACGTCAAACGGGCCGATCCGGACAGGAGAGGCACCACAGGACATTTTACTTTCACAAATAAATTCATAAAACTTCGTCACCATGACCAGGAAGGTTTCAGGATTCACACTAATAGCAGTGGAAGTTCAAAAACATAACAAAATAATTTTTTTTACATACGAAATTTCATCATTTTTCACTTACTGTTGGCTGCATTTATTGCTATAGGTATACTTTTCTTCATAAGTAAGAGAGATTCTTCGATGAATTTTGCACAGCATACAAACCATACTTACAGGTGTATGCAACTCTAGAATTTTCCAAATCTTTTAAAAACTCTAATAAAACTTGAGATAAATAACTATAACATTTGAGTTTTTTCCAAACATGAAGTTTAAGATGTGACAGGTCATTCATTTTTTCATAAATTAAATAAATTGTAGAGTGTCATACACCTGTAAGTATGGTTTGTATACTTGTAAAATTCATTGAAGAATTTCTCTTACTTATGAAGAAACCAGATGGCAGTTATAAGAGTCGAGGGACATGAAAGGGAAGCAGTGGTTGGGAAGGGAGTGAGACAGGGTTGTAGCCTCTCCTCGATGTTGTTCAATCTGTATATTGAACAAGCAGTAAAGGAAACAAAAGAAAAATTCGGAGTAGGTATTAAAATCCATGGAGAAGAAATAAAAACTTTAAGGTTTGCTGATGACATTGTAATTCTGTCAGAGACAGCAAAGGACTTGGAAGAAAATGGAAGTGAAACATGGATGATAACTAGTTTGGACAAGAAGAGAATAGAAGCTTTCGAAATGTGGTGCTACAGAAGAATGCTGAAGATTAGATGGGTAGATCACATAACTAATGAGGAGGTACTGAATAGGATTGGGGAGAAGAAGAGTTTGTGGCACAACTTGACTAGAAGGAGGGATCGGTTGCTAGGACATGTTTTGAGGCATCAAGGGATCACCAATTTCGTATTGGAGGGCAGCGTGGAGGGTAAAAATCGTAGAGGGAGACCAAGAGATGAATACACTAAGCAGATTCAGAAGGATGTAGGCTGCAGTAAGTACTGTGAGATGAAGCAGCTTGCACAGGATAGAGTAGCGTGGAGAGCTGCATCAAACCAGTCTCAGGACTGAAGACCACGACAACAACAATGAAGAAAAGTGTACCTATAGCAACAAATGCAGCCAATAGTAAGTGAATAAATGATGCCATTTCACATGTAAAAAAATTTATTTTGTTATGTTTTTGAACTTCCACTGCTATGAGTGTGAATCCTGAATCCTTCCTGGTCATGCTGATAAATTTTTACGAATTTATTTGTGAAAGTATATAGACAGTGGTAATTAAAATGTCCAGTGGTGCCTCTCCTGCTCAGTCGGACCATTTGATGTCTTACTCCACTTAAACATGCATGATACACCAGTTATCAATATATCTATTTCACTGTGTCTTACCTTTCACAATTGTGTGTGTGTGTGTGTGGGGGGGGGGGGTTTACTTGCAAATGATGTGGACAATTTGCAACTGCAAATCTAGTCATAGTGGCCTCTCTTGTTACTAAAATATCTTTTAAAGCTAATATTCTAAACATTGGTACTTGTTATTGATTCCTCTTGCAAAAAGTAAAAGTAATAACATTGTTAAAAAATCTGAATGTAATTTAATATCAGATGCAACCTAAACAAAGCCAGGGACTTACTATTGCACAAGAAAATTCCTATTGCTAAAGTAATGAATTCCCAAAACAGTTCACTTCTTTCTGTTATTTAATTCAGAGTCTCACATGTAAAACCAGATTGGAAAATATGATATCAGAATAAGTTTTATTTACTGTCTTGAATTTAATAAACAGTAAAAAGTCAAAGGAGATATTTACAAATAACAGAAAAATGTATTAGAAAATTTGTAACACAAATATCTCTAGAGTTTTTTTTTTTTTTTTTAATCACAAACTGAATTAAATTACGGAACTAAGGTTTGGAAAATACATTATAAATTGCAGACTAGTGATGTTACTAGATACAGATTTTTTTTTCTTTTATTAAAAAAAAATCGCAAGTGACAATCTTTCTAGTTCATATGCATTTAACACGAATTTCTGTTGTACTGACGAAAGTGCAATTCCTAAAGTAGTTTCAAAACATTTTCTATTCAAAATGAGAAAATATAAAGCAGGGCTGTAATTACATCCATACCCTGTAAGTGAATATCAGTTATATACAAAAAATATTTTTAACATTATATGATTTTGCACGTCCATATCCTGTGCATATAACAATTGTCTAATTTGCAGAATTAGATGAACTAGCTGCACAGGAGAAAAAGAAAGAGCTTCAACAGCAGCAGCAACAACAGAAGAAGAAAAAGAAAGCTTCTAAATCAGCTGAAAAAATACAGGCAAAAACAGAAAATGGAGTAAAACATAACTCACGTCCTAGCCAATCCATTGTAGATGAAGAAATATCACAGGATCCCTCCACTGTGCCAAGGGGTAAAATACAAAGCAAACATTCCAGCACAAAAAAAGCTGGTAAGCTCTCTCTCTCTCTCTCTCTCTCTCTCTCTCTCTCTCTCTCGTGTGTGTGTGTGTGTGTGTGTGTGTGTGTGTGTGTGTGTGTGTGTGTGTTTGTTTTGAATCAATTAATGCATAAAACTGTTACAGCTGCATTACAGTAGCATTGTTAACTCTGTAACTGACGTCTAATAATTGTGCATTTATAAAGTTACCTAATCATTTGTGAAATTTACATTAATAAGTTGTGCATAACATTGTGTTATACACAACATTTCTACTTATTAAGTCTTTGTAATGTAGTGGACATTTTCTCAAGTTACAAAGTTACGATCTTTGTTTGCTTGTCTTATGTAATTGCTAAAACATGCTCTTACTATGATTACTGCACTGGAAGTTTATCGCATTGTTAGCAGTTACTTCTTTTTGTAGTTGCCATTTTCAATCTGAAGATTTGATGCTGTTCTTCATACTAGTCTGTCATCTGCAAACATCTTTATTTCTGCACAACTACTGCAGCTAGATCCATTTAAACCTGTTTACTGTTGACAAGCCTTTGTTTCACTCTGCAATATTTACTCCACACACTTTCCTCCATTACCACATTGACTATTTTTAGATGTTTTATATCAGCCAATTTGACTAATAGAAAAGTCTATTAGTCAAATTGTGCCACAAATTTATTTTTTTCTCAGTTCGATTCAGTACCTTTTCATTAGCTATTCAATCTAGCCATTTAATCTTCAGCATTCTTCTGTAGCATTATATTTCAAAAGCTTCTGAACTGTTTACTGTCCACATTTCACATCCGTACAGTACTACACTCGGGATGAGGCTGTTCCAGCACTGCTGCATGGGAGACAAGACATTCTTGGGTGCTTCTCTGTGTACCCTCAGAGAGATGCAGCCAGAATAGGCTAACCATCAGGCAACTCAATTGCATGCATTCTGCACATCCGAGAAGCACTTGGTCACCCCTTTCCACGTGTGCCTGGCCCGTGCAGTAAGGTCACATAGACTACAAACTGGCTGCCTGATTACCCACACATCGGCTGTTCGGTCATCCTTGGCCACATTTGCCACCAGCCACCCAGCTGCTGCTGGCTAGTACACAAGATGGAACAGCCTGATGTTGAAAAATATTTTCAGAAAAGACCACCTAACACTAAATTTATATTCAGTGTTAACAAATTTCTCATTTTCACAGTTGCCTTTCTTGTTACTGTCTGTGTGTAATGTTGTCTGTATTTTACCCATCATAAGTTGTTTTGTTGCCCAAACAGCAGAACTCCTGTACTATCTTTAGTGTCTCATTTCTCTATGTAAAAAATGAGATGGGTTCCACATCGCCTAATTTAATTTGATTACACTACATTATCTTTGTTTTGCTTTTGTTGATGTTAATCTACTCATCTCATTTTTTGACACTTATCTGTTCTGTTCAGCTAACCTAAGTCCTGTGCTGTCTCCGACAGAATTAAAACATAACAAGCAATCCCAGAGTTTTAATTTTTTCAACCTTAACTTTAATTACATTTCCAGATTTCTGTTAAATTCCCTTTACTGCTTGCAGATTGTACAGATTGCCCATTGGGAATGGGCTACATTTCTCTCTCTGTCCCTTCTCAATTCCTGCATTCTTTTCATCTCCTTTAATTTTTGGCTGCAGGCTGGTCTCTGTACAATTTGTGGATAACATTGATACTGTATTTTTCCCTCCTACCATCATCCTTTCAAAGAGTGTAATTCAGACAACATTGCCCAAAGCTTTCTCTAAATCTACAAATGCTGTACACACAGGTTTATCTTCTGCAAGATCAGCTTCTACCAGTTCTTACATTATTCTGTAAATAATTTGTGTCACTGTTGTAACCTTGACTCGTTAAATTTATGTTCTGCTAATATTCACATGTCAGCTCATGGCTTCTTTGGAATTGGAATTATTACAGATTCCTTGAAGGCTGAGGGTATTTAACTTCTTTCAAACGTCTTGCATATCTGATGAAACAGTTTTGCCTCTGAGTTTTGCCACTGTTTTTCTTCCACTACTCTAATTCTCCATGCAGTGTCATGACTCCCATCTTGGGTCTGCAGCTCGTGGTCTCGCAGTCACATTCTCCCTTCCCGAGCACGGGGTCCCGGGTTCGATTCCTGGCGGGGTCAGGGATTTTCACCTGCCTCGAGATGACTGGGTGTTTGTGTTGTCCTCACCATTTCATCATCCATCATTCATGAATGTGGCGAGATGGGGATGAGAAAATTTGGAAATTTGTATGGGCACTGATAACCACGCAGTTGAGTGCCCCACAATCATTCATCATCATCGTCATCCCATCTTCTATTCATCTGCTTCCTGTTCTCTTTTCATAATATTGTCTGAAAGTTTACTTCCTTTTTATAGCCCTTCTATATACACTATCTGATCAAAAATATTCTCACAGCTGTTAGGGGACGTTAATATGGGGTGTATCTGCACTTCGCCTCTATGACAACTTGAACTCGGCTGGGTACACTTTGAGTGATGTTTCTGAATGTGTGTGCAGGAATAGTAGCACATTCTTTCTCAAGAGCAAAACCAGAGAAGACTGGGCTCTGGAGCGAGGTAGACTTTCTAACTCACCCCAAAGATGTTCCATCGGGTTCAAGTCAGGACTCTGGGCAGGCCAGCCCATTTCAGGAATATTATTGTCCTAAAACCATTACTACACAGATGCTGCTTTATGACAGGGTCCATTGTCATGACGATACAAACTGCCATCATCACTGAACTGTGTCTCTACTGCATGCAGAACACAGTGCTGTAAAAGAAGTTAATATACTTCTGAATATAGCATTTTTTAAGCACAGTAGGAAATGACACGCTAACCATAAAAAGCAGCCTCTTTTTAACTCCATAGGCTCCGTTGTTGTGCTAGCTAGACTGCAGGTAGCAGTTTGGGAGTCGTGACTGATTTCTTATTCTGCGATTTCATGTAATTCTTTCCCCCACCCCATCCCCTCACCCCCTCCCTCACTCCACAATGCTTGACTTTCCCTGTCCTTCGGTACACGATGTCTGCCTGGTCTTGGTTTAGCTGTGGTTTTTCCTTCGTATTTCTACTTCACAATCCTGTCACCAACAGTTGAGACTTGGGTACCTTTAGAAGGGTTGATGGCCTTAATGGATTTGTTATTCAGGTAATATCCAATGACTAGTCCACATTCAAAGTCCCTGAGCTCTCCTGATTGATGCATTCTGCTGTTACTGCTTCTGTACAGACAACACAGTACTCCCCACTTCATATTATACTGGCAGGTCTGACTCTTGTAACATATAGTGGTAAGGTGTTATTTTTTATTTTTGACTTGGTCACTTTTTTTTTATACAATCATAACTGCTTTTGGCCTTCAAAAGCCATCATCAGATGCTATGTGTGGCATTTGATGAATAAATGTTTGTACGTCGACAGTGCGTGAACACTTGTTCATCAGATGTCGCCCATAGCATCTGAAGATGGCTTTTGAAGGCTGAAACCAGTTATGATTGCATCAAAAAAAAAAAAAAAAAAAAAAAAAAAAAAAAAAAAAAAAAAAAAGAAAAGAAAAGTGACTGAGTCAAAAATTAAAAAAAAATATCATCTTAACATTAAGTCGATCACCTTCTCTGCTAGTGGAATGTCATTTTTTTCTAACATCTAGTGGTCAGTTCAGCATTACATAAGTGTCCACATACATTTGATCCGATAGTGTATTTATTCCACCTTTCATTCTGTGCAAAGCACTTGCTTGCTTTCCGAGCTCTTGTGTACATACACCTGCTTCTCTTTTCTCCTAAGATTTATTTAATTCATGTGTACATGATACCTGCCTTTCCCATACTTTTACATGCTTCAACAACTCTGCATTTCTCCTTTAGCCTGTCCTGCATTGCACTTTCTGTCACTTTCATTTTTTGGATATTTGTACTCCCATTTTCCTGCTTAGTTTCCTCAATTTTTATATTTTCTTTTTTTTTTTTTTTTTGATTAAATTCAATTTTTAGGGTGTTACCAAGGATTTCTACTAGACATTGTGTTTTTGTCTGCTTGGTCCTGTACTTCCTTCAAAATTTAATCAGTCAAAGTTACTTATATGCCTTTGACGTCCACATGCACAAATGCAGACCGCTGGGAAATGCATAGCACACGATGCTTAGCGTAGTACCGTATCTTAGGCTTTCTTCCGATTCCAGTCGTTTATGGAGCATGGGAAGAAGGACTTGTTAAATGCCTCTGTGCATGCTGTAATTAGTGTATAATCTTGTCACGGACTGTACAGGAGTGGCATGGGAGGCTGAAGAATATTTCTAGATTCGTCACTTAATACTGGTTCTTGAAACTTTGTAAGTGGGCTTTCACATGATAATTGATGTCTATTTTTAAGATTGGTATGTCTTTCATGTGGCACCCTTTACACACTGAAAAGCCAAAATTGCAATTATCTTCTGAAACTCCAGAGAAAATGTGCCTGACTACTCTTAGGAGACACAATACGTGTACTTTTACTATTATGGTTGGTGTTGGCTTTGTATCTTTCTTGGTTATGATAATTGATGGTTATGCTGTTCATAATAGCTTATTCTCATTCCTGTTTTCCTATTTGTTGTTAGACCTAATCCTGTTTTACTTCTGTTCAAATTTGTGCTCATAATCCTGTACCCATTTTGTCTGACTACAAGAACACGCAGATAATAAGACACAACACTTTATTATGACTAAAATGCTTATACAAGAAGACACTTGCCATGGAATGGCTGCACTTCCAGTCCCATAAATGTAGGTCGAATGTCAACATATGATTGAGAATGAGGCTGCCTGGGCCTGCCTCTATAATCTTTCGGCTGGCCAGGAGAGTGCACTGTGGAGAGGCTGCATGTGCATCCAAGTGTGGTGGTCTCTGCTGATGTTAGCATCTTCTGGCTTCTGTGGCACACTGTACAACTGTGTGCCTGGATTGTGGCCATGGAAACTATGCAGGTCACTCCACACCTTCCCCCCTTGGGGACGGAGTGTCGCTGAATCCTTGGGCATGGGAATAGGGCATTAGTGGCTGGCATGTGAAGCACCACAAAGCCCCATTGGTGGAGCAAGAGCTGATAAGACGGGCAATGGGCAATCCAAGCAGGGAGCCTTGGCAGTGACCACTGACAGTTGAAAGTGGAGGCAACTCTGCTGCAGACAGGCTGTGCAGGAGTCATCGAACCGGCTAGGTGCATGTCCACTGACTGGAGGTTCACCAGAGCTGCTGCCAGAGGCTGTGAAGTTTCAAACTTATCAGACGGAGGCACTGACGCAAGCAGAAGAGGAGGCTGGAACACCAGCGGATAGGTGGCATCTAGTGATGGGGGCACCAGCAAAGATGGGGGTTGGCTGGGATGGGGGAGTGGGTGCTCACCTGGACTTGGAGCTGATTTTGATGGTGCCAGACATCCTGGTCTCCAGTCCAGAGGGTGTAGACATGGTAGCTGCTCTGGTGGGGCCACTGACCAAAACCACTTGTCCAAACTGCCATCCCTGGTGGGAAACAGTACAGCGGAACACGACAGCAGGTGAGATCCCAGATGGAGTAGGTGGAGCAGCGTCCACGGCTGGCACTCTACATCTACATCTACTTCTACATCTACATCCATACACCGCAGGCCACCTGACAGTGTGTGGCGGAGGGTACCTTGAGTACCTCTATTGGTTCTCCCTTCTATTCCAGTCTCATATTGTTCGTGGAAAGAAGGATTGTCGGTATGCTTCTGTGTGGGCTCTAATCTCTCTGATTTTATCCTCATGGTCTCTTCGCGAGATATATGTAGGAGGGAGCAATATACTGCTTGACTCTTTGGTGAAGGTATGTTCTCGAAACTTTAACAAAAGCCCGTACCGAGCTACTGAGCGTCTTTCCTGCAGTGTCTTCCACTGGAGTTTATCTATCATCTCCGTAACGCTTTCACGATTACTAAATGATCCTGTAACGAAGCGCGCTGCTCTCCGTTGGATCTTCTCTATCTCTTCTATCAACCCTATCTGGTACGGATCCCACACTGCTGAGCAGTACTCAAGCCGTGGTCGAACAAGCGTACTGTAACCTACTTCCTTTGTTTTCGGATTGCATCTCCTTAAGATTCTTCCAATGAATCTCTGTCTGGCATCTGCTTTACCGACGATCAACTTTATGTGATCATTCCATTTTAAATCACTCCTAATGCGTACTCCCAGATAATTTATGGAATTAACTGCTTCCAGTTGCTGACCTGCTATTTTGTAGCTAAATGATAAGGGATCTATCTTTTTATGTATTCGCAGCACATTACACTTGTCTACATTGAGATTAAATTGCCATTCCCTGCACCATGCGTCAATTAGCTGCAGATCCTCCTGCATTTCAGTACAATTTTCCATTGTTACAACCTCGCGATACACCGCAGCATCATTTGCAAAAAGCCTCAGTGAACTTCCGATGTCATCCACAAGGTCATTTATGTATATTGTGAATAGCAACGGTCCTATGACACTCCCCTGCGGCACACCTGAAATCACTCTTACTTCGGAAGACTTTTCTCCATTGAGAATGACATGCTGCGTTCTGTTATCTAGGAACTCTTCAATCCAATCACACAATTGGTCTGATAGTCCATATGCTCCTACTTTGTTCATTAAACGACTGTGGGGAACTGAATCAAACGCCTTGCGGAAGTCAAGAAACACGGCATCTACCTGTGAACCCGTGTCTATGGCTGTCTGAGTCTCGTGGACGAATAGTGCGAGCTGGGTTTCACATGACCGTCTTTTTCGAAACCCATGCTGATTCCTACAGAGTAGATTTCTAGTCTCCAGAAAAGTTATTATACTCGAATATAATACGTGTTCCAAAATTCTACAACTGATTGACGCCAGAGATATAGGTCTATAGTTCTGCACATCTGTTTGACGTCCCTTCTTGAAAACGGGGATGACCTGTGCCCTTTTCCAATCCTTTGGAACACCACGCTCTTCCAGAGACCTACGGTACACCGCTGCAAGAAGGGGGGCCAAGTTCTTTCGAATACTCTGTGGAAAATCGAACTGATATCCCATCAGGTCCAGCGGCCTTTCCTCTTTTGAGTGATTTTAATTGTTTCTCTATCCCTCTTTGGTCTATTTCGATATCTACCATTTTGTCATCTGTGTGACAATCTAGAGAAGGAACTACAGTGCAGTCTTCCTCTGTGAAACAGCTTTGGAAAAAGACATTTAGTATTTCGGTCTTTAATCTGTCATCCTCTGTTTCAGTACCATTTTGGTCAGAGTGTCTGGACATTTTGTTTTGATCCACCTACCGCTTTGACATAAGACCAAAATTTCTTAGGATTTTCTGCCAAGTCAGTACATAGAACTTTACCTTCGAATTCATTGAACGCCTCTCGCATAGCCCTCCTCACATTACATTTCGCTTAGCATAATTTTTGTTTGTCTGCAAGGCTTTGGCTACGTTTATGTTTGCTGTGAAGTTCCCTTTGCTTCTGCAGCAGTTTTCTAACTCGGTTGTTGTACCACCGTGGCTCTTTTCCATCTCTTACGATCTTGCTTGGCACATACTCATCTAACGCATATTGTACGATGGTTTTGAACTTTGTCCATTGATCCTCAACACTATCTGTACTTGAGACAAAACTTTTGTGTTGGGCCGTCAGGTACTCTGTAATCCGCTTTTTGTCACTTTTGCTAAACAGAAAAATCTTACTACCTTTTTTAATATTTCTATTTACGGCTGAAATCATTGATGCAGTAACCGCTTTATGATCGCTGATTTTCTGTTCTGCGTTAACTGTTTCAAATAGTTCGGATCTGTTTGTCACCAGAAGGTCTAATATGTTATCACCACGAGTCGGTTCTCTGTTTAACTGCTCAAGGTAGTTTTCAGATAAAGCACTTAAAAAAATTTCACTGGATTCTTTGTCCCTGCCACCCGTTATGAACGTTTGAGTCTCCCAGTCTATATTTGGCAAATTAAAATCTCCACCCAGAACTATAACATGGTGGGGAAATCTACTCGAAATATTTTCCAAATTATCCTTCAGGTGCTCAGCCACAACAGCTGCTGAGCCAGGGGGCCTATAGAGACATCCAATTACCATGTTTGAGCCTGCTTTAACCGTGACCTTCACCCAAATTATTTCACATTTCGGATCTCTTCGATACTATTGCACTTCTTATCGCTATAAACACGCCTCTCCCTTCACTGTCCAGCCTGTCTCTGCGGTATACATTCCAATCTGAGTTTAGGATTTCATTACTGTTTACGTCTGGTTTCAGCCAACTTTCTGTCCCTAGTATTATATGGGCATTGTGACCATTTATTAATGAGAGCAGTTCTGGGACCTTTCTATAGATGCTCCTGCAGTTTACTATTAGCACATTAATATTGTTATTCCCTGTTGCATTTTGCCTACTCCTACCTTGCCGCGTCTCAGGAGAATCTTGACAGGGCTACGGGAACCAATACGAGTCATTCAGTAGTCTTGTCAGAAAAACCTGTAACATCTCCTTGGTGGGAAAGTCCTGCAGATATTTTTTCATCTGGTTATATTAAGGGTGAAAATCATGCAGTTGGCCTCCACATTACATTGGGAGTGAAAGGAAGAGGAGCAAACATGGCAAATGCCTGACCACTTACAGAAATCATGAAATGCCTGAGCCAAGAACTGATGTCCGTTGTCAAACACGAGAGTAACTTTGAGATTTTCCACAGAAAAAAAATTGAGTGAGCCTGCATAATGGCTTTGGTAGTGGCCAAAGAGCAACAGAACATATATGGAAAAGGCAATTGTGTGTCAATGACAATCAGCCAAAACACAATCAGAAATGGACCTGCAGATTCCACTTGGATGCGTCCCCAAAGCTGGGTTGCTGGAGGCTATGGGGAGAATGAAGTGTTGGGAGCAGCATGTTGACAAGCACATTTGGGACATGCAGCAGCTAAATGCTGCAGCTCCCAATCAATGCTGGGCCAGTAGGATGACCTCATCTAAGACTGAGAGGTGATGGTACCAGACAAAGTAGTGACAAAGCAGATCGGAAGTGTGGGCCAGAGGACTAGACAATGCTGGATGAGGCAGGTGACTTGCATGAGGACAGGGTCAGACACTGTAGCCTTGGTGACCCAGGTACTATTGATCGGGAAACCTGCCTGCCACTTGGTGGGATATGATATCCAAATGAAAACACACAAGCTCCTCTCTTTCAAACTTGAGGAAAATAGCTGTCATAGTGGTATTTGAAAAGGAACAAGGCTCAGTACTGCAATCGGTGGGCCATCTTATCTGGGACCTGGGTGGACAAACTGAGTAACAAAACTATTGGCCTCTGATCCATAATGGGTTGGAATTTGCTGCCATGCAAGAAAACATGAAATTTGGTGACTGCATACACAGTGGCCAAAGCTGCCTCCTCGATCTGAGTGTTGTGGACCTGTGCTGGAGTGAGAGTTTTGGATGCAAATGCCAGTGGCTGCTCAGAGTCGTCTGCATTCCTAAGGGCGAGGACTGCCCACACACTGTACTGCAAGGTGGCAATAGCCTAAACCAGTGGTTCATTGGAATCAAAAGTAGTTAGTCACTGTGTTGACCTGAGTTGGTCATTCAGCAAGGTTAAGGCCTGGTCACACGCTGGAGACCAGATACAGGAAGCACCCTTGTGAAGGAGGAGGCAGAGAGGGCGTACAATGTTGGAACCCCTGGGGATGAACCAGTGGTAATAGGAAATTTTGCCCAGTAAAGTCTGCAGCTCTTGCAGTGATGAGGGATGCAGGCAGATCTGTAATGGCTCTGGCAAGACTTGCCAGGTGTTGGATGCCCTGAAACAATATAGTGTGGCCCAGATACTCAAGAGATAGTTGGAAAAATTTGTACTTCTGTAGATTGTGACACAGACCCACAGCCCCGAGATTTCCAAAAAGGACCCAGAGATTGTGCAGGTGGTTGCTCGTAGCACATCCAGTAATGACGTCATCCAGGTAGTTGAAACAGAGTGAAATAGTGGACATGACCTGTTCCAGATAGCACTGAAAAATTTGTGGGGGCACTTGCCAACCCAAACATCAACATCAGCATTGATACAGGCCAAAAGGTGAATTAAGAACCATGATATGCTTGGACTCCTCACATTAGGGTAACTGGTGATATGCTTTGGAAAGATCAAGTTTGGAGAAAAATTAGCCCCCTTCTAAGCACGTGAACAGCTGGTCTGGAGGTGGCACCTTGTATATTTGTTAGCCATGGACTTAAAACTGCTGCAGAATTGCAATTTACCATAGGGTTTCTTCACAGTGACAAAGGGTGTGACCCATTCATTGGAGGAAATGGAAACCACAACCCCGAGAGGTGCAAGCTGGTCCAGTTCCTGCTTGATTCCTAGGGGTGTAGGAATCTGCCTAGCGCGGAAAAATCTGGGTAGAGCCAACTGCTTCAAGTTTATGTGAGCTTGGAAGTCTCTGGCACACCTTAGGCCAGGGGCGGGCAGGAATTCTGCACGTGTGCGGTGCACATGCACGTGTGCAGTTAACAGGTGTTCTGCGTGCACACAGGGGCAAGCTGGCCACCCGCTTCTCTCCCCTCCCCACCATACCCTCTCTCCGCTTCTTCCTCTGTAATGTGTTTTGTTTCCTGGCCTGCTTTATTGAATGAAGGAATAAGGTTAGTAGGAGTGCTTGAAAGTAATCATCGTTTGAAAGAGTACCTATTACCTACAATACGTTTTATTTAATTATCACAGGTGGAGTTTACAATACGTTTAATGTCTGGAACAACATTTCTACATACAGACAAATGCAAACAGTTACACAAATTTTCATTACTGATGTTTGCTCTTAACTGAGACTTATTCATTTTCATAACAGAAAAAAAATCTCTCACAAACGTATGTCGAGCCAAACATTGACATTATCTTCGCGGCTTCACGATGGAGACGAGGAAACTTGCTGTGGAAAGTCGTGATAAAAATCTATCACACGTCTTGCCAAAAGGAACCTGTCTCTCAGACGAGAATTATGCTGTAGACCTATTAATTCCATTTTCAAACTGGGATGAATATCATCTACAGAAACAGCAGATTGTCTCGAGAACTATTCAAAACCTTGGGATAAGTAAGATATATCCCCAAATCGCTTGAGAAATTCCTCTTTTATTGCACTAAGAACGGCAACATACTGAAATTTATTATAATGGCGTTCAATATTAAACTTCCGCTGACCAGCGAGAATACTGTCACATATTATACATTTCCAATTTTCACGTTTTTGCACAGAGAAAAAATGATTCTCCCATTCCTTTTTAAAAGATAGCAAATCTCCAATTCTCCGTTTCCTTGATTCACTCTGCATTTTCCGGTTATTGAAATTCACTACGTAGTGATCGCTTCGCTTCAACGTCCGCAGCTTAGCCTGGAACTTCACTGCGGCAACCTGCCGGCTGTCGCCACTGCTCCGTTCGACGATTGCACGCGAGCAGCACACATGCAGCACTGTGTGCTCATGAGCCGCGTGCAACGTTTGCCCGCCCCTGCCTTAGGCCATCTGCAAATATATCGTAAAATTCTGAGTACAGAGGTTCCAATGATTGATAGAGAACCTTGGCAGAAGGCATCAAACCCAAAGGGTTTCTGAACCAACGTTATGGACAATGATAAAGATCATAGGCTGAATCACTGATCTATAGGTAACATCAGATTTGAATTGGCCAAACAAGGGGATTTACTGTTTACCATATCACCATATGTGCCTGTTTACCGTTGAAAGTTCTGGAGAGCCGAGCTCTGAATATGTTTGGGCATGAAGCCAGGAAACTGCCACACAAGATAGTGAATGCTGGGGACACTCTGATCTGTCTGGTTGGGAGTAGCAAGCCGCACTTGATGGCAACAGGGAGCGGCAGCTGGTATGCTCTTTAAGTTCTGTGTGGAAGCAGCCACATCAACTGGTTTAAACCGCCACGATTTCATTCTATTCACATGCAGTGGAAGCAGCTAGACAATGCTGTGACATTACACCACGCTTCCAGCTGCTGGCCAGCAGCTTGAGACACCTCATAAAACAGGTCAGTGGACAAAACATCTGTGAGGGAGGGGTGTTATAATTGCAGGGCCCATTGCCGGACTTCCTTATCCGGGGCAGAGTGGATTATAACATTGCGAACCATGATGTCCACATACAATTCTTTTGACCTGGCCGTGACAAAATGGCGCTTGCAACTAAGGCTGTGGAGGGTTGCAGTCCATGCACGATAAGACTGATGGGGCTGCTTCTTACATTAGTAGAATTCAACCTAGCGGCCGTGATGTGCATGTGGCAGTGATAATAGGAAGACAACAAGCAGCATAAATTGTCAGATGACAGTGAGGAGGGTTCCTGCAACACCATCAATTGTTGCAATGCCTGATAACAAGGTGGGAGAAATCCATGACAAAAACAGTGCACAATGTACTTCTGCATCCGTAACATGGAATGCGTGGAAATGTTGCCGTCGGTGGTGTTCTTATGTTTTCCAATCTTCTGCCGTCTCATCAAACGGTGGGAATGGAGGAGGAATCTTCGCCAGAGACAAATTTTTGAGAGAACAATATTGACACAGCCTGTTGCATGACCATAAGAAGTTCTGTCTGTTGTTGCACCAACATTTGAAACAGATACTCCATGTTACAACAAAGTGCAAAAAGCAGCTGCACAACAAAACACATGAAAAACTTACCCTACTTGTTGCCAATGTATTCTGATCACAAGAACACACAGATAAAACAGACACAATGCTTTATTACATCTATAATGCTTGTACAAGAAGACAGAAGATACTTGTCATGGAGCGCCTGCACTACTAGTCCAATAAACAGAGGCTGAATATCAACATGTGACTGAGAACGAGGCTGGCCAGGCCCAACTCTGTAAGCCATCGGCCAGTGAATGGAGTGCACCGGAAAGAGGCTGTGTGCACATCCAAGTGTGGTGGCTTCTGCCAATGCTAGAGCGTTTTCCAACTTCTGTGGCACATCACACAACTGCAGATCCTGATCGCGGGCATGGAATCTACATGGGTCTCTACACACTTGGTCAGAAATCCAGTTCTTCTTGCCACCTCAGTTCTCTAATCCCCATGAAACAGTCGGCAATGTAGCTATTGAAAAGGTTGCTGCCCCTCAACAGAAACAATATGTTAGTGTGGCCTCTCCATAGATACTTCTCTGAAGTGTTATGACCATCTGTGCAGGAAATGGCTACTTAATTGGCATGGGGTGGATCCTCATTCGTAGCATACACAATTTTGTCTGTTGTGAGTGGAAAATCTTCCAAGCAATTTTGCAAGAAATTGTCAGTGTTGAAGCACACTGTTTTGTGAAAGAGAAATATCGAGTCCGAACCCATAAGAAGTAGGGGCAAGGCATAGACATTCTCAAGTTAATTGCCATGAATTGACATGGCTGTTCATCTAGTGAGAAGTGCAGATATGTTCTGACTATGTCCATCTTGGCCACCAGATAGTTTTTATGTTATTTCTTGTGACCATTGATGGACAGACATAAATTTCCAATTGTACATTTATGATTGCTTTGAAATTACCACAAGGTATCTTTTCTCACTAAGCAGTTTAACGCACTGTTGATATCCTCTCTAATTGCAGTTAGGATGAGTCAGGCTCAGAAGTAAGAAGGTGTAGCTGAAGATCTTAATCAAATATGAGCTACACAAATGTTGGCACACAGTAATCCCAGAGAAAGGCAGTTAGAAAATTCAGTGCATAGTGATTCAAGATTATCAAATGGTGCCACTTCAGATACCCCTTTAACACTGTCTTTTATTTTAAACCCAAAACCTGTGGAAATGTCCACCCCAGAAATGTTTTGTGCGTTTCGTAAGGGTACAGCAAAAAATGTAAGTGAATGTCTGCCTTTTTTGTACGATGCTGTTACACTTACTGCACAATGAGATGCAGGTGTTTGCTACATAATTTTAATCTTTCATGTGTGAGTTGAAACTGCTGTGAACCAATCTGGTCATAGGCCGCCTCATTTGTAGTAGAGGTTGGTGCTTCGGTATTGACAAGAAAATTAATGGGAGATAAAGCTGTTGCGGTCATACCATTAAAGGATTCAGTTGTCTTTGAAGTGCATTCATGCTGCTTTGGTGTTGTCATGACTTAGCTTGCAGGGCTGACTCAGTGCACCTGCAGGAGATTACTGCCAGATGTCCCTATATATAACACCATGGACAGAGTGTTTCCTAAGATGGATACTCAGCATGAGGGTTCTTTTAAAAGTAGTCTGGACAACCAAGATACTGATCCTTTCTGTTACAGTGAGGATGACCAGGAGAGGGTTTCATGAGGACTTCGATGCTTGGCAACAATGTACGGGTGCTGCGGATTTTTAAAATTATTTTGACAGCAGAGTTTGAACCTCAAATCCAGTGATGGTGATGTACTTGACATGTTCCAATCATGCTTGGTGTTGCTTGAATTTAAAGGCTGTTTTACAGTCAGGTTCGTCAAAATATTTCTGTAGTGCAGCTGACATTTTGAAAGTTTTTGCAGTTTGTAACACTTCCTCAATTGTAGGATTTGCTAGATTGTCTCTGCACAAACTTTTTTGTGTGCATTTATAATTATCATGTTTCATACTAACAGTTTACCATATGATTGTTTACAAGTTCCATTTTTACACGTGAATTGATACGTGTGAATGAAACCTTGAGCTCAGCTGCCTATGATTTAATTTCTTACAACAATGAAGGAATGTGAGCCTGGATGCTAAGACATAAGTTTACAACTTATAATGCTAAGAGAGCATTTTACGGATTTCCGATAATTCTATATACTCACAGCTACTGTAAGAGCACAATCCCGTTAGAAGTCACATTAACAGTGAGTTATTAGATAACAAAAAATTATGACACAGAAACGTGTGTGTCACTACTAGCCTGGAAGTGAATCTTGGACATTTGTAGTCATAGTTGCAGTCTTCATGTTCTGGATAAAGTGATGTGAACTGTGGTGGCATGTACTGTACTGGCATTTTCAGTAACTGCAATATGAGCTGCTGTTGTGCAGCTTGGTTGCCTTGTCCAAGGATGGCCTCTTGAGCTTATTGTGAAGTGTACTGCTCAGCCTGCTGTTGCACTTCTTTTGCTTCTTTTTGTGCTTACTGTCGCAGCTAATGTGCTTGTTGTGCCTGTTGTTGTGTTTGTAGATGCAGCTGTTAGAGTGACATTTTTATGAATTTTGGATCCTTATCAAATGAAACGTCCTCTGCTGTGCTAACACATGCACTAAACTCAAGACCTCATCACCAGTGTGACATCTGATATTAGTGTAATCTATACGTGCATTGACATTGTAAATGTGATTGATAGCCAGCCTAAGGTGTGGCCGAGCAGTTCTAGGCGCTTCAGTCTGTAACCGTGCGACTGCTACGGTCGCAAGTTTGAGTCCTGCCTCAGGCATGGATGTGTGTGATGTCCTTAGGTTTGTTAGGTTTAAGTAGTTCTAAGTTCTAGGGGGCTGATCACCTCAGATGTCAAGTCCCATAGTGCTCAGAGCCATTTGAACCATTTTGATAGCCAGGCCTAAAGTTTACCAGCAATCCCCATAGTTTTGCCAGAGTCCAAAGAGTCGCCAACTGGAACAGTACAGAATAACAACACAGAGTCATGGCCCAGTAGAATGGACTATAATGTTAATGATAGTTGTCAGCATAGCATAGCATTATTCAAAGTGCATGTTTCTGTTGGGTGGTTGTTGTTGTTGTTGTTGTTGTGGTTGTGGTCTTCAGTCCTGAGACTGGTTTGATGCAGCTCTCCATGCTACCCTATCCTGTGCAAGCTTCTTCATCTCCCAGTGCCTACTGCAACCTACATCCTTCTGAATCTGCTTAGTGTATTCATCTCTTGGTCTCCCTCTATGATTTTTACCCTCCACGCTGCCCTCCAATGCTAAATTTGTGATCCCTTGATGCCTCAAAACATGTCCTACCAACCGGTCCCTTCTTCTCATCAAGTTGTGCCACAAACTCCTGTTCTCCCCAATTCTATTCAATACCTGTGATCTACCCATCTAATCTTCAGCATTCTTCAGTAGCACGACATTTCGATGGGTGAGTGGTTGGGATGGTGAGTTAAATTAGCTGTGTAACGTCAGAGGTACCATCCATGTGATAGTCTTCTTTCACCATCTTGCAGTGCTTGGTGCAGCCTGTGGCAGTGATAATCTTAAGTTGTCAACCCAAGTGTCCTAAAAATAGGAGTTAGTGGACATTACTTGAAACTTCTTCGAACTGAGTTGTATTTTCCCCTTTGTCCTATGGTACTGTTTTGTGCGATTTAGGTAAAGCTACATTCTTGATATTTCTGTGCCAAGAGTATTGTGCTTAAAGTTGTGGCCAATAGTAGATTTGACAATTTTCTGATCACATTTCCTGAATGACAATGCTGCCATTGATGTGTTTAAATAGCTTTCTGACTGATACTCATTGATACTTTTACAACAGTGTGTTTATTTGCCCCAGCCTGGAGTTGAGATTAGCAGTTGCTACTTGTTTATGGTTTGCTAGTTGTTGCTGGTATGCTTTATGAGGAACTATCACAAAGGCTTCTTGGTACTCAGGCTGTGTCATATAATGTTATCATCTCCTCTAGGTACTTTCACTCTGATTTTCCTTCTGTTAGAATTAGTTTAGCTGCTGTGCCGATGTATGACAAACTATTTGAAGTATTTTTCATAATGCAGGTAGTGTAATTTCTGCAGTGGCTTTTATTTGTAGTATACATGTGATCTGCTTTGGCTTCTCGTGGATAGCATTAAGTATCTGTGGCCAGACAAATACTGTGGTGTAGCAGTAATTTTGTTTAGGGCACTGTGTAGAATTATGATTAAAATTCAGAGGACACATTAGGTAACCAAATGTCATCACTTTCATATAATGTGAATGATTTAAGCAATGCACACCAGGAAAGTTCTCAGCAGGCACGAATGTTATCTGTTCCATATTTAATTAGCATTTGGAGTGACTTCTCATGGCAGTGATGGGAGCTTCGAGCTACCACGCCATCTAGTCAGCTTGACTGCAGTGCAGGTTCTGCCAGCATAATATATGATTGTTTAGGAAATCACCGTTAGCTCGTGCTAGCCTCCTGACAATAATACCTCTCATACCGGCCTGGTGCCACATCTATCTCCTGTCATCACAAATATATTAATGGAAACCGTTTCAAAATCCATATAGTAGTTCCTAAGATTAGTTCAAATACATAGGCAGAAACTGCAGTGGGGGACTTAAAATTAGCTTAGTAGATGTAGGGCAAGTATTAAATGTGAATGCTACAGAAAAGGCCTTATAATAGGTGTATAACATGAATTTTTGACATCACATAGCATTGTGTTTAGCAGACTGATGTGGGGCCATACGCACACATAATAGAAGACTGTATTAATTAGCTTTTGAACCCTCGCTCTTCTTCTGGTACAGATTTCACATGTTCATGCACACTATCATGTCTGTGATGACACTGATTATTAGAGAGCTGTTGCTTGGGATGATGGCTGCGGGGATGCAGGGGGGGGGGGGGGGCAGGGAAAGATGTGCAAGGGAAGGAGAGGATAGGGGGATAGGGTGAGGTAAGACAGGTGGACTCAGTAGCTGCACGACAAGACGAAAGGAGTTCTGAGGGGACAGAGTGTTTGGATGTAGAAAGAGGGAGGGGAGAAAGAGAGGAAGGTGGTCAGAGACGGGGGAGAGAAAGGAGAAGGGGGAAGGGGAGAGGGATAGAAAATGGTTGAGGAGGGGAGAGAGAGAGAGAGAGAGAGAGAGAGAGAGAGAGAGAGAGAGAGAACCACATGGGGTGGGTGAGTGGTGGGAAAAGGCATTAAACATCCAAATGGGAAGGAGTGTGTACAGTGATAGAAGAGGAAACAGAAATGGTAAGGTGAGGCAGTGGGAAACAGGATTTAGTAGCTTAGGCCAGGGGGATCGCAAGAATGCAAGATATGCTGGAAGGGAATTCCCACCTTTGTAGTTCAGGTAGACTTGTGACGGAAGGGAGTATCGAAATGGCTTGCGTAGTGAAGCAGCTGTTGGTCATTTGTGTTGTGGTGCACAGCATGTTCAGCATTTGGATGGTGAAGTTTGTGGCTTGCCATAGTGTGGTGATGACCATTCATTCAAGTAGGTAGTTGTTTACTTATCATGCCCACCTAGAATGCTTTCACGCATAGCTCTGTCTTTCAGTGGGTAGAAAATGCCTGTGACTCGACTGTGGTAGGAGACAGAGGGTGGATGTATGTCTTGCTTCTGGGTTGTCCACAAGGGGATGATCCATGGATTGCAGGATTGAAATACGGATGGACAGGTATACTGTGTAGGTTAGGTCGGTGCCAGAATACAACGTTGGGTGATTTGGGTAGTATTTTGGGTAGGATATCCCTCATTCAAGATGTGAAGAGAGGTAGGCAAAGCCCTGGTGAAGGATGTGGTTGAGCTTTTTGAAGGCTACTGGTGGGTGGCTGGTTAACTTATTTACTGGTGTCAGAGGATGGATGAGTTGGATATTGTCTGTCAGTAAATGCTCTGGTAAGGTTACTTGCATGTTTCGCCAACTGCTTTTCACTGCCTGTATGGAATCCACAGGTGGCAAGGCTGTAAGGAAGAGTTCTTGACACAGAATAGGTTTGACACATAATAGGTGACAGTTGTGAAAGTGGAGGTACAATGGAGCCATCTGAGAGGTGGATATCGAATCCTTTGAAGGTGGCTCAGTGAGTTGAGGAAAGACCAGGTGAAGTGGATTTACGAGGAAAGATCAAAAGTTATACTTGCCAAGCATTCTGACCATGAAATGTTATCAGTGACTCTGAATCAGGCAAGGGGTTTTAAATGCTGACCGGATAAAAAAAATTTCTTCAGATGGCCCATAAATAAGTTACCGTGTGATGGTGTCATGTTAGTTCCCGTGTCAATACCAATGATTTGTTTATAGATTTGGCTTTCAAAAGTGGAATATTTGTGGGTCAAGATATAGTTGGCCAGGGGAACTGGGAAAGAGGTGGTGGGTTTGGTATCAGGACAACGCTGGAATGTTGGTGTATGAGAATTTTGCATACACAGTGATTGACAAGAAGTCTGTTGGTAACAGGACAGGAACTTTGGAAAGGAAGTGAGCTGTACCTTGGACGTAGGATGGGAGGCTGCAGACAGTAGTTTGGAGGTGGTGTTCAAAAGGGGCAGTTGTTCTGTAGAAGCATTGTAATCAGTCACAACAGGACAACCAGTAGGGAGACCTGTGGAAGAGGGGTGGTTGTGTAGAGCTTGGGGAGTATATACAAGGTAGAAGGGTGGGGGATCGTCAGCTTGGAGGAGGGACACGGGTTCAAGTTTCAGGTTTCGGGTTGGACCTAAGGCCTTAAGGAGCTGCTGGAGATCTTATTGGACTTATGCTATTATTGTTACACAAAGAATTGTTTGCAAATTTGCTTATTTTTGTACACTTATTCCACATATTGGCTTGTAATCGTACATCGCTTGATGTTTCTTTTGCAGTGTTTTGATTCAAATTTGGTCTGTCATGGAAACATGATTCTGCATAAAGCCACTAGCATTCAATTTCAGAAAGTACACTTGTTCAAATGTGCAGTGTTTCTTATTAAATTTTTCACAGCTATTATTTTTGTACCCAGCATAGAAACTACCCCTGCTTCAGCTGTAATGTACTAATGTGTATTCTACTGAGACTAGATCTTCAGATAACAGGAAGCTAAAATATTTTATTTATTTCTTGTGTGTTTTTAAACTGTTTCAGGTAATGGGTATGTTCGTCTCATTTGGACCCCTATCATGTTGGTTGTGAGCTGCTTGT
The DNA here is from genome assembly GCF_023898315.1 of Schistocerca nitens. NCBI lineage: Eukaryota > Metazoa > Arthropoda > Insecta > Orthoptera > Acrididae > Schistocerca > Schistocerca nitens. Next base: position 449,864,802 of record NC_064618.1, on the reverse strand, counting down.
TAGGACTCAGTCTGGTTTCTCTGCTGAGCCCTGAACGATATTTGTTGTTTCAACAGTCTGTAAAGAACATCTTACATCCACCAGCAGCAGAGTTGCTTTGGCAGTTAACTGACTACATCAGTCATGGAATTTTGCAGTGCAGTACTTATGTCATGGAATTTTGGGTATGGCTGAAGGAGGAAGAAAAGATCCAGGAGGCGGCTGCATACTTAATCAGTGTCTGGCGTTTGTTGTGTCTTAAGGTGGAAGTAGTATACAGGACGCTCAGTGATCAGTTGCCTTTATACATAGATATGGTCAAGAAAAAAATATCATAGTTTTCCTCTGAAAAATTGTACATCAAAAATTTTTGATACCTTTATTCATTGTGAGAATACAGTGTGAATCTATTTCCTTTAATTTTTATTGTGTTCACTCATTTGTAATTTATAGAACACAACACACATCTCAAGTACATTTTCTCTTTGGTAACTGTGCAATGCATTTACATAGTTCATACATATTCTAGTTCATCTATTCAAACAAAATACTGATATTAGAACTTTGTAAAAAGAACACTGTATAGTGGAAATTTTGATACATTCCATTCTACCTGTATGTTACAACATATTTGAGTTAAATGGGGTTTTGAGTAACTTTGACACACGTTTTGCACAACCTCTCTCCTGTTCTGCGCTGTTATGGATACATATAAGCATAAAAACAGGCATGCATTTGTGTTTTGCATACATTCATATGAAATGATGGGTAAAGTTTAAAACATTTTTTGTGCTGTTTGTCCCCAGGGCAGCAACATTGAGATTTTCATGTAGACCCATTTCGTAACGTTTTTTTAAGAGAAACTGCATGTTACTTCACTGTCCTGTGAATTGAATTTCTATGACTTGGTCTGTGGGAATTATAGCTGTAAAATAAAGTGTGATATTTGCAGGAAATATTTTAGGAGACACTTTAATTACAGTTCAGAAATTGGCTTCCATGCACAAAGTGAGTGGACAGTGCACATACTGCAATTTGATAATCTGTAATGAATTTATAGATGTTTTGAGGAATAACACTGTTCTTCGTACCAAAGAATAAATGCACTGATTTTTACTAAGAAGTTTTTCATGTTTATTAATGCCAGCTATTACCTGCATAATAATAATAATAATAATAATAATAATAATAATAATAATAATAATATATTTTAGGATTTAATACATAATTCAGGACTTTAGAATAAACATTAAATTGTGCTTCATTCCTATAGCCAAATGAAGTTGCTCAGTGGTTGTAGTGCTTCAAGAGTTTCCGCATAAATTCTAGAGCCACTCGTCCTTCTACCATCTCGAACACACGATATTTTAAAAATAAGTGTGAGAGAACGTACTTACTGCGCGACACAGGTTTGTGTGTGCAGGCGGGAAAGGAGTCACGAGCACAAGGCAGATGCGATGGCCGAACGGTATCGACAAGTATTTGCCGCTCGCACCACAGAAGTTGTATTGGAAGAACAAGGAGTGTTTATGTATCTTATGGTGTTTTATGTCATTGATTATTGTAATGAGAAAAAAGAACAGTTGAAAAATTATTAATGATACTTTATGCGTTGGACTTGCTAGAAGCAAGACATGTTCATAAATTATGTGGCTGTAAAAACTACACTATTGCTAATGTACTTAATCGGATCTGACGTGAGATGAGTCAGTTGACTTGTATGAGTTTGAATATTTATATGTGGGAGATATTGAATTTGTTCTCTGTGAAAGCTGAAATTTACTATGACTGAGTTAAAAGTATTCTTAGAGTATTAAATTATTTCAAAACTAGAGAGAGTGTTACAAATTCCCGTAACCAGCATTATTCTTCAGAGAAGGAGGTTTTGGAGATCGACGGAGCCGGCAATCCAGAGAAGAAGATTGGCTGTGCTTGCCATGTAAGTCAACTGATGGCGGAGAGGTGTGAATTTTGCAACCCAACTTCACACCGCTTCAGGTCATCTAAAGTGTTAATGGTTAAGACTTGAAAGTAACAGAGCTCAAATCCATGACACTTACTAAAAGTAGTAGTTGTAAATCCTGAAGATCTTCAACTTCACCAGGGCATGACATTGTTGGGGCACAAATTTGCACTTTTTTGCTGAGCGTATTGTATTTATTATAAATATTATTACAGTTCTGTTTGAAATTTCTTCAACATCATCAGTTTAGTTTGGAATTTTTTTTATTTATTTTATTAAACCTATGTCCAAAAACGAGCCTAGGTATCTACATCAGTAGTAAAAGACATTCCTTGACTGCAGCTCTATCTGACAACCTTCCTTTCTTCACATCTCTCACACCCCAGTGCTGTCCCATTTAATATTATATAGTTCCACATTATTTCATTACCTGTCTTATAAGTTACATGCAGTTTTGGTCCCTACATGTAAAGTAATAGAAGCAGCCAAGTCTTTGAATCAGTATATTTTGTTTTAACTAAACTATGAGGTTATATGAATAGTGCAAAGGTTACAAGTAATGCCTTGTGTTATGAAATCACTGTCCAAGTTAACTGAATTCACTACTTCCAATACACTTTAAGCTGAACTAAGAGACCGACATACCAGGAACTCCACTTAGCAATAAGGCCACCAACAATCCTGTCTGTGGGGTACAAGCCTGCCAGCCCCGAAAAGAGATAAGCCAGTGGTGAACTGTCATCAGAGCAGGGCTCACAGAAGTATCAGCTCGTCTCCAATTGCTTATATGTATGCTGAGGATGGAGAAATACATACCATGAGATCATACGTTGACAATATGCTACCAAAGCATCATCTTCCTTTGGTTGGTCAGTGCCAATCAGTAGTTTTCTACTGCAGAAAATAATGTGCTTTATCTGGAAGATTGCATCATATATTGGCAGAAAAGCACACTGATCCCAACAAAGAGAATTCTTGTAGTTGGCAGATAGATAATTTATTGATGGCAGAACCAGTGAATGTCAGTTTCCATGTCTTTGTTCCTTGTAAACCTTTCCAACAGTTTTGACCTTCTGTCACCTGGAAGATAGTCAACAACCCTTACTTTTTTTCTACAAATGTTATATCCAGCACATTGAGTTCATGCATAAAGTCCAAATGAAGTTGAAATTCCAACGGTAGTTTGGCCAGTTCATTGTTTACCAAATTTTCTGCTTTATAAATCTGCCAGTTCTTTGTCACTGGCTGATGATATTTCTGCCACAAGTTCCAGTGTATCATTTGCACCATCACATTGTGTCTCTGATTATAATTTGTCCCTGTGATCTTTTTACAACAGCACAGCATGTTGTTGGCTGTCTTATCAGATTCTATGCAAAGTCAGGTCTTCTGATGATTTATCAATCCTGGCTTAGACAGTATCTGTTTGATGCCGGTCCCCTTTCCTGCCAAAATCAGTTCTGTTTCCTGGTTCAGTGTTCCATTGGTCAGCCGTAAATATTTCTGCTACCATCAAAAAGTTTTCAGTTTTATTCTCAGCTAGTAAGTCTTACTTCTTCTACAACTCATTTTTTATTTATTTATTTATTTTAGAATTATGAATGGTTCTAGGAATTATTATTGGATGTAGAAGAAGGCAGAAATTGCTGTAGGTACAAAAGCAAAATTACCCTGTGACAAGGAACATAGATGTTTTCTAACAGATAAAGGAGAAAGCAATATGTTAACAAGAAAGTAATATCTACAGTGAGGTTGGGAGAACTTCTGCGTGTGCATTAAAATATTGCTTGCGCATACAGGTGTAGGGGTCATTCCATGTAGGCATCATCCCTTCACAGAACCTCTAAATCTACCCATTGTGCTCTCCCACATGCAAGGTTATGTTGTAGTCTTCAGTCCAGAGACTGGTTTGATGCAGCTCTCCATGCTACTCTATCCTGTGCAAGCTTCTTCATCTCCCAGTACCTACTGCAACCTACATCCTTCTGAATCTGTTTAGTGTATTCATCTCTTGGTCTCCCTCTACGATTTTTACCCTCCACACTGCCCTCCAATACTAAATTGGTGATCCCTTGATGCCTCAGAACATGTCCTACCAACCAAACCCTTCTTCTAGTCAAGTTGTGCCACAAATTTCTCTTCTCCCCAATTCTATTAATTTCCTCTTCATTAGTTATGTGATCTACCCATCTAATCTTCAGCATTCTTCTGTAGCACCACATTTCGAACACTTCTATTCTCTTCTTGTCTAAACTATTTATCATCCATGTTTCACTTCCATACGTGGCTACACTCCATACAAATACTTTCAGAAACAACTTCCTGACACTTAAATCTATACTTATGTTAACAAATTTATCTTCTTCAGAAACAATTTCCTTGCCATTGCCAGTCTACATTTTATGTCCTCTCTACTTAGACCATCATCAACTGTTTTGCTTCCCAAATAGAAAAACTCCTTTACTACTATAAGCATCTCATTTCCTAATCTAATTCCCGCAACATCACCCGATTTAATTCGACTACATTCCATTATCCTCGTTTTGCTTTTGTTGATGTTCATCTTACATCCCCCTTTCAAGACACTGTCCATTCCGTTCAACTGCTCTTCCAAGTCCTTTGCTGTCTCTGACAGAATTACAATGTCATCGGCGAACCTCAAAGTTTTTATTTCTTCTCCATGTATTTTAATTCCTACTCTGCATTTTTCTTTTGTTTCCTTTACTGCTTGCTCAATATACAGATTGAATAACATCGGGGAGAGGCTACAACCCTGTCTCACTCCTTTCCCAACCACTGCTTCCCTTTCATGCCCCCCGACTCTTATAAGTGCCACCTGGTTTCTGTACAAATTGTAAATAGCCATTCGCTCCTTGTACTTTACCCCTGCTACCTTCAGAATTTGAAAGAGAGTATTCCAATCAACATTGTCAAAAGCTTTCTCTAAGTCTACAAATGCTAGAAATGTAGGTTCGCCTTTCCTTAATCTATTCTCTAAGATAAGTCGTAGGGTCAGTATTGCCTCACATGTTCCAACATTTCTACGGAATCCAAACTGATCTTCCCCGAGGTCGGTTTCTACCAATTTTTCCATTCGTCTGTAAAGAATTTGTGTTAGTATTTTGCAGCCGGGGCTTATTAAACTGATAGTTCGGTAATTTTCACGTCTGTCAACACCTGCTTTATTTGGTATTGGAATTATTATATTCTTCTTAAAGTCTGATGGTATTTCGCCTGTCTCATACATCTTGCTTACCAGATGGTAGAGTTTTGTTAGGCCTGGCTCTCCCAAAGCTATCAGTAGTTCTAATGGAATGTTGTCTACTCCTGAGGTCTTGTTTCAACTTAGGTCTTTCAGTGCTCTGTCAAACTCTTCACGCACTATCATATCTCCCATTTCATCTTCTTCTACCTCTTCCATTTCCATAATAATGTCCTTAAGAACATCGCCCTTGTATAGACCCTCCATATACTCCTTCCATCTTTCTGCTTTCCCTTCTTTGCTTAGAACTGGGTTTCCATCTGAGCTCTTGATATTCATGCAAGTGGTTCTCTTTTCTCCAAAGGTCCCTTTAATTTTCCTGTAGGCAGTATCTATCTTACCCCTAGTGACACATGCTTCTACATCCTTACATTTGTCCTCTAGCCTACCCTGCTTAGCCATTTTGCACTTCCTGTCGATCTCATTTTTGAGACGTTTGTATTCCTTTTTGCCTGCTTCATTTACTGCATTTGCAATGCAAGGTTATTGCATACCAAAATAAGCTAATAAACTGTTGGGTCAAGTACTTTTTCATGTAGTACTGCATGCTGTTCATAATGAGGTGACCACGAATACCCTTGATGCCATGCCAGCTCTGAAAGATCTAGACCCAGTTTCTTCTGGCTACAAACAGTAAAGGCACAGACTCCCTAGCTAGTAGCAAGACTCCAGTAGAACATGAATATCTGCTAAAATTATAAACATTGTAAAACCTGCACTATTTCAGCGTGTGTGCAGTCTGTGGGCGCTGTTGGGAAGAGGATCACATTCCACAGAACATGCATGTTTCCAAAATTGTAAGCTTTTATAAGCAGGAGAGGATTTAAGCACCCCCTTCAGCTGCTGGGAAATTTTGTTCATGATTATTAGTTTTTAAGGTGTTTATGCATGTCATTCTATGTTGTGTTCCTACATTTGCTTTCTGCAAGTATTCAGAAGCACAGTGTGACAGCATGTTGTTGTTTTTGTTGTTGTTGTTGTTGTGGTCTTCAGTTCTGAGACTGGTTTGATGCAGCTCTCCATGCTACTCTATCCTGTGCAAGCTTGTTCATCTCCCAGTACCTACTGCAACCTACATCCTTCTGAATCTGCTTAGTGTATTCATCTCTTGGTCTCCCTCTACGATTTTTACCCTCCACGCTGCCCTCCAATGCTAAATTTGTGATCCCTTGATGCCTCAGAACATGTCCTACCAACCGGTCCCTTCTTCTCGTAAAGTTGTGCCACAAACTCCTCTTCTCCTCAATTCTATTCAATACCTCCTCATTAGTTATGTGATCTACCCATCTAATCTTCAGCATTCTTCTGTAGCACCACATTTCGAAAGCCTCTATTCTTCTCCTGTCCGAACTATTTATCGTCCATGTTTCACTTCCATACATGGCTACACTCCATACAAATACTTTCAGAAACGACTTCCTGACACTTAAATCTATACTCGATGTTAACAAATTTTTCTTCTTCAGAAACGATTTCCTTGCCATTGCCAGTCTACATTTTATATCCTCTCTACTTCGACCATTGTCAGTTATTTTACTCCCCAAATAGCAAAACTCATTTACTACTTTAAGTGTCTCATTTTCTAATCTAATTCCCTCAGCATCACCCGACTTAATTCGACTACATTCCATTATCCTCGTTTTGCTTTTGTTGATGTTCATCTTATATCCTCCTTTCAAGACACTGTCCATTCCGTTCAACAGCTCTTCCAAGGTCTTTGCTGTCTCTGACAGAATTACAATGTCATCGGCGAACCTCAAAGTTTTTACGTCTTCTCCATGAATTTTAATACCTACTCCGAATTTTTCTTTTGTTTCCTTTACTGCTTGCTCAATATACAGACTGAATAACATCGGGGAGAGGCTACAACCCTGTCTCACTCCTTTCCCAACCACTGCTTCCCTTTCATGCCCCTCGACTCTTTTAACTGCCATCTGGTTCCTGTACAAATTGTAAATAGCCTTTCACTCCCTGTATTTTACCCCTGCCACCTTCAGAATTTGAAAGAGAGTATTCCAGTTAACATTGTCAAAAGCTTTGTGACTGCATAGTTGGCCAAAAGGGAACAATGAGGAGCTCCTTCAGAGCAATTGTTTCATTATCACATTTTATGTGAAAGATGTTTTAACATAGTCTTGTCAGGCTTCTGAAGTCAGAAAGTTGCTTAACTGCCCCAATATGGATTTAGAAAATACCGCCCCACTCTGAATAATCTGAACCTGCTGGAGGTGGCAGCACAAGAAGCTTTTGTCCACAAACACCACCTTGTGCTAGTCGTCTTCAATATCGAGAAAGCCTACACTGGCACTTGCTTGCATATATTGTTGAACAACTTCATGAATGGGGAGCTACTGAACACATTCCTCTTCTTATGCTGTTTTTCTGTGCAAATCCTGTTTTCTTTATAGAGTCAGAGGCAACTATCCAATCTCTTCCTTCAAGACAATGGTATATTGCAAGGAAATTGACCCAGTAAGTCCATTCTTGCCATGTGCTTCTTATTCACGAACAATTTCTCAATTTTCAGTTCCTCCTCTAATCTTGGCTTGAAGCACACTAGCTCCAGCTGACATTTGAGAGATTGGAACAATAGTTATGAAAGAGCATTTATAACTTTTTGTTAGTGAAAAACCATTTGCATAGATTTTAGTTGTTCATGTCATCTTTTTAACTTACCTGAATTCTACATGAACATTACTCTTTTAAATTTTTACAACTTTTATGTCAAGTTTTGATGCCATATCTCTCTCTTAGCTGACAATCAATTTGCAAACTGGATTACTTGAGTATGATATATATATTTGGATCAGCAAGCAGACGTTCAGAGGGTATTGTACTAGTGACCAGTGTGCACAGAGGTTATTGGACGATGACTCAGTAAGATGGTGTCTTCTCAAGTTCAGGCGTTCTGTAAAGGTTCTATAACTGCCACAATTGTTGATATGCAACAATCAATAATACATTTTTTGAAGGCCAGGTAAAAGAGGTTGGCATGTAACACTGTGTACCGAGATTTGATCATTGTGGGACGTTTAAGCTTATGATCAGAATTGGAGCAGACACTGCCCTGCCTTATTAAAAGGCTCAGTCACAATTTAGAAATGACAAAACACAAGAAACTGTATTTTTCATGAAGTATTTAAGTGTATTTGGAAGGGAAAATGATGGTTTTACTGTTTTGTGTACTAAAGGGTTCAAGTACATTAATCCTGTGTGGCTGCTCTGCCATTCTTGTTCACTAGATCTTCAAGTTCAGTGCTTAACATGTACGATGTATATGGTGTAGATCACAGTGTTGTTGAAAAGGCACTTGAGTGGATGAAGAGTCACCATAGTAGGAAATTTATTGTCTCAAAGTCAGTACCGAGATATACCAAAAAGAGTAATTGTAGATCATCTGAAATCTGTGTCCATCTCAATCCCACCACACACGTTGCTTATAACCACTGGTGCCATCTCCCTTTATGCAAACATCATCCATGTACATTGTCTACTGCTGTAAATTTCCTCAATCAACAGCCACCTGATTCCAAACCTATGATATCCTTCCTGCTGACATAAATCATCTTGATACTTACCAGCAACTACTTTTCCTTTGAGGGCTGGTCACACAGAGAGATCAGGGGCACAGCCATGAGAACCAGTACGGCTCCTTTCTGTGCCAACCTTTTCACGGTTTGCTTGGGTGGGGTTTCCTAGGATCCATATAAGACTTCAGCCCACGGTTTGGCTTAGATGGATTAAGGACATCTTTGTCATATGGGCTCATGGTGAGGTTAATCTGTTGAAATTTTTGGAATCTCTAAATACGTTCTCCCAGTTAAACTTCATGTGGTCCAATTCTGAATCCCATGCCACTTTCCTTGACACTGACCTCGTCATCACTGAACGTCAGCTATGCGCTCCTGTTCACATTAAACGTAATAGCAAACAGTGGTACTTAATTGTGACAGCTGCCGTCCTTTCCATGTCAAATGTTCCCTCCCATACAGCCTTGGCATTTGGAGCAAGCATATTTGTTCAGAAGCAGCAATGCACCACCATCCTCATCCCGCCCCGCCCCGCCCCGCCCCGCCCCGCCCCGCCCCGCCCCGCCCCGCCCCGCCCTTCATTAACGTAATTACACCACGAGAATAGTTCAAAAGCAGATTTCCCAGGCCATTCTGTCTGTCATTTTGCCCACTGCACCTAGAATAGCTTTTTGTCACCCTCCCAATATCTGTAATATCCTTGCCAGATGCTAGGCTCCTTCTGCACCAATTTCCATACCCTATGGCTCCTACCTCTGTGACCATCTCCACTGTCAGACTTGCCCTATGCAGCCTCTTACCACTACCTATACCAGCCTTATAACTCACAAAACATGCTCTCAAAGGGAGAGCCACATATGAAACCACACATGTTGTGTACCAGCTGTTATGTAAACTTTGACCTTTTACATTGGCATGACTATCACCAAGTTATCAGTTATTCTGACAACCCACAATATCCTGTTGCAGAGCATGCTCTACAACATAAGTCGTGACCCCGGTATCTGTTTCACCACATATACCATCTGGATTATTCCCTCAGACATCAGTTTCTCAGAACTCTACAGATTAGAACTTGTGTTACAACATAACCATGGTTCTTGCCACTCACCTGGCGTACATTTACATTAATTTCTTTAGTATCAGCACTTCTTCACAGTAACTATTCCTTTCTTCACTTCCTTTTAGTTTTCTATGTATTTCATTTTCTGACCTGTCTATATTTCCCTGCTCGCTTCCCACCTCTATCACATGCAATGTACTTAGCTTTCTGCTCTTATTAACTCATGCACAATGTTTTGGCAGTAATCTCTGTCTTGCATATCACCCTATCTTCCACTTTTAAGCTCTCAGGACTTTAAATCTCATCCAGTGCAGTCCCCAACCATCAGGCTTTCTTTCTCATGCCATTTGATAAGTCTCCACGGGCCTGGAGTTCTGAGTGACTTTTCCAAACTCTCGCCATGTCTTAAACGTCACCAGTCCTTTTCCTCCATCCCTCTTCCCTCCTCTTCAACTCTTCTGCCGGTAGGAGCCACTGTCTCTGAAAGCTTGCACATTTAAATACCGTTATATGTGTATTCTCCTGCTTTTGCTTCGTGAGTAGACCTTTTATCTGTCCAGTTACATTATATTTTCAGAAGAGTGATTCAGTACATTCAAGCTACTCACCTGAAAATTCAGAGCAAAAGAAAAGGAGTAACTCAAGGTTTAGTCCAATAATATGTGAGAAAGTAGTGGAAATAGTGTATTGGATACAGGAACCAATATTGCCCTATCCCTATACACACTCTGTATCCTCCTGACAGGAACAGAAAGAAAAAAAGTCAGTGGGAATAAGGGTGGCAAAAATAAAGAACAAGAAGCTGCAGCCAGTCAAGTCCAAGGTTTGGGTATGGTTGTGGCCTCTAAAACACAGAGGTTAAGGAAGCTCACCAGACTAGAAATAAGTAGAGCATTAACCCATGACCCACAGCCCCTCTTTTGTTTCACTGGAGAACACCATTAAAAGTATGCTTTCACAACACCTTATGGCTTTTGTGAATTCAAAGTTACCCATATGCCATTTGATGTGTGTAAAGCTTCAGCAACCTTTGAATATATGATAACCTGTTTCAACAACTTAAATGGGTGATGTAAGTTATCTACTTGCAACAATTGTTTTCTTTAAGACATTGGTGCAGAATTTCGAAACCGTGAGTAAATGTACTGAAGTAAATTCAGCCCACCGTCTTCAAATGGAATCCTGAAAAGTACCTCTTCATTGCCCAAGAAATGATAATCTTGAGGCACGCTGTTAACAGATACTGTGTCTGTTGTGATACAGGAAAAGTAGGAGCTACAACGTATAACAGATTTTCCTGCTCTTGGTACATTTGTAATGTGTTCCTATTTCCTATTATAGATGCTTACAAAATATTTGTTTTGACTCATGGCCCCTTACAAGAACTGTTGCAGTTAGATGCCAAATTCTTTTGGAGTGAGGATCAAGAGAGACCTTTCTGTATTGTTATAGAAGTGCTGACATTTTAACTAGTCCTGGCCATTTTCAACAAGAAAATCAAAATGGAACTATGCAGCTAATGGCTATCATATGGGGGCATGAAAACCCAGGAAAGCACTGAGAGAGTGATTACTTATGTCTCCAGGGAACTCTTCACATCTGAGAAGTGCTTTTTGACTGAGAAAGAGGACCTTGCAGTTTTCTGGATAAACAGTGTGCTCTGATAGGTAATGCAGGATATATACTGTCTTTATTGCCTGTAATGAAAATCTCGTTTTTAGACCTCATGTTTTGTTCTATTTTAAAGCATCTTCTGTTGTGTTGGTTAGTGCGGCAGTCAGCACTGACACAAACAAGAAAGGAGAGAAGTTGTGATGGCTGGTGGCAGGAATACAGAATGATCTGTACAAAACATTTCAAATTAATAGAACACTCTATTTCTAAAAAGAAAAGAAACATGAGTTAACTTCTTGTTATGACATGGCTTGATGTGCTTCTGGTGGCCCCTACATGCAATTACTTTACGCACTATTACTGCTCACAGAACACAGGCCAAGTGTCGTCTTAGATATTACTTGGTACTGATGCTCTCGTAGTCTGTGACCAAACTGCACTGACCAACAATGGGCAGCTGGTTAAGTGAGTGGTGACAGTGGATGCTGAGCTGTCACTTCATGGAGGTATGACCCTGCTTGCTCTTTCCATTGGCACGCAGGTCAGTGCCATCTTAATGCCATTTTGTGGCATTGTGCTGGTGATGCTTTAGGACTGCACGTCTTCATTGGTCATAATGTGGTTTTTCTTACAAATCTGTCCGGTGGGATTGTAAACTGTTCTTCTTGTTTAAATTATCATTATTACTCACATTTTCTTGCCTCTTACTTTATTCCTAATGCTCTTTTACACATAGATATTCAACTTTGGTACACTGTACTTCACTGACACACAACATAGTTTCATTTTTATGTTGTGTAGATCCATTTTCACCTCACTTCATCAGAAAAAAATACACAAAATGAAAGTTGATTTACATAACATGACAGCCGTGGTAGCCAAGTGCACAAGAAGAGTATGTGCAACAGCCAAGCAGTTTAAGGGTGACACAAATCCTCAGAATACAGCAGAGGTACAATTGCACAGCTGAAAACAGGGCCCAAGATTATGGTCTCTGCTCTGGGTTACATTTCAGTGGTTGGTGTCTTTGTGATCCATGGCAATGCTGGTAGGAACGAGTGCGTGCTGGCCTTTGTGAGCCCTGGGTCTATGGTTCTAGCCCCATACCAAGCCCCAGTGAAGGTGAGGGTGAGCTGGTAGCAGTGGTCTACATGAGTGTGCTGCAGAGGTGGAGGTGGTGTCCAGTGCTGGTCTGCCAGCTCCCAGACCATTGATGATGACTTGGTTGGCCCTCGCTCCATAGGGGAGGAAAGACCAACTGATTTAATGGTGGTTGGAGATGATGCCGGTGAGCAAAAGCAATAATATGGGCATATTACCACATTTCTTCTCCCTTTGAGAGGTAGTGATTAGACAGTGTCTGCAAGGTCCTCATGCTGCGCGCTGCAAAGTTTTCCACAGAAAGATGATGTCTGGAGGGTCAGGCTCTGGTGAGACTAGTGTTGCCACGAGCTCCTGTAGGGAACCAGGGAGTAAGGCTGGAAGGGCTGTGGCTTGGTGGTGATGGCTTTGGTTGCTCCAGCTCCAGAAAATGGGGGAGGGGTTGTGAATGTCCTGATATGGCTCCTGTGGACACTGTTTGCGCTTCCTGCGGTAGCCCCTCTCTTGGCTTTGGCTGAGATAGACCCTATAAAGGGCTCTAAAACTCAGCTAATGATTTCTCTGTATGGGTGGGTAAGTCTGGATCAGTACAAAGGCTCAGGGCAGAGGGGGTTTATTGGGCAATTATTGGAGAAGTTGGAATGTTTGGATCTGACTGCTGGTGAGGAGTGCAGGTGCATATGGAGGTGGTGGTAGTTGATTCCCCACATAATCACAGGCAATTTTGGTGTAAGGGGGGGGGGGGGGGGTACCTGCCTGTCACCCACCAGTAACATGAAGATATGTCATCCCTGCTGTATGTGGATGACTGCAGGGATCCAAAACTTTTTGGCTGAAGCTGCAGGCCCAGACATGGGTCCCTGATTTGAATCTTGGCTGTGGCACTGCTTGAGTGCATGTGGGATTGGCATCAGAAGATGTAGCTGGTGGCCGTGTAACAATTCTGCTGGGCTCTTCTCTTCTGGGCATGGTTCTGTAACTTCTAAGAAAGTGTGTTAGTATATTCTCCACTGGAGTGTCCTCTTATGTATTTTCATTCGAGTTTTGAATGTTCATACTAGGTGTTCTGCTTCTCTACTTGGCACTGAGGGTAAATCGTTAGTTCTCTTGTTTGGTGAACCCTATTCATAACAAAAGGTCCTTAATAGTTTAAGATAGGACCCATTATCTGTTACTAAGATCTTCATAGTGTTCTGTGGAATCATGGAACAGCCGTTGACTACGTATGAATATTGTGAATATACATCAGTAACAACCAACCAATTTGTATTGAAAAAGGGCCCCTGCAAAATTTGGGTGGACAGTTTCCCATGGCTGCATCAGCATTGGCCATAATGAAATACATTGCCACAGAGTGACTTTTTATCCCACACATTTGGTACATGCTTGACTTAATTGCTTGATTTGCCTGTCTATGCCCTGTCAGTGAACATGGCAATGGGCAAGCATTTTAGTTCTTGACATCCCACAGTAGATGAAGTATGTCATTTCCTAGAGATGCTGGGATTACTACTTTGGGGAGAGTGGAGGGGGGAGGTATATTATGTTGACTGTACTACACCATGTACTACAATAAAGTAGTGATTTGTAGGGTCTAAGTTCTCTCTTGGTGGTTGTTTGGCCCACCTCCACAAGATATGATGTCAAATTTATTGTAAAACATGGTCTGCACTGAAACTTCCTGGCAGATTAAAACTGTGTGCCGGACCGAGACTCGAACTCGGGACCTTCGCCTTTCGCGAGCAAGTGCTCTACCAACTGAGCTACCCAAGCACGACACATGCCCCGTCCTCACAGCTTTACTTCTGCCAGTACCTCGTCTCCTACCTTCCAAACTTTACAGAAGCTCGCAGGAGAGCTGAGAAGTTTCATATCAGCGCACACTCCACTGCAGAGTGAAAATCTCATTCTGGAAACATCCCCCAGGCTGTGGCTAAGCCATGTCCCCGCAATTTCCTTTCTTTCAGGAGTGCTAATACTGCAAGGTTCGCAGGAGATCTTCTGTAAAGTTTGGAAGGCAGGAGACGAGGTACTGACAGAAGTAAAGCTGTGAGAACGGGGCATGAGTCGTGCTTGGGTAGCGCAGTTGGTAGAGCACTTGCCCGCGAAAGGCAAGGGTCCCGAGTTCGAGTCTCGGTCGGGCACACAGTTTTAATCTGCCAGGAAGTTTCATATCAGCGCACACTCCGCTGCAGAGTGAAAATCTCATTATGGTCTGCACTGATGGTCTTGATGATATATGAACCTGTAATTGGGAAGGGACCTACTTCCAGTTGAGCCCCATCATCGAGATAAATACAGAGAATTTCTGATTGGTCAAAGCTTGGATCTGGGCCCATTTGAAGACATGACAGGATGTTTTTGTTGGCTATTGTGCTGTTCTTAAAAAGTGAATTTTGTAGTTGTAGTGGCTACAAAATTCACTTTTGAAGAACAGCACTGGGTCCACTGTTGTAACCTGTGGTCATTTTGTCTGGTAAGTGTGCAGAAGGGCTAAATAATGAGAGTAGCAATTTGTGGTCAGTGATGGGGTGAAATTTCACACCATATAACAAGCCATGAAATTTGTTATTGCATTTGGGCCTCTTTCTATTTGTGAATAATTTTTCTGTGCTATGTGCAATAATTTAGGGACAACTACTATCAGCTGCTCCAAACCGTCTGAATTTTGGTGGGCGTGTACTGTTCTGAATTATTCATATTGTGCTGCATCGGCAGCTGCTGCCCACTGTTTTCCCAGCTGAAAGGTGGCCAGGTATGGCACTGGGCAAAGACTGTTGTTACATGTTTGGAATGCGTGTTCACACTCAGCTGACTAAATAAATGGCCCACCTTCTTTATGTAACTGATTTAATGGCTACGCAATTTTAGATGCGGATGGAATGAATCTTTAAAGCAAGTAGTTTTGCCCATAAGTGACTTGAGTTCCTTTATATTAATGGGCCATCATACAGCATTGATAGTTGCAATGTGATTGTGCATTTTCTAGTTCCTCGCTTTGAAATGATGCACTAGCTGCTCAGTAGTGCGTTAAAAAAATTTGTTTTTTCTACATTGCACTTTAGACCTGCTTCCTGGAAGGTCTGAAAGATTTCTGAGATTTTGGAGGTGATTGTTTGTGGTTGACCACATGATAACAATATCATCGAGGTAGTTGATGCAACATGGAATGTTTTGTGTGAACTGCTTATAAGAGAACTGGAAAAGAGCACGGATACTTGACGAGCTGAAAACTAATTCTTTGTATGTGTACAGTTCATAGGGCACACTGACCATAAGCAGCTGTTGAGATATTTCATCAATTGGAAGTTGCAAATATGTGTCTGAAAGGTCTAATTTAGAAGAATACTGACCTCTACCAATTTCGGTACTAATTCTTCCAGATGAGGAATAAGGTATGTGCCAATTACTGCTCGATCATTTACTGTTACTTTGAAATTGCTCAGAGGTGTATTTTGCTGGACAGTTTATATTTTATCATCACAATTTGTATTGCCCATTGGCGAGATATAATTGTTCTACCACTCCCGGTTATATTAATCTGTCTAATCTGTCTAGTTCCTGCTTGATTTGTTCACATAGTGGTAATGGCACATGTCGTGTCCAAAAGAAACATGGCTGTGCTGTCAGTTTGAAGGTAATGTGAGCAGTGAATTCTTTAGCTTTGCCTACATCTGGTGAAAATTGTTTGCATCATTCTGCTAGTTTCTGGAATGGCTCTTGTTCTGATACCAGGTCTACTGAATGTGAAATCATAACTTTGAAAGCTGCGGTTACATCTAATCCAAACAAATTTTCAGAACATGAACAGCTTACTGCCAGGAAGTTCAACTGACATACCATGTTTTTGTAAGTAGTTTCTGAAGTATCCGTTGACTCAGGATACTCCCAAAAAAAAAGAAGCCCAGGTAGCGTTCAACAAAACTTGAAAATTTATTTGCAGTTCACAAAGTTCTGGATCAAATAACTTTGTTGACAAAAGTTCAAGCTTCTTGTGCTTTTATATGAAATACCAACTAAATAGAACTCCCAACCTTAATAACAGAAACACTATTATAAGTCTTTACTTGTTAGGTCTCATGCCTGGAGAACCACACTTGTTAAGGGGGGAAAAATCAAAAATTAAAACACTGCCAAGGTGCATATGACTGAAGTCATTGAATCACAATCACCAATCAGTCTATTGAGAAAACAGTCAGTAACATAATATCACCTAACAAAGTCAAAGTCCTGGAGAGAGTGACGTGATGATCCTATCCTACAGCTGATGGCATGTCAAGAGCAAGCCCATGATTGAAGAAGTGCTCATGTACTCAGCACCTGGCTCAGTCCACTTGCTTCAACAGAACTGACTCACCGTGGCTAGTGTGTTAACCTAAACAGTCTCAGGGTGACAGGACACGGTGAAATATTTTCAGCATGTGATCTGGTGGAAGGAAGTAGTACTGTGTGGCTAGCAACCTCTCTAGCCATTGCTAGCGCCACCTACTGACCTGCCACTGGTGAAGCAACTGCCACCTGGAAGCTTGGCACAGGAAGTAATCTTCCATGGGACTTTGCTGTGTAAGTTCTTCTGGCAGAAGATGAGCCGTAGCCCGTGTTGTGCGGTGATTGTGCTGGTAGCTGATGGTGCTAGTGTTCCTTAGCAACACAGTAGTCCTTCCCCCACGAAAAAAGAAGTCTGTTTCCTCGGAAATCTTATGGGGGGATTGGAAGTCATCGACATCCATCAGGATTTGGGTGGGTGGGGGATGGGGGGGGGGGGCATTGGAAATCCAGGGAGGATGACCCTGGAATGAATCAGGGGCTGCTGGAGGAACCACAGATCATTATGAGTCTGGAACAGAGAATGGTGTTAGTGGCTCCTGTGGTGTTGTGAGTCCCTGGTGTGGTCAGAGCTGGTCGATGTATTTATAGCAACTACCACCACTCAGCAACTGCACTTCTAGCATTGCACGGCCAGTCAGGGTTAGGACAGTGGCATGCTCCACCGTGGATGACCTCTGGCTAATGTGAGGGCTCTGACCGGATCCCATGGGGAGAAGAGGTGTGTAGTCGGGAGCTCTGGAGATGGAGCAGGCCACTGATGGATGGATAAGAGACAGATGGGGACAGCTGAGCAGTCTTTCAGCTGGAGTCAAACCACTTTCAGGAGAAGCCTGCTAGGATGACAGTAATAAAGTGAGGGCATCATCCACTGAGTGGTATTGTCTCAGCCTGATCATTTGGGTTTCAAAGAACAAATGAAGGACTCGGCAAGGCCATTGAAGAGCAGATGAATGGGATCCTTGTGGAATAGTGCATGCTTTTGGAAGTGCAAAAGGAAGTACATTCTGAACAACTAAATTTGTGCCTGTTTTCTGTCACTGTTGTGTCTAGAAGGCCCTCGAGGGCAGTCAGCTAAGACTTGGATGGTCTGTTAAGACGTCATACATGGCAAATGAAAGATGAAAAGAAAACTGCTGCCAGCATCAAATGTAGTCAGCTAGGAAGAACCAGGAAAGGGGTCAGCAAAATTGAGGTGAAGTCAGGCTTGGAACACCTGTTTGCATTGACATGTGGAGCAGGAGGTGACCATCTTCAAGATGGCGGCACCCACCATATGCCAGTAAACATGTTGTCTTGCCTAATATTTTGTGAGAATGACACACCAACGGCCCTCAGGGAGGAATCCAGGATGGAGTAGTGGATGGAGCTGGATATCACCATGCAGGCTTTGGTCTCCTTGTAGAAGCAGAACATCCCGAAGGGTTGACAGCTCATGGCAGTCCAGCACTGTAGGCCTATGGTGAGGATGGTGGCCCATGTTTCAGCAATGGGAAGTGTTGACCATGGCAAGTTTTGCACGGCTGCGATCTAGTGCTGGTTGGGTCCGACCTCAGATGTGCCGAAGTGTGTGCCAAGTACCCTACTTGCCATGAAAAAAAATGCACATTTTCCTGAGTTACATCAGAGGTTGTCCTTGGTGAAGGTGGTGAATAATGTATCTTAATTCCTTCCTAGGTCTGAATGTCTTTGCCTCCCATGATATCATCCAAATAGTTTGCTGCCCCTGGGATGTCATGGATGAGGTGCTCAAGGTATCTTTGAAAAATCGCTCGAGCGCTTTCCATGCCAGACAGAAGGAAGTTATATCGGAATAATCCAAGTGGGGGATTGATCACATGAATGATCTGAGTCTGCATCCACTAGAAGTAGTAAGTACATGTCATGCAGATCTAAGTTGGCAAACACGTTGCCCTCCACCAGGCACATCACAATATCTTCTGTCTTTGGTATTGGATTAGCATCCACCACTGATAGACTGTTAACAGTAGCTTTAAAATCTGTGATGTAAACATGCAGACTGAAGTGATGAATGAAAATGAAAATTTGTACTGAAGCCGAGATTTGAGACTTGAGAATGTCTCATCTAATTAAATCTTTAAAATTACCACAGCTGTGCAGAGCCCCTGATCGTTTTTTCACAATCACTATAGGTGTGGGCCATTGGCTGTGTCACCAGTATCAGAATTCCTTCATTGTTACTACTGCAGTTCTTGTCAAAGCTTACTTCTGAGCACAACTGGCATGTTTTGGACTTCACAGAATTTTGGAATTACCATCAGTAGCAGAGTGAAGCACGCCTCAAAATTCTTGCCTCCAATGGTGGTTGTTGCTGCTGCTGTTGTTGTTGTTGTTGTTGTCTTCAGTCCTGAGACTGGTTTGATGCAGCTCTCCATGCTACTCTATCCTGTGCAAGCTTCTTCATCTCCCAGTACCTACTGCAGCCTACATCCTTCTGAATCTGCTTAGTGTATTCGTCTCTTGGTCTCCCTCTACGATTTTTACCCTCCACGCTGCCCTCCAATACTAAATTGGTGATCCCTCGATGTCTCAAAACATGTCCTACCTTCTAGTCAAGTTGTGCCACAAGCTCCTCTTCTCCCCAATTCTATTCAATACCTCCTCATTAGTTATGTGATCTACCCATCTAATCTTCAGCATTCTTCTGTAGCACCACATTTCGAAAGCTTCTATTCTCTTCCTGTCCAAACTATTTATCGTCCATGTTTCACTTCCATACATGGCTACACTCCATACAAATACTTTCAGAAACGACTTCCTGACACTTAAATCTATACTCGATGTTAACAAATTTTTCTTCTTCAGAAACACTTTCCTTGCCGTTGCCAGTCTACATTTTATATCCTCTCTACTTCGACCATCATCAGCTATTTTACTCCCCAAATAGCAAAACTCCTTTACTACTTTAAGTGTCTCATTTCCTAATCTAATTCCCTCAGCATCACCCAACTTAATTAGACTACATTTCATTATTTTAAACATAGCTGCGCAACAGCAACGGTTCCACGTAATACAATTAAAAAACACAGCCGACCAGTTGCAAAGGATAAAGTAATCTTTACCTAGGTTTCGATAGATTTAAATATATCTTCTTCAGAAGGCGGCAGTATTACATTAACATGGAGTGATATGTCATTGTCGTTTTTACAAACATCTGCATAGCTCCATTAGTCCAAATAAAATATAGCCCTGAGAATAGGGTTTGTCAGACAAATAAAAATAAGTACATGGAAGTTGGAGAGCGCTCTCCAAATTCATACAATACATAGATGGGAAATATTGATGGTTGTTACTAAACATTTGATGATTTTATATTAGTTAAAATACAGCACTGATGAATGTGAATGATGCCATGGTGTAATGGTGATGCTAGGTGACATACAAAAAAATTGTCACGATGAAGGTGTGACGATAAGACTACAGGGCTTTATAGAACAGCAGGTAGTGACTAGAAATCGGCAGGTGGATGAAGGTGAAAGAAAAAATGGGAGGATGTGAGGTGGAGTGTTGTGATTAGGGCTGGAAAAAGGAACACATTTCAGGACAGATTTCATCATTGCGGAGTGGGAGTTGCTTAAAATTCCAGGAGGAGAGGATGGATGAGGCATGAAGGTGTGGGAGGGCGGAGTATGGATGTAGTGGTACAGTGGCCACCTGGATTGGTTATTAGTGGATGGGAAATTAGGTGCTGAGACTGTATTTTTGAGTTAACGTATCAGATCTGAAGGTGCTCTATGAAGAGAAGGTGTGGGAAGTGGAGCAGCTGGTACAGGATGCACGTTAGGGAAGGCAGGCGGCTGTGGAAGGTGAGGCAGAGTGCATGTCCTACCAGGATTTCAATTTAGGTGAGGAAGAGATCCAGGCCACGTTGGCATAGTTTAGAATGAGGCAGATGAGAGATTTATAGGCAGAAGGATATAGAAAACAGGTGTGTCCCATTAGTGGTTTTAGTTGGTTTCGGGCTTCAAGTTGGATGTCAGACAGATGTGCATTCCATGTTAGTTTTCTGTCAAGAGTTAGATGTAAATACTTTACTGTGTTAGTTAGAGAAATGGGATGGTGGTAGATGGAGAGAAGGAAATCTGGATGACGGAAACACCAAGTGGTGCGACCAAAGATGGTGGCTTGGCTTTTCTGTGGATTTACTTGAAGTTTCCATTTATTACGCCACACAAGGAGATTCAGGTGACATTGGAGGGAAGCATGGGAGAGATGAGTGGTTACATAGGCAGTGTCCTCAGCATAATGCAGGTGGTCCATGGGGGTGGCAGTTTGGGAATTTCTGCAGTATACAGGATATAAAGGAAGGGTGAGAGAACAGAGCCTTGAGACACACCTGCAGCGGGGTGAAAGATGTGAGAGCAGGTATGGTAGATTGTGACATATGTAGAATGTTATTGAAGGAAGGATGCTGCAAAGTGGACATAGTTAAGTGGGAGTCCACTTGGTTGCAGCTTGAAGAACAGTCCAGAATGCCATACACTGTCAAAAGTTTTCTGGGTATCAGGGGAGGCAAATATGGCCGACTTCCGTTTATTCAGTTGATGAGAGATTAGGTGGGTCAGGTAAGGAAGTCAGTTGTCGATGGAATAGTTGGGTTGAAAGCCACATTGGACACTGGGAATGGGTAGGTGGATTGCAAGGTAATAATGGATCCATTGGGTAAGAATGGTTTCAAAGATTTTACTGAAAACTGACACGAGGCTGATAAGTCAATATGATGATGTTTGCAAGGGTCATTTTATCAGGTTTCAGGAAGAAGAGGACTTTTTATGTTTTCCACTGCTCTGGATAATACCTGTGTACAGGACGGCATTGCAAAGGATGACAGGGGTTTTGTAGTAGACTCTGGGACATTCCTTGAGGTGACAGTAGGTAATTGTATCATGACCAGGTGGAGTGTTTTGTTTTTTAACAACTGTTTGTGTGCTGTCATCAGCTGTTATTGTCGTATTTCGTACTGTTCATGAAGTGCTGTGGAAGTACTGGAAATCTGGAGTGAGTGATGAGACAGTTGTGTTGTTATGTTCATACACATGACGGTACATTGTGTAATCAAAGTTGGGATCATGGGGGTGGTGAATGGGTCGTCATGTAGGATACAAAGTGGTTGGCTTTGGTGAGGTTGTCTGGAAGTAATCTGTTGTTGTGTAGGATGGGATAGGTGGGAGTAGAGTTGTTTCTGGAGAGTCTCTGGAATGCTTTCCAATACTTTGTAAAGTTTATAGGTGTTTCGTTTGGTTTAGTGCATGTCATGCACCAATCTTGACAACATTTGGCTTGTAAGAAACTGTGACCATGTCATTGGAGCTGTTGGTGATGTGTGAGCATGTCCCAGTCGTGAGTACAAAGGAATTCTCTGTATGCACAACAGGCTTCTTGGAGCAGGGCAAGAGCATGTCAAGGAAGAGTACGATGATTGTAGTAGAGTTTACAGTGTGGGATGTGATGGAAAATGGCATCTGAGATGGTGTGTTGCAGCATTTCCTCCAAAAGAGGGGAGAATTCAGAGGAGGGATTAACAGGAATGAGGATCATTAGTTTTGATGATGATGATGGTAGGGATGAGTGCTGGACTTGCGTTGTTGGTATGTAGCACTGAATGTGAGTTAGGAGTGTCTTTGGATGGGAAATTTGGCATCATATCTGCTGAGCAAAAAGCAAATTAATGTATTAGGTGTTGTCATTCTGGGATGATTTCAACCTGCATGTGTTCAGTATCTTGGAGAGTTAGCTGGGTCCCTGTAGTTTCGCTCTGATGGTTACTGGTACTCAGCCTTATCGTAGTTTTATTGATAGTTTTTCGTTAGCTGTGGAAGGAAATTTGTGGGATGAATGAGGGAAGGGAATGTTTACCTGCTGATATGGGTGTATACCATGTAGCTTGTGTTGTGGCTGGCATTGTTGGGCGGTGCTCCAGGTGATGGTGTGGCTGCAGCTGATGGCGCCGCAGCTGATGGCGCCGCAGCTGATGGCGCCGCAGCTGATGGCGCCGCTGACGATGGTGCCGCTGACGATGATGTGACTGATGCTGGTGGTGATGGTAATGGTGCTGTGTCCTCAGCAGTCGGCGCCACTGGTATCACCATACGGGCTTGTCCATTTTCTCTTTGTAAAAGCAGGGTATCCCAAAGGGTTGACAGCTCATGGCAGTGATACCAGGGGCCTGTGAGATGTGTCAGATCTGGTGGCCACCTATGCTGGATGAGACAGACAGCCTCCAGAACACTGGGGTTCAGTAGAGTGCTGGTTGATAAGCTGTGCACCCAATGGCAAACTGGCAATGGCATGTAAAGCATCATAGTCAGTATGAAAACAGACTTCTGGGTCATTGTCGCACTCCAGATCCTGGCCTACAGGAAA
The DNA here is from genome assembly GCF_023898315.1 of Schistocerca nitens. NCBI lineage: Eukaryota > Metazoa > Arthropoda > Insecta > Orthoptera > Acrididae > Schistocerca > Schistocerca nitens. The sequence goes on along the minus strand of NC_064618.1, from coordinate 449,841,580 downwards.
ATGAGAAAGCAGGTCAGTGTCTGATTGGTGTGCACTGGAGCTTTACTCTACACTGACACAGCCCATGGGATAGCGACATGCACATTTACTGATGGCAGTAGCATCATATACACAAGGTATAAAATGGCAGTGTGTTGGTGGAGCTGTCATTTGTGCCCAGATGATCCATATGAAAAGGTTTCCAATGTGATTATGGCCACATAAGGGGAATCAACAGACTCTGAATGCGGAATGGTAGTTGGAGCTAGACGCATGGGGCATTCCATGTTGGAAATATGCCATGAAGATTCCGAGATCCACTGTGTCAAAATGTGCCGAGAATACCAAATGTCAGGCTTTACCTCTCACGACTCACAACGCAGTAGCTGGCAACCTTCACTTAAAGTCTGAGATCACCGGAGTTTGCGTAGAGTTGTCAGTGCTAACAGACAAGCAATACTGTGTGAAATAACCATATAAATCAATGTGGAACTTATGACAAATGTATCCATTAGGACAGTGTGGCGAAATTTGGCATTAATGGGCTATGACAGCAGATGACTGACATGAGTGCCTTTGCTAACAGCAGCACATCACCTGCAATGCCTCTCCTGAACTAATGATCATACCAGTATAACCCCAGATGATTGGCCTGGTCAGATGAGTCCCAATTTCCATTGTTAAGAGGTGATGGTAGCGTCTGAATGTGGCACAGACCCCAGAAGCCATGACCCAATTTGTCAACAAAGGATTGTGAAAGCTGGAGTTGGCTCAGTAATGGTGTGGACTGTGTTTACATGGATTGGCCTGGGTCTTCTGGTCCAATTGTACCAATCAGTGACAGGAAATAGTTATGTTCGGCTAGTTGGAGACAAGTTGCAGCCATTAATAGACTTCATGTTCCCAAACAATGATGTGCCATCTCACTGGCCACAGCTGTTCACAATTCATTTGAAGAACATTCTGGACAGTGTGATTGAATTATGTGGATACCCAGACTGTCCAACATGAATCCCATTGAACATTTATGGGACGTACTTGAGAAGTCAGTTCATGCACAAAATGCTGCACCAGCAACACTTTCACACTTACGGATGGCTCAATATTTGACATGGACACACGCATGCACTTGTGTGCAGATGTTATTGAGAAATTCCAGAGTTTGTGCATGACTATGTATTCTCTGGACTCCGCCTTTTATTACGTGGCACCTGGGTTGTCTTGAGCAGTTCTCAAGAAAATGAAGTGCACCATTGAATTATTGACCAATGCTGACATGCTTCTTTCCTTTGAGCAAGGGATCCTGGGGGACTTTGTCAAAGAGTCCATAGGCATATCAAGGCAAATAACCCACGGATGGGTGACAGATTCAATGGACCCTTTGATTCATGTTACATAATGTACTTAGATGTAAATAACTTATATGGGCATGCCATGCAATGATCACTGCCTATTGGTGTGTATTGATGGGTGCCAGAAGATGAATGTAAAGTGACTAGTTAGAAAAATCAAGAGGAGTATGGCAGCTGATTCTACTGTAGGGTATGTGGCAGAGGCAGAATTCATGTACCCTATTAGTTTGCATGATGTGCACACCGATTTGCCACTGTGTCCAGAGCAACTAGTTCCATGAGAAGGCTCCACAGCAAAACTGAAGACAATGCTAGGGAGTAAGCGGAGATACATTATTCATTATTGTAATCACCAGTAGTGTCTCAGCTTGGGGATGGAGCTGATTATAATCATCTGAGCTATCTCCTTCAAGCAGTATATTGATTTGAATATGAGTCAGAGAACTTCCATGATGTATGACTTTGAGAAAGGTTTTTATAAAATAATGAATAATTCAGTTTTTGGCAAAATAATGTAGAATTTGATGGAATGGCATGAAATTTTGATTGGAACCAGATGGGATAAGAGCAAAGTGTGGCAGACATGCACCAGGCAGGTCATCCTAGCATCTCTGAAGTAGTAGTGTGTGCTGTTGCTGCATTAGTGGACAGTAATCAACACCATATGATTCGTGAGCTCGCTCATGAAACCAGATTAGTGCATATGACAGTGCTTTGCAACCTGAAGGTATGCCTGGGCATGCAAAAAATTGCATCACAATGAGTTCCGCAAGACTTGATGGAAATGCAGAAATGGATGCGTTATGACACTGCTCAGATGCACTTGGAGCACTATAAGCATGAAGGAGAGGCTTTCTTATGCCACATCATAACACTGAATGAGACATGGGCCGCATCATACAAGCCAAAAGTGAAATGCCAATCCAACGAATGGCATCATTATGGGTCGCCACGAAAGTTGAAAGTGCATCAGAGCCCCAGTATGGTGAAAGTTATGGTGATATTCATGTATGACTGTGATGGTGTTATCCTAACACATTATGTTCCTCCACAGCAGACTGTCAGTGCACAGATTTACCATTCATTTTTGGAGCAACGCCTGCGACCAGCTTTGCGAAAGAAGTGGCGATACTTTCTGTGCAACCCATCTGTCATTTTGCCGACAATGTGCGGGCTCATACAGCGCAAGCTGTGACTGCTCTATTTGGTAGATGGGACTGGCAAGTACTGTACCATCCACCATACAACCCAGACTTAAGTCCTTCTGCCTTTGATTTGATTTCAAAGCTCAAGGAACCACTTCGTGGCATTCGCTTCAGAACTGTTCCAGAGATTCGACAGGCAGTAGACTGCTCCATTCGCACCATCAACAGAACAGGCTCTGCTAACTGTATATTACGCTGGCAATGGGTTCTACATAATGCTGGTGACTACTTTTAAGGACAATACCAGGTGCAAACATGTAACTCTTTTGTATCAGTTACGAATAAATAGTTGCCACTATTTAAGTTCAACCTTCGTATATTCACACCATGCGTATGTGAAAAAAATGTAAAAGTGTTAAAAAATGTAAACAAAAGCATAAACAAGAAAGGTTTTTACCGTAGACTTATATACCTGGAAAAATTGTAAACATTATCATGCGGTGTTACAGCAAAAAAATAAATTGAAAAAAAATATTCTCAACTAGTGGTACTGTTGTAGCGTGTAACTTAGAAGGGTATCTGCGTTGAAATGTTGTATAATTCCAAGTCTTGAATCACAGCATACTTGAAGATTCGATGCATCCCTGAGGTCATCTCCTTTCCCTTCATGAAGATGATGGTAGCTGTGTGGTCAAATAATCGAAGCTATGTAACCGTATCTTTAAAGGGTATGCCAGGATCATCACAGTGAATTCCATAGTAGAAATGTGTTAACCACTCTACACTCTTCCATGTTCTAGCACACTTCACATCCTTGAAAGACTTTGGTGACGCAATTTGTGCTGAGAATATCTGTATTATTCTGGCGTCTTCTGTGTACGCTACAAATGCAACATCTTTAAATATGAACTGTCTATGCTCTTCACCATAGAAACCCTGAGCCTCTGCAATAATACTCACACTTTGAGATACTATTTTGGAATGTTCTGGGTATGGCACAGCACCTGTTCATTTATACAGCTCATTGCAAAACACCAGTGAGCAGGCAGTAGTTAATCACATTATCATGTAGAACTGGAGCATACACTGCAGTGTGCTCTGGGCTGAGAATTCAGATTCAATTAGTACATCTATATGTCCAGATTTAATTATCTCATTCTGTTTTGAGCAGTCTATTATGATGATTGGTGATAGCTCCTTGAATTTCCATGGACTGAGTACCCACCCTCCTCCTCCTTCTTCAGCACTTTCATAGTAAGAAGCACAGAACCTCGCATACATGTCATATGCTAGATTGTAAACATTTTCATCCCACTGCAGGTGTAAATTGTTATATGGGTAAGACTCTGGCATTAGTTAACTTGCAGTTGTCGAATACAGTGGAATTATGTGCTACATTTCCTCTTCTGTCAGTCTGAAATGCAAGTACGATGAATCTAGGCAGCTCTAGATGTGAAGAGGTTTTGATAGCACATGTTTGTCTGCTTGCAGTCGGTAGCACTGTATACTCAAAAACCACCAAGAGCAGAATGTTAGTGATAGATATGTACCAGAATTCAGAACTTTTAAAAGCTTTAAACACTCCTCTTGTTGATTGTGATCATATTCTCATATTGAGCTCCTTCAATGTAAGAGTTATTACCCCTCACACTCTGTACCAGAATGAGTTCCTATTTAGCTTTCATAATAATCTTCTTCATGTCCTGAAAGTAGTACAGATGTATTTTTACAGGTATGCTTGGAGTACATCATTTGTACTCTGCAACTGTTCTATCCACTGGGTCATCTATGAATCATCCTGCATTTTCTAAACCACTTAAGTCCATTGATGATGCAGAGATGTATGTTTTAAGGGTTGACGTTATGCCGACACTGTTTGTACAGTCAATCTCAGATACATTGAGTTCATAGGGTATCCTTGAGGCAGGAATGCCAAGGCTTTATGTGTAAGCTTGGATCCCATTGTAGCTCTGCCATCGGTTTTCTTGAATGATCACTCCAAATACATTGAAACTCTTGCATGGAAGTGTCTTGGTGCTGGATGACCATCCTAATTTCATCATTCTTGTTAAATGTGACTGAAGCATAAGGTTTATGCAAGAAGTATTCCTGATGTATAATTTGCTCATCATACTCTACTGGACTGGTTATATTGAGTGAGGATGCCATTGTGAAGTTTCAAGCCAACTGATGTAAGAAACTCATAGTTCACATGTTTTATCACTTTGCAGTTCGGCACTGAAGTGACGTGCTGTGGGTTGCATGCACTGGTTTTATACCATGAGCTCATCCTGCATTAGATATAATTGTACAATGATTTCCGCTCCATGAAAGTCAACAAGTTGATTATTCTGGTCAACAGCACACAACTTCAAATAGTCTTGTATCTGAACTGTCACTGGATGGGATGTTGCATTGGTGGGAGTCTCAACAGTCTTAGATCCTGTTGCAACTGAGGAGGATAATCCATATATAGTATGAATCAGAGTGTCACTGAAATAGGAGTTTGTTGCAATATTACACTCGACTCAGATTATGCTGGCAGGCAGTATGACAGCAGTCTGACTCGTAAAATTTACTGGGATCCTGCTTCAAAACCTGTCTTTTTGTAAAACCCAGTACGCGCCCTATTGAACCTTTCTAGTTAAAGTCAACCATTGCACTCACAGTCCTTATCTCAGATTTAAGTGTATTGATGGTTTTACATGGCTCAATACTTTTTCCAGGCTGTTTTAGGACTTTGTTTAAATCATCGATATCATATGTACCAGGTTCAATTTCCACAATGTCTTTTTCACCATTAATATCCAATGCAGATTGTTAGCTTCGATGATATTTGGGATGCTGTTGTATGTCTCCAGTCCAATAAACACACTACTCCATTCATCAATGCTCAAATCAATTGGCGGGAAATAATTTGCATGTAATACAGATGAATATTCTTTTAAAGTCACAGTGTGTGACACTGCTTCTGAACCTCAACTGATGAAGAAATGTTTATAGCTCTCCCTTATATATTCTTCTTCTTCTTCTTCTTCTTCTTTGTAAATGTCAAGAGAAACATGATGCATAGATGTCCTGAGAGATATGTATTAAAGTCCTGATAGAGCCAAAAATTGTAGAACAGATGTCTTCTTCGAGTGAAGTATCATTGTAATTCTTCTAGTTGTTGCAGGTCACCAAATGAGTTGAAACAGCAGATGGTATTCGCATGTTTCATAACGTATGACACCCAGTGGATGCTAGAGCCTTAAGCAACATCTAAATTTCCACATTGTCTTTGGTAATGTACCTCACATAAACAAACCACAGAATCTTGGTATGTTGAATTTTTTTCCAACAAACTTACGTAGATCAGTGTCTGTGAGTGCTCAGTCTGGTAGGACTGCTAATGGGCTTTTTTTAAATTTATGAACGGACCAAGCCCTTTCTTGCATGGTTACAAGTACAGTTCTTTCCCGATGGCTGCGGCTTACATCATGTGGTTATGTCTTCTTCTAACTGCACTTGGGAGTTTTGCACATTCTTCACAGTTCAAGGAATTGTTGCAGCGCCACTAGCAAGGGACCCCACCACTGAGAGAGCAGAGAGGGCTGGGATGAGGAATGGAAGAATACACCAGACATCTTGGGTACGGGTAGAACTCAAGGTGCTTTAACTGATCATCTTCTTCTTCCCAACTCATTCTCCTTCAGAGCATTTTTAGCTGTGAGGATACAGTTTTTTCAAACAACTTTGGTTTCCACTCTTCTTCTTCTTCTTCTTCTTCTTCTTCTTCTTCTTCTTCTTCTTCTTTAGTGTACAATGTGCAGCATTCATAATTCATTTGAAAGTTGTCGCTCCTAAGCCGAAATTAATATTTCTGTGCATGGTTAACATGCTGGAATGCATTGACCAATATGAGTATGCTTTCTTGTGCATATCACCTTAGCCTCATCAGCAAAAAGCCTGTCTGCGAAGTGATCACTTGGGAGATCTTTATTTGCAGCATATGCAGTGTTGTGTTCCATACACACTTCATCAAGCAGAGTAATATCCTTATCACCTCATGCCAAGTGTTTCTCAAGCTTTGCCGGCTGGAGTGGCCGAGCAGTTCTAGACACTACAGTCTGGAACCGCGCGACCACTACGGTCACAGGTTCGAATCCTGCTTCGTGGCATGGATGTGTGTGATGTCCTTAGTTTAGTTAGGTTTAAGTAGTTCTAGGGGACTGATGACCACAGTAGTTAAGTCCCATAGTCCTCAGAGCCATTTGCACCATTTGAACCATTTTCTCAAGCTTTGTTCCAGGTCCACAGTAGTTATATCCTGGGATGTGTATTTCTCCTGTGTGGAGTTGCTAGTCTTCCATCTCGCGTCTCCAGGTGGTGAATGGGGAATGGTCACTAGATATAGTGGGAACCAAATAAAATACCCCAGGGTGGAACAAAAGTAGCTGCCTCATAGTTAGAAACTGGCTGTCAGAGACCAAAAGAAGACAACTTTGGAAAAAAAAATTACCTGGTCCACCAGGTTGGAGGTTGATGCAATAGGCCAACTCCTCATTCATTGGGGAAAAAAATACAATGTTAAAAGACCCAAGGTGATACAGCTGGATGGATTAAATGGCAAACAGATAAAGCTATGGAAATGAACTATGAAAATTGGAACATGGAACATTAGGGGATTAAGGAATAAAGAAGGGGAAATAATAAGAGAGTGAGAAAACAGGACATTATTGTGTCATCAGGAACAAAAAAGAAGAGAAATGGTGAAGAAAATAAGGGATCCTATGTACACTGATACAATGGACAAAAACATCAAAGTGCAAAGCAAAGAGTGTCAATATTGATAAAGAAAAAATTACAGAAACATATTACAAGTTCGGAACCTATTGATAAAAATCTGATTAAAGTAAACATAACTTTATGTAGACACAAAACTACTATAATAGGAGTGTATGCAGTAAGTGAGGATGAACCAGATCATACCAAAGAAACATTCTTCAATAAATTAAATGACTTGGTAGAAGGGATAGGAAATACAAGAGAAACAATAAATGCTGGGGATTTCAATAGTAGAAAAGGGCGACAAGTAAGAAATAAAATGGCAAGACCATGTGGAGAAAATATAGTAAATGATAATGGGCTAAGATTTTGGATGTTTTCTGTCCACATAAAGAAATCAATAAATTTACATGGCATCAAGAAACACACTAATTAAAATCAATAATTGATTACATAAAAATTCAGCAAAAAAACAGTTTTAAATACACAAGACATTAGACCATCATCTGGTTAAATTTAAAATTGTGTTTCCATATGTAGATATAAATAGTAAAGAGGAAATTGTTTAAGAGGAGGAAGATTTTAAAACTGAGATAAAATCCCAAAGTATAATTACATAGCCTACAAAATGAAAGTACGGTGTATCTATTCAAAAAAAGGTTTAGTGAAAAGTTAACTGAAACAGAATTTGACAATACAGATATACAATATAAATATATGATTAATTATCTATATGAGGCAGCCAAAGGAGCCCTGGATAAAGAAATGAACTACAAGAAAAAAAATCTTTATACTATTTTGATACAGAAACAATGGAAGAGGTACAAATAAAGAAAGAAAAATATTTGAAATGGGTAAATACACACAGTATCCAGGACAAGATAGACTTAAAAGCACAACAAGCCGAAATTTGGAAAATGGTGATGGAAGCAAAACATAAGAATCAGGAAAATACCTGTAATAAAGTGGACAATCTAATTGAAGATAAAAGAAACTCGGAGGCATGGAAGATATTGAAAACACTGCATTAGTACCCATACTTGGGAAAAATAGTTCAAAGAATTATTGATTGCAAACAGAGGAGAATTTCTGGATACAATTAATAATGATATAGAAGAAACAGAAAATAATGGAAGCATTTCACTGGACATAGAAGTAGTAAAAAATTAATTAAAACTTTAAAAAAAAGGAAGTGCTACTGGAATTGGGGGAGTACCAATTCAACTGGTGAAATATGGTACAGATAAGTTACATGAACTTTTGAGAAGCCTTTTTGAAAAATGCTTAAATGGCAAGGCCATAACAGAAGACTGGAAAGTAAGATTTATATTAACGATCCACAAGAAAAGAAGAGTGGACAACTACAGAGAAATAACTGTAACTAATGTATTTAGTAGACTTTGTGGAACGATTATCAAACATTTTTTGGAAACAGAATTTAAGGAAACAGAGGCTGAGGAACAGGCTGGTTTCAGAGCAGGGAGATATACTACAGATCATATATTTTGCTTGCAACAGATACTGAAAAGAAAAAGGTGATAAATCAACCACTTTATTTAGTATTTGTAGACATAGAAAAAGTGTATGATAATATACCCATATGTAACTTGTGGAAAGCTTTAAAAGGGTTTAATATTAGTTCCACCATAATTAAAGCAATTCAGAACCTTTACGAAAACTCTGTAGCAATAATAAAAGTACAAAATTATCTTTCACCTGGATTTAAAGTTACAAAAAGAGTATGTCAATGATGCAGTCTGTCACCAAAATACTTTATAAAATACATACAGAAAAAGTAATGGAAAACTGGAAAAGAAAATGTAAAAAACACGGGGCACCATCCATTACAATTTGCTGATGAACAACTAATTTTGATACAAGGCAAAGAAGACATAAATTACATTAAAGGAAATTAATAGAGTAGTACAAGAGATTTGGACTTCAGTTCAACAGGGATAAAACAAAATATATGGTAATAGGAGAAACAAATCAAGATTTGACATTGGAAGAATGGATGGGAACTATAAACACACTGAAGAGTATAAATATCACACAAGATGGAAAACAAGACACAGAAATTAATTCAAGAATAACTACTGGAACAGTAAATGGTATTTTATGGGACCAACAGATTAGAAAGGAAACAAACAGAAGATTCTTCAACACAATTATGAGAAGCATCATGACATATGGATCAGAAACATGGACAGTTAAATTTCAAATAGTAAAAAGGTTTATGGCAATGGAGATGGACCACAGGGATATCTAGGCAAGAAAGAACCAGAAATGAATTCATTGGGAAGAAAGTGAACGTTAACAAATTCAATTTCAGATTTTATAGGAGAAAAACAACTGTTATGGTATGGACATACAAAAAGGGTGTCAAAGGAGAGCTTACCACAGAGAATTATGGAATGGGAGCCACCAGGAAGAAAGGAAAGGGGAGACTGCTGACCACATGGATTCAAGGAATTCAGACCTCTACCAGAACAAGAAAAACTGAAGAAAAATTATGGACAGATAGACAAAAGTGGATGATGAAAATCAGGTTTGATGTGTAATCTTGGGGTACCGGAAAATGTAAAGTGTTACATTGTGCAACCAGATAATAATAGTAAAAAAAAAGTGTACTTCCACTGGCAGTTTGTCTATAATACCACCACCTCCTCTAATGCGTCTTCTAGAATGCATTTTATACTACTGCAGTGGTTGTGGACTGTGCACCCCAAAATATAGCAAATCATTAGCATCAATCCAAGAGTTTTGTGCTGCAGGAAAACCAAGCCGTTTGACTCGAGCTCTATTTCTTTGACATCTTATGACTCTCTCCATGAGAAATATATCCAGTTCTGAGCATTTCTGCAACTCTTAAGTGTAGAAGCAACCCGCAATTTCTTCATGTTTACCATCCTTCAAGATATATGTTCTAGGATTCATTCTTTGCACCTTTGAAACTGTAAATATTTCTTTTGACCAGTTTGGCAGGTATGATTTCTCTTCTTGTGTTTTGAGATTCATGGAAAATCTCCTACATTAAATTTCTGTTTATGTGGATCCAGCATCTTAATGTAATAGTACACCATATCCATGAGTCTATCATTGCAAACATCAAATGGTTTCATTTTTATTGTTCAACATTTGGTTTGATTATACTGAGCAGATATTTTTGGGAGGATATCTGTCCATTTGTATGAGCTGTGAAGGTAAAAATACATCTGCATTTGACGTTTTATTGTTTTGTTAAGACATTCCACGATACTCGCCCTGGTGGGCGAATTTTGAGTAGTGATGTATTCTGTGCCACTGCATCGCAATCTTGAAATACCTATGGTAAAACTCTTCACTGTGATTGCTTTGGTGGTTATCCGGGCACCAATTCATCCCTGTCTGCAACAAACGCTGCTCAGACACATCTACCACAATTCTCCCCATTTTTATTTTAACAGGTAATACTCAGACAGATGTGGTGTATGTATCAATAATCATTAAAACATATTTTAATCCATTATTCTCATGTGAATATTCCCTCTTATGTACAAGGTCAACCTGCAATAAATCAGCCAAACCTTTAAACATAACATGCCTACAAGGGTGCTTTGAGTGCTGGTTTGTGCATTTTTCAAACTACTGTTGCCATACTTATTTGATGATAACTCTCTCTCTCTCTCTCTCTCTCTCTCTCTCTCTCTCTCTCTCTCTCTCTCTCTCTCTCTCAGCCTGGAGATTATTAAAACCACCTCATTACTTGAAGCAGCTGATGCCATGAACAAATGTAGTCAATCTATTAGCTTATTGGGATCATCATAATATATATACTCCAGGATTCAATTGTTCTCTGCGTTATGCTCAATGTCAATACCATCACCACTGCTGTTGCTGTTGTTGTTTTCACCATCGATATTGGTTTTATATTTTCTGTTGCTCTGGTTTTAGTGATCTTATGTGCATCAGTCAAATGTAGTATTTCACGGTACATTTCCCCTATCATTAACTGAATAATTTATGGGTTTTTTCATGGGTCTTACGAAAATAAGATTCATTAAGCCAGGTGTCCTCTCAAACTGCGTATCACCAATCTGTATTGTGTCATCAGTTACATTTATAGGCTACATATCCAGCATGTACAATCTTTGCCTGCTGACACCGAATATTTTATCTGTTTGGCCAGGGGCATGACTGATAATGAATTCATCAATGGCAACACCATCATTATTGTGTGGTTTTGTTTTTGTTGAGAGCTGCCTGAGAGATTCAGTAACTGGGCTTAAAGGTCTCTCGTAGTGTTTGCTGTTGATCCATATGACCTAACCTTAGCAATCATAATTTCCCTCTAATGGTGTTTCGCACCTGAATGGCTTTCTGCTTCATTGACATCTCAGTGTATACTAAACAGACTTCTCTGCTATGTGAGGCTTTATATATCAGCTCTTCTTCGTCTTATTATGTGACTGTTCCTCCTTCTCAATAACAAGGGCCTCAACAAAGATTTTCCCCTCAATAGCCTCAACCTTTTCGGTTAAGTCAGTTACTTTCTTACCCGTTTCATTAACTAACTCATTTAATGCATTGATCATTCTCAGAAGAGTTCAGTAATACATATGTAGCTCCCTGCTCATACCTCCAACTTCATGCACAATATTCTGGATTCTTGCATCCATGAACAAGCAAATTTTCTGTCTATGTGCACGTATTCTCTTGGGTTAAGAGCCAGACATGTGCGCGAATTTGTCCGTGGTGCACATATACTGATGTACTGACCTTTCTTACCAAGTTATATATAGGGTGAATTCTTCCAACATGTACAAACTCTAGGGGCTGATTGATAATAGGATATGGAACAAAAAAGGTCTAATGAACTTATGTCCAGAAATGCATGGTTTCCATGCTAGAGACCATTTATTGAATATTACTTTGTTAGAGAGACTGCAGTCTTATGCGTGTTGTACCATGCAGCCACAGTTACAGTATGTGTTGACAATGGTTTCCATGTGCCTCAGTGCATGCGTGTATGCACCATAGTATATTCTGTCTCACACATTCACATCAGCCAAGCTGCCCCTGCACTACCGCAATGACCAGTAATGACCTCCATCTTGTTGTTTAGAACCACCGCCAGCATTCGAGGTGTCAGGAACAGACTGGGCATCCTCATCACCCAAACTGATGAGCGGGACAGGTAATAACAGCTCCTTGTCCTGCTCCAGCATGTGGGCAATGTGTGCTACAGGATCCCACATGGTTGCTAGAGGTTCGGACACACTGAAGGTTGTTGCTGCTGCAGGTCCAAACGTTGATGCAGATGGTGGCTGAGGTTGTTGCAGGTCCAGATGTCCCCAAGGGGGTCCACAACTCTTTTGTGGATGTGTGTGTGGTGAGCATGGAACCTCGAGCTAATGCAGCTCTCTTTCTTTTCTGGGCTGGATACATCCTTTTCCACATCCCTCCCCATCCTCGATCCTCCCCCCACCCTCCCACCACCCCTTCCCTTCCCCTTCTCCCTCTCTTTGGAGACCGGCACTTATGACTGTGAGACGTAATTTCTCTTCTTTGCTCTCTACACTGCAAAGTCTCTGTCCTCCCTTTGTCCTTCTCTTTTCTTTGCCTCTTCTCTTTACCCTCTTCTTCACTGCGGCATTTGAGACCTCTCTTCTTTCCTTTTCTTTGTTCCCCCCTTTCTCTTTCTTTCCTCCCTGTGCATGTCTGAAGGCCGACCCACACTTTCCCCCACAGCCGGTGATGGGGTAATGCGTAATTCCCAACCCCAGGTAGACAAGTAGAACATGTACATACCCCCTGGTAAAGGCCAGGCCCAGGGAGGGGTGATTACACGAACTGGTACCTTCCGAATGTGCTGATTGTTCCCTCCATCTGTTTCTCAGGAGGTGTGACTTGACGTGTGGATAATCACCTAAGGTGGAAGTGTCCTCAGAGGGGGCCCCCCACGAGGAAGGAGTGCACCATCAGAGATGCTGGTAATCATGGGGATACTTTCACAATGGTTGCCTCTACTTCTACGACTTCTGCCCACAAGAGAAAGCTAGATGAGTCTCAGCCACAGACACTTCTTCCATCAGTGCCAAAGTTCCTAGTTGTTTCTCGGTCTGACAAAGGTCAAGACTTCTCTACAGTCAACCCTTTCAATATTCAGAAAAGGTGTCAACGCAATTGCAGGTCCTGTAAAGTCTTGTTCCTGATTACGAAATGGCACCTTGTTGATAGTAACAATCAGTGCCCTCTAGGCACTAAAATTGCTGTAAATTACACTGCTACACACCTTCCATCTCTGAGTCGAAGCGCACTGTACTTTAAATTCATCATGTGGGGTGGTTTATACCTGCTCACTCGACGGATTATCCAAAGAGTACATACAAAATTACATGTCTGACTAGGGCATAACAGCCGTACATTGAGTCATGAAAAGGCTTGACAAGGACTTGCTATCGACCCCTACTATCTTCTTGCTGTTTGATAGGGTTCAACTTCCATCGAACATTAAAGCAGTATATGAGATCATTTCAGTTCACCCTTATATCCCCAACTCTACGTGTTGCTATCGGTGTCGGTGGTTTAATCATACCAGCCAGTCTTGTTCCACTCTGGCTAAATGCGTTACATGTGGCAGGGATGCCCATGAGGGTGATTGTCCATCTCCATCCCCTCGTTGCATCAACAGTATTGGCGACCATGCTGCTCCCTCTAGACATTGCCCTATTTTCAAAGATGAACAAATTATTCGCAAAATTCAAGTGAAGGAAGAGGTGTCTACATTTGCTGCTCATAAGTTATTCGCCAGTAGAACGCCCACTGTGCTCCCTGCGGGTAAATATAGCAAATATAGCACTGTCCTTGCATCTCCTCAGCCTACTAAAGAGGTAGCTCATGGACTTGCAATCTCACCTTTAGCACCATGGTCGTCATATTGGCAAGCCAAAATGTCGCCCATTCAACCTCCCCACTATCACCTGCTCACTCTAAGGGTCACCCTTCATCGGCTCCTGCTAAATTACGGGCCCCAAAATAGGACACCCAGACTTCCAAAAAAGAGCCTACTCATGAAGATTTTTTACATAGCCCGACCTCCCAACCATCGATTCCTCCCTCCTCTCAACGTCCTGCTTCCAAGAAGTCTCAGAAGAAACAAAGTTCCTCTCCTTCTCCGCCATGGCGAATCTCATCTACACTGCCACCCAGCAGTAGCCTCCCTCGGCCGTCTTCTGTGTCACCAAGACACACCACTGGTGGCTGATCAACCAGCCAATCACTGATGGCACGAGCTGCCCCCGAGCAACCTATGGATCAGGATCTTCTACCTTTGGCTGAATGCCATTCCACACCATTGGCTGCCAGCTCTCAGCGGTCGTTGAGTTGACAGCAACTGTGGTGAGATTTTTTCCTTTTTCTATCCACCCTACGTCAATTATCCATTGGAATATCTGCGGAATTTGCTCCAATTGGGATGAATTGTCGATCCTCTTATGATCCTCTTACGATCTTCTCCCCAGTCATCTTCTGTCTTCAAGAAACAAAGCTACATCCCCATGATTGCTTGGCCTTCCCTCGTTTCCAATCGGTGTGGTTCGATCTCCCCTCTGCTGATGGCACCCCGGCACATGGGGGACTTATGATTCTTGTCCATGATACTGTCCATTATCACCCAGCCCCCTTAAACAGTCCCTTCCAAGCTTTCATTGTACGTCTTTCCCTTTCTAGATACACATTCTCTCTTTGTACTGTATACATTCAACCGTCCACACCAATGGCAACAGCCGATCTCCTCCCTCCCCTTGGTCAGCTCCCCCCCCCCCCCCCTCTCAATTTGCTGATTGGGGACTTCAATGCTCACTATCCGCTTTGGGGATCTCTGCGTCCTTGTCTGCAAGGCTCCCTATTGATTGACCTCACCCACCACCAAGCAGATCTTGTTTGCCTTAACCCTAGGGAACCTACATTTTTGTTTGCCTCAACGTCAAACTTCCGTCATTTGGACCTTTTGGTTGGCACTGTTCAGCTAGCTCGGCGCTTTGAATGGTTCGCTCTTGCTGATACACACTCAAATGACCATTTTCCATATTTCCTCCATTAACAGCCACAACTGTCATTTATGCACTCAAGACACTGGAAGTTTTCCCAAGCCAATTGGACAGCTTTCTCCTCTCTAGCAACATTCGATGACCATCAATTTCCTGGCATCAATAATCAGATCACTCATGTTACAGAAGTTATTCATACAGCCGCAGAACGTTCAACACCTCATACCTCCCTTTTGCCCCTGCTCCCCCCAATTCCTTGTTGGGACGAGATGTGCCGTGATGCAATACACGAAAGGAGAGATACACTTCACGTTTTTTGCCACCACTCGATGTTGGTCAACTGTATCCGTTATAAGCAATTACGTGTGTGATGCCATTGCATCATCTGTGATAGCAAGAAGGCAAGCTGGGACTTATTTACCAGCTCCTTTAACGCCTTCTCTCCCTCTTCTATAGTTTGGAGCCGAATTCGACGGTTATCCGGCATGCCTGGTTTCTCCCCAATCTCAGGGGTCACTGTCGCACATGATACCTTAGTAGACCCAGTCGTAATTTCTAACTCATTGGGTCAACACTTTGCCGAGATTCTGAGCTCTTCAAATTACCTGCCAGCCTTTCTCCCGAAGAAACGAGCAGCAGAAGTGTGACCTCTTGCTTTCTCTCCTCAAAATCACGAAAGCTATAACACTGTTTTCTCTATGCGGGAACTCCAACCTGCACTCTCTTCCTCTCGCTCTTCCAGCCCAGGACCAGATGGCATCCACGTCCAAATGTTGCTGCATTTATCACACCGATGTCTGCATTACCTCCTTCACCTTTATAATCGAATTTGGACCGATAATACCTTTTCCAGGAGATGGCGGGAAGCTATCGTCATTCCTGTTCCAAAACCTGGAAAGGACAAACATCTCCCCTCTAGCTATCGCCCCATATCTCTCACGAGTAGTGTGTGCAAGGTTTTGGAGCGTATGGTGAATTGCCATTTAGGCTGTTGGGTAGAATCCCGAAATCTTTTAACACCTGCAGAATGCGGTTTCTGAAAGCATCGTTCTGCAGTTGACCATCTTGTTGCTCTCTCCACTTATATCATGAATAATTTCCTCAGGAAATGCCAAACGGTAGCAATATTTTTTGATCTGGAGAGAGCATACGATACCTGTTGGAGGACAAGTATCCTCCGCACACTATTCTCTTGGGCTTTCGAGGTCGGCTAAGCCTTTTTATTTGTGAATTTATGACAGAGCGCATCTTTAAGGTGCGGGTGAACACTGCTCTCTCCTGTACTTTCTCCCAAGAAAACGGGGTGCCCCAGGGCTCCATGCTAAGTGTTTTACTGTTTGCCCGCCCCATAAATCCAATTATAGATTGTCTCCTTCCCCGTCTTCGTCTACTACAATGTCTTCAAGGCTGTCTCGATCGCCTCCACTCATGGAGCATCGAAACTGGCTTCTGCTTTTCTCATAGTAAGAGCATCTGTGTAAATTTTCTGCATCGTATTGAGATTCCTCCACCTTCCCTACACGTAGGCTCTGTCGACCTTCCATTTGCGGACGTCACCAAATTCTTGGGACTTATGTTTGACAACTGTGCTGATCTTCCCAAGTTTCATATCTTTTGGCTCGCTGTCTGTGATCCCTCAACACCCTCCGTGTTCTGAGTGGTACCTCCTGGGGATCAGACCGAGTGGTCCTCTGCCTATATTGCGCCTTAGTGCACTCAAAATTGGACTATGGAAGCATAGTTTACTCCTCTGTACGGCCATCTTTTCTTTGGCGTCTCGACTCTGTCCACCACCATGGATTACGTTTGGCATCTGGAGCTTTTTACAGCAGCCCCAAGGAGAGCCTGTACGCTGAGACTGCTGAACCTCTGCTGTCCAATCGGCGAGCTGTCCTCCTGAGTCGTTACGCTAGCCACCTGTCTTTCAAGCCTCCCCATCCGACCCATGCCCTTTTTTTTATGCCTCCTTGGATTTAGGGTATGCAGGCCACCCTTCCTCTGTACTACTATTGGGAGTTACTACTACCGGGAGTCTGCTTCTGTCAACTGTTATGTTCTCTTTCCTTCCACTTTCCTAAAAGTTTCTTGACAAATGGGGGGTACGGCGCCACCTTAGCTTTGTTCCCAGACCTGCCTTCTCTGTGACCTTTGTCAGGTTCCCAACGATAGTACTCCCCCTATAGTTTATCGTCAAGCATTTGCTGCTCTATACACCCAGGAGGATGCCACAATACTGAAGGCTCAAAGACCACATTTGGTGTTGTGAGTGCCTATATTGTTGGTGACACCCCTAATAGATTTCGGGTTCCCCACCAGTGCTCGGTTTTTACTGTGGAGCTTTACGCTGTTCTCCAGGCTGTCCAATACATCTGTCGCCATAAATAGCTACAGTATATTATATGCTCGGACTCACTCAGCTCTCTTCTCAACCTCCAAGCTCTTCATCCCGTCCACTCTCTGGTCCACCAGATTCAGGACAGCCTCCACTTGCTCGACTTGGGGGGGTGTCTCTGTGGCATTCCTCAGGATCCCACAGCACGTTGGTTTCTGCGGAAACAAGGCAGCTGTTATAGTGGCCAAGGCTGCAGTCTCTCTTCCTTGGCCTGCTGTTCGCATGGTTCCCTTTGCTGATCTACAGAGCGTTTTATGTCATTGTGTTGCTCTTTTATGGCACACACATTGGTCTTCTCTTCCCAATAATAAATTATGGGACATAAAACCTATTCCCTGTGCTTGGACCTCTTCCTCCCAGCCTCGTTGACGAGAGGACGTAATTTTAACTATACTTCGGATAGGGCATTGTCTTTTTAGCCATTGACATTTTTTAAGTCTCGATCCTCCCCAACTTTGTCCCCACTGCTCTCAGCCATGGACAGTGAGACACCTTTTACTTCAGTGGACCTATTTAATCCACCATTTACAATTGTCGCCTGATATATCTTCTCTTTTAGCAGATGACATGCGCTCAGCAGATCACATCCTTGAGTTTCAGTGACAGTAAGTTGACATTGGTCATTTGAAGCTCTCTTTTGTGGAATAAAACCCCCACTTCAATAGTAGTTTTCTGAGATTTCCTTCCGTTTTTAGTTTCTCTCCTTCTTGTGTTTCGCTCCCATTGCTGTTGATTTAACATTCGGTTTTGTACCCTTCCCTAAACCACAGAATGAGCGCTTATGACTGTAGCAGTTTTGCGCCCTAAAACCATAACCAAAAAATTTAAAAAAAGGGTCCAGATGTGACATCTTCATATGAAACATTTATATAACAATTGGAATTCACGACATCCGGTGTTTTATGGCACTATACAATATGTTCATTTATTTGGATAAAAGCATATGGTACCTGAAGATGGCAAAATGAATTGCCAAAACTGGTTGCTTTCAGAATATAATAAAATATCATAAAAAATATGACTGTTCATGAAGTTTATTGACATTGAAAATATGCAATGGAAGTTGACAATTGGTGCTCACTCCTGCAGGCTTCAACATATCAAAGGGTGCTCCTAAATAAGGAGGAGGAAGCATCACATAGATACCAAGACACGAAACAACCAATAATAATGCTAACTACAGACAAGGATGTAATATGCAATAATTACTTTTCCACTTCCTGTTTTGCAGGGCTGTGCCAGATCTCAACTTCTGCTGCTCAAGCCTCATGGTTCTTCTTCTGCTGGCTGCTGGCTGGCTGAGGGAGATTGAGGCTGTTGACCTGCTGAGACCACCCTACACCTCCTATGATGACATTACCAGGTACTGCAATCGTAACAGCCGAATCCTATCACATGACTAGATTCAGCATTCCTATTGGTTCCAGCCCTTCTTTTTCTGGACCGCCATCTTGGATTACATCACACAAGGAGAGGAGGAGAGGATGGGGAAGGAATGGGAGAGGCAATGGGAGGGGTGAGGGCCAACAAGGCTCCCTGGGGGTGGTGTTGTTGACTAGATCAGTTGGTCTCCAAATCTCAAGGTGAACACCTGTGGTTCATTGTGTTAAAAAAATGTACCACAGTTGTTTACATCATCTAAATTGTTTAAACACTAGCATCAGTTTCTAGGTGTATTGCAATTTCAGAAGTAAATAAAAAATATTCTTAAACAAATTCTCTAAACAATGTTTTATGCACACTATATTACCCTACTGTCATAAAGTCCTCCCAGTCCATCAGCTCCAGACCAAGCGAATTTCCCACTATTTTTATTCATAGGGCACAATCTCGGATTACATTATGGGAGGGGTGGGGGAGTGAAAGGGGAGAGTTAACAGCGCTCTGTGGTGGTGGTTTTATGAAATAGGTCACTTGGTCTCTGGAACTCAAGGTGAACACACTGAATGAAGCTACTATCTAGTGCTCAGTCAATGGCAATTCAAATTGTTCAAATAAACAATATACCGCGCTGTATACAAGATAAAGATTTACCATAAATTGGTGCTTCATTGCTCCTCTGAAAGGGAAATCTTCAAATAAAATCAAAAGCTTGCAGCTTTAAATCATTGATGGTATCACAGTCTTCTATCCAGTACTTTCCCAATCTGCCAGTTTGTGTTTAGTTGTTGAGTGTATGATGCCATGGCTAATAACAAGATATAACTTTCTTTTTTCCTTTCTTTTACTACTTTGTACTCCATAGATATGTATCTGATGACATAGAATAATTTTCATTTGGTTATATATATTGTAGAACATGAAATGTGTGTGACTATGTTTACTATGACTGTGTCATAGTAAATCTCCAGAAACTGTTTTCTTCACAAGTGGAAGCCATTGAGCTGTAGTGTCATTTATTAAACTGAAATTTGCATTTGAAAAGTTGTCTCTACAGAACAGAATTTTATTACTGAAAGGGTAAGTACACAACCATGTGTTGTAGAATTTAGTGCTGAATTAACATTTACTTCACCTGATAATGTGGTTGCATTTGTTTTTCTCTTATTCAAAAATAAATAAGTGAGGCTACATTTTCAACATTTGTGGGGTTACTTTGTGCCACACATAAAATGGAGCAAAGTAACCCCACTCATTTCTACAAAATGTATTTTAGTTATATTTCTGCATTATTTCCCATAGATATGGTTTGTGAATATAAAATAAAACCAGAATCACATTGATACATGTTATCTACAAGTCTGGGCAGTTGTGGAACACATTGACGAAGGGAGATTCAAAGGGATGCAGGTACAATAATTCTAGTTCAGGGTGGTTTGAGAGCATACTGCTGCCAAAGCTGAAAAAACTGGAAGAAAGAAAGGTTTTGATTGCTGACAATTTCTTCACACATTTGAACATCCAAATTTTCCAGATGTGTAGAGAAAATGACATTCTTTCATGTGTCTTCCACCAAACTCAACTCATCTCACTCAACCTTTAGATGTTGCCTTCTTTCATTCCATGAAAGTAGCATGGTGGCAGGTATCGTGTGAATGGAAGCAAGCACTCGAAGGAATGAAGTGTGCCGTTCTTCCTAAACACCAGTTACCTGCTCTGTTGAAAAGGGCTCTTGATGTGATGCAGCCAAATGTAAAATGTAGCCTTGAAAGTGGCTTTAGGAAGTGCTTTGCTTGAATGTATCGGACACAGAGACGTCCAACAAGATGATCTGAGTAATTCATTTCTGCTCTTTCTTCAAAGAAAGGAAATTATCAACATTCCCAGGGATAAAGGTCACATGAAAAGAAGAAAGATTGCAGTCTCACCTGAAAAAAGTGTCTCTCATGCAACTAGTACCGGTAGTAGAATGGTGGAGACATATGTGGGTGTTACAGTATAAACCACTTCACAAACACCTAGGGCCAACCAGGAAAACATAAAAGAAAGCAAATCTGGCATTCTAAGTGAAGTGAAGATCACTATACACAAAACTCTTCTACGGAAAATTCTGGGAGTCTTACAGAAAGAGATGTCTTCTGGAAGTAGAGCATGAAGAAGAAGAGAAAAACTTACAGATCTCTCAAGGACCACAAATTAAACCAGTAAAGAGAGAAGTCGGTGCTTTTGTGATCTTTAATTATAAGGATAATCTGTATCCAGGTGTTATTCAAAACTTTAATGAGATTGGGGCAAAAATAAGTGCTATGACTAAATAAAAAAAAAATCATGGAAATGGCCATCAAAGCCAGAGAACTCTTGTATGAATGGAAAGATATTGTCAAAGGCATAGATCCACCAAACATGGTGAAAAAAAGGGACTTCTTCCAAATTCCTGAACTGAGTAGTGTTGACTGACAATGCTGAATTCTGTGCTAATTAGGTTATGGTATCTAGATTATATAAACATGTAGCATTTGTGGTGAATATAGTATATCTAAGAAAATCTAATATTTACATTTCCATAAGAATAATTTTGCACTTTTGAAATGTAAATAATGTATTTTAGCATGTGGATTTTTTTCTATTTAATAAATGTTAAAATTGAACTTTACTATGTGTCAAAATTCGCTCTGTACAAGTTTTCCATTAGAATTAAAATTTTGAAAGCGGAGTGAAGTAACATGCTGTATGGGAAACTTTGACCCACTTTGAAAAATTGTGTAACTCATTATAAAATGAAAACCCAAAGACCTCTTCACTCAGACATTATTCGTTTGTGCTTTAATTAACTGCTTGGAAATTCTCAAATGTATTTGTTAACTTTAACTTAGGTGTTTTCAAGCATCAGAACAAAGTGTCTAAGTACTGGAGCAAAGTAGCTCAGTTTTACGGTACGTCTGTCCTGTTTGGCAGCTCAGTACAGACCGAGTCCTTCTCCCGTCAATTTCCAGATGGCAAAGTGGGAAGAGTGGTGGAGTTAGATTAGTGGAGGTAGCCTAATTGACATATTTCCCTGCCTCAGGACTTCAATTTTCGACCAAGACATCAGTGCAAAGTAGCAAATCTATGGCTGCCATCTAGGATCCGCCATTTTCAATAAATCTGGTAACAATGTAGAGTTTGATGATATGAACTTTGCCCTGCTACTAGTGCATACATATTTTTAACTTACCATAATGCTAATGGACACACCAAAATTGGTTTTCCTTTCCTTTCCTTTCTTGTTACTAACTTACTAATTAGAAACTATTGCAACAGCACACAGAATAAAATCAATAAACGGCAGCACTTACATCAAATTTAGCTGCAAGCAAGAACTGAACTGATTAACAAACCAAGTGAAATCAGGTAAGGCCAACAAAGTACAGTAGTTGGTCTTGGCTAAAGAACGGATGGGCAGCAGCTGATAGTGCTATCGATATATTAATAATTAACCCTGCTATTGCCATTCCCAAACCCATGGGATGGGGAAGGAGGAAGGGGAGGGGTAACAACCTTACAAAAAAACCTGGGTCCATCTGGCTCCAGATGGTAGCACCCAATTAGGGCCCCTACCTAGGGTTACAGGGGAAGCCCAGCCAAAAGTGTTGAAGGCGGAAGAGGAACGTTACTTCCCAATGGCAGAGAGAGTGGAAGAGCCACTGAAACACATGAGGTAGTGGCTGTACACCATGTTAGGGGCTGCTACCAAAGCCGTCTGTGTCCCTATGTCAGGGGCAGCCTGAACTCATCTTCTGGGGCTAACAACTTCAATCGTATAACTGGACGGACACTAGTCGTTCCATCAAAAAAGTTGTTTTAGCCCATGGAATTAATCGGACTATTGAATTAAGATTACCCCAGGGGGATAATCCTCCATTGACCATGGTCGACACAAGCAGGCATTCGGATTCTGAGGGACCTGCCAGAAAGTGCATAAGGGAAGTGTCGGAGCTCCCAAAAATCTCAAAGAAGATTAAAACTAAAAAGACTTTCAGAATTGGAACCATAAATGTACAGACAATGATTAAGACTGGTAAACTTAAACAGGTAATAGATGAGATGAAAGAGAGAAGCATTGGAATACCAGCAATGCAAGAAACAAGATACACTGACAAAGTTACACTGGAGTCAGAAGGCTTCATAATACTGAATGGGAAATGAGGAGTTCGATCGGGAAAGGAAAGACATGTACCTAGCTGCTTTGGTATGGGATTCATAGTAGACAAGAGATACGAGGATGGCATAACTGAAATGAAGAGCAGGTCAGAAAGGATATCAAAACTGCCATTTCAAGCACGAAGCAAAATGTATACGGTACAATAGTAAATGGATATGCACATACAAATGACAAGAACAGGAAAGACAAGAAAGTTGCAGACAGTTTCTGGGAGGAGCTAGATGATACACTGAAAAACATACCATATAGACATGAAAAGATGCTCATAGGAGATTATAATGCACAAATTGGAAGAGAGAAGCAAGGTAAATGAGTAGTGGGTGGGTACCCTGTACATCAATGGAAGAACAAAAATGGAGAAAGACTAATTGAACTGTGTTGAGAGCACAAAATGAGATAGATGACAACACACTTCAGGGCCAAACCGAGTAAGAAAAAGACATGGGCAAACTCATGCACCCACCTTGAGGAATTCCAAATTGACCACATAGCAATCAGCTGGATAAACACTAAAGAGATCATGAACACAAAGGTCAGGAAGAACACAAGA
This sequence comes from Schistocerca nitens, assembly GCF_023898315.1. Classification (NCBI taxonomy): domain Eukaryota; kingdom Metazoa; phylum Arthropoda; class Insecta; order Orthoptera; family Acrididae; genus Schistocerca; species Schistocerca nitens. The sequence goes on along the minus strand of NC_064618.1, from coordinate 449,817,784 downwards.
ATAGAATCGGATCATTATCTTACTCGGATCATTATCTTACAGAAGTTAAGTGCCTTTGGATTCCAAACAGGGACAAATTGCCACAGACGAATAGAAGAACTGGAAACATGAAGAGAGACATAGAAAAGTTATGACACAGTCGATCTAGATATGAAGAAGGAATTGAATCATTCAGTGAATGGGAGGACATGAAGTGAAATATGGCGAAACAGGCTGCACTATGGGGAAAGGAAGAAAAGAAATGGAAGCACTGGTGGTGGAACAAGGAAAGTGAGGAAGCAGTAGAGACTCGCGGGAAAGCCTGGAGAGACTGGAGCAGCAAGAAGGACCCGGAAAGATGGGAAGTTTTCTTAGGAGCAAGAAAGGAAGTGGCCTGACCAATAAGATGGACCAGAAGACAAATGACGAAGCAAGAACTGGATGAGATTGAGACCAACTTCAGGAAAAACAACAGCAGACACTTTTTCGAGAAATTCAAAAGGAGTCTGATTGGATACAAGGATAGAGATCTTTTTATAAGAGATAAGAAAGGGGAGCTGGCTGTTAGTGCAATGGAGAACTGTAGGATTTTTGCAGAGAACTTTCACGACCTGCTGAACTGTGAACCACCTGAAGACGAGCTGGGATTGGGGACTGACACAGAAGAGGGAGGGCCACGCCCTTCAACCGGGGTTGAAGTCACACATGCCATAAGTGATCTAAAACTGGTGAAGATGGTACAACAGACGAGATGATTAAGTGGGGAGGCAACAAAGCAATAGACAACATGACTAACATAATCCATCAGATTTGGAGAACAAAGAAGTTGCCAGAAGGATGGAAGAATACCAACACATGAGAAGGGGTACAAGAGAGAGGCAAATAACTACAGAGGAATATCGCTACTAGAAGTCAGATACAAGGTGCTGTCAAAACTCTTGCTCAAGAGAGTAGAAGAACAGGTAGAAAGTACAGTTGAAGATTACCAGGAAGGATTCAGGAAGGGAAGAGGATGTATAGAACAGATATTTACCCTGAAGCAACTGATAGAACACAGGGCCTTAAAAAACAATAAGACAGTAATAACTTTCATGGACTTCACAAAGGCATATGACTCCATTGACAGACAGACTATTGTTAGGATCCTGAAGAACAGAGGACTAGATGGAACTACACAAGAACTAATAAAAGAAATTCTGACAGACACAAAAGCAAGGGTGAGATTCAGAGGAGCTCCGTCACCAGAATTTGAGATCAAGACTGGTGTTAAACAGGGAGATGGAGTGTCACCATTATTGTTCAATATAGCACTAGGTGGAGTGATCAGGCACTGTAGAGCAATAAATGAGGAAATGGGAATACCAAAACCCGATGTGGGGGACCAAATGGACGACAACAGGGCTCAGGTGGACTGCCTAGCCTTTGCAGACGACATATCAGTAGTAAGTGAGACAGAAGAAGAGGCAAAGACACAACTCGACAACTTAAGTAAGGTAGCCAGAAAGGTGGGACTGAGGATCGCCTATGAAAGACAAAGACATTAAATACCACTTCAGACTGGGAAACACCGAAAGGCACTGTGCAAATGGTGGACAAATTTAAATACCTGGGAGAATTTATAACAGGAAGGAACAGGAGCAAGGAGTGAATAACAGAGAGGATAAAGAATATGAGGTCAGCCATCTGTATGATGAGAGAGATATACAATGAAAAGAATATATCCACAGAGGCAAAGAAAAGCCACTACGATGCAGTGGTGAGGAATGCAGTATTATATGCTACTGAGATGATGACACTAGGAAGAAATGGGGCAGAACAGCTAGAGAAAGAAGAGAGAAAAGTACTGAGAAAAATACTAGGTCCCACAAGAGGTGGAGAGAGATGGATGCGAAGACATAGGGAAGAACTGTATCAGAACATGAGAACAATATATGGGGAAATCAGACTCAAAAGGGCAAGGTTTTCTGGACGTGTAGTCAGGATGAATATGGAGAGAATGACGAAGAGAGTGTGGGAAACAACAGGGAGGACAAGGAGAAAGACAGGAACCAAGTGCGTTGTTGAACTTCGGAAGGACTTGTAGGAATTGGGGATCAAGATCGAAGGAAAGGAAAATTGGAGGAACAAATATACCAGAGATCAGTTTGGAAAATTGTGATAATGTCTTATGGGACCACACTGCCGAGGTCATCGGTCCCTAAGCTTACACACTATTTAATCTAACTTAAACTAACTTATGCTAAGGACGACACACACACACACACACACACACACACACACACACACACACACACACACACACATACACACATATGCCCGAGGGAGGACTCGAAACACTCACAGAGGAAGTTGCACGGGCCGTGACAAGACACCTCAGACCGCGCAGCTACCCCACGCGGCACCGGAGATCAATGACAGAGAAGAATACAGGAAAAGATTAGAGTGTCACCAGTGGAGCCGTCAGGAGAAAAGGACACTAAAGATCTCGGAAAAAGAGTGGGAAAGAAAAATTGAAGAGGTTCTGGGAGAACAAGAAGAAAATTCAGTCAACGAAAGAGCTTCCCGTGGTCCCACACAGGCTGTAACGCAAGAAGATGAAGAATAAGAAGAAGAAGATACGTCAATAATTGAAATCTATCAGTGGCTTTGATGGCTTTCGACAACACTTATCCCGTTTTCGTCATACAATTGAAAATCAAGGTGATAGGTGGAGTCTGGACCCCCTTGTACCCCTCCCCCTCCCCCCCTTTGGCTATGTCCTCGATTCGTTTCGTAAACGTATGGCCAAAGAGCCCTACAGTTTTACGCCTTCATTGCGCTGTGGCTCAATATTAATAAACAATAACTCACGCCCTGCTAATATGATAACTGTGATTACGCATTTGCGCTACTTTGCTACAGAATGTAACCTTTCCTCCTATGAAGTACTCCGATTTGCATCTGCGGCAGCAACAACTCAGTGCAATTGTTGTTACTAATAAATAAATGTGTGAAAAGAGATTATTACGTGTAATATTAAAGTTTCAGTATAAGTGTAAACAACAGTGTCATAACAACACCAAAGCCTAACAGTCTGGGTAGTTTTCTCTCCAGCTAGAGTTGTGGTAGATAATCTGGTATAGTAAATTAAATGATGTAGGTATTGCATTCCATGCAAGTTTCCTATGTTGCATATCCACTGATTTGACTAGAAATGTAGTAAAGAAAATTTGTTGAGTAGATGTACAACGTCTTTCTGCAAAAGGTCAGGTCTTCTGCTATCTACTAGCCACTTCGTTTTGTTTTTGTTTTCTTAAAAGACGACATCCTTCAGCGTCACCACCCGTGATCCTTAGAAAGACAAATGTGGTGTCATTTTTAGTTAGTGCCGATTTTTATGGCTCTACGTACGGTTCCTATTTTAAAACCTACGTTACAAATCAATATAAACGATGCTATGTTCGCGCTCATCCGCTATCATATTCAGAAGTGTAGCTTTCTGTTCGCTTGGAGCGCTGTTGTCACAGTGTACAACAAAAACGATCAAGAGTGCCTTACAGGTCGTTTCAACTTGATAGGTTGCCGTGTAAACGGCGCGGGGTTCAAGGCTGTCGGGTTGGAACTTTTCACATCAATACGGCTACCGTGTAAACGGTGTGGTTACTTGCGCTGTCAGCACTGAGAGACTGTAGCGACTGCAAGACGTTCAGAAGATCCTAAAGTTGAAAGCAGAACTAAAAATATGGATAGCAATAAATTAGTTGTTGGATATTATTTTATATTCGCCTGAACAAAAGAAGAAATAGGACACAGTGTCTTCATCCAATCAAGACACGATCTCTGGACGTTCTTTATACTTTTTGAAGACTTGGAGAAATAATGGTCATAAAATTTTCAGCTATTTTAAGACAGGTGTATGAACGTTTGATGATCTGCATGTAATAATAAGAGATTAAATCCAAAGCTGCAACACATCCTTTAGAGAATGTATCCAACCTATACACTTACTGGCAGTCCCAATCAGGGAAAAGTAAACATTTTCAATTTTATTGTTACTTATACTCCTGTTTCAAAGACCTCTAATATATTTTACAACATTATGTATATGAGAGATATTTAACAACCAAGATGGATGGTAAATAATAATGTAGTAAACAAAAATCGTAAATTTAAACGTCTAAGAAAATTTTTTAAATATTTAGGTTAGAAGTTGAATGAATTCAGAGGTGAGGTTTCGGAGTGGTCTGAGGCAGCAAGAGATGTGCACAGTGCCCCTGTGAAGTCTTGATTAACGGGACTGTAAAGTATAGTAGTGGTTACCCTGTGCTGAATGGTGTCCATGGGATGTGCTACAATAAGCAGCCATACTTGCATTTCCTGATTTTTTCCGTTTTTTAATTTCGTAACCGATTTGTAACACTCTCTGCTGGAATTTCAATAATTCATCGTCGTCGAACCCTCCCAAGGACGGAATTATCCCACTGAAAAACGACGTATGTCGATCTGGCTTTTGCTTCAAGGCTCCAAGTAATTCTAGTTCAACTGATTCTGGTTTGCTTTCTTTCGTTTTTAGTGATGTCGTTTTTTAAAATATTTTAACATCCAACATCATGAAAACAGCTAACAACAAGACATATAATTTCACGCAAAAGCCGGCCGATGTGGCCGAGCAGTTCTAGGCGCTTCAGTCTGGAACCGCGCGACCGCTATGGTCGCAGGTTCGAATCCTGCCTCGGGCGTGGATGTTTGTGATGTACTTAGGTTAGTTAGGTTTAAGTAGTTCTAAGTTCTAAGGGACTGATGCCGTCAGATGTTAAGTCCCATAGTGCTCAGAGCCATTTCATTTCATTTTTCACACAAAAGAACACAGAAGTGTCGCAGGCTACAACAGACTTCAAATACCCGCAGGTGTGACCGCCATCGATGGCCCGTAATCCCTGTTCCATTGGTCGAGACTACTGAAGAACGAGGCGACCAATGCGCCTTGGTTTGCCGTCACCGGCAGCTGGATTCCCATGGCAGCCATGTGCCGTTTAGCCGCTGCCGGGCAAGTGTAAAATGTCTCACACAGCGGCGTCGGGCATGTATGAAAAGACGCAGTTATGTGGTAGACTGAGTTACACTATGTAACCTTTTCTGTTTTCATTCCATAGATATTCCTCTTTTATGATTCCCTCCACAGATATTCGTCCTCTATGAGTAGAGAGGAAACGTTAGCAACAGCCCCGGACATTTGCACAAGCCCCGCCCATTTACCCCCCTCCACACCAACCAAGAGCGCATCAATATGATCTTTGGTAGTCTCGTCGCTTCGCTGTCGTGTTTTTGTTCGTCGTTTTTTGTTTCACCGCGATTTTTCGTACTAGCAGTATTGTGCTGTTTGTACTTCTTAGCAGTTTGTGTAATACTGTCAAAATGAAACATAGATATGCACTCTCAATAAAGTTATCATACACAAGGTACCCAATCTTGACTGTTGTGGCCAACTGCTGTCAAAACTGATATCTAACAGGCATTAAAGTACGATAAGATGTGTTGGAATGACACTGACGAAATTATGTACATATGTTTAACAATAGGCAGCTCTAAAGCTCTCAACACTGAAGAAGAACTCAAAGTAATCTCGTGTCTGCTATAAGCAAGCAATCATATCAGTTCACAAGTAAAAATTCATCCATTACACAGGCAAATATTAATAAAGAATGTCACTGAATAAATATCTGACTGCTCGCATTACGCATTTCTAAATTATCCCACTCTTATATTCTTTAGTCTTAATGAGGTAATCAGAAACAAACCAAGACATCGACTTTGCCTTGTTTATGCACAATATTGACTTTGGACAATCGAGATAATGGACAGCATCCTTGGCGATAATACCAATTAATATTTCCCAACAGAATTTCTTACACTTCACGAGGTGATGGAAATTTGCGCTCACTGCAGTTAACAAATATCAGATTTTTTGATATAGTGCAGATGAAAGCTCATAAAATAATAAAGACAGTGTGGATACCATTTTTATTTTTCTTTCTTATTGATGATTTTTCAACTCGCATATTCAATGAACATATTTCTAATTCTTTTCACAATGGTACCGGAAAAACTGTATTTCGTACTAACTACTGATTTTCTCCCTTGTTATGACTGGCATATCTGTGATACGAATAACTTTGATGTTGGAACATGCGGCAGACCATGGGCGGAGCTTAGGATATGGATTGGTGTGGAGGGGGGTTATTGGGCGGGACTTGAGCACCGTCCGGGGCTGTCGCTAACGTTACGTGAGTAGAGTACATGATGTCCATGGAGGTAGAAAAAGAAAGGAGGTGGCTCCACAGACTTACACTATACATTGTTTTGAAGCCAGACTACTGTTTACGATTGCTGCTTATCCATTATTTCTGTCGTGTGCGAGCAACAAAGGTTTTAAATACCAAAAATTATAGAGATTACGTGAACAACATAGTGTCAGAAGGCAATTTCGAATGTTTTTCTGTTCTTGAATGCGTATTTGCTCTTGTAATACGACACATTCGGCCTCCTTCACGTATCTTGTTTTTTTGCTGCTATATTTCGAATAACCAGAAACAGAAGGAAGTGATGTGAAAAGCGTGCTTTCGTAGTCCACCTAATTCCACTTTTACTGTATTTGCATCAATAGCAAATGAAACTGGAACTCCGAAACCAATGATTGTTTGGTTACTGGTATCGGTACTACTTTTTGTTCATTACATTTTCAGCTTTTAACTCGTATGCACAACATTTTTAGTGTTCACGTTTGCAAAAAAACTTACCTACGTGTTCTTCGCTGGCCCATAAATATGTGCAACGAGGAAAGAAGCAAGGCATTCTATCGTATCTTTTGTGTGCCAAAAAAATGAATAATTATTGAGATATCAAAGAAACAAAAACTGCATGGAGGCATACCTCCATGCAGAATAGAGTTCTTATTTTATTAGATTGTCAGTGCATTAGTTTTGCTGTAGTTTACCCACCTTCTCACTTTGAAATCTTACCTGTGATGCATCATTCAGTGTGTGGCCAATAATAGCAACTTACAGGGTAAAAAAAAAAAAGATATAATTTTTAAACATCTGCCAGCATTATGGAATGCTATGAATGAGATTAAGGGAATAGTCTCAAACGCTTAAGACCTCTTAAAATGGATATTTTGCTTTAATACGCATATGAGTAACTTTTTAGTAACGATAGTCTAGCCTGTGTAAGAAGTACCCCCACCTGTCCAACAATATTTATCGCCAGTCACTGTGTCAGTTTTTCAGGAATAACCAAATATACTACAATTGGAATGTACGCCTACTTAGATCATCTACTTGATTTTACTTTTGTATTTCATTGTGAGGTTTTCAAAGTAAGTAAGTCTATATAATGCTTTGTGACATACCAATAGTTAGTTTGAAGTTCAATGTATCATTCGCAGAATATAATGTAATGATATGGAACGAGTCGTTATACACTACTGGCCATTAAAATTGCTACACCACGAAGATGACGTGCTACAGACGCGAAATTTAACCGACAGAAAGAAGATGCTGTGATATGCAAATGATTAGCTTTTCAGAGCATTCACACAAGGTTGGCGCCGGTGGCGACAACTACAACGAGCTGACGTGAGGAAAGTTTCCATCCGATTTCTCATACACAATCAGCAGTTGACCGGCGTTGCCTGGTGAAACGTTGTTGTGATGCCTCGTGTAAGGAGGAGAAATGCGTACCATCACGTTTCCGACTTTGATAAAGGTCGGATTGTAGCCTATCGCGATTGCGGTTTATCGTATCGCGACATTGCTGCTAGCGTTCGTCGAGATCCAGTGACTGTTTACAGAATATGGAATCGGTGGATTCAGGAGGGTAATACGGAGCGCTGTGCTGGATCCCAACAGCCTCGTATCACTAGCATTCGAGATGACAGGCATCTTATCCGCATGGATGTAACGGATCGTGCAGTCACGTCTCGATCCCTGAGTCAACAGATGGGGACGTTTGCAAGACAACAACCATCTGCACGAACAGTTCGACGCCGTTTGCAGCAGCATGGCCTATCAGCTCGGAGACCATGGCTGCGGTTACCCTTGACGCTGCATCACAGACAGGAGCGTCTGCGATGGTGTACTCAACGACCAACCTGGGTGCACGAATGGCAAAACGTCATTTTTTCTGATGAATCCATGTTCTGTTTACAGCATCATGATGGTCGCATCCGTGTTTGGCGACATCGCGGTGAACGCACATTGGAAGCGTGTATTCGTCATCGCCATACTGGCGTATCACCGGCGTAGTGGTATGGGGTGTCATTGGTTACACGTCTCGGTCACCTCTTGTTCGCATTGACGGCACTTTGAACAGTGGACGTTACATTTCAGATGCGTTACGACCCATGGCTCTACCCTTCATTCGATCCCTGAGAAACCCTACATTTCAGCTGGATAATGCACGACCGCATGTTGCAGGTCCTGTACGGGCCTTTCTGGAGACAGAAAATGTTCGACAGCTGCCCTGGCCAGCACTTTCTCCAGATCTCTCACCAATTGAAAACGTCTGGTCAGTGGTGGCCGGGCAACTGGCTCGTCACAATACGCCAGTCACTAGTGTTGATGGACTGTGGTATCGTGTTGAAGCTGCATGGGCAGCTGTACCTGTACACGCCATCCAAGCTCTGTTTGACTCAATGCCCAGGCGTATCAAGGCCGTTATTGCGGACAGATGTGGTTGTTCTGGGTGTTGATTTCTCCGGATCTATGCACCCAAATTGCGTGAAAATGTGATCACATGTCAGTTCTAGTATAATATGTTTGTCAATGAATACCCGTTTATCATCTGCATTTCTTCTTGGTGTAGCAATTTTAATGGCCAGTAGTGTATACTGACATCATTTTTTTTGTTGTCAATATGCCTACATGCTGAACATTTATTAGTTTTTACGTTTTTTAATTAAAGACAGAGAGTGTTAGTAAGTAATTCCTACCCATCACCATTTACTCAAGTGATCAAAATTTTTGATTGCAGCATAGTGAACCCCTGTTTGCATTACTGACAACTTTAATGTGGCGCAATGAATGTCAATTTGTTCTTCTGGTATTGTAATTATGTACATCATTGTTCCTTTGAAGTACAGTGGATTATTTACAACGAACTTCAGGAGGGAGTAACTATACTGTGAAACGGATAGATTGCAGCTCATATGCCTACTACAAGGTAGGCACGACGAAAAGAGTGTGTACATAAATTTTCAACCAAAGCCTTCTTCAGAACAGGAGCACAGCACACATACACATCCGTACAATCATACACACAAAGCTCACGCATACATGACCACTGTCTCCAACTGCCCTAGCCAGAATATTTTTTAGAGGGGAGAAATGTCGACAACGAATAATAATAACTATCGGAGAGGAATTCAGAACATCACATATTGCACCAACTATCAGCGCGGTTACGTAGCCTTGTGTTATGCGATGACGAGACCGTTGATACAGTGTGGCTCGGATGTCGGAGCGTTTGCGACTTGGAAGGCAATGACAAACACAGGAAAGAGGAGAAAGAACGGGCACTGAGTACTGTAAGGCAAATCCAAAGTCAAATGACAGAAATAATAAAACTAAACAGTACAACAATAATTCATGTATATAAAAGAAAATATTGCTATAATTGCTCTAGTTACGAATGAAATGTGATTTCTTTAAACTTTACATTACGATCGGATCGATTAGTACATCTCTAAACAACGCTAGCTGGCATTTTTGTTGAAACAATTACGTCTCCATACAGTAAAACCACACAACACTCGAAATCGGGTACGGGCACATCAGAGTGACGTCACGGGAAAGTTTCACCGCGATGAACCTAATGTTTTGGACTGGTTGAGATTTGGACATCGGCTTCAAGTTTCTTTTCCGCGGTGATACCCATAGACCATATATAACAAGACCGGGCATGCTCCCATCTCTGGCGTGTTAAGGTTTGAAACCAACATCTAAGTCACATGACTCAGGGTAGAAAGCCGAGTTCGTCGTGTCTGTACGCGCTGTATGAAGTGGAGCAGACAGTTACAGTTTCTCCTATTTATAACTGAAATCAAGCATTGATTTTGACAATTCAGTGACCTGTAGTACAACTGTTACACATGTAGTAGTGCAGTTAACGTACTTTCTCCGAAATTCCTGATAATAAAGCAATCGTTACCGTTTTTACGGCCGGCCGAAGTGGCCGTGCGGTTAAAGGCGCTGCAGTCTGGAACCGCAAGACCACTACGGTCGCAGGTTCGAATCCTGCCTCGGGCATGGATGTTTGTGATGTCCTTAGGTTAGTTAGGTTTAAGTAGTTCTAAGTTCTAGGGGACTAATGACCTCAGCAGTTGAGTCCCATAGTGCTCAGAGCCATTTGAACCATTTGAACCGTTTTTACAAGTGGTCTGTTTGAAACATATTGACAGTTCTTTTTAACAAGCGACAGAATAATTGTTGTTTAGTGAATACTCTTTTTTGATACTGTGAATTCTTGTAATTCACCACTTCCACGGGAGTGGAAGACAAAATATTAATTCCGCGCGCAGCATTAGTTTTCTAACGATTCCACAAGAATGTGTGTGAAATAATACAGGCTTTTGTAAGAAAGGAAATACGTTTATGTGCATAATGTCAGGTATTTACATACAATAATGACACATATTTTCTGACTTTTTCTCAATCCATTACAGTTACCGACACGTTATCACGATAGGAAGTGTAATATATTACAAAACGTTGATTATACTTGTGTAGTGAGCTAGATGTTAACAATATGTCGTCTTAAAATCAAGTTTTGCATCCAAGGACCAACATCCATCCTAACTTTCAATTCATGGAAATATCTCTGCAAATATTTTGAAATAGTTCCCTTTCACAATTGAGATTTTCATCAGTTCGTGGAGAGTGTAGGGTCAAAACAAGACTTCTCTGGGCATATATTCACCGAAGAACTGAACAGTCAAGTACGTTTCATCTGGCCACACTAAAAACGATAGCCTTCGCATTAATTTTCGGAGAAATCAGACAAACTGCACTACATGTGTAATAGCAGTAGGACAAATTATTTTCTTGTTAAAACTAATGCTTCATTTCAGCTAAAATGAGAAAAACTGGATAATTTCCAAGAATGATTGCCTATCGAAGTCGCTGGGTCCAAACGAAAACCGAGCGGGGTGGCGCAGTGGTTAGACACTGGACTCGCATTCGGGAGGACGACGGTTCAGTCCCGCGTCCGGCCATCCTGATTTAGGTTTTCCGTGATTTCCCTAAATCACTCCTGGCAAATGTCGGGATGGTTCTTCTGAAAGGGCACGGCCGACTTCCTTCCCAATCCTTCCCTAATCTGATGAGACCGATGACCACGCTGTCTGGTCTCCTTCCCCAAACCAACCAACCAATCCAAACGAAACATATCGAATGTGCTATGGTAAATCGATCATGCGACCCCGGTGACGGGCGTTGTGATCAATTATTTGTGATGGTCATTTTTATCTGTTTTCCGTCGTTCCCTTACTTGCTCTAAATTACATACCTCCGCGAATTATTTGTGAGTTGCCAGCGAGACCCAGACGATTTATGTCGTTACTGAGTGTAATGTCTGGTGTTCTTGACGTTTCTTCGGTGGATTCTCTCACATGGAAGAATCTAATTCCATGTTTATGCAGCGTAGAAAATTGTTCGACATTTTGTAGCAAATACGGAGTACTACCAGACAAGGAAAGAAGGGACTGTGTAGACTGTGGTGGTGCGAGGTGTGTAAAACTCCGTAAGAACAGTTTCGATGCTGAAATACCGTTACAATTTCATTGCTGACAGTGCGGAAAAAGAACGAGTATCAGGAAGAATACATAGTTCGACTCTTCCAAATTATCCATCCAGATCACCGTAATGGACTTTCACATGACGATAACACCGGCGTCAAGTAAGGTAAGTCGTCTCCTTGTAACGCTCTTCTTTTGTCGTTGCTGTAGTGACCAACGTAAACATACTCACAACGCCCGCCAGAGTCGCACGATCGATTTACCATCGCACGTTCGATATGTTTCGTTTGGACCCAGCGACTTCGATAGGCAATCATTCTTAGAAATTACCAAAAACTGTGTCAGCTCCACCCCATACAGTGCGTAATAACGGAAACTCGATGTCCTGTCACGTGACTTAAATGTTGTTTTCATTGTCATGACGTCACGCGCAGTCTATGCTATCTGTGGTCTACGGTGATATCGATCGACAGAATAATTATATTCTCCTCATCCAATACTATCATAAATATTCTTTGTGCCACAGTTGACAGTTTTCGACGAAGAATGTGAATTTTAAGTTAGGTTTCTAAGAAAACAGTTCGTTTTTTCAATTCTTTCTTTCATATTTTGTAAAATTAGTTCACAAGTGGGGACAGTTTGTAGCATAATCTCACGCTCGGATATGTAAGATCTGAGAAGTACGGAACTTGCAAACAACGTCTCGTGTTTGTTTAGGCAATAGAAACATCCCAGTGGATCTGAGCAAATGAATTGCCACTATCCGAAATTGAGGTTCTCCGAAAATAAAAGTGAGTGAGTGGCGATGGGGGACGAGCCGCTGCAGCCGCCGTGGTTGTCGTCGGGCGACGCGGGCGCCCCCGGCTGGAAGGACGCGGCGACGCAGCTGGAGCACAACGCGAGCTTGCGGCTGGGCTGCCTGGAGCGCGCGCGGCGCCTCACGGCCACGGTGTGCACCGTGTCGCCGGAGTGCGTCAACGAGGAGGAGATGGACCTGCTGGTGGAGGCGGGGCTGACGACGTGCCGGCTGGACCCGAGCCGCGGCAGCCATGAGCAGCTGGCCGCCGTGCTGCAGGCGCTGCGCGAGGCGGCGGCGCGCCGCGGAGCGCGCCTCGGCCTGCACTGGCCCATCTCGGCCGCGCTCGTCACGAGCGGGCCCGCCATCCGCACGGGCCACCTGTCCGGCGGCTTCTCCGCCGCCATACACCTCGACCCGGGAGACGTCGTCACGCTCACCACGGACAGCCAGTACTCCGAATCCTGCTCTGCCGACAACCTTTACGTCGACTACGAGAAGATTGCCAGTGTCGTCAACGTCGGAGACACGGTGTTGCTCGACGAAGGGCGCATTTCGATGACTGTGAAAGAGGTAGGTATCGTACACAGTCTAGCGGAACAGTCGTGACTATGATCGTGACACTCCGTTTCGTTTTTGTTACCACGGCGACAGCAGCGTGCCAAGTGGCCGGCAATCGAAACTTCTCAAAACGATATCGGATGAGTGCGAATGCTATCTTCTATAATGGTTTTGTAACATAGTGTAAAAGCGGTGGCTCGTTTTTATTTTACAGGCTACTATTCCTTGCTGTGAGGGCTGTGGTTTTTGATATTTTTGTCTAAACCAGATGGCAGGACATAAAAGGAAAGCAGTGGTTGGGAAGGGAGTGAGACAGATTGTAGCCTCTCCCCGATGCTATTCAATCTGTATAATTGAGCAAGCAGTAAAGGAAACAAAAGAAAAGTTCGGAGTAAGCATTAAAGTCCATGGAGTAGAAATAAAAAACTTTGAGGTTCGCCGATGACATTGTAATTCTGTCAGAGACAGCAAAAGACTTGGAAGAGCAGTTGAACGGAATGGCCAGTGTCTTGAAAGGGGGACGTAAGATGAACATCAACTAAAGCAAAACGACAGTCATGGAATGTAGTCGAATTAGGTCGGGTGATGCTGAGGGAATTAGATTGGGAAATGAGACGCTTAAAGTAGTAAATGAGTTGGGGAGCAAAACAACTGATGATGGTCGAAGTAGAGAGGATATAAAATGTAGACTGGCAATGGCAAGGAAAGTGTTTCTGAAAAAGAGGAATTTGTTAACATCGAGTATTTATTTAACTGTCAGGTAGTCGTTTCTGAAAGTATTTGTATGGAGTGTAGCCATGTATGGAAGTGAAAAGTGAAACGTGGACGATAAATAGTTTAGACAAGAAGAGAATAGAAGCTTTCGAAATGTGGTGCTACAGAAGAATGCTGAAGATTAGATGGGTAGATCACATAAGTAATGTGGAGGTATTGAATAGAATTGGGGAGAAGAGGAGTTTGTGGCACAAGTTGACTAGAAGAAGGGATCGGTTGGTAGGACATGTTCTGAGGCATCAAGGGATCACCAATTTAGTACTGGAGGGCAGCGTGGAGGGTAAAAATCGTGGAGGGAGACCAAGAGATGAATACACTAAGCAGATTCAGAAGGATGTAGGTTGCAGTTGGTACTGGGAGATGAAGAATCTTGCACAGGATAGAGTAGCATGGAGAGCTGCATCAAACCAGTCTCGGGACTGAAGACCACAACAACAACAACAAAACAAACCAGCAAGGCAAAACAGAGGCCGCTACTTCCACCACATCAAGTGGATTTAGTGCTCACGTACTCACACGGAGCCGTGAATACTTCCCAGTTTATCAATGGGGAATAGTTGAATATGATTACTACTGCTATCGGTGCCATGCGTGCAATGGTCGTGCCAGGCGCGTATATCGAATCTTTATACTATCGTTAGTGGCGCGAGACCTGCACGACCTTATAGCAACCGTTATAGTTCCGCATTATTCTGTTACACTAGGGATGAGTTCACGTAAGGAAAGAGGGAGAACGTAAGATTTACGGACTCATTTATTAAACAGTTGAAAATCGAACAATAATACAACCAAATTGGGGATGGGGGGAAGAAAGATTCGAGTTCAGCAGCCTGCCCTAACGTACGTTCATAACACGCCACGATAGCAGGAGGAAGGGAATTTTAGTAACGGTCGCAGTATTATCAAATAGAATCCCATTTAGTAAAGGAAGGGGTTGCAGGCGTGCAACGACCACCACCAGGAATTAGCCAAAGACTAAGAAGATGCTACTGTGCGTGAATCGCTCGGTAGCCTCCCGTACTAAAGCAATAAAACCCGCAAGACGCGAAACTATTCACAATGACCTATCAGGTTCCCGCTGGGCCGCAGGACGCGAATCTACAGTGCACATCGGCGTTCATGCTTGGCGAACTTCATCTCCTGGATGCGGCACCTCCGGTCTCCGGCACGGTCACACTAGAACTGCCCTACTGCCCCTTTGTCCACAACCCTTCCGCGGAGGGGCGGTTGGCGCCTGCCCGCGAAAAACGGGCGCACACCTGAACTGGCCAATCATAGGGCCGGAATTTCACAGGGAGGCGACCTCGCGACGTTAAAATTGAGCAGAAATAGCGTTTACAAAGTTGGTATGGCAGGTTGGGGAACTGAGAACAGGAGAAACTTTGGCCACTACTGAACATTTAAACGACACCACGTTCTACCCTGGCGATCGGAAAAAGGATGGGAAACGGGGAGCCATCATGGCTACTAGGGAGACTGCTGCCCTCGCCCATAAATAAAGAAAATTCCTGGCGCTAAGCTCCTTTCACAGATTAGCGTGAGACAAACTGTAAAAATCGTCAAATAAATCAGGCAACCCATAGAAATTATTAATATTACCTGAATTATTTCTTTACCGAGTACCAGAATGCTGGGATTAGAAATATGAAATACTCGCACGAGCACTGAATGGTGAATGAAGTGCACGTCTTTCAATAGTTTTTACAATAAGAGCATATGTGGTACCATAAAAATCGACAATAACTAAAAAATGACACCACATTTGTCATTACTGAGTTTTCTAAGGACCGTGGAATGTATAAAGCAGTACATTACAGTACAGTTTATTTATGTTTCTCTTGGAACAAATGGTTCAAATGGCACTGAGCACTATGGGACCTAACTGCTGAGGTCATCAGTCCCCTAGAACTTAGAACTTAAACCTAACTAGCCTAAGGACATCACACACATCCATGCCCGAGGCAGGATTCGAACCTGCGACCGTAGCGGTCGCGCGATTCCAGACTGTAGCGCCTAGAACCGCTCGGCCACCCCGGCCGGCTCTCTTTGAACGTGCAGATATTTGCTGAAGTATATTGTTTTCGGATAATAACCATAAATTGCTATTAAACACCAGAAGACCAGACCGTCGGCACAAACACACCGTACATCTACTCGACAACGTGAAGTTTTGGTCGCTAGAGTACCAGCCGAATCAGTGACTATGATACTAAAAAGTGAAAAGCAACAAAACTTGTTTCCCAACACAGATGAAACTAATTCCACAACTGTCGATACATCTGAGCAAGGAAGGAATCTTCAACGCATTCGCTTTTGAACCAAAAGTAATTGCATTTACAAAAATGTCTCTGTTTAGAAAGTCGAGTGATGTGTAAGAATGGACGCATCATTGAAGTCCGAAAACAATTTTTAGGTGTCAATGGAAGTGCCAGACATAAACAAGCTTCTCACGCATGAAATATGTGTTTATATTCTCTTGTTTTCGGCGGAGCAAGCTGCAATTATACTCACATATTCGAAAATGTTTCTTCGTCAATAAATTGTAGCTTGTGTCACTAAATCAGTGAGTTTTGGCTGATTTTACATTTATTTGACGATAATTCAGGTCTCTTGCTAATTTACTAATGCATGGAACGTAAAATATAACTAGTTCGTTAATTAAGTAGAAATATAATTAAAATGTAACTTTATTCTTACGACCCATGTCTCTGCTTTCTCACCGCTTGGTGCGCTAGGTTCGCTCCAGCTGTCAAACGCTAAACTTTCGCGCTAGAGAATGCCACGACTGTATGTATTAGACTGTGGTATTATACACTGTTTTGCGGATGAAGAGGAAATTGCAATACTAGCCGTCGGTTTAGACCAGTGACGTAGTCACAGTCTAATACACACAGTCGCGACACCCTCTGCTGCGAAAGTTGTTACCGTTTGACACCTGTGGCTACACTAGCTCTCCAAGCGTTGAGAAATAGATACATGTGCCGTAAGACTAATGTTACGTTTTAACTATTTTTCTGCTTAATTAACGAAATACTTACGTTTTTTACGTTCCATGCATTAGTAAATTAACAGGAGACATGAATTATCGTCAAATAAATGCAAAAAACAGCCGAATCTCACTGATTCAATGACATAAGCCACAACTTATTCATGAAACATTTTCGAATATGAGTGTGACTGCAGCTTACCCCGCAAAAAACAAGAGAATATAAACATATATTTCATGCGTGGGAAGCATTTCTCACTGTTTTTGTCTGTTCTTATTACAATACGCACGTTTCTTGATACTTAAAATTGCGGACTTTAATGATTCATCTCCCGACGCTCTAAAATACACGAAAATTTTTGTAAATGTAATAACCTTCGCTTCAAAAGCGAAAATTCCTTTTGTTTGTTTTAAGATGTAGCGACAGTTGTGGAATTAAGTTTCATCTGTCTTGGGAAACAGTTTTATTGCTTTTGATGTTTTATTGTCACATCTATGCGGTTTTCCCTCCGGCTACAGGTGTTTTGGCACATTTGATAGGTCAGTAATGTATGTGTTATATACCATCCAGGTTTCCTGCGTCTCACAGTCACTGATTTGGCTGGAACTGCAGCGACCAAAACTTCACGTTGTTGGGTGGATATACGACGTCTTTCTGCTATAGGTCTGGTCTTATCGTGTTTTACTATCATTTTTCGGTTATTAACGGAAAACGACATACTTCAGGGAATATCTGTATGTTCCAAGAGAAACGTAAGTAAGTTGTTCTGTAATGTGCCGTTTTTCTAGGTTCCTTATGAAACTCAAGAATGACAAATGTGGCGTTATTTTTAGTTATGGCACTACATACGCTACTTTACAAATCAGTATAGACGATAATATTCGCACTCATCCGATGTCATATTCAGAAGCGTCGCTTCCTGGCCGCTTGGCACGCTATCGCAGTGGCTAACAAAAACGAGACTCAATGTCACGACTGTAAACCGGGCCCTAGACGGTAAATAACATTGTGCAATGTTACTGACGTTCTCTCTATACAACTCAATAAAATTGTGTAATAATATATTGGTTCGAAAATGTTGACGATAAAGACATTGCTGCTGTGATAATTGCTCTACTTCATTGCTAGCCGAAAAATATGTGGATGAAAAATTTGGAGAAGGGGCAGTCGAAGATTACTCAACTTACTGAGCGATTTGAGGCTTAAAAAAGAAATCGCAACTTTTTGTGTGTTGGCGGTCCACCATCTGATACATTACTGAAAATAATTGTCAACGTACGTAGGCGCCCCATACATAGGCACCCCCCCCCCCCCTTCTCCTCCCCTTAGAATCTGCAGTACGACCTATTTTTATCCATTGCAAAATTTTTGTATACTACTATAAGTGATTTCCCATGATTCCGCTAAAATTCTCGCTTAGCCAAATGTAGCACCACGTGACTGAGTCTGAGACAATAGTATTATAGCTTTAGCAGTTGCTATAAATTGTTTTTTCTTTTAACTCCGATATTGAATTAATGTACGTGTAGTAAATATTGAGTGGATAACCGCCTTGTCCCTGGGATATGTTTTATGTGTTACCTATAAAATTTAGTTCTTGAGGAATAACAGGTCCCTAAACCGACCAATTCATTTACACCAGAAATAGAAATTTTAGAGTCTTGCACTCACCTCCCCCCCCCCTACCCACTCCCTCTCCCTAAGACCTTAGATTTTTGCGGACGTTCAAATCCCTATGATCAAAAACTAAAACAGTACAGTGAGAAACGTAATATCACGAAGTCTTCGTTTACCTATTATGTATTATGATACAATATATTGCATGTGACAGTTCTTTCGAACACTTTAAATTTACAAGTTCAGATTCACCTTATAGTTACGGAAACTTGTCACGCAATAATGCATGCACTAAATGACTGTTTTAGGATAGGTAATGTATGCACTCACATAAATATGTATATATGCATATATGCTTTGTAATAATTTTGCTTTAATTATTTTTTTAACATCGTCCTTCGTGGCCTTTCCCTGTATTTTCTGAGCAGCAAATCACACGATTCATTATAAGTATTTCCGTTTTTGTACTCCTCTGCATTAACATCCCATGATGCCGGTAGTTATTTATACATTTTGATGCTCTATAAACATAATGCTCTTTCGTCTTATTTTGAGCTCATTTTCAGCACCGTAACAACAACATACAATGATATCCCAGAGTCTGTAGCACGCGAGAGACTGACAAGGATATTTGTCAATACTGCCCACAGCACAATATTTCCAGGCAGTGCAAAATATTTCAGAAGTTTTTAGTGTTCTCAATATTATTGCGCAGGCTCTCAGTCTCACCCCTAGACATTAAATATCGTTGTTCTTCAGGAAAAAAAATTCTACAATATTACTGACCGTTTACGGAGCGCTTCATATTAGACGGTGACGTAGTGAACGTGTGAAAAACTTAATAAACAACACGGTGACCATGACGTCATTTTGAAAGGTAAAATGCAGACAGTTTTGACTACGAGTATTACCTCAAGTAGGAAAAAATAGTTCTAACTCCAACTATTATGCTCAGTCGCGTAAAACACCAGAAACAATACGTGGAAATAAATCGAATCGATATTGTAAAAACATATTCTACAGATATAAAGGGTATCATGACACACAGTAAGGACTAAAAATAAAAGTAAATGAATCGTAGCTACTATCGGGAAATGTGCTTTAGCTATACAGCTCAAATGGAGACTCTGATACGCAGTTTCAATGCGTTTACTTGCCAGTAGCAAAATCGAAATAGTTATAAGAAGAACAATCTTTAACTATTTACCGGAAAGAACGCTAATCGAGTGTTGCAAAAAAAGTTCTCTATCTGTAAGGGAAACCTCGATACGCAGTACGAAATGAAAATGAAATGTGTATCGTAAAGAAATCGGGTCAAGAGCAAGGTCCGATTCCAGCCGTTTGCTTTCACGTCTCGTATGACGTCATTAGTTTACGTTGCAAAGGATGTAAGCGAACTGTTATTAAATATTATCTGCACCTGTATTAGATTCCTGTGCTGTCTATGGTGTTTGTAAACAGGAAGCATAGCTTTAATTGACGGTAGAGAATTAAATAGTGATTATATTTTTATTTTTACACAAATACGGGGCTGTTTATTTCTGGATTGAGCACGATTTCTGAGCGTTAAGGTTACACAGGAACCTTAGAGCAGAAGTTAAATTGCTGCGAGTGAAACGATCAGTGTTCACTGCATTTTTTCGGTTTATTCTGGAAGAATCAGTGTATGTTACTTTTCGATTATGTGATTTCCTTGCAACGTGGATGTCTGCTATTGTTACCTTCGTTTGAGTTATATAACCCCAGCGTATATTGAGATTCCACTTGAATGGTTTTTGTACATTTTTGTTCGCTTCCGTGTGGGGGAATTTGTTTTTGTTATTCGTCGAATATGTCGTGTTGCTTTTGTGGCTCTGTGGTTGGTATCGCTGTATTCCTTTGAGCTGTATAGGTCTCCTTAAGATGCGATGCCATTTGTTTGCTTCGACTCGTGACGTAAGTGCGTTATTTTGCGAGGCCCACGGGAAAGACCAGCGGTGGCGCGTACGTCACAGCACCTCATAATAGATGTAAAACAAAGCATAGGACTATGGATGGAGAGATGTTGAATGAAACGCGTTTGGCTTTCAAGAGAACAATGCGTGATACCTTCAGTGACTATCACAGCAGAATATTGTCAAACGATATTTAACAAAACCCAAAGAAATTCTGGTCGTATGTAAAAGATGTTAGTGCCACCAAAGTTAGTGTCAAGTGTCTAGCGAATGAGATAAGTACTGGAACAGAGGATAGCAATGTAAAAGCTGAGATGCTTAACTATGTTTTCAAGAGTTCCTTTACAAAGGAAAACCCAGGAAAATTGCCCCAATTTCATCCTCTTACAACTGAAAAGCTAAGTGAAAACAGTTTTTATTGTCAGTCGAGTTGAAAAACAGCTGAAATCGATAAAACTGAGCAAAACTCCAGGGTCCGATGACACCCCTAACAGATTCTATATTGAATATGCGGCTGAGTTAGCCCGTCTTCTAACTATAATCTACTGTAGATCCATCGATCAAAACACAGTGTCCAGTAGTTGGAAGAACAAACGCCAACATGAAGGGTGATAGAAGTGGTCCACGAAACTACCGTCCAATATCCTTGACATCGATTTGTTGTAGATTCGTAGAACATATTCTAAGCTCGAACTTAATGAGGTATCTTGAACAGAATAACCTTCTCCACGCCAACCAGCATGGATTCCGAGAACATCGTCATGTGAAACCTAGCTCGCACTTTTCTCAAAGGACAAAATGCAGGTTTTGGGCTAGGCAGTCAAGAAGATGCAGTATTTCTTGATTTTCTAAAAGCATTTGACTTAGTACCACACCTACGCTTATTGACAAAAGTACCATCTTATGGGGTATCAAATGAAATTTGTGACTGGACTGAGGACTATTTGGTTGGCAGGACATGGAATGTTATCTTGGATGGAGAGTCATTGTCAGATGTAGAAGTAACTTCAGTTGTTCCCCAGGAAAGTGTCTTGGGCCGCTTGCTGCTCATGTTTTATGTTAATGACCCTGTGGAGAATATTAACAGTACCTCAGACATTTTGCAGATGATGTAGTTTTGTATAATGAACTACTGTCAGAAAGAAGCTGAAGCTGCATAAATATTTAGTCAGATCTTGATCAGATTTCAACGTGGTACAAAGCTTGGCAACTTACTTTAAATATTCAGAAATGTAAAACTGTACACTTCAACAAACGAAAAAACGTAGTATCTTATGACTATCATAAATACCTGGGCGAAACACTTTGAAAGAGTATGAAATGAAATGATAATATAGGCTTAGTTGTGTGTAAAGCAGGTGATAGTCTTCGATTTATTGGTGGAATACTGGGTAAGAGTAATCAGTCTTCAAAGGAGACTGCTTACATATCACTTGTGCGACCCATTTTAGAACATTGCTCAAGGGTGTGGGAGCCGTACCACATAGGGCTACAGGGGAGATTGAACATATACAGAGAAGGATTGTACGAACGGTCACAGGTTAGTTTGACTCGTGAGAGAGTGTTACGGCGATGCTGAAGGAACTTAACTGGAAGACTCTTGAAGATAGACGTAAACTATCCCGAGAAAGTACACTAACAAAGTTTCAAGAACCGGCTTTAAATGATGCCTCTAGGAATATACTACACTACTGGCCATTAAAATTGCTACACCAAGAAGAAATGCAGATGATAAACGGGTATTCATTGGACAAATATCTTATACTGGAACTGACATGTGATTACATTTTCACGCAATTTGGGTGCATAGATTCTGAGAAATCAGTACCCAGAACAACCACCTCTGGCCGTAATAACGGCCTTCATACGCCTGGCCATGGGGTCAAACAGAGCTTGGATGGCGTGTACAGGTACAGCTGCCCATGCAGCTTCAACACGATACCACAGTTCAACGAGAGTAGTAACTGGCGTATTGTGACGAGCCAGTTGCTCGGCCACCATTGACCAGACGTTTTCAATTTGTGAGAGGTCTGGAGAATGTGCTGGCCCAGGGCAGCTGTCGAACATTTGCTATATCCAGAAAGGCTCGTACAGAACCTGCAACATGCGGTCGTGCATTATCCTGCTGAAATGTAGGGTTTCGCAGGGATCGAATGAAGGGTAGAGCCACGGATTGTAACGCATCTGAAATGTAACGTCCACTGTTCAAAGTGCCATCAATGCAAACAAGAGGTGACCGAGACGTGTAACCAATGGCACCCCATACCATCACGCCGGTGATACGCCAGTATGGCGATGACGAATACACGCTTCCAATGTGCGTTCACCGCGATGTCGCCAAATACGGATGCGACCACCATGATGCTGTAAACAGAACCTGGATTAATCTAGAAAAATTGACGTTTTGCCATTCGTGCACCCAGGTTCGTCGTTGAGTACAATATCGCAGGCGCTCCTGTCTGTGATGCAGCGTCAAGGGTAACCGCAGCCATGGTCTGCGAGCTGATAGTCCATGCTGCTGCAAACGGCGTCGAATTGTTCGTGCAGATGGTTGTCGTCTTGCATACGTCCCAATCTGTTGACTCAGGGATCGAGACGTGGCTGCACGATCCATTACAGCCATGCGGATAACATGCCTGTCATCTCGACTGCTAGTGATACGAGGTCGTTGGGATCCAGCACGGCGTTCCGTATTACCCTCCTGAACCCACCGATTCCATATTCTGCTAACAGTCATTGGATCTCGACCAACGCGAGCAGCAATGTTGCGATACGATAAACCGCAATCGCGATAGGCTACAATCCGACCTTTATCAAAGTCGGGAACGTGATGGTACGCATTTCTCCTCCTTACACGAGGCATCACAACAACGTTTCACCAGGCAACGCCGGTCATCTCCTGTTCGTGTGTGAGAAATCGGTTGGAAACTTTCCTCATGTCAGCACGTTGTAGGTGTCGCCACCGGCGCCAACGTTGTGTGAATGCTCTGAAAAGCTAATCATTTGCATATCACAGCATCTTCTTCCTGTCGGTTAAATTTCGCGTCTGTAGCACGTCATCTTCGTGGTGTAGCAATTTTAATGGCCAGTAGTGCACAACCCCTTACGTTTCGCTCACATAGTGATGGTGAAGAGACAATAATTACTGCAGGGACAGAGGCATTCAAAGGATCATTTTTCATGCGCTCCATACGTGGATGGATCGGGAAGCAAACCCTAATAACTGGTGCATTGGGACGTACCCTCTGCAATGCACTTCGTGGTGGTTTGCAGAGTAGGGATGTAGATGGGGTGGGGGGGCGAGTAATTATTTCAGACGAGTTTAATAATTCTCGACTGCGCGTTTAAATGCATGCCAGCTCTCGATACCACACCACAAAGTTAAGTCCTTTAGGGGTTACGTTTTCGACTGCATATTAATTCCTCGTGAGCCCTGCACGGAGCCGGGCGTTCGTGGAGTGTGGCAGACAAGCCGACTAGCGTGATGTCACAAGTTCATTGCGAGGCCTCACTTTCTCGTGAGCCCCGATTTGTTGTATGAAGTCGTGCACGCTCGATGTATTTCAAATTTACTTTCTGGAGTAAGTGGGGACTAACTATTATGTTTGTGATTTCGTCTGTAGAAGTTGTGTCTAGTCTCTCGCAGTAGTATGTAATTATGTATTTTTTCCTTTTGACTTGTAAGCTCTAGTTTTCGGTTTCTTCGTTCTTTAGATTGTCGGTTATTTGCTTCTTGTTCGTTTTCATATAATTTTTCCCTTTGATTTCTCTTAAGAGTGTGTCGCAGTATCAAGTACCGTTTGTGTTGGGACGTTGTTCGCCATTTTTTATTTTACCTTTTTTTGTCGACAGAGTCTGTTTCTCTGAAATAGAATCGTCAGTGTTTACCGTTTGTTTGTGTGCATTTTTTCCCTTGGACTTGCACTTCTCTGTTGATTTGCGTGCAGACCGGTTTCATTTTGGAAATTTTTGTTTTAATTTTGGACAGTATTTTTCATTCGGTAGTTTTTCTTTTTTATTTATTTTTATTCTCGAAGCTGCTGGTTTCAGTTTCAGATTTATTGATTATTAAGATTGAATATTGGGTATTTTACCGTGTGTTCGTATGTATGGAACCACCTGTAAAAATGAGTTCGAGAGCTCTTGACATTGCTGTGGGTGAAGTCGTCTATAGTAACATAAGATTTTTAGTCTGTTCATGTTATAGCTGAACACGTTAGCTGTCAGCAGTGTGGCGAAGTTATGAAGATGTCTCGATTCCTTCCGTCTCGGACCAGGGCCCTCCACATGTAAAAAGTCAGCGCGGTGACACCTGAAGATCCATTTGTCGAGGTTCGTGGTTCGAGAAATCTATGTTGCCATTGTGTGAATTGTGCGAGTGACATATTGTTGGTCGTATGGGTATCCTATATGGTCGCATGTCCGTGAAACAGGAGTGAATCTAAGTTGTGTTGTTGATTAGTATTCTTTCTGTAGGGAAGTTTGTACTGACTGTACTAAGTATAGGGACTTTTTGGTGGGGGCTGACTGTGTATGTCGAAATTGAAGAGAATCAGTTTGCTAAGAGAAAATATGGAAAGGAGAATAGGCTTGTGGGAATTTGAGGGTGGGAGGTTGTTGTTCATGGGGTGGGTGTTGTTGATCGATGCACAAAATCATGTTTGGTAAGTTAAATCGAAAAATTTGTCGAGCTTGGGTCTACCATTATTTCTGTTTGTTTCTTCTCTTACATTGTTTATTCTCTTGGGGCGTCGAACTTACGACCATCTCATCGTCAACCATACTTTGTAATTCAAAGATGAAGAAATAGAGGCTTGTACGAACACAATAGAGAGTTGAAACTTCCTGGCAGATTAAAACTGTGTGCCGGACCGAGACTCGAACTCGGGACCTTTGCCTTTCGCAGGCAAGTGCTCTACCAACTGAGCTACCCAAGCGCAACGCACGACCCGTCCTCACAGCTTTACTTCTGCCAGTACCTCGTCTCCTCCATTCAAAACTTTACAGAAGTTCTTCTGCGAACCTTGCAGAACTGTGAGGATGGTCGTGAGTCGTGCTTGGGTAGCTCAGTTGGTAGAGCACTTGCCCGCGAAAGGCAAAGTTCCCGAGTTCGAGTCTCGGTCCAGCGCACAGTTTTAATCTGCCAGGAAGTTTCATATCAGCGCACACTCCGCTACAGAGTGAAAATCTCATTCTGGAAACAATAGAGAGTTATTGACACGCTATTAGAGCCGTTGTTGGTAGGGGGGGGGGGGGGAAAGATGCATTTCTACGTTACAATCTCCCCTAGATGAGTAATAATGGAGGAGAAGTATGTCTGAAAATTTCTGTCCTTTCCAAGCTTTTGTGAGATCAGTTTGTAAAATATATAGGACAGGGGAGGTTAGTTACGGATTTTAAGGGAGTTGTGCCGGATGGGAGGAGGATGGCCTTGGTTTGTGATTTACACGACATGCTTTTTTAATTTTTTTCATTTATTTTTTTAAGTGAAGATTTTAGTTGTGGGGAAAATGTTTCATTGGTTTTTATGTGCTGCTATACTTTGTTTTTGTTGTTTTGTTTAATCGTCATGTATAGCGAACAATGGCTAAAGGAGCGGTCATATCTCAGTTTTCTTACACACACTCCCGCATTCTCAATACTAGTACGGTGGTTGTCTTTCATCGGGCAGGTACATTACACTACCTCTTTTGGAAAGGAGTGAAAGTCTGCTATACTTCCTGGTACCAATGCCTCTAGACTGTGTTCACTTGGTACGGCTGGTCACACTTTACAAGGACGGCATGTGGACATGCTAGCGTTGTTTTTCGCTGAACCTGCCCTTCAATATTACAATATCTAATAAAAAAAGGCCGTTATCCAATTTAACGTCTACTTCGTATGTGTAGAGCAAGGACTGTAGTTATAAATCGAAGCTTAACACCGAAAATAGATCGATCATATGCTGCAAGACATGATACAACAGTGTCCCGATTTCCTCGTTAAATAATGAAAACTATAGACAGGTAGATAATAATTTGTATTAGATACAATGACTCTTTTTCTTAAGATCTATGATATTGCTTGACGGTATTGTGGTGAAGAAATACGTTTCTCCTGTTGTTTTAATGTAACAATTGCGCAGTGGCTTAGGCACTGGTTTACTAACGGCGGCAGACAGAATGTTCGTCTGCAGCAAGATGGGGCTTACAAAAGTGTTTAGGCAATACATTTAGCAACCACCGAGTCAGTAGAAATGCATGTGTATAGGGAAGCACAAATGGGAGCTGCCTTATCACTACGCATGACGAACAAATACTCTAACATGAACGCCAGAGGTTCAATCTGTCTGTAGGAATCATTAATGCATAGCATTCGAATATTATTAATGTAAATTCATATCTACAAGAATGAACGTATTTACACATTAGATAATTCTTTTGTCTGGTACATCTGCATTTTGACCCACAACTTTTACCAATTTTCAGCATTGGCGTCGTACCAAATTGCCAATTTTACAAACAATTTGAAAATTTTTGGGTTTGTTAGTCTACCAAATCACCAATTTTACAGCCAATTTACGAATTTCTGGATTTGGTAATCCATCAGTTTGCCAATTGTACAGCCAGTTTTACCAATTTCCGGATTTGACACTCTGCCAAATTACAAATTTTCTGCCAGTTTTACTAACTTCTGGATATTGTGTCCCTACCAGTCTGCCATTGTACAGCCAATACTAGCAGTTTCCGGATTTGGTGCCACTCGACTAATATATTGCAGATTATGCTAAAACACTATTTTATGCCATCAAAGTATGCCAGGCCACCTCACCATTTTTAACTCTGCTTCTCAATACAGTGTCATGTAATTCGAATAATAAAAAAATGGTTACAAGAAATACCAACAATACAATCCTCTCAATTTTCATATCTTACGAGAGAATGTTCCAATCCGACATGTCGGAACTATCCTGAAATGTTTTTACGCAGGTGGAATACACTGAAAGAAATGCGCTGTTAAAATTTTATAAGCTAAGGCCCACTGCAAATATTTAAAAAAGAGTTGAAGTTACTCGTTTTTGCAACACGAAGAGCAGCTTATAACAGCGGTTTGTACAGCTTTTCCTGTCTAGTGCTCGAATCGGGAAATACACTCCTGGAAATTGAAATAAGAACACCGTGAATTCATTGTCCCAGGAAGGGGAAACTTTATTGACACATTCCTGGGGTCAGATACATCACATGATCACACTGACAGAACCACAGGCACATAGACACAGGCAACAGAGCATGCACAATGTCGGCACTAGTACAGTGTATATCCACCTTTCGCAGCAATGCAGGCTGCTATTCTCCCATGGAGACGATCGTAGAGATGCTGGATGTAGTCCTGTGGAACGGCTTGCCATGCCATTTCCACCTGGCGCCTCAGTTGGACCAGCGTTCGTGCTGGACGTGCAGACCGCGTGAGACGACGCTTCATCCAGTCCCAAACATGCTCAATGGGGGACAGATCCGGAGATCTTGCTGGCCAGGGTAATTGACTTACACCTTCTAGAGCACGTTGGGTGGCACGGGATACATGCGGACGTGCATTGTCCTGTTGGAACAGCAAGTTCCCTTGCCGGTCTAGGAATGGTAGAACGATGGGTTCGATGACGGTTTGGATGTACCGTGCACTATTCAGTGTCCCCTCGACGATCACCAGTGGTGTACGGCCAGTGTAGGAGATCGCTCCCCACACCATGATGCCGGGTGTTGGCCCTGTGTGCCTCGGTCGTATGCAGTCCTGATTGTGGCGCTCACCTGCACGGCGCCAAACACGCATACGACCATCATTGGCACTAAGGCAGAAGCGACTCTCATCGCTCAAGACGACACGTCTCCATTCGTCCCTCCATTCACGCCTGTCGCGACACCACTGGAGGTGGGCTGCACGATGTTGGGGCGTGAGCGGAAGACGGCCTAACGGTGTGCGGGACCGTATCCCAGCGTCATGGAGACGGTTGCGAATGGTCCTCGCCGATACCCCAGGAGCAACAGTGTCCCTAATTTGCTGGGAAGTGGCGGTGCGGTCCCCTACGGCACTGCGTAGGATCCTACGGTCTTGGCGTGCATCCGTGCGTCGCTGCGGTCCGGTTCCAGGTCGACGGGCACGTGCACCTTCCGCCGACCACTGGCGACAACATCGATGTACTGTGGAGACCTCACGCCCCACGTGTTGAGCAATTCGGCGGTACGTCCACCCGGCCTCCCGCATGCCCACTATACGCCCTCGCTCAAAGTCCGTCAACTGCACATACGGTTCACGTCCACGCTGTCGCGGCATGCTACCAGTGTTAAAGACTGCGATGGAGCTCCGTATGCCACGGCAAACTGGCTGACACTGACGGCGGCGGTGCACAAATGCTGCGCAGCTAGCGCCATTCGACGGCCAACACCGCGGTTCCTGGTGTGTCCGCTGTGCCGTGCGTGGGATCATTGCTTGTACAGCCCTCTCGCAGTGTCCGGAGCAAGTATGGTGGGTCTGACACACCGGTGTCAATGTGTTCTTTTTTCCATTTCCAGGAGTGTAAGCAGACATGGCCGTGACGAAAGGACGTAGTGCTGCGTAGCGCGAAGCTCAAAGTGCACACACGTGAATTTTAAGCTCTTAATCCTTACCAAAAATGTCTCACTTCATTAATTTTTTGAATAACTTGCAGTTCCTAACGACATCTTAACTGTTGCAGAAGTAATTGTTACAGACGTAACTAACAGAGGACAGAAAATCAAGACAGTGTATGATGTTACATTACAGACTATTTACATCATTCGGGAATTTTAATTGTTGACATGTTTTATAGCAATTCCTGTTGCACAGTTCTTATGATAATTTTTGAATAATGTATATTTTGCTACCAGTGGTGGAACAGTTCCTCGTCTATTCCCTGTTGTCAGCACAAAAATGCGAAAATTCTCTCCCAATTGATTGACTAAAACAAACGTTTTCCTTACATTAGGCGCAGCTGATAAAAGAAAAATTAATGCATTGAGGCACTTCTCCTGAACAGAGTAAATTCAGCACATTGTGCTGCGTACCAAGCATACTTGATCCAATTCTAAAAATGTGATGATGCTAATTGACAATGCAGAAATTTCTGAAGGTTAATAACACTGTTCCGCTGATAAACCTGAAATGACAAAGAGCTACCGGAAATTACATTGTCCTGCAGTTATTTGAAAAATGCTTTACACTGCTGAATTGTTTTTTTATCGAGAGACTGATTCCGGGTGGAATCCGAAGTGCGTTAACAGTCTTTTTGGCGTCCTGTTAAAGACAAGGGTGTCATTATGTCCAAGCCAAGAGTCCAACAAAAACAATCAATTAGACTCCTATTCTGTGCAAATGATGAGAAGACGTTTCGCATGCTACACTGCAAATTAATTTCTCCCAATTTTTCCAGATTTATCTACATCGATTACAAGACTTTTGCAGATAAACAGTCCTTTTTTTTTAACTTTTGGTCCTAATTTGCTCGATGTTTCTGAAGAGAGATATATAACTTGTGGAAACAGTAATCCTCTGATACTTATCACAGGCATTGCTCTATATACGTGGTTTCCAAAGTGGTCCGGGAGACCAGACGGGGGCTCACGTTGGCGCGAAAAAAAAAAAAAATAAATAAATAAAAATAAAAAATAAAAATAAATTAAAAAATAAAAAGTTGTAAGTGGGGGTCCACGAAAATTTTTAACCACCTTAATTTTTTTGAGTACCCAGTGTGTTTTAAGGTCAGCGACTGCTACTTATAAAAACAAGCATATTCGATACTCAGTACAACGCATGTAGAGACTTGCAAAGAGGCGCCTGCTCGCCCCGAATGCTTGCTTAGACGTGCAAGGGACGAAATACCACTTGTGCTGTGCTTGCAAGCTTCACTAATATAAACATGAGTGTCAAGGTCAAAAAGTTACACATTTGTTTCCGGAATTTTGAGAATAAAAGTGTGAGTGAATCGATGTCAGTGTTTGCTAGTGCCGAAAAAAGGCAGTACCTGCCCATTTGTTAGCGATGTATTAAATTTATAATAAATCGCTTTTCAAGCTTCTCAGTGTTATTGTTTGTATTAACAATAAGAATCAGTACTGATCAATAAGGCGTTGTTCTCATTGAGAGCAGTACAACTAAATAATAATACAGTCCACTAATAAAGAGAATCTATGCTTATGATAAAGATTTCCAACGATTGCTCTTACAAAATGAAGTGCGCTGGTTGTCGAAAGGTGCATATTTATCAAGATTTTACTCACTTTTCGAATCGGTTATAGAATTCCTGGAAACTAATGATCCAGATTTAAAAGAAAATCTGATCAAATTTAAAGCAGACATTACGTACTTGTCAGATTTTTTCAACAAATTTAATGACGTTAACTTGCAATATTACAAGGGGCAGCCTAAATTTAATTAAAACAAAGAGTATAGTTTCGGCTTTTCTTGGCAAATTGAAATTTATGAAGCAAAATATAAGTCGGCGCGAATTCTCCCAATTTCCATACTTGTCACCAGCAGAATTTCTTGATGAGGATATTCAGACATATGCTCAACATTTAATTACCCTGCATGACGACTTCAAAAATAGATTTGAAGATATTCTGACGATGGGAATACCACCACGGATCATAAATCCATTTGATGAAACCGAAGTGGCGAATGTGGTATTACAAGAGTAGCTACTTGAGCTTAGCACCATTGAGGAACTGAATGTGAAATTTAAAAAAGGCCATCAAACATTTTGACTGCAGGCAGAAATACCCGAAAATATCCTGGGTTGTGGGAAATTGCGAGAAATTTTTGATAGCGTTCCCCTCGTCATATCTTGTCGGAAAAAGTTTTAGTGTCGTCGTCAACCTATAAACAAAAAAAGGAGTAGATTGAACATCACAGAACAGGGAGATCTGAGGTTATTCCTTACCAAACTGGAGCCAAATATTGATAATTTGCTTTCAATTCATTTAGTGCATCCGTCTCATTAAAATTATAGCTATTTTTAAAATCGTTTATTTGCATTTTAGAGTTGATTGTTGATGCTTTGTCGATTGTTGATTAGTACATTATCAATGTTTATTTTTAATCATATTAAGTATATAATCATAAGTATTATTTTAATAAATAAGACTCGAGAAAATGTGCTATTTTTATTTTTACCACACCGAATTTAGGGTTTGGAATCGACCGTGACATTTTTTAGGAGTTTTGGGAATATATTAGAAATGTAGCATCAGGGGGTCTACCGAAAACAGTAAAACTTTCAGTGTTCTATGAGAAAAAATAGTTTGGGAACCTCTGCTCAATACGATGTGTCATAGCATTCACTGACTGCACAAACTACTATATCTTTTTTTTCTCTCGAAATGACGCTGTGCGGTTTGCACGAAACCTGACTGGATTTACACACAGCCTTTAGGGGATAACGAGAAGCTTCGTCTTCACCTCAGCTACTAATTTCCCTATAGTATTTCCTACTAATGAAAGTCCTCTACACGTTTGCTTGAGGTAAACATGGTAATTTTGTAACTTCCGTTTCTCTGTAATTTCCTGAATCTGTTTAACCTGGTTGAAGAAGCCTGGACATCATTAATGTTCATCTTATTTGCAATTCAGAGTGTCATGTCTCGTAGATCTCCCTTGGAAATGGTGCACTGACTCATATGATCAGTTCCAAATCTTTCGAACAGTTTTTTTCACACTTCTGCAGTTTCATTTTGGAGCATGTTTCGTACTTCGTGTAAATCTTTCTTTCATAATTATATAAATTCACTTTCAGATTTTACGAAACAAGACCAGCTTTGCACACTGCTTAAGTTTAAGCATTTTCTCTTTCCATTGTTTTACCAAAAAATTTACCGTCTTTTTTTCATAATTGTCACCGAAAGCTGTTACTAAGTTTTCTTTGGGCTTGGAAGGTACTGTATTTTTGTTCTGGACTTTATTTAGCACAACAATGATCTTTCCAAGCACAGTTCATGGAATTGTCAAGAGTTATTTCCTGTCTCTTCTAACATTACCACAATTTCTAACGAGATGTCATCATTGAAAAAATGTCAAAGAAATTAATTAATAAATGACGTCCACGTAGGTCTTCAGGAGAAATAGCTGAATTCAGTTGCATACCACATTCTTGCCGATGATGCTATCGCACCCAACCGAAAAGAATTAACTGATGAAATTGTAACCGATGTTTTTCAGAAAATCGCTAAGTGGTTCTCTGCAAATGGGCTCTCATTAAACTTTAACAAAACACAGTATATACAGTTCCACACAGTAAATGGAATGACACCATTAATAAAACAGACTTCGATCAGAAATCGGTAGCTAAGGTAGAATATTCAAAATTTGCGATGTGTATGCATTGTTGAGGGGTTGAACTGGAAAAAACACACTGAAGATCTGCTGAAACGTTTGAGTTCAGCTACTTATGCTATTAGGGTCATTGCAAATTTTGGCGATATACATCTCAGTAAATTAGCTTACCACGCCTACTTTCATTCTCTGCTTTATTATGGCATCATATTCTGGGGTAACTCATCACTGAGTAAAAGAGTGTTCATCGCACAAAAGCGTGTAATCAGAATAATTGCTGGAGCTCATCCAACATCATCCTGCAGACACTTATTTAAAGAGCTAGGGAACTTCACTGTAGCCTCACAATATGATGATCTTCACTACTCAAAGTTAAATCTAGCTTTGGCTGAGAAGGGGGGTAAATTATGCTGCCACAAAAGTCTTTGGTCACTTACCTAATAGCATCAAAAATCTGACAGATAGCCATATAGCTTTTAAAAGGAAATTAAAAGAATTTCTGAATGGCAACTCCTTCTACTCATTAGATGAAATTTTGGTTATAATGAGTGGGTAATTCCCCCCCACAAAAAAATTAAGTGTCATTTAATATTTTGTGTAATGTAATATCTTGTATAGACACCTTTTATTAACCTGACACGTTCCACATCATTACGAAGTATCGTATTCATGAACTATGGAAAAAGTAGTAATCTAATCTAATCTCTTCACATTTTTCTTTGCAAGGTTGAAAACATTAATTGGATTCAACGTTAGTGTGAAATTTTGGAACTTTCACAAAGACAGATGCTGTTAAGAAGCATATACCAACAAATCTCAAAGAAAATTAATTTTATCTCCGTTGTTAAGACTTAGCGATACTCCAAAGGCAACTGCTAATTATTATGGACATTAAATGAGTTGCAAATTCAAGCCAATAGTAACTGCGAACAATAATGTCAGGGGAACGATCAGCAGAAACTTAAATTCTCTTTACAAATTACGATCGTGTAGCGCCGTTTACCTGTTTAACGATGTGCCGTCAATGAAGGAAATGTGCCCGCCGTGTTGTGAATGTGGTCTGCTACAACTACGCAGGGATGTACATGTCGCCAGCTTCCTGGTGACCTAGGAATTTGGTAAATTTCTAAATAAAAAAACAAATACTTGCAATACGCCTTAGCAGAAATAAATTTGACATTGTGTTTCTTTCGGTATATTCTTACTGTATAAAAAAAAATCAAGACAGGTTTCGACGTGTCGAATTGGACAGTTTCCTTGTTGGTTTCATTAAAGCGGTAACAGCTGTGTGTGCATTCTGTCCATGTACCTTGCAAAGTTCAAACCTATGGCGGTGTGTGATACAACGATAGGTATGAGTACAGGCAGCCGTCATACCATGGCCTCAATAGTAATAGTACTGAAACTACTGGGTTGTGAAACTACGCATATTGTATGTTAAAAAGGATTTTATAAACTGCAAGTGCGTAATTTACTACTAATAACTCAGAACTTAATTTGTTAAGTTAGAGTCCAGTTGCTGGCACACAGATTAACCGGTAAGCGTCGATGTATTTCTTTTTGAAAAAGAAGTATAGGTAGCTGGCTAGGGCATGGGGGGCAATAACAACAATATTTTTTATTGGGGATGTATAGTTTGCTTTACTAACTTAAAATTGTTGCATTGTAGCACAGTGTTCTGCAAAAAATTTGTCTTCCACACTGAGGTGACAAAGTCATGGGATACCTTTTTAATATCGTGTCGCCATGCGGAATTATCCGAGCGGTGTACGGCGGTGCAGTCACGGACTGTGCGGCTGGTACCGGCGGAGGTTCGAGTGCTCCCTCGGGCATGGGTGTGTGTGTGTTTGTCCTTAGGATAATTTAGGTTAAGTAGTGTGTAAGCTTAGGGACTGATGACCTTAGCAGTTAAGTCCCATAAGATTTCACACACATTTGAACATTTAATATCGTGTCGGATCTCATTTTGTCCGGCATAGTGTGCTGTGTGCATAGTGGTCGGTGACGTGGACTCAACAAGTCGTTGCAAGTCCCCTGTAGAAATATTGAGCTATGTTGTCACTACAGCCGTTCATAATTGCGAAAGTGTTGTCAGTGCAGGATTTTATGTCCTGTAAATGTTCGAAGGGATTCACGTCGGATGATCTGGATGGCCATATCGTTCGCTTGAATTGTCTAGAATGTTTTTCAAACTAATCGAGAACAATTTTGGCCTGGTGACATGACATCGTTGTTTGGGAACAACATGCATGGTGCAGATGGCCTCCAAGTAGCTGAACGTAACCATTTCCAGTCAACGGTCGGTTTCATTGGATCAGAGGGGGATCTGCGCCACATTCGAATCCTGCCAACAGCTCTTACTGAAATCTGTACTCGTTTCACCAGCTACAGTCTTCCAGTGTTCTAGGGTCCAACCGATATGGTCACGGACCCAGGAGGGGCGCTGCAGGCGATGTCGTGCTGTTAGCAAAGGCTATCGCGTCGTTCGTCTGCTTCCATAGCCCATTAAAACCAAATTCCGCCGAGCTGTCCGGTGAGCACTGGCAACTCTACGCAAGGCTGTCGCTCACTGAGTAGTGCGTGGTGAGAGGTAATACCTGAAATACCGTATTCTCAGCATTCCTAAGTGGAATGTCCCGTGCGTCTAGCTCCATCTGTCATTCCGCTTTCAGAGTCTGTTAATTCCCGTCGTACGGCCATAATCATGTCGGGAACCTTTTCACATGAAACACCTAAGTGCAAATGTCAGTTCTGCCAATACACTGCCCGTTTATATCCTGTGTACGCGATACTACCGCCGTTTATATACGGACATATCCAAGGGCAGACATAATTTTTTTCTGGGAGAGGGGGGGGGGGGCTCAAGGATTAGGACGGCGAATAGGTCCTTATAGGCTTTGTGAAACTAATTGAAGACTAGAAATTCAAAAAGGGGCTAAGTTCCATTTATGTGTAAAACGAGATTTGCTGTCGATAGGTGGTACGTGTCAAGGCCATTACCTGCCGATAGGTGTTATGTCCGCACGTTCTCCCTTTAGTTTTCTATGTCTGCTCGTAGATGGCGTTCAACCCTTGAGGAGTGTTGGTATGCTCTAAGTCGACGTTGTACGACTGGTACTCTGCTGCCCATCAGTTGACGTTTGTTAATGAAGATGGGTGAGGTTACGACGCGTTGTGAGCCAGAATACTGTGGTGGTTCAAAAGCAATAAAGAGACAATGTGAAAATGGAAGTAAGAGAGTGATGGAGAAAAAAAGAAGAGTGTGTATTTTATCATGAAAGACAGGAAAAGGAAAAGAAAGACCTCCCAAGCAACAGCCAAACACGCTGGTATGGGATCAGTACATCAAACGTTAACGCTCCACAATAAGAGTATCTACGTCAGAGTCTAATGGTTGAAAACAAATAATAAAATATTGTACTATTATAATGTGTTGTCAACGTCACTCTTCAGCCGAACATATGATCATCTTGTTTACTACGCTTTTATCAGCAAGATGAGTAGACATAACGAACATTCTTAATGGGGCTCGTGGACCTTATTCCATTAGAACGTCGGCGAAATGCAAAGTACACCGATCCAGTGGAGTCGCCGCCAGTGTACATTGATTTTTATGACTACTGCTGGTGAGGGTGCACAAAAACAGGTATGTAAAAAGACCTTTGTGGATGTTTTCGGTATTTCAAAGAAAAAAATAGAGATCATGGCATAGAACAAAAAGAGAAAAGAAGAGGATCATTTAATAGAAAATACACAGATGAAGATTGGCAGATTGTTCATGTTCACATTCACGTGTTACCTAGAGATAAGAGTCACTACAGTAGAAAGCACTTAAAAGTAGTACTTAAGCCCCGATCTCAATATGAACAGGATCTTAACTGCTTTCAAAGTAAAATATCCAGATAGTACTGCGACGCAAAAATTTTACAGATAAGTTTTCCCTGCGGGTTTTCCGCAAGTACTCTTCGGAAAGCCATGATCAGATACTTGCCGAACATGTGACCGATTAGTTCTAGAAGATAAGGTAAATCACCAGGATGCTGACAAAGCTAAGCGAGAACTTGAACTGCACCATCGCAAAGCCGAAAGGGCGCATCACAGTTAAGAATTGGTGCACTTGCTGCAACATTACCAAACAGTGATACTTGCACGCTATTCATAGATCTCCAGCAGATTATGTTCGTACCTTTCCTTACACATCCAGATAGTTCCTAGCTGAGACAATTCTAATGTTACAATTTCGGTGTACATATGCGTGACACTGATGATGCAACAATGTGTATGTGGAATGAGACGGAAGGTGTCAGGGTAGCTAATGAAAACGCATCCTGTTTATTTGCACTTCTCAGTCATGTACCTAGCTTCATAATGAAGAAAAAACTGTGTGCATGGAGTGACGACTGCTGCACAAAAAATAAAAATAAATTCTTCTATTCGTGTACAGGTTTCTAGGGCTTTGTGGGATGTTTGAATGTGTTGACCATAACTATCTCATTTCTTGACATAGCTTTGATTGGTTGATTGAGAGAGTATGGGGACAAACGACGATGTCATCAGTCCCGCGACATAGCTTTTCTGGCATGCGATCGATATTTTGCAACAAACGAAAAGAGAAAAAAAAGACACTCAAATATTTTGTTCTGTGCGATCTAATGAAGTTAGTGACCTCATCACGTCATGCAAAGCCATTCAAAGTTATAGAAATACGGCAGTCGCACTTTCTTGACTTTTACACAGCAGCAGAAAATTGAGCACTAACAAACTCTTGTGATCAACTGCATAGTGGATTCTAAAAATAGCCCTGGGGGGGGGGGGGTCAAAATACAAAGAATCTTTAACAGGCTCCAAGGGTGGGTAGTGTTCGATGTCCTGAAGGAGGGCAAATCAGTCTCTGATTTCCAAAATATGGAACTAAACAAGATGACAACCGCCATATTTACCCGAAGAACACAGGAAGTTTTACTAGGACGTTTGTGGTTAAATTCATGTAAAATGTCACAAGATGGTATTTGGTTCTCTTATTCCGCGTCGTAGTGCTGTTGTAATCATTGCAAAAACAACACAAGGACAATTGACTCAGACCTTTTCCAAATCGTCATTTTCTTTGTGATGCTAAGGGCGTACTAGTTGTTAAGTCTCTGAGTTACATACCATGTCACAGCGGCTTACATTGTGACTTACGAATGTTATTATTTGTAGCAAAGCATTCTATACGGAATAAATTGGTTTTCTTTCAATATCTCGGAACATTCATTTTGGTACTTAGCCTCTTTTGAATTTCTAGTCTTCAATTTAAAAATAAAAACTCTCCCTCTCTTTTTCTCTCTTTCTTTTTTTCAGCCTGTCCGGGGGGAGAGTACGTGCCCCGTGCTACCCCCCCCCCCCCCCGAATGCATCTTTCTGCACATCGCTATCCCATGACTTTCATCACATCAGTGTTGTTATTGTTGTTGTTGTGGTCTTCAGTCCAGAGACTGGTTTGATGCAGCTCTCCATGCTACACTACCCTGTGCAAGATTCTTCATCTCCCAGTGCCTACTGCAACCTACATCCTTCTGAATCTGCTTAGTGTATTCATCTCTTGGTCTCCCTCTACGATTTTTACCCTCCGTGCTGCACTCCAATACTAAATTGGTGATCCCTTGATGCCTCAGAATATGCCCCACCAACCGATCCCTTCTTCCAATTAAGTTTTGCCACTAATTTCTCTTCTCCCCAATTCTATTCAATACCTCCTCGTTAGTTATGTGATCTACCCATCTAATCTTCAGCATTCTTCTGTAGCACCACATTTCGAAAGCTTCTATTCTCTTCTTGTCCAAACTATTTATCGTCCATGTTTCATTTCCATACATGGCTACACTCTACAAAAATACTTTCAGGAATGTCTTCCTGTCACTTAAATCTACGCTCGCACATCAGTGTATAATCCTTAAATTCAGTCCGTATTGCACTGAGTCCGACAGGCGCAAATACATACACTGGAATACCGTTTGTAAACTCAGCCTCTACACACTTGCCTGGTTCGACACTTCCACACTTTGCTACAGAAGGAATACAAACATCGATACATTTCTCTACTTGTTCCATATTTACGCTGCTGTTGTGCAGATACGCAACAAATTCGTAACATGCCCTTCTTACATATGGGAGCCAGTGGCAGAATGTATCTGTGGCAATTGAAAATGTATAATACAGGTTTTTAAGTTTAACAACACTCGAATATTTTAGATATATCTTCGTGTTCCATGTAGTTAATTCCAGCATTGTCTCACCACACATGTCAACTATAGACACCTTAAGACCAAGCATGTGAATGACAATCGGTGTATGAGATGACTCATACTCGTCCATCATCTTCTTCTCTATAGATTCCACCATATCACAAATGCAGTCCCACTGTTACTATGAGTATTGAACTTCAGCGTCAACGCGTTGTGTGTTTTCCACTTCTGTTACCACGTCAATGTCACAGTAAGGTGATAAGGCCCACATTAACGCATGTAGACGCACTCCTTGTCATGTTACACGTGTTAGTGAGAAGCATCACTCTTGGGCTTTCCTGCGGCTCGGGAAGTATGCGGCAGTTGCGGAAGTGACTGTTGCTAATGCAATGTGGGATTGAGTAGATGAGACACCAGGCACACCCTCTGTGGAAAGTAACTGCTGCTACTGCTGCTGAGTACGATGCAGAATACCTGCGCGTCCTGACCCAGCAACTCGGTCAGCACTGGATTAACTTCTCTAACAATAATAACAATACCCAAGTATAAACACGTTAACTATACACGAAGGTGACAAAAGTCGTGGGATAGCGATATGCACATTTACAGATGGCGGTGGTATCGAGTACACAAGGTTTAAAAGGGCAGGGCATTGGCGGAGCTGTCATTTGTACTCAGGTGGTTCGTGTGATAAGGTTTCGACGTCATTATGGCCACACGACGGGAGTTAACAAACTTTGAACGCAGAGTGGTAGTTGGCACTAGACGCGTGGGACATTCCGTTTCGGAAATCGTTAGCGAATTCAGTATTCCGAGATCCACAGTGTCAAGAGAGCGCCGAGAATACCTAATTTCGGGCATTACCTTTCATTACAGACAATGTAGTGATCGATGGCTTCCCCTTAACGACCGAGACCAACGGCGTCTGTATCGAGTTGTCAATGCTAACAGACCGCAGAAATCATTGTGGGGCGTACGACGAACGTATCCGTTAGAACAGTGCAGTGAAATTTGGCATTAGTTGGCTACGGCCCAACCGATGTGAGTGCAATGATAATTAAATCGACACCCTAGCTGCAAACAGGCGTTGATATACATCATTGCGGACACGTTGAAAATGTGTGCCCCGACCGGGACACGAAACCGGGATCTCCTGCTTACATAACAGACACTCTGTCCATCTGAGCCACCAATGGTACAGAGGATGGTGCGCCTGCAGGGATTTATCCCTTGCACGCTCCCGGTGAGACCCACATTCCCAACATGTCCACACTACTAGCGCGCCTAACGGTATCTGTTCTTTTGGGAATAGGTACTACCTTCATATATAGTTAAAATATGGCTACCCAGCCATTGACCTTCTTGTGCAAATGCACATGCTATTTTCCAACTCGTACGGGACTTGGTAGATTTATCTGCCACGAGTAATGAGTGTGATGGGCAAACATCTATTAGGCGCACTACGAATGTAGTAGTTTGGACATATTGGGAATGTGGGTCTCATGGGGAGCGTGCAAGGGATAAGTCCCTGCAGGCGCACCGTCCTCTGTGTCCTCAGTGGCTCAGATGGACAGAGCGTCGGCCATATAAGCAGGAGTTCCCAGGTTCAAGTCCCATTCGGGGCACACGTTTCAACATGTCCCCAATGTTCTATATCAACGCCTGTTTGCAGCTAGGGTGTCGATTTAATTATCATTTCATTCTAGAGAAGCTGCACTGTCATCAATGGTATCTGTTCTTTCCCGGAACAGATGCTACCTTCATACATCGATGTGAGTGTCTTTGCTAACAACACGACATCGCCTGCAGCGCCTCTCCTGGGCTCGCGACCGTATCTATTGGAACCTAGACGACTGGTAAATCGTGGTCTGGTCAGATTAGTCCCGATTTCAGTTGGTAAGAACTGATGGTAGGGTTCGAGTGTGGCATAGACTCTACGAAGCCATGGACCCAAGTTATCGACAAGGTACTGTGCAAGCTGGTGGTGGATCCATAATGGTGTGGGCTGTGTTTATGTGGAACTGACTAGTTCCTCTGATCCAACTGAACTGATCGTTGGCTGGAAATGTATATATTCGGCTACTTGGAACCATTCAGGCCACCAGACATGAATCCCATTGAACATTAATGGCACGAGATTGAGAAGTGATATGTTAGATATTTTGCTGGGACTTCATGTTCCCAAACAACGACTGAATTTTTAGGATGACAATGTTTCATGTCACCGAGCCACAATTATTCACGATTGGTTGGAAGAACATTATGGACAATTCGAGAAAATGATTTGGTCATCCAGATCACCTAACATGAATCCCATTGAACATTTATGGCACAAAATTGAGAGGTCAGTTCGTGCACAAAATCCTGCACCTGCAACACTTTCACCATTATGATAGCTATATATGCATCATGGCTCATTGTGCAAGGGACTTCAGATGACTTGTTGACATCATGTCAGGTCGAGTTGCTACACTATGCTGGGAGAAAGGAGATCTGCCATGATACTAGGAGGTATCCCATGACTTTTGTCACCTCAGTGTGTAGTGACTACAGAATATGCCATAAAATTATTCATTTATCACTATAGGTCATCACATCTGTAAAATACATATTCCTGCAAAAAAGTGCTTTCCTAAGTCTTACATGAAAGTTTTAGAACATCAGTTGCTGGCCCCTTGTAGAGTATTTTATGAAATATGCAATTAATAACCATAAAATCATACAGGTATCGAATATTTCAATGGAGCTCCCGAAGAGAGGTAAAGTAAAATTTATGTTTTTGCTAATTTGCTTTTTAACTAAGATAGACAAATGTTAGGATGATGCTACACTTCAATAAGGGATGTCTTGAAATATGACATGTTGGGATAAAATAAACACATGTGTTCCAAGCTTCTTATCTGTTACTTGGATTTTTCAATCTAAAGTCTACATAATGTAATTTGAAACAAGTAACTTGTTACAATTTTGTTTTTAGTTTCTAAACCATTAAAGGGCGATTACCTGTATGTGAGTGAATATATATCTTGAACTGACAAAGAACTGACAACAGTTCCTTCTAGAATTTCAAACTGTGTAGAAATTACCAAAGCTCTTAGAGCTTCCTTATATCTTTGGATAACATTACTTGTTAAATTATGATGTGTTAGTAAAAATTTTAAAGTGTTTTACGGGATTCTAGTTTCTTTTTCAGCTGTGAAAACTGAAAAAATATAACAAATTACAAAAGGAAAGTGGGCAGATGAATTTTATGTCATACAATGACTTTTTTCTTTAATACCAACCATAACAAAATTTTAGGATGAGTCTTTTAAGCACTGGTAGTTATTAGAAAACGAAAATATGAGCGAGTCTTAGCCAAAAACCCTGATGTGGATAGTGTCACAGTGAACGACAGCTTAGACTGATGTGAAAAGTTACTTTTCTACTGACAAACATGTGGTCACAGGTCGCGTTCACTTCAGAAGGGACAAAACCATTGAAACTTAGAACCTATATATAGAAGAATTAGATCATTTTGTTCTGTGATGTGATCCTTAAGGTTTTTTTGATTCAGTACTGAAATTTATTACATGGCTTTGTTAGGTTAATTTGCTTTTTGTATTGTACTTTTAATGTGTATTATTTATAAGAATTTTTTCCATATTGAACTGGCACAGCTTCAGACCTTTCTACCTGCAATAAAGCCCACTATTCCCCCCAATCTACTGCCTCTTATGTAAAATATTTTTTGTCGTATTTGTACGTTTAAAATGTCTAGGTCTATTCATGGCCTCAATGTTGATATGATATCGTATTTTACATGAGCGGCTTTCTTATCTCAATCGACTACTCATGTCTATTGTTTCGCCCCTATCACAACTATGTTTGCATATTGGCGGCAAAATTTCGCGTGTTATTAGACTGTCTGCTGTGCAGTTTGGTACTGAAACATGCAAGTGAAAAGAGGCCACAATTTACAAAAAAAAGTCGAATGTAGTAATAGAATTAAAGGTTTAGCATTGTCATAATTTTTTATTAATAACCAAAGTAAAATTTATAGTAGATGTTCTTGACAAATGTCTTATTGTAATTGGCTGAGAACTGAAAGAGAAGGAAAAGTGTCGTCCAAGCATTTCAATACTCGACATTTCTTTTCTTGACAAAATTCAAGGATGTTCTGAAAAGTAATGCCTCTTAATATTTTGTGTTAAAAATCGTAAAGATTTTCAAATAAAACACAAGTGATTAACATTCTGCATCTTTATCCTTCATGTCTACATATTTATTTTTGAACATAGTCATCCTGGCCACAAACACATTCCTCCCAAGATACCAGTTTGTTGATATCATCACTGTAGAATGCCTAACTTTGTTGAAGAAGCCCTAACCTCACCTCTGCTTGCACCACTTCATCACTATTAAAATGAAGTCCTCATAGGTGTTCTTTAATATATATATTTGAGTGGTGTTTGTTCTGTTGGACATGTCCAACAGAACAGACCCACCCAAGTATATGCATTTCTATATGAATGTGATGGTTCCTTGATGTTTGTTTCAGTGTGAATCCATTAATATCATATGATATGCTACAGGAATCAATAGATTACTAGTTGGTGATTAATGGACGAGGGATGCTCCATTACAGTATGCAATAAGTTGGTAATTTGAGTCAACCAGGGGTTGTGCCCATATAGCGGAAGTGGCTAGAAAAGTGCTCATGAGAAGCAGTAAATTAAAGTTCCAGTCCTGGTCCACCAAGAATTTTTAAATTTTACCATTTCATTATCACAGTATGTTGTGGGGCTCAAAGTCACAAATTCAAAACCATCAATCCCCTTTATTTCCCCGTTCTCTGTTTCACACAAATTGGTGTTCTTAAGTTTTGGAAACAGACGGAAATCGGATGGGGCCAAGTCAGTACTGTATGGAGGATGATCAATGATAGTGGACTCGAGGCGTCTGATTGCTGCAGACGTCGAATTGCTCGTCTGTGGTCTGGCGTTGTCATGCTGAAGGAGAGGGTGCTCTACGTGTGTACGAACTCTTAGAATTCGAAACTCGATTACAGCATGCTCTTTGTCATACACTGACATAGTTACATTACGCACCATCATGTTACACTCTACAATTCAGAGCCCTCTAGCGGCAGAGGGCTGCAAATACGTAGACAAGCAGAATAAATATGTAACATGTTAATAACATTTGTTTCATCCAAAAAATTTTAAGAATTTTCATATTACAAATTCAG
Organism: Schistocerca nitens; assembly: GCF_023898315.1. NCBI lineage: Eukaryota > Metazoa > Arthropoda > Insecta > Orthoptera > Acrididae > Schistocerca > Schistocerca nitens. The sequence goes on along the minus strand of NC_064618.1, from coordinate 449,773,591 downwards.
AGGACACGTCTTTGTATAACCTACATACTCATGAATTAGTATTTTGAAGGCAGGGAATTACGACATTTTACTTATGCTTTGTATCTTGTTTCTTTGTAAGTGCCGAGTGATAGTGTAAATCATTTTTCTCGTTCAACAGATCTCACATTTTCACCACTGAAGCTATTTTCATTGAAAAACAATGCTATTTATGTACAGTTATTCAGGTATTGTAGAACTTTCTCCTTTCAGATATTTGATCTCTCTTGTGGGAAAACACCAGTAACAAAAATACTAGGTCCTAGTACAACATCTACAATGTGTTGCGCAAACAAGAAAACGATGACTGCGAAGACGCAAAAACACAAAATCCATTACTGGAAAAAGAGATGGTGGCGAGATTAGGTTGACTTCCGATGTCGCCACTGACAGACGACGCCACAATCTCTTGCTTCTGTGCATGTTAAAGTCTGAAGCTCTACACTCGACACAATCAGTTGATCATTAACGTTCCTGACCCGTTCGATACATGATTGACGGTTGCTTTACAAGCAGCCACGTGACATACACCTGCGGTGACCACCTCTCCCATATTTCCCGGGGATCTCCTGTATTATAGTAATATCCCGCATCCCTATTTAATCACCTGTTCCTCCCGTATAATTCTTCAGAGATCACTTTCATAAATATTAATCCCGCTAAGCATTGACGACAGTTGAAGCTTCATGACCGCCAGATATCGAACGTTTTCGTACAATAATCGATACTGTTGTCGACTTGTCTGTTTTCTGTTCATGCTTCTAAGGAAAGAAGGTTATTGTGCTCAAGTGAATGTGAGGAGTGTGGAAAGAATTACATAGCTTATGCATCTGAGGGGGGACTATTTACTAATTCTCGGACAATACTACAACACGGATGTGCATGACCTCGTACCAGTCAGCAACTATGGTACAAACAATGCACGGAAGTAGGTCAAGTACTCGCGAAAGAGGATTATAGAGACGCTCGTTACGTCATTTATTTCTCAACTGACACACAACACCACAACATTTCACAACGCTTCGAAGAGTTTCTCATCTTGTTAACAATGTCCAAAGAAACAGTAACAGCATCTTGGGACTAATTACTTCAGAGCTTATCATTGAAATCAATTTTGGTTATAAATGAAAAGAGTATTTTAAACTTGTACAGGAAAATATAAAATTGCAAAGTCCTGCTGCATCTATAAATAAGTACTTGCAGGACCTACAAAATATACATGTACAAATTTGTTAAGTTGTATTATGATTATATTTGTGTATTACATGCGATGAACAAATAAATTGTTTTGATTGAGTTAGATTTATTTCTCCTTCCATGGACTAAAAATTATGGGAGTCTCATATGAAAACATAACACCATACAATAAACTTATTTAAAATGCTTGAGTGTAATACTCATTTCTGAATTTACACCACAAATGAGTCTTATTAAACACTTTTCCATTCTAATGTCTTTTTTGGTCTGCGGTGTTACCCATAATTTGATACCGTATGACATGACATAGTAAAAGTAAGCAAAAGATGTCAATATCTTTATAGAGGGTGGCACAGTTAAAAGTACCCCGCCTCCCTTTTGAATGCAAATGCAATATTTCGACTTCTGGAATAAAGTAAATAGCTACAACAATTGACAGTTTTATGCAATAATCGATAGTTAGCATTTGAGTTTATTTCATCAGTGAAGTTGGACGTTTCTCTTTGTGGTCTGCAAAATGATTCTCGACAGAAGAAAACATTGAAAGTGTGGAAACATACTTGAAAACAGGTTCTATTAAGGAAACTCGAGAAATTTTCGGATTCAAGCAACCAGATAAGAGGACAACCAGCAAAGGGAACAATACACAGCCTGTATAAAAATTGGTTCATCTACAGATCTGTACAAAATGTAAAACGACAAAGAATTCCTTCAGTTTGTGCACCAGAAGTTACTGCAGACATTCGCCGAAGAATTATTCAGAGCGCAGAGAAGTCTACATGTAAACTAGCCGAATAGACGCTTTAAGTAGGAGGAGTGGCCAGAGGATAACGAGAAGTCTTAATTTGAAGCCTTGTCGTGTGGTGTGCAACTGATATTTGTTGCGATCATATCTTCCTTAAACCTTGTAACGTATTACTATGTTTATGACGTTGCTCATCGAGCCATATACGTTATCTCGCATTTCTAGCTGCTTCTCTCAGACAAATAATGATAAAAATTCAGCAATTCAGGGTCGCCACCAGCCAAAGCCATTCCTAACTATTTAGAAAAACGGAGCTGGAAAATTATTAGTTTAATTACTTTAATAATTTAATTACAAGTACGCAAATTTCTTTAAGCAGCCAGATAAATAGCACTCCACGTCGCGTATGAAGCAAATTGATTAATTCAGGAATGGAAATCAGAGTAAGTGGGTAAGATCGACACCAAATAATTTATCTTTCACGTAAATTATTTATTGTAACTAAATATTTGGTAGCACATCCTAACTACAGATAACTGGTGCCTGACTCGAAATATTTAAGTAAGAATTACGTGAGAATGAAACAGAGCAGAATTTAACTACAGCAAGAAGAAACACAGAAGAGGGGGGTGGGAGACAATTATACTATCATCTCATAACAATATCTAAGTGAGATTTGCATTAAGACTCTACCCATGCTCTATTCTGGACAGAGGTTTAACCAATACACAAGGCTGTGCGATAATTATTTAACCTACTAACTGCGTCTGCTGCTTGCAAACGGCCGAACTAGAGCATGTGGTGCATTCTGACTCAAACTGTTGTGCTGCTTTGTAGAAAGCGCACGAAAGAACAGATATTCTTGCAGAAATTGTAGCTCATTAATGAAGCAAACTGTTAAAATAAAGCCTATTGCGGTGCCGTGGTGAACCAGAAGGGTCATTGATTACCAAACACGTGGCAGAAAATCGACACACAAAGACAAAAGCAATTTCAACAAAATATAAGATTAAAAATCATTAAAAAAACATAGCTCGCTTCACACGCTTCAGATAAGCTAAAGTTCTTAAGTATTTCACCAGTTAAACATAACGAAGTCCTAACTCAACCTGAAACCCCCCTAAGAGCTACGATTCGTACTCACGAAGTGTTCACCGAAGAGTACCCCTTTCTTTTTCCCGATTACCTAGCTCCTCGTGCAGCGGGAGCTATCAGAGGGGTAGCCCTCCGTCACCAACCTCACACACAAAAACAGCCTTCGACACAGCCCTCGACTAAGATGGGTAAACCTCATTTTGGTCGTGTCCCTTAAAACCACGAACACACGTTGGCCGTCCTACACGCAACCACCACCAATAGTCTTTTGCGGCGAGAAAGTCGCTCGTTTAAAACCGACATTACTAGCCTTCCTTCACTTACGAATGGCTTTTGTTTCATAATTTATCAGGTGAAGAGGAAAAGTGTAATATGCGAAGTAAAGAAGGGCGGCGCATTGGCAAGTTTCAAGAGTGTAAATCTGCCCGGCGTGACCCTCGACTTACCCGCCGTAACGGAAAGGGACCGCCGCAACCTGCAGTTCGGCGTCGAACAGGGCGTCGACATAATATTTGCGGGCTCCGTACGCAATGCGGAGACCGTTCGGAAACTGCGGGCGGAGCTCGGAGAGAAAGGCTACGAGATACTCATCGTGGCCAAAGTGGAGAGCGAGGAGGCGGTAGAGAACGTCGACGAAATTCTCAGCGAAGCGGACGGCATCGCGATAGGGTGCGGCGCGGCACACGTGGAACTGTCGCCGGACAAGGCGCTGCTGGCGCAGAAGCTAATCGCCGCCAAGTGCAACATCGCGGGCAAGCCGGCGGTGTGCGCGGCGCGCACGGGGGCCGAAGTGGAGGCGGCCGTGCAGGACGGGGCGGACTGCGTGCTGCTGCTGGAGGAGGCGACGGCGGAGAGCCTGCGCGAGGTGGCGGCGCTGTGCCGCGCGGCCGAGGCGGCGCTGTGGGAGCGCCAGCTGACGCACGACCTGCTGCGCGCCGCCGCCTCGTCGCCGCCCGCAGACCCCGCCACGGCCGCCGCGGCGGCCGCCGTCGTGGCTGCCCTGCTCAGCCGCGCCACCGCCATCGTCGTGCTCACCGTGACGGGGTGGTCGGCGCGCTGCATCGCGCGCTTCCGGCCGCAGTGCGCGCTCATCGCGGTCACGCGCAACTCGGGCGTGGCGCGCCGCCTGCACGTGCTGCGCGCCGTCCTGCCGCTGCTGTACATGGCGCCGCCGCTCGAGGACTGGCCGCGCGACACCGACCTGCGCATCCAGTACGCCCTCTCGTTCGGCCTCAGCCAGGGCATCGTCGGCAAGGGGGACGCCGTCGTGCTCGTCTCCGGCTGGCGGCCGGGTCCGGGGAACACCAACAAAGTGCGCATCATGTACGCTCCGCCCCTCAGTGATGACAAATAGACACTGACAAATTACACCTCGCACCGAATATGAAAATGTCGAAAAATTTTAAGCTCTCCTAACGGCAATTGTAAAACTCTACCTGACCCATTGTAATTGTAAAGTGCCCTCGACTAGAAAAGATGCAAATATAAAGCTTACAATAATATTCACAAACTTTTTCCAAAGGTTTTACTGCATTAGACCTTTTAAACATTTAAGGCCGATTCGCATCAGACGTGATTGGAATGGAACATAACGTAAGCCAACACCACCACGAAATCGTGGTGTATTCTCACTGTACAGGGTGGTCGATTGATCCTGACCGGGCCAAATATCTCACGAAATAAGCGTCAAACGAAAAAACTACAAAGAACGAAACTTGTCTAGCTTGAAGGGGGAAACCAGATGGCGCTATAGTTGGCCCGCTAGATGGCGCTGCCATCGGTCAAACGGATATCAACTGCGATTTTTTTTTAAATAGGAACCCCCATTTTTTATTACATATTCGTGTAGTACGTAAAGAAATATTAATGTTTTAGTTGGACCACTTTTTTCGCTTCGTGATAGATGGCGCTGTAATAGTCACAAACGTATAAGTAAGTGGTATCATGTAACATTCCGCCAGTGCGGACGATATTTGCTTCGTGATAGATTACCCGTGTTGAAATGGACCGTTTACCAAAGGTCGATATCCTGTTGATGTATGCTGCTCGGTATCCCAGACGACATCATCCAAGTGTCCGGACCGGATAGTTACGTTATTTAAGAAAACAGGAAGTGTTCAGCCACATGTGAAACGTCAACCACGACCTGCAACAAATGATGATGCCCAAGTGTTTTAGCTACTGTCGTGGCTAATCCGCACATCAGTAGCAGACAAATTGCGCGAGAATCGGGAATCTCAAAAACGTCGGTGTTGAGAATGCTACATCAACATCGATTGCGCCCGTACCATACTTCTATGCACCAGGAATTGCATGGTGACGACTTTGAACGTCGTGTACAGTTCTGCCACCGGGCACAAGAGAAATTACGGGACGATGACAGATTTTTTGCATACGTCCATTTAGCGACGAAGCGTCATTCACCAACAGCGGTGACGTAAAACGGCATAATATGCACTACTGGGCAACGGAAAATCCACGACGGCTGCTACAAGTGGAACATCAGCGACCTTGCCGGGTTAATGTATGGTGCGTCATTATGGGAGGAAGGATAATTGGCCCCCATTTTATCGATGGCAATCTAAATGGTGCAATGTATGCTGATTTCCTACGTAATGTTCTACCGATGTTACTACAAGATGTTTCACTGCATGACAGAATGGCGATGTAGCTCCAACAAGATGGATTTCCGGCACATAGTTCGCGTGCGGTTGAAGCGGTATTGAATAGCATATTTCATGACAGGTGGATTGGTCGTCGAAGCATGGCCCGTACGCTCACCGGATCTGATGTCCCCGGATTTCTTTCTGTGGGGAATTTGAAGAATATTTGCTATCGTAATCCACCGACAACGTCTGACAACATGCGTCAGCGCATTGCCAATGCATGTGCGTAAGGCGAACTACTCGCTTTTGGGAGTAATGTCGTTACACGTATTGCCAAATGCATTGAGGTTGACGGACATCATTTTGAACATTTATTGTATTAATGTGGTATTTACAGGTAATCACGCTGTAACAGCATGCGTTCTCAGAAATGATAAATTCACAAAGATACATGTATCACATTGGAACAACCGAAATAAAATGTTCAAACGTACCTATGTTCTGTATTTTAATTTAAAAAACCTACCTGTTACCAACTGTTCGTCTAAAATTGTGAGCCATATGTTTGTGACTATTACAGCGCCATCTATCACAAAGCGAAAAAAATGGTCCAACTAAAACATTCATATTTCTTTACGTACTACACGAATATGTAATAAAAAATGGGGGTTCCTTTTTAAAAAACGCAGTTGATATCCGTTTGACCTATGGTAGCGCCATCTAGCGGGCCAACCATAGTGCCATCTGGTTTCCCCTTTCAAGCTAGACGAGTTTCGTTCTTTGTAGTTTTTTCGTTTGACGCTTATTTCGTGAGATATTTGGCCCGGTCACGATCAATGGACCATCCTGTATATCTATTCGCAGTTGCAAATACGAACATCCATCAGCTGCAGAAGGGAATGGCGGCAATGTAAATTTGTGCCGCACCGGAACTTGAACCAAGATTTCACGCTTTACGCCAGTGGTCGCCGTAACCACTATGGCTATCAGTGCACGACTCACGCCCAGACCCTTCCATATGTCGTCATTCCTGCAGCACAGTCTGTACTCACAATATAATTATTGCATCGTTCTTCTTAACAACGCAGGCACCGCAATATCGTATTTATCCACCGATACTAGGAGGCGACTTTCAATTAAAATGTCCTCCCATGTACAGAAATTACATAATATGTGGACGAGTACAGGTTATGACGCAGGAATATCGTCATATGGAAGTTTGGGTCTGTCCATGAGTCTGCATGGATCTCCAAAGCAGTTAAGCTGACTGTTTTTCTGTAAAACGGAAAATCTCCATCTACATTTATACTCCGCAAGCTACCCAACGGTGTGTGGCGGAGGGCACTTTACGTGCCACTGTCATTACCTCCCTTTCCTGTTCCAGTCGCGTATGGTTCGCGGGAAGAACGACTGCCGGAAAGCCTCCGTGCGCGCTCAAACCTCTCTAATTTTACATTCGTGATTTCCTCGGGAGGTATAAGTAGGGGGAAGCAATATATTCGATACCTCATCCAGAAACGCACCCTCTCGAAACCTGGTCAGCAAGCTACACCGCGATGCAGAGCGCCTCTCTTGCGGAGTCTGCCACTTGAGTTTGCTAAACATCTCCGTAACGCTATCACGCTTACCAAATAACCCTGTGACGAAACGCGCCGCTCTTCTTTGGATCTTCTTTATCTCCTCTGTCAAGCCGACCTGGTACAGATCCCACACTGATGAGCAATACTCAAGTATAGGTCGAAACGGTGTTTTGTAAGCCACCTCCTTTGTTGATGGACTACATTTTCTAAGGATACTCCCAATGAATCTCAACCTGGCACCCGCCTTACCAACAATTAATTTTATATGATCATTCCACTTCAAATCGTTCCGTACGCATACTCGCAGATATTTTACAGAAGTAACTGCTACCAGTGTTTGTTCCGCTATCATACAATCATACAATAAAGGATCCTTCTTTCTATGTATTCGCAACACATTACATTTGTGTATGTTAAGGGTCAGTTGCCACTCCCTGCACCAAGTGCCTCTCTGCTGCAGATCTTCCTGCATTTCGCTGCAATCTTTTAATGCTGCAACTTCTCTGTATACTACAGCGAAAAGCCGCATGGAACTTCCGACACTATCTGGTTCGAGTTCCGGTAGGGCTCAAATTTTCATTTTTGTCATTCCCTTAGACAGATGATGGTTGTTGGTATTCATAACTGTGAATATATTTCATGTATTTCATAACGGGTGTAGTCGCCACAGTGCTTATTCCTCCGGACATGCATTAATGTCCAAAGGAGCATTGCATAGTTCTTCAGCAACACGGACACTGAAACATCGTATTCTCACTAGACAGAATTTCAGGCAACGCCAGTACTGAACTTAAGAAATACTATCTGCAATATAAAAAATCGGAATATATTATCAGAATGGAGCAACAAGCAATCATAAAAATTTATCAAAGAACATTCTTAACAGGTGCTCTCGAAAAAATTTGTATGCAAACCTGGCAAGAAGTGAAGCCATATTAAAAGTGAACCAGTAGTCTAAACATTTTAAAACACTGATATTTACTTGCTAGAGAAATACATACACAGAAACACGTCAGCAAATACCTAGAACACAGAGCATAGAAAGTTTTTACCTTACCCATCGTATTTTTTCTTTCTAGGTACCAAATAATCAACTACACTGCACGACAAAATTAAAGGATTACCATTTCGAATCCCCATAATTCCCACCCGCTGCAACGCTCAAGTTTGAAATTTGGCTCGAAGGTGCCTACAGCCTTCCTCCCTGATGGTGCCAAACCGTGGCACCCTGCGACGTCGCCCTCTGGTCGGTGTCGCTTCATACAGCAAGCTACCGACACTTGTGAAAGAAAGACCACAACTCTTTAAATCCATGTGAGCTGGAAGATAGGTTAATGATCTCACCTTAATTTGTGGCCAGTGCCACAGTGGACGTGTCACACGATCGAAGGGCATCACACCCACATATAACCCCTTTCTTTGATGCCTATGCGATGGAGGTCAGAACCGTCGTGCGTAGTGTTGAGATCACGCTGTTTTCTCACGAATGGCCGCGCAAAACATTCCAGATACACCGCTGGAAGGGCGTCAATGAAACCACCCCCTTCCCTTGGGCGTTGTTTCCCACACATTTCTCAGTCGAAAATGTCAGCAGTGCGATGAGCAACAAGAAGACGTTCTTGACAACTTTTGATACTGCTGACACCCTCAGGCGTTTCAAACCTTCTCTAAGAACATCCCCATCGAACGTGATCGCAACCTTTTGGGGTGCAATGCGACTTTAATATCTGCTCTCAAGTACAGGTTGGAACCATTAGGGAGTGTTCAAAACATAGCGATCATGGGGAGGTGCGGAATTGACACAGGTGTGAATAAAACAGCAAATGGTCCCTCTGAAACCCCCCAGTTGGACTAAACCCTCGGTAGCACGCGTCCTTCTTTACTGAGAATTTTAAAAACGTACGGGCAGAACCTGTGACGACGTCCTAGACGCTTGTATACCAGTAATCCCTTTGATACTCTCCTACTGCTGATGGCCTAGAATCAGTCGCAAGAGCAGCAGTGTAACGGCGAAAGAGCAGCGGCATAGGCTGCCTGCAGGTGCCTGGTACTTATGTCACGGGTTCTGTCTGTGCAGGTTGTTGTTGTTGTTGTTGTTGTTGTTGTTGTGGTCTTCAGTCCTGAGACTGGTTTGATGCAGCTCTCCATGCTACTCTATCCTGTGCAAGCTTCTTCATCTCCCAGTACCTACTGCAGTCTACATCCTTCTGAATCTGCTTAGTGTATTCATCTCTTGGTCTCCCTCTACGATTTTTACCCTCCACGATGCCCTCCAGTACTAAATTGGTGATCCCTTGATGCCTCAGAACATGTCCTACCAACCGATCCCTTCTTCTAGTCAAGTTGTGCCACAAACTCCTCTTCTCCCCAATTCTGTTCAATACCTCCTCATTAGTTATATGATTTACCCATCTAATCTTCAGCATTCTTCTGTAGCACCACATTTCGAAAGCTTCTATTCTCTTATTGTCCAAACTATTTATCGTCCATGTTTCACTTCCATACATGGCTACAATCCATACAAATACTTTCAGAAACGACTTCCTGACACTTAAATCTATACTCGATGTTAACAAATTTCTCTTCTTCAGAAATGCTTTCCTTGCCATTGCCAGTCTACATTTTATATCCTCTCTACTTCGACAATCAGCAGTTATTTTGCTCCCCAAATAGCAAAACTCCTTTACTACTTTAAACGTCTCATTTCCTAATCTAATTCCCTCAGCATCACCCGACTTAATTCGACTACATTCCATGATTGTCGTTTTGCTTTTGTTGATTTTCATCTTATATCCTCCTTTCAAGACTCTGTCCATTCCGTTCAACTGCTCTTCCAAGTCCTTTGCTGTCTCTGACATAATTACAATGTCATCGGCGAACCTCAAAGTTTTTATTTCTTCTCCATGGATTTTAATACCTACTCCGAACTTTTCTTTTGTTTCCTTTACTCCTTGCTCAATATACAGATTGAATAGCATCGGGGAGAGGCTACAACCCTGTCTCACTCCCTTCCCAACCACTGCTTCCCTTTCATGTCCCTCGACTCTTATAACTGCCATCTGGTTTCTGTACAAATTGTAAATAGCCTATCGCTCCCTGTATTTTACCCCTGACACCTTCAGAATTTTTAAGAGAGTATTCCAATCAACATTGTCAAAAGCTTTCTCTAAGTCTACAAATGCTAGAAACGTAGGTTTGCCTTTCCTTAATCTTTCTTCTAATATAAGTAGTAGGGTCAGTATTGCCTCACGTGTTCCAACATTTCTACGGAATCCAAACTGATCTTCCCCGAGGTCGGCTTCTACCTGTTTTACTTTCGTCTGTAAAGAATTCGCGTTAGTATTTTGCAGCTGTTACTTATCAAACTGATAGTTCGGTAATTTTCACATATGTCAACACCTGCTTTCTTTGGGATTGGAATTATTATATTCTTCTTGAAGTCCGAGGGGATTTCGCCTGTCTCATACATCTTGCTGACCATATGGTAGAGTTTTGTCAGGACTGGCTCTCCCAAGGGTGTCAGTAGTTCGAATGGAACTTTGTCTACTCCCGGGGCCTTGTTTCGACTCAGGTCTCTCAGTGCTCTGTCAAACTCTTCACGCAGTATATTTTTAAAACTCTCAGTAAAGGTGGGCAGCTGCCACCAATGGTGTTGCCGAACTGGTGGACCTTAGAGAGAACAGTTGCCGCTTTATTCACGAATGTGTCAATGTCGCGCGTCCCAATTATCACGTCATAGCGGGACTCAAAATAGAAGCCAAGAGGGGGTAAAACAGGTGGGCTGAAATTGTATAAGCACCTAAGCACCTTTTACTGTTTCGGATCACGTTCAGATTTCGTCGAATCTTTGGGAACAGTCCCTGGTTGTTCCTTCCTGTATATTGCAGCAAAAATTGTGGTCAGGCAGCACTCCAAAGAGGTGTGATCACATTCAGTGGAGATGAAACCCCATAGTGTCCTTAGAGAAAGGCTGAAAACTTCTGGAATTTCAGCAGTATCAAAAGTTGTCAAGAACGTCGTCCTGTTACTCATTGCACTGCGAACTGTCGTTTTTAACCGTTAAATGTGTGCGAATCGACGCTCCAAGAAAAGGGGTGGTTTATTGACGCCCTTTTATGCCATCACATTTTGCGTTTTCATGCCAATTCTGAGCGGCCGTGTATCTAGAATGCTTTCACTGGCCAGTCATAAGAAAACCACGTGATTTGAACGTTGGACGTTGTGGTTCTGACCTCTATCGCAGAGATGTCAAACGAGGGGATCAAATGTAGGTAATAGGGGTAAGAGGGGGTGTGATAACGTTCACATCGTATGATACGTCCACGGTGGCATTGGCCAAATATTTTGGTGAAATTTGGTGCCAATGTGACATCATTAGCCCACCTTACACGTCACATGAATTTCTTAGCTATGGCCCTTTTTTGGCAAGTGTCGACTCCTTGCTGTTTGAAGCAATGTCGAGCCCGAGGATGACGTCGCAGGGCGCCACGCTTTTGCACCACTGCAGAAGAAGGCTGTACGCATCTTTGAGTCAAATTGCAAATTTGAGTGTCGCAATGGGTGGTAATTATGGGGTTCCGAAAAAGTGATTCTGAAATTCTGTTGCGCAGTGTACATTTTGCCCCATTAATAGGACTCAGTATTAGCTGTTAAAAATGTCGTTTGCTAAAAATTGTTTCATCAGTTTATGTTCTTATTTATCCTCAGTGTAGGTTTTATCTTTGTTCAGGTATTGTAAAACCATAACCTTTTTTTGATTTTAGTCATCGGGCTTCTTTTGTGGAAGAACACTCAGGGAAAACATATGTGTGTCAGCATGGAAAATTTTCAATCTATCATGAAAACGAAGCTCACAATAAAAAAAAGGTAAAGACTGAGAAGATACAAAAGCACAAAATCCACTTCCATAATATACACGAGTCCATAAGAAACAGGTTTACTTCCAGTTTCAGCAACCGACACCACCGCCCGCACCCCTCCAATTACAAACCTTGACGCTGACGTCCGATCCCACGACCTGTGTGACTGCCGACATTTAAAATGTGTTTTGGAATGTTTTGACATTCCATTCCGCCCCGTTCCTTTCCGACAGGTGTGAATCGACCTTTATTGTGACTGACAACGTTATCGGTTAAAGTAACATTCGTGCGAAAGCAAGACCAGCCACGGAAAAAGTTTCTGCCAAGAGAGAAGTGAGAAAAAAACCATGGTACAAGAGCGTTGACGTGTAGGAAGAAGAATAGTATTTGTGACAACTGATAGGTCTCAGAGGCTGTTCGAGCGCCGTCACGGGAATTGCGACGGTTATGAATCGCGTGTACTCTGCAGCTGTGTGATCGGCCTGTCGATCCCTGCATCGTGCATATTTTTAACAGCACGACTCTCTTATCACGATATTCCTGACCAGCTGACGTTTTTACAACGCCACGGTTGATCCCTGAGGTGGAGACTGGCACGCAAAATGCTTAACATTAACTGGGCATACGAGATTCAGATAATGATCATACTGGTTCCAAGTTTGTAACAAAAAAAACATTACACAGAAAGTGGGTCTTTCAAGATACTTAAGTCATATGTGTTCATTTACTAATCTATAAATCTCGCAAACATTCTGTTACCTTTCATCAACAGTGTTTGAATTAGGGGGAACTGGGAGGTGTGGCTCAAATGGTTCAAATGGCTCTGAGCACTATGGGACTCAACATCTTAGGTCATAAGTCCCCTAGAACTTAGAACTACTTAAACCTAACTAACCTAAGGACATCACACACACCCATGCCCGAGGCAGGATTCGAACCTGCGACCGTAGCAGTCCCGCGGTTCCGGACTGCAGCGCCAGAACCGCAAGGCCACCGCGGCCGGCTGGGAGGTGTGATGGAAGATGAATAGTGATATATAAGTGTGGGGGGGGGGTGATAATGGTGGAAACTGTCTAATAATTGCTTGAATAATAGAAAAACGTGACTGGAAAAAACAGTGGAAAGAAATCTGTACACAATCCTGGGCGACTTTAACTGATACCAATATCAACAGACCTTCACTATCAATACAACTGAGGAAAATATTCATAATTTGCATTACGTACTGCTTCACATTAATTCCATTGTAACAGTGCCGATGCGGGATCACTCCTCCGCTGCTCGCGCAATTCTCTTGTCTGCTCCGAACCTCCACAGACATGATACATGAATTGGAGTGGCACTCATTAAAACAAAGGCGTTTTTCGTTGCGACGAGATCTCCTCATGAAATTTCAATCACGAGTTTTCTCTTCCGATTGCGACGAAAAAATTCTGTAGGCACCCACCTACATAGAAAGAAATGATCATCATGATAAAATAAGAGAAATCAGGTCTCGCACAGAAAAATTTGAGTGCTCACTTTTCCCGCGCGCTGTTCGAGAGTGGAATGATAGAGTGACAGCTTGAAGGTGGTCCATTGAACCCTCTGCTAGGCACTTTATTGTGAATAGCGGAGTAACCACGTAGATGTAGATACAGGATCTCAACAGCGGGCGAAATGATGAACAGAGAGGGATGGACGTCCCAAATGTCCGAATTAATTTTACCTCTCTAATAACTTTTTATAACACTTTTAATGTACGGTTGAGATACACATTTTTTTTAACAATACTGGTACGACTGATCCGAGCATATGTCCATACCCTACCACTTTTCGAAACAAACAGGTGAAGATACAGGAATTAATAAACTGAAGAACGTATTTCTTCTTTGGTTTTATACAGATGTTCCAAAACATTATGCTTGCCACAAATCAACTCGTTAATTTATCTTTGTCAGGATCTATAACCCATTCAGTTTACATGTAGTTTACAAGCGTAAAAAGAAAGAAACGAAAATATATTATTCAACACAAAGAGAAAGTGGATCGGGATTATGTCTATCATACTGTGGATATCGAAGTCATTATTAGTGGTGGGGAAGAACAACCTGATAATAAGGTGAGAGCAGAATAGTGGGTGTCGAACAGGACAGAATTTTCCAGATAACCATCGGTCGAAAATGCATCGTTGTAGACCTGAGGCCACAAACGACAGCCAATGAGCAACGATAGAGTTAGTGTGAAACCAGCATTACCAGTCTTAAAATACGTCATACCGTTAGCAGCTGTTACCGATTCCACTCGTGCATTGCTGTTCTGCTGAGTTATGACTGCGCACCATTAACATGCACACATCAGTAATGGTGGCTTTACTAAAACCTGGCAAGGAGATAAAGGACCCCAAAAGTTACAGACCAGTGTCACTTCTATGCCATCTCTATAAGATACTGGAGCGGATGATTCTCAACCGGGTGGCAGAAACTATAGATGGAAAGCTCATAAAGGAACAAGTCGGTTTCAGACCAGGAAGATCTTGCTGTGGGCAAATACTTAATCTGACACAACAT